>NC_083889.1:31292474-31917474 GCF_032452875.1 Bos javanicus
GAGAGAACACTTCCTGATGGCCTTTGGGAATCATCTGTTTCCCCACTGTTTCTTCTCCCAAATTCAATAGCCCCTCCATTGCCTCTAGTTTGGATTGTCCACTTTGCAGCAACCACTAATGGCATCTCTTACTGGAACAAAGAGCCTTATTTCTGTTCAATGGCCCTCAGCATTTCTCTGAAATTTGGAGGGAGTTTGGAATTATCCCCATGTGTTTTCAGAATATACTGTATTATGGAAATACTCAAATATTTTCATCAAGTCTTTTTGTCTGCTCTTAATAATTAGATGTCGTGTTGGATGCAGAGATTTTTCTCTAGGTCTTGAAACCTATCAAGGTACTTCTAGGAATGGGGGCAAAGATATATTCTGCCTTAGTAGTTCCCAGATTATCCAGGGATCCTATTGTTCCAATATCTCAAAATTATCTAAAGCAATGTACCAAGTTCCTATTTAATGAACATCCAGCATCTAAACCATAGTCACACATCTTCTTAACTCACTTGTCAAAATTTAATTTGGTGGGGTGATTAGCTCAAACATTACTTTTAAGCAATTTTATAGTCTTACCTAACATAATTTATGGTTTAAATGTGATCTCAGTTCTTTGGTACTCATCATAAAAAAGGACCTGCTTTCAAAACAACTGATTCTTCTTTTTTTTTTTTTTTTTTTTTTTTTTTAAATTTTTTATTCCTTTATTTCTCATGTGTTCCCCATCCTGAACCCTATGAGCTGAAAATATAAGGAAATTTGAGGAAATGCAAATCTCAAAAAGGAGCCATCCTTTTTTCTTGGCTCATCTGCCCTGCACTCAGTCAGTCAGTCAGTTCAGTTGCTCAGTCATGTCCGACTCTTTGCCACCCCATGAATCACAGCATGCCAGGCCTCCCTGTCCATCACCAACTCCCGGAGTTCACTCAGAATCACGTCCATCGAGTCAGTGATGCCATCCAGCCATCTCATCATCTGTCATCCCCTACTCCTCCTGCCTCCAATCCCTCCCAGCATCAGAGCCTTTTCCAATGAGTCAACTCTTCGCATGAGGTGGCCAAAGTACTGGAGTTTCAGCTTTAGCATCAGTCCTTCCAAAGAACACCCAGGACTGATATCCTTTATTTTATTTATTTATTTATTTATTTTTTGAGATTCTGCAAAGTATTTTATTTATTTTTTTAATTTTATTTTTAAACTTTACATAATTGTATTAGTTTTGCCAAATATCAAAATGAATCCGCCACAGGTATACATGTGTTCCCCATCCTGAACCCTCCTCCCTCCTCCCTCCCCATACCATCCCTCTGGGTCCTCCCAGTGCACTAGCCCCAAGCATCCAGTATCGTGCATCAAACCTGGACTGGCATCTCGTTTCATACATGATATTTTACATGTTTCAATGCCATTCTCCCAAATCTTCCCACCCTCTCCCTCTCCCACAGAGTCCATAAGACTGTTCTATACATCAGTGTCTCTTTTGCTGTCTCGTATACAGGGTTATTGTTACCATCTTTCTAAATTCCATATATATGCATTAGTATACTGTATTGGTGTTTTTCTTTCTGGCTTACTTCACTCTGTATAATAGGCTCCAGTTTCATCCACCTCATTAGGACTGATTCAAATGTATTCTTTTTAATTGCTGAGTAATATTCCATTGTGTATATGTACCACAGCTTTCTTTATCCATTCATCTGCTGATGGACATCTAGGTTGCTTCCATGTCCTGGCTATTATAAACAGTGCTGCGAAGAACATTGGGGTACACATGTCTCTTTCCCTTCTGGTTTCCTCAGTGTGTATGCCCAGCAGTGGGATTGCTGGATCATAAGGCAGTTCTATTTCCAGTTTTTTAAGGAATCTCCACACTGTTCTCCATAGGGCTGTACTAGTTTGCATTCCCACCAATAGTGTAAGAGGGTTCCCTTTTCTCCACACCCTCTCCAGCATTTATTACTTGTAGACTTTTGGATCGCAGCCATTCTGACTGGTGTGAAATGGTACCTCATTGTGGTTTTGATTTGCATTTCTCTGATAATGAGTGATGTTGAGCATCTTTTCATGTGTTTGTTAGCCATCTGTATGTCTTCTTTGGAGAAATGTCTATTTAGTTCTTTGGCCCATTTTTTGATTGGGTCATTTATTTTTCTGTAGTTGAGCTGTAGGAGTTGCTTGTATATTTTTGAGATTAGTTGTCAGTTGCTTCATTTGCTATTATTTTCTCCCATTCTGAAGGCTGTCTTTTCACCTTGCTAATAGTTTCCTTTGATGTGCAGAAGCTTTTAAGGTTAATTAGGTCCCATTTGTTTATTTTTGCTTTTATTTCCAATATTCTGGGAGGTGGGTCATAGAGGATCCTGCTGTGATATATGTCAGAAAGTGTTTTGCCTATGTTCTCCTCTAGGAGTTTTATAGCTTCTGGTCTTATGTTTAGATCTTTAATCCATTTTGAGTTTATTTTTGTGTATGGTGTTAGAAAGTGTTCTAGTTTCATTCTTTTACAAGTGGTTGACCAGATTTCCCAGCACCACTTGTTAAAGAGATTGTCTTTAATCCATTGTATATTCTTGCCTCCTTTGTCAAAGATAAGGTATCCATATGTGCGTGGATTTATCTCTGGGCTTTCTATTTTGTTCCATTGATCTATATTTCTGTCTTTGTGCCAGTACTGATCTCCTTTAGAATGGACTAGTTGGATCTCCTTGCAGTCCAAGGGACTCTCAAGAGTTTTCTCCAACACCACAGTTCAAAAGCATCAATTCTTCGGTGCTCAGCCTTCTTCACAGTCCAACTCTCACATCCATATATGACCACTGGAAAAACCATAGCCTTGACTAGACAGACCTTTGTTGGCAAAGTAATGTCTCTGCTGTTGAATATGCTATCTAGGTTGGTCATAACTTTTATTCCAAAGAGTAAGCATCTTTTAATTTCATGGCTGCAGTCACCATCTGCAGTGATTTTGGAGCCCCAAAAAATAAAGTCTGACACTGTTTCTACTGTTTCCCCATCTATTTGCCATGAAATGATGGGACCAGATGCCATGATCTTCATTTTCTGAATGCTGAGCTTTAAGCCAACTTTTTCACTCTCTACTTTCATTTTCATCAAGAAGCTTTTTAGTTCCTCTTCACTTTCTGCCATAAGAGTGGCGTCATCTGCATATCTGAGGTTATAAGACTCTATTTTTAAAGCAAATTTCATATATTTTTAAAATAATTTTTGTGATTTTTTTTTTAATATTGTATTTTTAAGAGTCTAACCTCTACTCTAGGTTTTTAATCTTTGCTTTTTGGTATTTGTTATCAATTTTGTACCTTTAAGAATCCAATCTTCAGTACCCATTTTTACTTAGGAGTGTGATTACTGGCTTGATTGCCCTCTGCCCCTTTTGACTCTCCTTTTTTTCTCCTAGGTCACCTCTATCTCCTCCCTCCCCTTCTCTTCTCTACCCAACTCTGTGAACCTCTTTGGGTATTCCAAGCTGTGGAAAACACTTAGGGAACTGATTACTGGCTAGATCTGTCTCTCTCCTTTTGACCACCCCCCTCTTTTCCTCCTGGACACCTCTATCTCCTTCCTCCCTCTCCTCTTCTCTATGTAACTCCATGAACCTCTCTGAGTGTTCCAGTCTGTGGAGAGCAAATAGGGATTTGATTACTGGCTAGAGTGCTCTCTCCCCTTTTGATCCTCCTTCTCCTCCTCCTGGTCACCTCTATCTCCCTCCTCCCTCTTCTCTTCTCCATGTAACTCAGCGAACCTTTCTGGATGTTCCTCACTGTGGAGAATCTTTTCTCCATTAACCTAGATGTTTTATCATCAGTGCTGTATGGATGGAGAAGTCGTGAGGCTACTCTAAGAATACGACTGAAAACCAGAGGCAGGAGGCTTAAATCCAAAATCTGAGAACACCAGTGAACTCCTGACTCCAGGGAACATTAATCGATAACAGCTCATCCAAAAGCCTCCATACATACACTGAAACCAAGCTCCACCCAAGAGCCAACAACTTCCAGAGCAAGACATACCATGCAAACTCTCCAGCAACACAGGAACATAGCCCTGAGCTTTAATATACAGGCTGTCCAAAGCCACACCAAACCCATAAAAATCTCAGAACTCACTACTGGACACTTCATTGCACTCCAGAGAAAAGAAATCCAGCTCCACCCACCAGAACACCGACACAAGCTTCCCTAACCAGAAAACCTTGACAAGCCACTTGTCCAACCCCACCCACAGGAAGGGACCTCCACAATAAAGAGGAACCACAGACTGCCAGAATACAGAAAGGCCCCCAACACAGCAATCTAAACAAGATGAAAAGGCAGAGAAATATTCAGCAGGTAAAGGAACATGATAAATGCTCACCAAACCAAATAAAAGAGGAGGAGATAGGGAATCTACCTGAAAAAGAAATCAGAATAATGATAGTAAAAATGATCCAAAATCTTGAAAACAAAATGGAGTTACAGATAAATAGCCTGGAGACAAGAATTGAGAAGATGCAAGAAATGTTTAACAAGGACCTAGAAGAAATAAAAAAGAATCAATCAATAACGAATAAGGCAATAAATGAGATCAAAAACATTCTGGAGGGAACCAACAGTAGAATAACTGAGGCAGAAGAGAGGATAAGTGAGGTGGAAGATAAAATGGTGGAAATAAATGACACAGGGGGGGAAAAAATTAAAAAGAAATGAGGACAACCTCAGAGAACTCTGGGACAATGTCAAATGCCCCAACATTTAAATCATAGGAGTCCCAGAAGAAGATAAAAAGAAAGGCCATAAGAAAATACTTGAGGAGATAATAGTTGAAAACTTCCCTAAAATGGGGAAGGAAATAATCACCCAAGTCCAAGAAACCCAGAGAGTCCCAAACAGGATAAACCCAAGGTGAAACAGCCCAAGACACATATTAATCAAATTAACAAAGATCAAACACAAAGCACAAATATTAAAAGCAGCAAGGGAAAAACAACAAATAACACACAAGGGGATTCCCACAAGGATAAAAGCTGATCTTTCAATAGAAATTCTTCAAGCCAGAAGGGAATGGCAGGACATACTTAAAGTGATGAAAGAGTAAAACCTACAACCCAGATTACTGTACCCAGCAAGGATCTCATTCAAATATGAAGGAGAAATCAAGAGCTTTACAGACAAGCAAAAGTTCAGAGAATTCAGCACCACCAAACCAGCTCTTAAACAAATGCTAAATGATCTTCTCTAAACAGAAAACACAGAAAAGGTATATAAACTCAAACCCAAAACAACAAAGTAAATGGCAATGGGATCATACTTATCAATAATTACCTTAAATGTAAATGGGTTGTGCCCCAACCAAAAGACAAAGACTGGCTGAATGGATACAAAAACAAGACCCTTATATATGCAGTCTACAAGAGACCCACCTCAAAACAAGGGACACATACAGACTGAAAGTGAAGGGCTGTAAAAGATATTTCACCCAAATGGAGACCAAAAGAAAGCAGGAGTAGCAATACTCATATCAGATAAAATAGACTTTGAAATAAAGGCTGTGAAAAGAGACAAAGAAGGACACTGCATAATGATCAAAAGATCAATCAAGAGGAAGATATAACAATTATGAATATATATGCACCCAACATAGGAGCACCACAATATGTAAGGCAAATGCTAACAAGTATGAAAGGGGAAATGAATAGTAACACAATAATAGTGGGAGACTTTAATACCCCACTCACACCTATGGATAGATTAGCTAAACAGAAAATTAGCAAGGAAACACAAACTTTAAATGATACAATAGACCAATTATACCTAATTGATACCTATAGGACATTTCACCCCAAAACAATGAAATTCACCTTTTTCTCAAGTGCACATGGAACCTTCTCCAGGATAGAACACATCCTGGGTCATAAATCCAGCCTTGGTAAATTTTAAAAATTGAAATCATTCTAAGCATCTTTTCTGATCACAATGTAGTAAGATTATATATCAACTACAGGAAAAAAAAAAACTATTAAAAATTCCAACATATGGAGGCCAAACAACACACTTCTGAATAACCAATGAACTACAGAAGAAATAAAAAAAGAAATCAAAATCTGCATAGAAACAAATGAAAACACAACAACCCAAAACCTATGGGACTCAGTAAAAGCAGAGCCAAGGGGAAGGTTCATAGCAATACAAGCTTACCTCAAGAAACAAGAAAAAAGTCAAATAAATAACCTAACTCTACACCTAAAGCAACTAGAAAAGGAAAAAATAAAGAACCCCAGGGTTAGTATAAGGAAAGAAATCATAAAATTTAGGGCAAAAATAAATGCAAAAGAAACAAAAGAGACGATAGCAAAAATCAATAAAGCCAAACACTGGTTCTTTGAGAAGATCAATAAAATTGACAAACTATTAGCCAGACTCATCAAGAAACAAAGGGAGAAGAATCAAATCAACAAAATTAGAAACGAAAATGGAGAAATCACAAAAGACAACACAGAAATACAAAGGATCATAAGAGACTACTATCAGCAACTATATGCCAATAAAGTGGACAACTTGGAAGAAATGGACAAATTCTTAGAAAAGTATAAATTTCCAAAACTGAACCAGGAAGAAAGAGAAAACCTTAACAGACCCATCATAAGCACAGAAATCAAAACTGTAATCAGAAATCTTCCAGCAAACAAAAGCCCAGGACCAGATGGCTTCACAGCTGAATTCTACCAAAAATTTACAGAAGAGCTCTAAATTGAGTAGGATGTCCTATTATCCTACTCAAACTCTTACATGAAACTACAGAGGAGAGTAAACTTCCAAACTCATTCTATGAGGCCACTATCACCCTAATATCAAAACCTGACAAAGATGCCACAAAAAAAGAAAACTACAGGCTAATATCACTGATGAATATAAATGCAAAAATCCTTAACAAAATCCTAGCAAACAGAATCCAACAACATATTAAAAAGATCATACATCATGACCAAGTGGGCTTTATCCCAGGGATGCAAGGATTTTTTAATATCTGGGAATCAATCAAAGTAATATACCACATTAACAAATTGAAAAATAAAAACCATATGATTATCTCAACAGATGCAGAGAAAGCCTTTGACAAAATTCAACATCTGTTTATGATAAAAACCCTCCAGAAAGTAGGCATAGAAGGACCATACTTCAACATAATAAAAGCTATATATGACAAACCCACAGCAAACATTACCCTCTATAGTGAAAAATTGACAGCATTTCCCCTAAAGTCAGGAACAAGACAAGGGTGCCCACTCTCACCACTACTATTAAATACAGTTTTGGAAGTTTTAGCCACAGCAATCAGAGAAGAAAAAGAAATAAAAGAAATCCAGATTGGAAAAGAAGTAAAACTCTCACTGTTTGCAGATGACATGATTCTCTACATAGAAGACCCTAAAGACTCCACCAGAAAATTACTAGAGTTAATCAATGAATATAGTAAAGTTGCAGGATATAAAATTAACACACATAAATCCCTTGCATTCCTATACACTAACAATGAGAAAACAGAGAAATTAAGGAAACAATTCCATTCACCATTGCAACGAAAAAAAATAAAATACTTAGGAATAAATCTACCTAAAGAAACAAAAGACCTATATGTAGAAAACTATAAAACACTGATGAAAAAAATCAAAGATGACACAAATAGATGGAGAAATATGCCATGTTCATGGATTGGAAGAATCAATATAGTGAAAATGAGTAAACTACCCAAAGCAATCTATAGAGTCAATGCAATCCCTATCAAGCTACCAATGGTATTTTTCACAGAACTAGAACAAATAATTTCACAATTTGTATGGAAATACAAAAAACCTCAAACAGCCAAAGAAATCTTGAGAAAGAAGAATAGACCTGGAGGAATCAACCTGCCTGACTTCAGGCTATCCTACAAAGCTACAGTCATCAAGACGTGGTACTGGCACATCAAGTACGGTACCAGCACAAAGACAGAAATATAGATCAATGAAACAAACTAGAAAGCCCAGAGATCAATCCACGCACCTATGAACACCTTATCTTCGACAAAGGAGGCAAGAATATACAATGAAGAAAAGACAATTCTTTTAACAAGTGGTGCTGGGAAAACTGGTCAACCACTTGTAAAGAATGAAATTAGAACACTTTCTAACATCATACACAAAAACACTCTCTGACAAAACTGGAGCCCATTATACAGAGTGAAGTAAGCCAGAAGGAAAAACACCAATATGGTATACTAACGCATACATATGGAATTTAGAAAGAGGGTAACAATAACCCTGTGTACGAGACAGCAAAAGAGACACTGATGTATAGAACAGTCTTATGGAGTCTGTGGGAGAGAGAGAGGGTGGGAAGATTTGGGAGAATGGCATTGAAACATGTAAAATATCATGTATGAAACGAGATGCCAGTCCAGGTTCGATGCACGATACTGGATGCTTGGGGCTAGTGCACTGGGACGACCCAGAGGGATGGTATGGGGAGGGAGGAGGGAGGAGGGTTCAGGATGGGGAACACATGTATACCTGTGGTGGACTCATTTTGATATTTGGCAAAACTCATACAATTATGTAAAGTTTAAAAATAAAATAAAATTAAAAAAAAATCACAGCAAGATCATCTACGACCCACCTCCCAGAGTAATGGAATCAAAGCAAAAATAAACAAATGGGACCTAATTAAACTTAAAAGATTTTGCACAACGAAGAAAACTGTAAGCAAGGTGAAAAGACAGCCTTCAGAATGGGAGAAAATAACAGCAAATGAAGCAAGTGACAAAGAATTAATCTCAAAAATATACAAGCAGCTCCTGAAGCTCAATTCCAGAAAAATAAATGACCCAATCAAAATAATGGGCCAAAGAACTAAACAGACATTTCTCCAAAGAAGACATACAGATGGCTAACAAACACATGAAAAGATGCTCAACATCACTCATTATCAGAGAGATGCAAATTAAAACCACATTGAGGTACCATCTCATACCATCTCAGAATGGCTGCTATCAATAAATGCTGGAGAGGGTGTGGAGAAAAGGGAACCCTCTTGCATTGTTGGTGGTAGTGCAAACTAGTACAGCCACTATGGAGAACAGTGTGGAGATTCCTTAAAAAACTGGATATAGAACTGCCATATGATCCAGCAATCCCACTTCTGGGGACACACGCCGAGGAAACCAGAATTGAAAGAGGCACACCGCAGCACTGTTTACAATAACCAGGACATGGAAGCAACCTAGATGTCCATCGGCAGATGAATGGATAAGAAAGCTGTGGTACATATACACAATGCAATATTACTCAGCCATTAAAAAAAATACATTTGAATCAGTTCTAATGAGGTAGAATAAACTGGAGCTTATTATACAGACTGAAGTAAGTCAGAAAGGAAAACACCAGTAGAGTATACTAACGCATATATATGGAATCTAAAAAGATGGTAACAATGACCGTATATGCGAGACAGCAAAAGAGACACAGATGTATAGAATAGTCTTTTGGCGTCTTTAAGAGAAGGCAAGGGTGGGATGATTTGAGAGAATAGCATTGACACATGTATATTATCATATGTGAAACAGATCGCCAGGTTCAACTGGGGGGGTTCAGGATGAGGAACACATGTACACCCATGGTTGATTCATGTCAATGTATGGCAAAAACCACCACAATATTGTGAAATAATTTAGTTCAGTTCAGTTCAGTCACTCAGTCGTGTCTGACTCTTTGTGACCCCATGAATCGCAGCACGCCAGGCCTCCCTGTCCATCACCAACTCCCAGAGTTCACCCAGACTCACATCCATAGAGTCAGTGATGCCATCCAGCCATCTCGTCCTCTGTCGTCCCCTTCTCCTCCTGCCCCCAATCCCTCCCAGCATCAGAGTCTTTTCCAATGAGTCAACTCTTCGCATGTAGCCTCCAATTAAAATAAATAAATTTTTAAAAACAAGAAACAAATGATCATGAAGAAAAATAAATAAATAAATTAAATAAAATAAATTCAAAAAAAAAAAAAGAAAGAATGGCCCCAAATGTTCCAAACTTGGTAATACGTGTGTGTGTGTGTGTGTGTGTGTGTATTTGTGTGTGTGCAAGCACTTGCAAAATCCAGAATCTTGGCAAAATTTAAGCACAGCAGGAAAAAAACTTTTTAAAAAACTATGCCTAAACACATCATAGACAAGATGCTGAAAAACAAAGATAAAAAGAAATTAAAGGGATTGGAGAGACAGAAAGGGTATAATAGATATAGGGGAACAATAATAGGAAGAATATCAAAATTAAAATAAAGACATGAAGGAAGGGAGAGACAGGTGGAGGGAAGGAGGGAAGGAGTGAGGAAGGAAGAAAGGAAACTAGCAAACAAGAACTATATACTCAAGATAAAAATCCTTCACACGGGAGAGGGAACTCAAGACATTTTCAGATAAACAAAAACTCAGAGTTTGTCACCAGCAGACTCAAACATCAATAAGTAGTTTTTAAAAAATTCTTTAGGCTGAAGAGGAATGAAATCAAATGAAAATTCAAGTTTACTAGAAGGAGTTGAAGAAAACCAGAAATGGCAACTATGTGGGTAAACATTTTAAAAAATATCTTTTTTTCTCCTTCTCCTAATTTATTTCAAAGACAGTTGACTATTTAAATATACACATGCACACATACACACACACGTGAACACTGCCTGTCAGAGTATAATATTTGTAGATGCACAGGATATTAAAAAAAAAGTGCAAAAGTTAGAGTATATTAATGGAATTATGTAGTTATAAAGTCAAGGCTGTATATCATCACCCTGCTTATTTAACTTATATGTAGAGAACATCACAAGAAACACTGGGCTGGAAGAAGCACAAGCTGGAATCAAGATTGCCCGGAGAAATATCAATAACCTCAGATATGCAGATGACACCACCCTTATGGCAGAAAGTGAAGAGGAACTAAAAAGCCTCTTGATGAAAGTGAAAGAGATGGAAAAAGTTGGTTTAAAGCTCATCATTCAGAAAACTAAGATCATGGCATCTGGTCCCATCACTTCATGGGAAATAGATGGGGAAACAGTGGAAACAGTGTCAGACTTTATTTTGGGGGGTTCCAAAACCACTGCAGATGGTGATTGCAGCCATGAAATTAAAAGATGCTTACTCCTTGGAAGGAAGGTTATGACCAACCTAGACAGCTGGGAGGGATTGGGGGCAAGAGGAGAAGGGGATGACAGAGGATGAGATGGCTGGATGGCATCACTGACTCAATGGACATGAGTCTGAGTGAACTCCGGGAGTTGGTGATGGACAGGGAGGCCTGGCGTGCTGCGATGCATGGGGTCACAAAGTCGGACACGACTGAGCGACTGATCTGATCTGATCTGAGACAGCATATTGAAAAGCAGAG
Source organism: Bos javanicus (assembly GCF_032452875.1). NCBI lineage: Eukaryota > Metazoa > Chordata > Mammalia > Artiodactyla > Bovidae > Bos > Bos javanicus. The sequence goes on from NC_083889.1 coordinate 31,303,878, forward strand.
ACGTTACTTTGCCAACAAAGGTCTGTCTAGTCAAGGCTATGGTTTTTCCAGTAGTCATGTATGGATGTGAGAGTTGGACTGTGAAGAAAGCTGAGCGCCGAAGAACTGATGCTTTGAACTGTGGTGTTGGAGAAGAATCTTGAGAGTCCCTTGGACTGCAAGGAGATCCAACCAGTCCATTCTGAAGGAGATCAGTCCTGGGTGTTCATTGGAAGGAACGATGCTAAAGCTGAAACTCCAGTACTTTGGCCACCTCATGCGAAGAGTTGACTCATTGGAAAAGACTCTGATGCTGGGAGGGATTGAGGGCAGGAGGAGAAGGGGACGACAGAGGATGAGATGGCTGGATGGCATCACCGACTCGATGGACATGAGTTTGAGTGAACTCCGGGATTTGGTGATGGACAGGGAGGACTGGCATGCCGCGATTCATGGGGTCGCAAAGAGTCGGACACAACTGAATGACTGAACTGAACTGAAAGTTACTACATTTGATGTGAAGTGGAACAATATTTACATTAACTGGACAGTAGTAAGTTAAAGGATATACCATAATCCCAAGGAGATAAAAATCTTCATAACCTACTAGCAAGTGTCATTCACATGTTTTTTCTTACATGTTTTCTCAGTCCCAATCAAGGTCTATGTCAGTAAAAGAAACTCTATAAGGCGTAAAAATAATTAGGTCAAGGTAAAAAGCTTTTTTTTTTTAATGATTTGGCATGAAACGTGAATAAAACTTAATGCATTTTATATCCCAAGTGTCATTTCTTAAACCTAAACTTTTCATAAGATCTAACATCTAATAAATCCTTGAATTGGTATGTCTTGTGGTATTAACTGTAACTTTCAACTGAGAAAGCTTATGTTACAAATAGGGATTTTCTTCTTGTCTTATTTGCCTTTGCCTTTGATACTTTGGACCAACGTTTATTTATTCCACATGTATTTTTGTTCCAACACCACATAATCTCAAAGAGAATTTTAAAATGTAAAATGTGATGGCATATAACGGTCATTAGAATGGCTACTACAAATGTTAATTAACTGTTCTAAATAATACAGAGATTCCACTCTACAGCAGAAAACAAACTTTCAAAGGAGTAGTACACATCCTATACCATTTTCATTTTCACCAATCTTTCAGAAAGATGTACTCTACAAGAGCCCTCAAATTCAATAATCTAAGCTGGTGACTTCTCTACACATTGATTAATATCATATCGTGCACTATACATATAATACCACTGTTATAAAAGCAATGGCAAGAGACAGTGTAATGATTTTGTAGACAACCACAAAAGACTAATATGACAGCATATAATTATTTGTTTGTTAAACAAGGCTCTAGCTTCACACATTCAATTTTATTTTAAAATAAAAAAGAAGAAGAAACACATGATTATCTGGCAGATATTTGTTTGTCAAAGATCCATATCCTGGATACTCTGCCCTTAAAGATTCTATCTCTGGATCAGATTTTGACTGGGAACTAGAAATTATGCTGCATGAGTCAAAATAAAAGGAAAGGAATAACAAAATAAAAGTACATTCAAACTATATCCTTTTAGAAAAGAAAACCAAAAAAGAATTTAACAAGAAAACATGAGCCTGGAGACTGCATTCCTGGGTCTGAATTGTTTAGTTCATTATTTGAAATGAGCATAAGAAACACAAATTGGACAGGGGATTCTTTCAAAAACGTGCTTATTCTTCTTGGAGCTTTGTCAGACCAGTCTGACTTTAGATGCTGGCCAGTCATGTCTGAGCATCCTTTTGGACCATTTATTCCAAGTCTGCTCTGCCTGGAATCCACTAGACTTAACTCTTTTTTACTTCCTATCATCAACTGTGTTTATCTTATTCATCCTAAGGCCCGGTCTAGCTCAAAAAACTAAACCCAGTCCAAACTAGACTCCATCATCCAGATGGAGAATTATGTGGGCCAAGTACTTCTCTAGGTGGGTGAATGAATGATTTAGAGATTGCCATCAGTATGGAATGCCTGTAAGTTCCATTCAATGAGGACACTTGTGGCTTATAGTTGATTCAGGATAAAGTTATCATACAATTGCGCTCATTTCACATGCTAGTAAGGTTATGCTCAAAATCTTTCAAGCTAGGCTTCAGCAGTACATGAACTGAGAACTTTCAGATGCAAAACTTGGGTTAAGAAGATGCAGAGGGACCAGAGATCAAATTGTCAGCCTTGACTGGATCATAGAGAAAGCAAGGGAATTCCAGAAAAACATCTACTTCTGCTTCATTGACCATGTGAATACCTTTGACTGTGTGGATCACAACAAACTATGAAAAATTCTTAAAGAGATGGGAATACCAGACCACCTTATCTGTCTCCTGAGAAACTTACATGTGGGTCAAGAAGCAAAGGTTATTAATATAACTGGACATGGAACAACTGACTGGTTCAAACCTGGGAAAGGAGTATGACAAGGCTGTATATTGACATCCTGTTTATTTAACTTATATGCAGAGCACATCATGCGAAATGCCAGGCTAGGTGAATCACAAGCTGGAATTAAGATTGCTGGGAGAAATATCAACAACCTTAGATATGCAAATAATACCACTTTAATGGCAGAAAGTAAAGAGGAACTAAAGAGCTTCCTGATGAGAATGAAAGAGAGAATGAATAGCTGGCTTAAAACTCAGCATTCAAAAAACTAAGATCATGGCATCCGGTGTCATCACTTCATGGCAAATAGAAGGGGAAAAAGTGGAAACAGTAAGATTTTCTTTTCATGGGCTCCAAAATCATTGCAGACAGTGACTGTAGCCATGAAATCAAAAGACGCTTGCTCCTTGGAAGAAAAGCTATGACAAACCTAAACAGCATATTAAAAAGCAGAAGCATCATATTGCCAACAAAGGTCCACATAGTCAAAGCTATGGTTTCTCCAGTAGTCATGTACGGATGTGAGAATTGGACCATTAAGAAGGCTGAAAGAAAAGAAAGAAAGTGAAGTCGTTCGGTTATGTCCGACTCTTTGTGACCCCATGGACTATATCCTGCCAGGCTCCTCTGTCCATGAAATTCTCTAGGCAAGAGTACTGGAGTGGGTTGCCATTTCTTTCTCCAGGGTATCTTCCCAACCCAGGGATCGAACCCATGTCTCATGCATTGCAGGCAGACTCTTTTCCATCTGAGCCACCAGGGAAGCCTTTAGGAAGGCTGAATGCCCAAGAATTGATGCTTTCAAATTGTGGGCTGGAGAAGACTCTTGAGAGTCCCTTGGACTTCAAGGAGATTAAAACCAGTCAATCCTAAAAGAAATCAACCCTGGATATTCATTGGAAGGACTGATATTTAGGCCACCTAATGCAAAGAACCAACCCATTCGAAAAGACCCTGGTGTTGGGAAAGATGGAAGGCAAAAGGAGAAGGTGGCAGATGGTGAGATGGTTAGATAGCATCACCAACTCCATGGACATGAATTTGAGCAAACTCTGGGAGATAGTGAAGGACAGAGAAGGCTGGCATGCTGCAGTCCATGGGGTTGCAAAGGGTCAGACATGACTTAGCTGAACAACAACAACAGGAAAAAGTACTTGATGCTTACTTTTATCATCTTTTCTGATGAAATAGGTGGGAAAAAAATCAAATATCACATTTATTAATGTCTATATTATTGTTTGTTGTGGTTTAGTTGCTAGGTTGTGTCCAGCTCTTTTGTGACCCCATGGACTGTAGCTTGCCAAACTCCTCTACCCATGGGACAGAGACAAGAATGTTGGAATGGGTTGCCATTTCCTTCCTCAGAATATCTTCCTGACTCATGGATCAAACCTGCATCTCCTGCATTGGTAGGTGGATTCTTTACAACTGAGCCACTAGGGAAGTCCATTAATGTCTCTATAGTTTGCATTAAAAATTATTGCTAATACAAAGACAAGAAAAAAATGAGTTGTTTGGTTTCAAAATATGGTACTCTTCAAAGTAAAAAAAAAAAATCCCATATAGAAAATTTAAGTAATGTTACCCAGTCTTCAAAAAAAAAAAAAAGCCAAATTCAGAGAGCAAAAGTGAAGTTAGAGGGTGACAAAAGGCTAAGGAGAGAAAAATAATGAAATGGAACAAGAGAAACATTTTAACTGTTAGGACATGATTAAAATATATCAGTCAAAATTGGATAGTATTTCCAAATGAGAAATGAATTTTAGCTTGTTAATAATTCCCTCCTCAGAACTATTTATACAAAGGAGTTTAAAGTTTGCAACTCACTTAACAAATACAAATAACTATATCACAGTAACTGCAAAAGTAAAACAAGAGGAAAATATGTATAAATCAAGAATAATCCAAGAATAAATCACAATCAGGAATAATCCATGGGTTTCCCTGGTGTCTCAGCTGGTAAAGAATCTGCCTGCAATGTGGGAGACCTGGGTTCAGTCTCTGAGTTGGGAAAATCCCCTGGAGAAGGGAACAGCTACCCACTCCAGTATTGTGGCCTGGAGAATTCCACATACCATATAGTCCATGGGGTTACAAAGAGCTGGACATAACTGAGCGACTTTCACTTTTACTTCAGGAATAATCCATAACCTCCAAAGTAAAAATGTGGGCAAGGATTTGAATTAAGTGTCTCTCTAGGGATAGATGATTGGAAACTAGTATAGTTGAACATAAAATATATAAAGACAATCACAGAATGTGAAATAAGGATTCATCGTGACACAGAAGTAGGAGTAGGGTCTCTCAGAAACTGCACAGAAGAAGAGGTTATGCAATTTGTGAACTCACAGAGATCTAAAGCCACGGTGAATCTTAAAAAATGTTTCCATTGAGGAGTAACATGGATAATCACAGAGTCTAATATTAAAATACAACTGAAAACAAACTAGGATGAATAATATGACCAGCAGTGTTTGGGGTTAACCCAGTCTCTCCTGATTATTTCATCTCATCTGGACAGCATTTGCACCTTGATTTCTTTAGCTCAGATGATGTCTCTGTTCCTGTTTTAAGATCACTGTCACTGCTATTTACCAAATATCTTTCTGACCCCACTAATAGCTAAAACTTAGATAATTTGCTTTTCCAAAGGTCAATGCCCAAACTATTAAGGGCATTAGATTTGGTCTCCAAATTTATGATGAAGAGACATAAAACACTTAAACTAGAGAAAAGAGACAACCAAAGGAACTTTTAATAAGGTCCGCTTTGGGACAAGGAAAACACCATTGTTTTTTGATATCATGGTTTTGTTTATCCAACCATTATTTATCTGTAGGTGATCTGGGAAATAGACTCTTGGAGGGTGCAAACAGAACCTTGTGCACCAGGACCTAGGAGAAAGGAGCAGTGACCCCACAAGAGACTGACCCAGACTTGCCTGTGAGTGTCCAGGAACTCCAGCAGAGGCGTGGGTCGGTGGTGGCCTCCTGCAGGGTTGGGGGCACTGAGTGTAGCAGTGCATGCTGCTTTTTGAAAGAGGTCGCCATTATCTTCATTACTTCCACCATAGTTTGGCCCCAGGTAAATAGCAGGGTTAGAACCGGACAGGGAACAACAGACTAGTTCCAAATAGGAAAAGCAGTACGTCAAGGCTGTATATTGTCACCCTGCTTATTTAACTTATATGCAGAGTACATCATGAGAAACACTGGACTGGAAGAAGCACAAGCTGGAATCAAGATTGCCGGGAGAAATATCAATAACCTCAGACATGCAGATGACACCACCCTTATGGCAGAAAGTGAAGAGGAACTAAAAAGCCTCTTGATGAGGTGAAAGAGGAGAGTAAAAAAATTGGCTTAAAGCTCAACATTCAGAAAACTAAGATCATGGCATCGGGTCCCATCACTTCATGGCAAATAGATGGGGAAACAGTGGCTGACTTTATTTTTCTGGGCTCCAAAATCACTGCAGATGGTGACTGCAGCCATGAAATTAAAAGACGCTTACTCCTTGGAAGAAAAGTTATGACCAACCTAGGTAGCATATTCAAAAGCAGAGACATTACTTTGCCAACAAAGGTCTGTCTAGTCAAGGCTACGGTTTTTCCAGTGCTCATATATGGATGTGAGAGTTGGACTGTGAAGAAAGCTGAGTGCCGAAGAATTGATGCTTTTGAACTGTGGTGTTGGAGAAGACTCTTGAGAGTCCTTTGGACTGCAAGGAGATCCAACCAGTCCATCCTAAAGGAGATCAGTCCTGGGTGTTCATTGGAAGGACTGAATATGAAGCTGAAACTCCAATACTTTGGCCACCTCATGTGAAGAGTTGACTCATTGGAAAAGACTCTGATGCTGGAAGGGATTGGGGGCAGGAGGAGAAGGGGATGACAGAGGATGAGATGGCTGGATGGCATCACCGACTCGATAAACAGGAGTATGGGTGGTAAACTTCAGGTGTTGTTGATGGACAGGAAGGCCTGGCGTGCTGCAATTCATGGGGTCGCAAAGAGTTGGACACAACTGAGCGACTGAACTGAACTGAACTGAAGTAGCAGGGAGGGAACACAGCTCCACCCATCAACAGAAAATTGGATTAAAGATTTACTGAGCATGGCCCTGCCCATCAGAACAAAACCATTTCCCCATCAGTCAGTGTCTCCCATCTGGAAGATTCCATAAGCCTCTGATCCTTCTCCATCAGAGGGTAGACAGACTGAAAACCACAATCACAGAAAACCAACCAATCTAATTCTAGTAATGGAAACCACAATCACAGAAAACTAACCAATCTGATCACATGGACCACAGCCTTGTCTATCTCAGTGAAACTATGAGCCATGCCATGTAGGGCCACCCAAGACGGATGAGTCATAGTGGAGAGTTCTGACAAAATGTGGTCCACTGGAGAAAGGAATGGCAAACCACTTCAGTATTCTTGCCTTGAGAATCCAGTGAACAGTATGAAAAGGCAAAAACATAGGACGCTGAAAGAGGAACTCCCCAGGTCGGTAGGTGCCCAATATGCTACTGGAGATCAGTGGAGAAATAGCTCCAGAAAGAATGAAGGGATGAAGCCAAAACAAAAACAACACCCAGCTGTGGATGTGACTGGTGATGGAAGTAAAGTCTGATGCTGTAAAGAGCAATACTGCATAGGAACCTGGAATGTTAGGTCCATGAATCAAGGCAAATTGGAAGTGGTCAAACAGGAAATGGCAAGAGTCAATGTTGACATTTTAGGAATCGGCGAACTAAAATGGACTAGAATAGGTGACTTTAACTCAGGTTACCATTTATCTACTATGGTGAGAAACAATCCCTTAGAAGAAATGGAGTAGCCATCATAGTCAACAAAAAAGTCTGAAATGCAGTACTTGGACACAATCTCAAAAACAACAGAATGATCTCTGTTAATTCCCAAGGCAAACCATTCAATATCACAGTAATCCAAGTCTACGCCCCAACCAGTAATGCTGAAGAAGCTGATGCTGAATGATCCTATGAAAACCTACAAGACCTTCTAGAACTAACACCCCCCAAAAAGATGTACTTTTCATTATAGGGGACTGGAATGCAAAAGTAAGAAGTCAAGAAACACCTGGAGTAACAGGTAAATTTGGCGTTGGAATACAGAATGAAGCAGGGCAAAGGCTAAAAGAGTTTTGCCAAGAGAAGGCACTGGTCATAGCAAACACCCTTTTCCAACAACACAAGAGAAGACTCTACACATGGACATCACCAGAGGGTCAACACTGAAATCAGACTGATTATATTCTTTGCAGCCAAAGATGGAGAAGCTCTACAGTCAGCAAAAACGAGACCTCCTGGGGCTGACTGGGGCTCAGATCATGAACTCCTTATTGTCAAATTCAGACTGAAATTGAAGAAAGTGGGGAAAACAACTAGACCATTCAGGTATGACCTAAATCAAATCCCTTATGATTATACAGTGGAAGTGAGAAATAGATCTAAGGGACTAGATCTGATAGAAAGAGTGCCTGATAAACTATGGACGGAGGTTCATGACATTGTACAGGAGACAGGGATCAAGACCATTCCCAAGAAAAAGAAATGCAAAAAACCAAAATGGTTGTCTGAGGAAGCCTAAAAAATACCTGTTAAAAGAAGAGAAGTGAAAAACAAAGGAGAAAAGGAAAGATATACCCATTTGAATGCAGAGTTCCAAAGAATAGCCAGGAGAGATAAGAAAGCCTTCCTCAGTGATCAATGCAAAGAAATAGAGGAAAACAACAGAATGGGAAAGACTAGAGATCTCTTCATGAAAATTAGAGATTCCAAGGGAAAATTTCACTCAAAGATGGGCTAAATAAAGGACAGAAATCGTACGGACCTAACAAAAGCAGAAGATATTAAGAAGAGGTGGTGGCAAGAATACACAGAAGAACTGTACAAAAAAGATCTTCACGACCCAGATAATCACAATCATGTGATCACTGACCTAGAGCCAGACATCCTGGAATGTGAAGTCAAGTGGGCCTTAGAAAGCATCACTATGAACAAAGCTAGTGGAGGTGATGGAATTCCAGTTGAGCTATTTCAAATACTGAAAGATGATGCTGTGAAAGTGCTGCACTCAACATGCCAGCAAATTTGGAAAAGTCAGCAGTGGCCACAGGACTGGAAAAGGCCAGTTTTTATTCCAATCCCAAAGAAAGGCAATGCCAAAGATTGCTCAGACTTTACCGCACAATTGTACTCATCTCACACGTTAGTAAAGTAATGCTCAAAATTCTCCAAGCCAGACTTCAGTAATGTCTTAACCATGAATTTCCTGATGTTCAAGCTGGTTTTAGAAAAGGCAAAGGAACCAGAGATCAAATTGCCAACATCCATCCACTGGATCATCAAAAATGCTAGAGAGTTCCAGAAAAACATCTATTTCTGCTTTATTGACTATGCCAAAGCCTTTGACTGTGTGGATCACAACAAAATGTGGAAAATTCTGAAAGAGATGGGAATACCAGACCACCTGACCTTCCTCTCAAGAAATCTGTACACAGGTCAGGAAGCAACAGTTAGAACTGGACATGGAACAATAGACTGTTTCCAAACTGGAAAAGGAATACGTCAAGGCTGTATACTATCACCTTGCTTATTTAACTTCTATGCAGAGTGCATCATGTGAAATGCTGGGCTGGATGAAGCACAAGCTGGAATCAAGATTGCCGGGAGAAATATCAATAACCTCAGATACGCAGATAAAACCATGCTTGTGGCAGAAAGTGAAAGAGGAGAGTGAAAAAGTTGGCTTAAAACTCAACACTCAGAAAACTAAGATCATGGCATCTGGTCCCATCACTTCATGGGAAATAGACGGGGAAACAGTGGAAACAGTGGCAGACTTTATTTTTGGGGGCCCCAAAATCACTGCAGATGGTGACTGAAGCCATGAAATTAAAAGATGCTTACTCCTTGGGAGACAAGTTATGACCAATCTAGACAGCAGAGACATTACTTTGCCAACAAAGGTCCGTCTAGTCAAGGCTATGGTTTTTCCAGTAATCATGTATGGATGTGAGAGTTGGACTATAAAGAAAGCTGAGCTCTTCCGGTCCCACGCGCTTTGGTATCTGCGGGCCCCGGTGCAGACATGGCCAAGTCCAAGAACCACACCACGCACAACCAGTCCCGAAAATGGCATAGAAACGGCATCAAGAAACCCCGATCACAACGATATGAATCTCTTAAGGGGGTAGACCCCAAGTTCCTGAGGAACATGCGCTTTGCCAAGAAGCACAACAAGAAGGGCCTGAAGAAGATGCAGGCCAACAATGCCAAGGCCATGAGTGCATGTGCTGAGGCTGTCAAGGCCCTCGTGAAGCCCAAGGAGATCAAGCCCAAGATGCCAACAGGCGGCAGCCGCAAGCTCAGCCGACTTGCCTACATCGCTCACCCCAAGCTGGGGAAGCGCGCTCGTGCTCGCATCGCCAAGGGCCTCAGGCTCTGCCGGCCAAAGTCCCAGGCCAAGGCTTCAACCAAGGCCAAGCCACCTGCGGCTGCGGCTCCAGCTGCCAAGGGTGCCCAGGCCCCCACCAAAGCTCCGGAGTAGAGACCTTCATCTGCCAGTGTGAGGACAGAAGGACTGGTGTGACCCCCTGGGCTGCTGTCTGCGTGGGGCTGGTGTCCTCCTGTATACAATGGATTAAAGACAATCTCTTTAACAAGTGGTGCTGGGAAAACTGGTCAACCACTTGTAAAAGAATGAAACTAGACCACTTTCTAACACCATACACAAAAATAAACTCAAAATGGATTAAAGATCTAAACATAAGACCAGAAACTATAAAACTCCTAGAGGAGAACATAGGCAAAACACTCTCTGACATACATCACAGCAGGATCCTCTATGACCCACCTCCCAGAATATTGGAAATAAAAGCAAAAATAAACAAATGGGACCTAATTAACCTTAAAAGCTTCTGCACATCAAAGGAAACTATTAGCAAGGTGAAAAGACAGCCTTCAGAATGGGAGAAAATAATAGCAAATGAAGCAACTGACAAACAACTAATCTCAAAAATATACAAGCAACTCCTACAGCTCAACTACAGAAAAATAAATGACCCAATCAAAAAATGGGCCAAAGAACTAAATAGACATTTCTCCAAAGAAGACATACAGATGGCTAACAAACACATGAAAAGATGCTCAACATCACTCATTATCAGAGAAATGCAAATCAAGACCACTATGAGGTACCATTTCACACCAGTCAGAATGGCTGCGATCCAAAAGTCTACAAATAATAAATGTTGGAGAGGGTGTGGAGAAAAGGGAACCCTCTTAAACTGTTGGTGGGAATGCAAACTAGTACAGCCACTATGGAGAACAGTGTGGAGATTCCTTAAAAAACTGGAAATAGAACTGCCTTATGATCCAGCAATCCCACTGCTGGGCATACACACTGAGGAAACCAGAAGGGAAAGAGACACATGTACCCCAATGTTCATCGCAGCACTGTTTATAATAGCCAGGACATGGAAGCAACCTAGATGTCCATCAGCAGATGAATGGATAAGAAAGAGGTGGTACATATACACAATGGAGTATTACTCAGCCATTAAAAAGAATTCATTTGAATCAGTTCTAATGAGGTGGATGAAACTGGAGCCGATTATACGGAGTGAAGTAAGCCAGAAGGAAAAACACCAATACAGTATACTAACGCATATATATGGAATTTAGAAAGATGATAACAATAACCCTGTGTATGAGACAGCAAAAGAGACACTGATGTATAGAACAGTCTTATGGACTCTGCAGGAGAGGGAGAGGGTGGGAAGATTTGGGAGAATGGCATTGAAACATGTAAAATATCATGTATGAAACGAGATGCCAGTCCAGGTTCAATGCACGATACTGGATGCTTGGGGCTAGTGCACTGGGACGACCCAGAGGGATGGTATGGGGAGGCAGGAGGGAGGAGGGTTCAGGATGGGGAGCACATGTATACCTGTGATGGATTCATTTTGATATTTGGCAAAACTCATACAATTATATAAAGTTTAAAAACAAAATAAAATTAAAAAAAAAAAAAAAGAAAGAAAGCTGAGTGCCGAAGAATTGATGCTTTTGAACTGTGGTGTTGGAAAAGACTATTAAGAGTCCCTTGGACTCCAAGGAGATCCAAACAGTCAATCCTTAAGGAAATCAGTCCTGAATATTCATTGGAAGGACAGATGTTGAAACTGAAACTGCAATACTTTGGCCACCTGATGTGAAGAACTGGCTCATTGGAAAAGGCCCTGATGCTGAAAAAAATTGAAGGTGGGAGGAGAAGGGGACAACAGAGGATGAGATGTCTGTATGACATTGCCAACTCAATGAACATGAGTTTGAGTAAACCCTGGGAGTTGGTGATGGACAGGGAGGCCTGGCATGCTGCAGTCCATGGGGTTGCAAAGACTTGGGCAGGAGTGAACTGAACTGAACTGATAATGTCAGAAGTGGGGGTGTGGTGAGGAGGGAAGTATTATGGGTTATAATCTTATCAGGAAAATAAAGGTAGTTTACCTAAGACCACAATGGATATGTGTATGACAGAAGTCTCAAGAGAAGGGAATGATCATTTCTAGATGAGTGAGATTAAGAAGACTTCAATGTGGAGTAAAGATGGGACTTCGAGGCAACATTCTGAAATGTTAGTAACAAAAGCAGGTAAGTTCAAGGAACTGCAGCACTACAATTAGGTTAAAGTGGAAAGAAGGTTAGGCACCCTGGGGAAATCTTAAAACTTGAAGCTATAGGGTGAAAATAATGTTATAGATTCTGAACAGTCAAGGTTTTTATTGGCTGTTACAGGAATCTGAAATTTATCTCTGCTCCCAGTTTTATTGTTTTTAAAAACTATGTTGATCAGTCAATTTTCATATGAAACTGAGAGCAAAATAGAAGAAATGAAGTTGGGGAAAAGAGGTGAAATGGACACAAGACAATCAGATAACAGTTTCCAGGTTAAAGACACTGGAGGAAGCAAACCACTTAGGGTCAAAAAATAATGATTTTTTTTTCATAATGGAAAAAAAGGCATTTAGGAATGTCGGATGATTTATTATCATTCATACCTAAGTGTTATGCTTTTTGTTGTTCAACTTCTGTTGAAAACAGTATCTTTGCCTAAGAATCTAATGACAAATCCTCTTTGGAATGTGATTTCAAATTCTTTTTGGATTATCTGCAGACTCTCAAAAGAACTTGAAATGTTTTCTTGTTACCTATAAAATGTTAGAAACACTTGCCTTTCAAAACAGCAGCTGCAGGGTGAACATCTAGAAAATAAACCCAGAGAGGCTTCCCTTCTTTGTTCTGTTAACCCAAATAGTCTACATATATTTTTCAATCTCTTTTTTTCTACACCTTTTAATATTAACCATAAGTGATGAATGGCGGGTGTGGAAGGAAGGGGACTGGAGAAACCCCATCCATTTGAAAAGAGTTCATTCTTTTTACCCTATTTTGCAGAGTGTCATTTTAAATAAGTGCTAGCCAGGAGAAGGTTTTTATTGTTTTGAACCACAGGCTTTATATTACCTTAAAAGAAAAAAAAACCTCTCAGCCGCAAGTTAGATGCTTCTGGCAGCAATACAAATCTAGCACCACCCAGGGAGGGAGTGTATTTTCTTCTTCGCTCACTTCTGGCAGGGCAGAGGAATGCTGGACACCGAGAGATGACAAGGGAGGCTGTCCAGAGCATTGCCACGCTGCTTCCCCATCCCTCGCCTTGGGCCTCCACCCCTGGGAACACACAGGTAAGGACATAGAGGTGCTGATGCAAGTGGAGCATCCTAGCTCACTGTGACCAAGTCTGGGAGGAAGTCAAGTGCAATGCACTGAGGATGCTTACTGGGTCTCAATACCTCAGGAAGCTCAATGTGGCCTGGCGGAGGTCATAGGGTTCTCATTTCATCCACCACACTGCTAAAAAGGTCCTTCTGTGTTTCTTAGCCTTTCTATCTTTGTGTATCTCTCTGAAGCATGCTTTTCTCTAGACTATTAAGAAAAACATTGAAACAGCACTGAATGTTTGGATTTTGACAAATCGGAGGCTAGTTGTTCATCTGTTTTTCTTTTGTATTCAGAAATCAGAGCTTACAGCAATCTTGACTGCTGACAGTGAAATATCTTCTAAAGTTTCATTTTCCATGTAGTGTTGTAAAATACTACACGTGGATAAAATATAAAATTTAACATCAGACAGGGAGCTGAAAAACTACAGAGATAAAATGTTCCTATAATATGGCAGTCGTCTCTAAATATAAGGTTCCATGTTATAAATTTGGGTTCTTAATGAATTTTTTATATCATCAATTCTGTTTCCACTTAGATGTCAGAAACTGAGCTGGAAAAGATAAAAGTCAGAACAGCTAAGCATTTTGAAAATGACAAAAATAACATTTCTTGGTTGAAAGAAGGTAAGTTCTCTTACTGTTGATATCTATCAATGTGAATATTGTGCTTTTGTTTATAAGCAAAAAAGAGTGGGTAGAATGGGGAAAACTGCCCTGCAGGTCAAATGATATTAATACTTCTGATTTTCTGTTTCTTTTTTTTTTTTTTTTGGCCTAAGTGGTAGATTGAGGGTGTTTAGTATTGAAATGCCTTTTGTATTTCTTAGGCTGCAGGACACTCAGATGATTTTATGGGTAGGGGAATATACACTTCCAGTTCAGATATATGTTAACTATAAGGTTCTTGTGCTAAGGAATTTTCTCCTTTGAACCCAGGAAGATGAAATCATTTGAGGACAAGTATTTTTTAAATAATAATCACAGAAAGGAGTGCAGGCTATAGGAAGTCATGTCTACAAATAGAATTGTCATTCACTGCAATTACAGAGCCACCTTCCCAGGGGAGAGTGCTGTCGGCCACAAGCACTGTGTGCGTAAGATGCCTGCTTGAAATACACATACAAATCGATAAGTCCTCCTAGGAGGAGTACACATTTGTGCACTTTCAAAAACACGTATAAACTCATGATTATTTACTAGAAGGCTTTATTTCATAAGCTTTTCTTTTTATGAATACCTTTAATGTTTCTTAAAGGAAACTGATTTGATATTTTATTTAAATAGACAAGTTGTCTCTTTTACACCATTTCCTGAATCTATTCAATTGTAAAAAGATGGTTCTTAAGTAGTTGCCATTCCTCAAAACTGTTTTCTAAGGTCACAGGAGACTTTAATATATATGTCAAGTAAGTTCTATAACATCAAACATCATCATCATTATTACATCAAACACAATGACAACATGCATTAGTGATTATGCTGAATCATCAAAACAACCTTAGAAAGCACTAATTACTCCTAATATTCAGGTGAGAAAACAGAATCTCAAAGAGTTTAAGTAAATTACCTAAAATTACAAAATTAGGAAGTGACAGAGCTGGGATTTGATCCCAGACCGTGTGACTCCGCAGCATATAAATTTAACTACCACCTTTCACTGTGTTTCAAAGAAAAGATGTTTAAGTCACTTGTCAGGACATGATTTGTGCTCAAAAACTTTCCTAAAGTGTTTAAATCAACACCTTCACTCTCACATATACATCTCCCATCCACTCTTATTCTTAATTGCTCTTCACCACCACTGTCATTTTTCAACTGTTCACTTTTTTTAAAAAGATTATCCTTCTGCCCCAGGGCCCCATAATAAAATTTAATAGCTGGCACTCATCTCTAGTGAAGACTTCATTTCAGGATAAAAGTGTGTACAGACATGAAGTATTTTCAGAATCATTTCCTTCCAAAAGCCACAGAGCTAAGAAATCCTTTTTTTTTTTTTTTAATTAAACAATCTTTTAAATACAAACTTAAAAAAAAAAAAAAAACAGAAGTAAAAAACAAAAAGTGAACTCAGGCTAAAGATTCCTCTGTGTTTTTGCTGGGAAGACCAAACCCCCCAAGACAGAGGAGTTCTTTACTGCTACTTATAGGGAAGTTTATCTTGTTTTGCTTCAGCTGCTCCATGCTATAGATGTATCATAGAGAAATAATGACAAAATTGATAGACCAGTCAATTGCTTCCTGAAAATGTTTGTTTTTAAAAAACTGTCTCCATTAAGTACAATGTAAGATTGAATGATTGTATTCTACAAAATCTAATTTCCCAGGTGACCTGTTTTATCCCATTTGGACACAGTTTAAGCTACACTCAAATTATGTTTACTGTATTTCATTAATTGTGAATGATCAGGAGGAGTTAGTTTTTGAACATAAATGTCTTTTCATTTACTGTTAAGAAAAAGTTTATATGTTGGCTTATTTAAAAAGAAACAGACTGGTGTGGTGGTAATAGTAGAGGATCTGAAGTCAGGCAGGTGAAGTTTTAAATTTTCTGCTCAGTTGTTTGCCAGCTGGTGACTATGCTCTTACTTAACCTCTCTGAGCTTCGGATTCCTTAGCCAAGGAGTATAATATCTACCTTGTGAAATTATGGGGAAAATAGGCCATTATTTTGTGTCTTTTATCCCCTCTTTAAAGCATGGTTCAAAATCAGATAATCATTTTTTGAGATTCTGGTTCATAGTTTGAATGACGAGCACCACGGTAAGTGCTGTCTGTTTTTATAGTAATGTCAACAGAAAGGACCTCTATAAAGAGGTGACAAGGCAGTTTATCTGGGATCTTAGAATTGCAGTTTGGGGGATCACAGATTTGGGAGGAAACCAGAATAGTGTCTGATCGGAGAAAATGGGCAGAGGGGTTATGGGGAAGAGAGGAAGGCTACACAAGCTGGTGACTGAAGATCTGGACAGGAGAGTAAATCTGTTCCACACATGACTCGGTTATCGAGCTTACTTATCCTTTACTGGGGGCAGGTGGGATTTCCTTAGTCCAGAAAACACCCAGTTCTCAGCATTATTCTTTCCTTCTGGCAACTCAGCCAACTATTCAATTGCTTTATTTTTCCATGTTCAAAGTTCAGCACGGGCAGCAAACATGGAGGTCCTTCTTGCAGGCCTCAGTCATTCCTGCCATTGATTCTCTCACAGCATTTCATGTAAATTCCTTCCTTTTGTCCCTGTAACCATTTGGTGTGCTGTAGTATTGGTCCATTTTCCAGATTAAAAGACAGAGGCTCAGAGAAACTAGATCTTTTTTTTTAATCACACAAAAAAATGTTTTTATTTATTTAGCTTCTTACAGTACTCACATAACAGAAACTGAAAAATTTGTGTTAATGTTTAGTCTCTAAGTCATGTCCAACTCTTTGGCAACCCCATGGACTGTAGCCCACCAGGCTCCTCAGTCCATGGGATTTCCCAGGCAAGAATACTGGAGTGGGTAGCCATTTCCTAGTCTTTCCCATTCTATTGTTTTCCTCTATTTCTTTGAACTGATCACTGAGGAAGGCTTTCTTATCTCTCCTTGCTATTCTTTGGAACTCTGCATTCAAATGGGTATATCTTTCCTTTTCTCCTTTGCCTTTCATTTCTCTTCTTTTCACAGCTATTTGTAAGGACTCCTCAGACAAGCATTTTGTCCTTTTACATTTTTTTTTCCTCAGGGATGGTCTTCATCCCTCCCTCCTGTACAGTGGCACGAACCTCCGTCCAGAGTTCTTCAGGCACTCTGTCTATCAGATCTAATCCCTTGAATCCATTTCTCATTTCCACTGTATAAATCAAATCATAAGGGATTTGATTTAGGTCATAACTGAATGATCTAGTGGTTTTCCCCACTTTCTTCAATTTCAGTCTGATTTTGGCAATAAGGATGATCTGAGCCCCAGTCAGCTCCTGGTCTTGTTTTTGCTGACTATATAGAGCTTCTCCATCTTTGGCTGCAAAGAATATAATCAATCTGATTTTGGTAATTGACCATCCGGTGATGTCCATGCGTAGAGTCTTCTCTTGTGTTGTTGGAAGAGGGTGTTTGTTATGACCAGTGTGTTCTCTTGGTAAAACTCTATTAGCCTTTGCCCTGCTTCATTCTATACTCCAAGGCCAAATTTGCCTGTTACTCCAGCTACTTCTTGACTTCCTACTTTTGCATTCCAGTCCCCTATAATGAAGAGGACATCTTTTTTGGATGTTAGTTCTAGAAGGTCTTGTAGGTCTTCATAGGACCATTCAACATCAGCTTCTTCAGCATTACTGGTTGGGGCATAGACTTGGATTACTGTGATATTGAATGGTTTGCCTTGGAAACCAGAAGAGATCATTCTGTTGTTTTTGAGATTGTACCCAAGTTCTGCACTTTGGACTCTTTTGTTGACTATCATGGCTACTCCATTTTTTCTAAGGGATTGTTTCCCACTGTAGTAGATAAATGGTCACCTGAGTTAAATTCACCCATTCCAGTCCATTTTAGTTCACTGATCCCTAAAATGTGAATGTTCACTCTTGCCATCTCCTGTTTGACCACTTCCAATTTTCCTGGATTCATGGACCTAACATTTCAGGTTCCTATGCAGTATTGTTCTTTACAGCATCAGACTTTACTTCCATCACCAGCACATCCACAGCTAGGCATTGTTTTCATTTTGGCTCAGCCTCTTCACTCTTTCTGGAGCTATTTCTCCACTGATCTCCAGTGGCATATTGGGCACCTACCAACCTGGGGAGTTCATCTTTCAGTG
Source organism: Bos javanicus (assembly GCF_032452875.1). NCBI lineage: Eukaryota > Metazoa > Chordata > Mammalia > Artiodactyla > Bovidae > Bos > Bos javanicus. Next base: position 31,321,902 of record NC_083889.1, read on the forward strand.
TCATATCTATTTGCTTTTTCAAACTGTTCATGAGGTTCTCAAGGCAAAGATACTAAAGTGGTTTGCCATTCCCTTCTCCAGGGGACCACGTTTTATCAGAACTCTCCACCTTGACATGTCTGTCTTGGGTGGCCCTACACGACATGGCTCATAGTTTCATTGAGTTAGACAAGGCTGTGATCCAAATGATCAGTTTGGATGGTTTTCTGTAATTGTGGTTTCCATTCTATCTGCCCTCTGATGGCTCCTTAGAGGCTTGTGGAAGCTTCCCGATAGGAGGGACTGGCTGTGGGGGACTCTGGGCCTTGCTCTGATGGGCAGGGCCAAACTCAGTAAATATTTAATGAAATTTTCTGTTGATGGGTGGGGCTGTGTTCCCTCCCTGTAGTTTGACCAGAGGCCAAACTATGCTAGTGGTAATGCTGGTAACGGTGACCTCCTCCAAAAGGACTTATGCCAGGACTGTTGTGCTTAGTGGCTCTGACCCCACGGAAGGCACTGTTGACCCACACCTCTGCCGGAGGCTCCTGGACACCCATAGGCACGTCTGGCTCAGTCTCTTATGGGGTCACTGCTCCTTTCTCCTGGGTCCTGGCGCACACAAGATTTTGTTTCTGCCCTCCAAGGGTCTGCTTCCCTAGTCCTGTGTAAGTTCTGTAATCAAATCCCACTGGCCTTCAAAGTCAAATTCCCTGGGGGTTCTCAGTCCCTTTGCTGGTTCCCCAGGTTGGGAAATCTGTTGTGGGTCCTAGAACTTTAAGAACAGTGTGAGAACTTCTTTGGTATAATTATTCTCCGGTCTGTAGTTTGTCTGCTTGGTGGCTCTGTAGTGGGGTTCACACACCACACCTTCCAGGTCTGCTGCAGTCTGAGTGCCTGTCCCCATGGCAGGCCACTGCTAACTCATGCCTCTACAGGAGACACTCAAACACTCAAGGGCAGGTTTGGCTCAGTCTCTTGTGAGGTCCCTGGGTCCTCGTGTGCCCAAGTTTTTGTTTAAGCTCTCCAGCCATCTCTGGTGGGTATAGGGTTTGATTCTAAACACGATTTCGCCCCTCCTATCGTCCACTGGGACTTGTCCTTTGTCCTTGGGTGTGGGTATCTTTTTTGGTGGGACCCAACATTCTCCTGTTGATGGTTACTTGCATCGGTTCCTTGCAATTTTGGGGTTTTCACAGGAAAAGATGAGCACACGTCCTTCTACTCTGCCATATTTTAGGGCTGTTTGTAATTTATCAAAACCCCCTCCCCCTTAACAAAGAAAAATAAATAAAGCAAACCTTCAGTATCCCCCAGGGGATTGGATCCAGTACCCTCTGTGGATACCAACTCCAAAGATACTCAAGTCTCGTATCAGATGGTGTGGGGGTCAGCCCTCTGTATCTGCAGATTCAGAACCCATGGATAGGGAGGGATGACTGTAGAGATCTGAAAGTTCTTCAAAACCTTCTTTATGAATAACAAATTAATTGCTTCTCCTATCACAGTGTCTCTTGCCTCCCTCTGCAACTCCAGCTGAATACCGTCCATGGTTAAAATATAGGGAATCACAGCACTGCCGGATTAGGGTTGGAGCAAATGCTCACTGGGTTTATCTACATAAACCAGTTACCACAGCACCTGACCTTGGAGTGAGCATGGAACCAAGAAGAGTCAGCATCATCACTTCCAACCTAAGTACTGATACTCTAACTTTTCATCTTCAAATACTCATTCGGTGTATCCAATTTGATTTACGTTTATTAAGGCATAAGCATAATAGCACACATTTTAATAAAAAAAAAAAAAAAGGAAGAAAGGAGGAAAGAAAGAAACACAATCTTTCACTCAAGAGTTTTACCTAATTGTCCTGCTTTGGCCTGAAAGGTGAAAAAGTTCTTTGGTTTCTACTTATCTCAAAGGGTTGGTTGAAGCAACATCCAGAGCTTTTTACTAACAACTAGGGTAAATAGTGTTTAAGAAACACATTAATAAACCTGAAAATGTATTCAGAGTAAAACTAACTGAATATAGTTTCATGTTCTATCAAACTACCAGGCAATCTTGTATCATTACAGCCTTTGAACTCCTAAATCCTCAAATTTTAGATTGATCAAATTCCTGACTCCCAATTTAAGGAATTCAGCAGGATATAGATGGAGAGAGGATATAAATGTTTAAGAGCAAGTAACATGAAGTAACACGCTCAAGGATCATACTCAGAGAAAACCTGTTTTAAGACAACCAGAAAAACAAAATATGATTGTGAAATATGCACCCAGGCAAGATGAGCTGTGCTGTGTAACTGTGGGCCAAGATGGTCTTGAAAGGCCAGTCTTGAAGATGGCCATGAGCTATTTGCACAGGGGGAGAGAAGGAGTTAATGCTGGGAGCAAAAGCATCAGAGGCTGCATGATGCGATGCCCGCTTTGGTGCCAGGGAAATGGGCATGTTGGCTAGTTATCTGTGTATGGGTTAACACAAGAAAGGGAGGACAAAAAGACTGAGTGCCAAGTATAAGCAGTTGGAGATGGCTTTTTAAGTTGTCAGTGCAGGCAGGTCTGAGGTCAGGGACCAATACACTGAACTGTGATTTGGGCATATACATCTGTAACTAGAGTGCAAACTGGCATGGGACAGGCAGAGCAAAGTTGAAGGCAAGATGGATGATGATGGCTAAGACAGCCACGCACTCAACAGCCTAGACAAGAGGGCCACACGACTGGCATAAAAGTCATAACAAGGAGAAGAAGAAAATAGGCCCAAATGTGAAAAATGTTATGAAGGAAAAATTGATATAACATAGAAATTGGGGCGGGGGGGGGGGAATTACAGGTGGAATAAGATGGCATGTAATACCCCATTAAGCCAGGGAGCATTCTGGGTAACCATTTCAGTGCTTGCTCCTTACATCATTTGATACGGAAGAGAAACAGCTAAATGAAGGGATGGGAGCCTTTAAATTGTTGCCATTTACAGTTTAAAATCACAGCATTGCCAGTGTTTGAACTGCACACAATTTCCTAGAGTGTCTCCTGATTTTTCAGGAGAAACTGGATTTCTATATGACATCGCCTGAATTCTAAAGGTTAACTAATAACAATGAACAGCAATAGTTATAAGAAAATACCATGCAGAGCAAATAAACCAGATTCTGTGAGTCTAGCTCAGCTCAAGGGCTACCAGTTTGTAACTTCTGTCCTAAAAGCTTGTATCTCTCAACAAAATATATTACAATTTCCTGAAAACTGATTTTCCATAAATATTAGTCTCTCTCTATATGTGTGTATATATATATATATATACACATACACACACACACACACACACATGTATATACACACATACAAAGTCAAAACAAAGGTTTGACCCACAAATGTAAAATTAAGAACATTGAAATAAAACTATCTTTCAGAAGACTAGCTCTCCGTGATTGGTTTAGTGAAGCAGTCTCTTTATGGGTGTAATAAATAGAAGAATAAAATTATCCCAAGTTACAAATGTGTCCTCAACATATAAGGCAGAGTTTTATACTTCTGACCTGATGCTGACTCAGTCCCACAGCTGCTACATTGGGTGGTGCCACACAGGGAAAGTTCATATTATAGAAAATACTTGATTTTTTTTAACGGCAAGGGTGGAGGAGGAGGGCAATGAATAAGTTTGGCTTTCACTTTCCAAAAATGCCAGGAAGAAAAGATATGAAAGTTCTGTAGTTATTCTGAACAAACTATAGACCCTTTTCTATAAGAGTCACATAATGACTATAATCTTTGATGATTTAAAAATCATTATTTAGATATATTTTCAAGAAAATGTCCCTAAACTTTAGTATCAATGTAGATAAGTCAGGTCACCAAAGAGCTGGCAACTTGAATACAGTGTTTATCATTTAATCAGAGTTCATGAACATTAGAGACCAAAAATTCTAGTTATTGGAAAATATACAAGAAATTAAAAAAGCCATGTTCCACAAATTCCCTTCTCAATATAATCCAAAACCTGAGGTCCATAACACAAGAATCCCATCTCATTTCTGTTAAGGTCTGTTTGCAAATGAGATGGAGAAAGTATAAATCTTACATATACTGACATTCATAAATTCACTAAACTTCCCTTAATTCTAAGTGAAGACAATTCACTTCATTTGCTCAAAAATAATTTCAGATCATGAGGATTAAGACAATTCCAAAATGTGTTTTTATACAATCCAGCAAGCATTTGAAGAGGCTCCTCTTGAACTTTCAGATAATATATTAGGCAAAGAAACAAAGATGCCAAAAAATGAAAATGCCACAGGTTCTTCCCTCAAGGAATTCATGTAGTTTTTGAACTGTGGTGTTGGATAAGACTCTTGAGAGTCCCTTGGACTGCAAGGAGATCCAACCAGTCCATTCTAAAAGAGATCAGCCCTGGGTGTTCTTTGGAAGGAATGATCCAAAAGCTGAAACTCCAGTACTCTGGCCACCTGATACGAAGAGTTGACTCACTGGAAAACACTCTGATGCTGGGAGGGATTGGGGGCAGGAGGAGAAGGGGACGACAGAGGATGAGATGGCTGGATGGCATCACCGACTCGATGGATGTGAGTTTGAGTGAACTCCGGGAGATGGTGATGGACAGGGAGGCCTGGCATGCTGTGATTCATGGGGTCACAAAGAGTCAGACACAACTGAGCGACTGAAATGAACTGAACTGAAGTGCTTTATTATAATGACTAAATATTAATCCATGCTAATTCTCTCACTCAGATAATTCTCATTTTTAAAGGGGCTACTTTTTGTGTGTCTAGCTTTAAAATTAAGCAACCGATGGACATGAGTTTGAGTGAACTCCGGGAGTTGGTGATGGACAGGGAGGCCTGGCGTGCTGCGATTCATGGGGTCGCAAAGAGTCGGACACGACTGAGCAACTGAACTGAACTGAACTGAATGTCTATTTTACATTGTTAACGTGCACCAATAGTGTATCTTGATTTCCTTTTATTAAGTGCACACAGGAAATAGAATCATTAGCTCTTATTTCTGTGTCTTCATGGACTTGTGAACATGTGTTACCTAATAACCAAAACACAAGTAAGGAGAAGGTAACAGCCAAAGAGAATGTTGTTTTGTTTTTAACCAGAGGTGAAAGGAGAAATTAGATGTGAAAATATGCCCTTAAAGAAGTAAACAAGCACAAGATCATTTCCAGAGTAATTATTTTGAAGTGTTAAAACAAGATGATATGAAAGAGACTGGCGAGGGGAACTATCTTTCAGAAGCAGCTGTCAGAGAAGTTTTGAATGAAAGATTATTGACCTGAAATTTAAATAACAAGAGGAAGCCAGCTGTCCAAAAGTCTGGGAAGAGCATTCCAACAGGGAAAAGAGCCTGTGTAATGACAGTATGGTTCAGAATGACTGGATGAGAAGGAAGAAAGGGAAGGAAGAATAAAGGAAATAAGGGAAGGAGGGAATAAGGAAGGGAAGGGAAGGGGGGAAACATGTTCAAGTCATAAATAATGTTGAACATTTGCTGGCCATAGGCAGGAATTTAGATGTTTTTCCCTAATCTGAATTAGGAGTCACTGGAGATTCTAAGCAGGGGATAAAAGCAACTATTTATACTGGATGTGGTAAAGAATATATGCAGAAATAAAACAGAAGACCCTGAAATTGACCAAGCAAAAGATGATAAACGGGACAGGCTAAAACTGTGAAGGTGAAAGAGGTAGTATAGAATTCAGGATCTATTTTGGAGATAGAACTAATTGAACTGGCTGGTGCTCTGGTGTGAGGCAACAGAAAGGAGGCAAAGTTAGCTCCTGGCTTGAGACACTTCATGATGATAATGATGCATGAAGAATATGAGAAAATATGGCTGGAGATGGAGGAATCAGAAGATTTGGGTGGGTCCCATTAAATGTGAAATGGTGACATCCCATGAAGATTATAAATTGGGCAATAGGATACATGAGATCAGCTGTTTACTTTAAGTAACGCTAACAGGGAAGTTGGCTAGAGATTTTGCTTTAGGCCTGAAGATGGAGAAAGTATCTGCTGGTGGCAGAATACAGGAAATGAAATACCATTTCAAGTAGAAGGGCTAAGGCAGGAAAGAACGTGTCATGCTCCAAAAAAGTGAATGAACATAAGAGGGGCTGGAGCATCTTGACCCAAAGGAAGGTTGGCATTTGACGAGCATGGGGAGTTTGCCCAGGAATGGAGCCTTGAAGCTTTTGTAGACCTTGGTCAGCATCTTTGATTCCAATAAACTGTCTACCCTGGAAATGCCTACTAGAGACATATTTTAACTTGTATTAATATATACCCCACTGATTTTATCCTCAAATGAAAGTTAAGTAAAGGACTATCAAAAAGGGAGAAGCAGGTGCAGAGGATGAGGTGGTTGGATGGCATCACCAACTCAATGGACATGAATGTGAGTGAATTCCAGGACAGAGGAGCCTGGCATGCTACAGACCATGGAGATCACAAAGAGTTGGACATGACTTAGCTGAAAAACAACAACAAACCAAAGGATAATGTACTACTTTCAAAATATCACAACTATAAAATGAGGCTTTCATAGTTTGTATTAATCAGGGTTCTCCAGAGAATCAGAACCAATAGGAAATAAAAATAAGATGGACAGATGGAACATAGATCAATGGATAGATAGGTAGAACATGGATGGATGGATGGATGGATGGATGGGTAGACAGATAATAGAGGATTTATTATGGGGGACTGGCTTACACATTTATGTAGGCTGGGTCATCCCATGGTCTGCTCAGGAGGCTCAGGAAAGCCAGTAGTGTAGCTCCAGGCTAAAGTCTCAACTTCTGAGAGCCAGTGGTATAAACCCTGGTGCAAGTAAGAAGTTCTGAGAACCAGAAGAGCTGATATCCAAGGGCAGGAAATGGATGTCCTAGCTCCAGTGGAGAGAGCAAATCTGCTTTCCCTCTTTATTTTCATTCTATTTAGCCCTTAACTCACTCTGGAAAGATGTTCTCTTTAATCAGACTATCAGTTCAAGTGCTAATCTAGTCCCTCAAACAACCACATGGACATGCCCAGAAATAGCATTTTGCCAGCTCCCTGGGTATTCCTTAGCCCAGCCAAGTTGGCACATAAAATTAATCATCACATAGTTTTTGAGAGGAAAGTAACAGATACTTTTTCTAGCTAAATTAATGAAAAGAGGAATTTATTGGAAGTCTGAGAGTTGCTCTGCAGTCTACAAGGAAAATTCAGGTCAGGGTGGGCAGGGAGTAATCTAACTCTGGTGACACAGATGGCAAGATTTTACTCCTAAAACATAAGCGTCACACACTTTTCCTGCCCTTTCCTCCCTCCATATTCAAGACTTCAAATCTCAAGGAAGAAAGCTCAAGACATTTGGCTGTGAGTTCCCATCCTGGCGAGGCAAGGAAGGGTACTTTGACTGACAGCACCACAAGGCTATACACGATGGGGGAGAGATGCTTCTTCAGAGGAAATTCAGGGCTCTGACACCAGAATGGAAGAAGGACAAATGCTATGTGGCTTCCAAATAAAGTGCACTCTAAGGGTTGGTACCCACTATCACATTTTCAGTGCTTTGCTCCATAAGGGATAATATTTTTTTTAAGAGCCTGACATGTGCTGTTGTTGGAACGCTGAACATTTCAGGAAGGACAGTACTTACTTTAAATGTATTGGCCTTTTACTTAAAGTTCAAATGTCAGAATCATTTTGATTCTCTGATAACCTTATTTTATGTGGAGAATGTTCAGGAAAAGATGAGATCTTCTGTGTTCTCATAGGTCAACAAATTAAATTCCCATGGCATATCCTACAGCTGACGGTTGAAATTTCTCTCCAACTAAGCCTATAAAGTAGTAAGTTCATTTCTTATAAAATGATGATGTTGATCCCAATGGAATGGAAGGCCTGGAAGATGCCATGTCAGCCATGAGACTATAACCAGATGAATTAATCAGTGCAAAGTCCCTATAAGTTGTTAAACAGCAGATTTAAAGACTCCTTTTCAATGATGATAGAGCAGTACATCAAATCCAGAATGATCTTAGCTCACCATTATTAATTGCAATTTTATGAACTAGGAGTGAAGCCATCTGTAGAGACTGGGAACCAATCTTTCCTGTCTCAACAGGAAAAGAAAATTGTAGCTAACTAGAAACTTCAAGAGATTTACTCCTTTCAATTGAGATTTGCAGGAGACTCATTCATTTTCCTCTCTGTCACAACAGCTGTTGGTGTGACTCACTTAATCAACATTAGTATAAAGAGCAATCTCAGAGAGAGAGGAAAAAAAAAAAAAAAGGACCCTTATGTTCTATGGCTCACAAATAAGGATATTCCATTTCTTATAAATTCCACAAAGAGATACTTTATTTTTATATGATTATGGCCCATTTCTTTCAGCTTAGGAACAGCATTGAGAGGAAATATACTCTAATAAAATGCACCTGCACTAGGTGTGCACCAGACCATTAGTAAAAAAAAAAAAAAATCAGAATGTGAAGCGAGCAAATGAAGACATCAGTCTACAGGCATAAATCACTTCAACCATTTTAGCCATTATGTAAGCCCGTCAGAAAGTAAATGTGAAGCAAAGGCAAAAAGCAAGGGCAATGGCAGTAGTTCTGCCAGTGTGTAACTTCAGAAAAGAGAGAACAACTCCCAGAGGCATAGGATTAAATAAGACATCAGGCAGTTTCTCCCTTTGAGCCGAACTTCCACACGAGTCTAGATCTGAAAAGAAACAGCTACATTGCAGAAGCTAAGAAAGGTACTTGATGTCTCATCCCAAAGAATAGACAAAAGGAGAGGAAAATCTGCACTTCAGCTCTTTCATTTGTCATTTTTTTCTTTCTTATATTTAGAATATTCAGCATTATAGACAGGAAACCAAATTTCTCTAACAGTTACTGAAAGATCTATGTAAATACTAAAACATTCTGAATGGAAATTTCACTAAAATATATAAAGTTTCTACAAATAAACTGTTCTGAACAATAAAAAATAATTTATCAAAAATTATATTCTACCCACCTTCAAATAAACAAGATTCCACTCTACGTATGTGTCTTCAAACTAATTTCTTAGACCACTACATGAAAATGCAGACTGATAAGAGAAAATGATTCATACCATAAAAGAGGCATTTGTTTTACAAAATAATATACAATTAAGTAAGCCAAATCAACAAATGTTTTGATTTCCTGTAAGGCACAAACTTGTGCAAATAATATACCAGGACTTCTGTGCCCAAGGAACTTAAAATTCAGTTGGGGAAATAAAATATCAACATATCCCGTTTGCCATTAGGATTCAGACCAGACAAAAGCAAGCTTTTCAGCTGTATTTGAAACATAGTGTAATGTGCATAACCAATTTGGAGGCAGTTTTTCAGTATCAGATCCCTCATACAGCAAACCAAACAGGTACACAGAATTCCTTAAACAGATACAGATTTCTCTTAAAATTAAAAAAGGGCTGGTTGGTTTCCTTTATTTTTAATGTATATAGCAGATTTGGTCTAAAACAACTGTACTAAAAAATTCCCTTGAAACCAGAAAGATTCATTTGAAAATATTAACTTCTTACTTATGTCCCTTAAAAGAAAAGACCTTTTGTGTAAATATTCCTTAATGTATTAGCCAGCCTTTTTTCTTCAAAAAAAGGGGCGAGGAAAGAAAAAGAAAACAACTGATAGCCTTATTTTAAAAAGAGCAAAACTATAACATGAAAAGACACAGATACTTAATAGTAGTAAGGAACTTCACTTAAGTCTCCAAGGGAAATTCTTTATTTTTTTTTAATTTTATTTTATTTTTAAACTTTACAAAATTGTATTAGTTTTGCCAAATATCGAAATGAATCCACCACAGGTATATATGTGTTCCCCATCCTGAACCCTCCTCCCTCCTCCCTCCCCATACCATCCCTCTGGGTCGTCCCAGTGCACCAGCCCCAAGCATCCAGTATCGTGCATCGAACCTGGACTGGCAACTCATTTCATACATGATATTATACATGTTTCAATGCCATTCTCCCAAATCTTCCCACCTTCTCCCTCTCCAACAGAGTCCATAAGACTGTTCTATACATCAATGTCTCTTTTGCTGTCTCGTACACAGGGTTATTGTTACCATCTTAACATGAATGATTAGTGAAGAGGGAAAACTGCACTAAGGAAGTAAAAAAAAATAATAACTGGAAGGCATAGCATATTCATAGGTCATGAACATATTGGTCTTTCCAATATTCTACTGTTAAATCTCTAAATTGTGTAGGCTAACAACCATTCATTAAGAAGCTACTCTCAGGTCTCCAGATTCTAGGGCAAATTACCAAGTCTGAGTTCTAAACTCAATTCATCACTTGCTCTCTAGTAGAAGAATGTAGGTTTTGCTTCAGTCTCTTAAGGACATCAGTCTCATCTTGAAGTCCCCTAGCAACTAGGAGAAATAACTTGTTTTCGTCACTCCACAGGTTAACAATGCTAATTAGAGATCAAATTTCATTTTTGAAAACTCTGAAGAGGGAAAAGTGACATGGTTAAAAAATAAATAATTATGTATTACATATGTATGTTCATATATCTAACATATATATATATATATTTATGGAACAAAATATTTTATTCCATTCTTCTCTCTGCCTTTCTAACACAATACACTTCTTGGCTATCTTCTCTAAGACTGTAACAGAGTATTTTATTATGAGACATAAATAACACTCCACATATTCACAATCAATGTACATTGATATACCAGTGTGTGTGTGTGTGTGTGTGTGTGTGTGTGTGTATGATAAGGGAGAAGTGGTAGAAAAGGAAACTATCATAAGTAAACAGATAAAATAAAGAAAAAATGTTAGGTATTAGATTGTTAATTGCTCAAGGACAAAGGTGTATTACTTCTTACTTCTATAACTGGGAATCCAGATAGCCCCTAAAACATAGCAGATGCTCAAAAAATGATATGAATAAATGAATGAATATATAAATATATTCCAAAGATGATATGATATTCATAAGTAGGAAAGAACATATCTAGAATTCAGAGAAACTGGGGATGTGGTTGGGTTATACATCATAAGTAAAGTTTTAATAGGAAGTAGCATTATAAGCTGATGGAATATGATGGTCCAAAGTGGAGTCAGAGAAGTCTTGAGTTGTTCAGAGAACAGTAGCTAAGTTTGGCTGGGTCAAGGGTATGTGTGTGAGAGGAAGAAATAAACACTGGCTCTATCATGAAAGACTTTTAATGCTAGACTGAAGAGCATACACAGAAAGTTATAGGGCAAAAAGAAGCTATCAAATACATCTGGGATAGGGGTTGGGAAGGGGTACAGGATCTAAAGATGGGAGAAAACTCTGTGCTTTAGAGAACATTTGTGATTTGAGGACGTTAATGTAAATAGACTGAAGGGTAGAAAGAGAGGTGAAGGGTGGAATAGAGTGACTAGTTAGAAGCTTGTTGCAACCGCAGATGAGAAAGAATGATTTCTGAATTGAGTTACTGGTTGCTGGAACAATGAAAACAGAGACCGACGAGGAAGAGAGTGGTAGACCCAACACCTTCACCATGGATTACATGTTAGAGCATAAGAGACAGAGTGGTTGTCAGAGATACTAGAAATCCTCAGGATTTAAACTGAAATGTGCATATGTGTGTGTGTCTGTGTCCTTACGTAAGTAATCTGTTTATTTCAGGAAAATTAGAAAACACAAATGGCAAAAAAATTACTCCAAATCTTAACACCCAGAGGTAGCCACTGTACATCTTTCTTTTTCTCTTTTATATGTGTACCACACAATATTTGGTAAATATAATGAAATCTGATTATGTAATATAGTTAATACTGTGTTTTCTTATTCATAAATGAACATCAATACCTTTCCAGGTTGATAAATATACATTTACAGCATCATGCCAATGGCTGTATGCATTGTATGCTGTGCTGTGCTGTGCTACGCTCAGTCACTTCGTCATGTCCAGCTCTCTGTGACCCCATAGACTGAAGCCTGCCAGGCTCCTCGGTCCATGAGATTCTTCAGGCAAGAAGAGTAGAGTGGGCTGCCATTTCCTCTTCCAGAGGATCTTCCTGACCCAAGGATTGAACCCATGCCTCTTGCATCTTTTGAATTAGCAGGTGGCCTGGTTATACACACAGTGCTCCATTATTGAAGTAATAATATATAATCAACATTTCCTTGCTTTCAGATATTTAGGTTATTTCCTCTTTTTTTGTTTTTTGCTTTGAAATCTCAAAAGAATACAATATCTATTGGGATTTCCTTTTACATGGACTAACCAGAAGTAACTTGTATAGTCCTCAAACCTTACCTTTGGCTGTCAGGGAACACTATATAATATACTGCATATCAGTGCTTCACTTTATGTTCATAACAGCCATGCACAGAGGAGTGTAAAGGTCAGAGAAGTTTTTAAAATGTTCACAGATAACAGTCCCAGATCTCAAGCTCAACATGCTGATCCCTAATCCAGTGCTTTTGCCATCACAGACTCTGCTGTAAAATACACTTAAAGGTAGATAACCAATAATCCCTCACCATCACTCATTAAAAGGACAATTAAAACTAAAGGAAACTGAAAAGTTTGGGGAAGTCTTGCGGGTAATGTATCTTTAAACCTCTAATTCATTTAGTTGGATTCTCTACATACCTGTCTTCAGCACAGACATGGTGATTTAAGTGGGAAAGAGGACTTAGTTATGACTTTATGCAAAGATTCAGAAGCCGAGTTATCTACAGATTGCAATGATTAAATAGTTCAGAATGAAGCACAACACTGTAATATTGCCACATTCACATTTAAGAGATAAAAGTTGGGAGTTCAGCTCACATAATATCCAGCCATTTAAGACACAAGAGAGTTAATCATTTTAATATCTTCCCGTTGATGTTGGCTAACCAAATAAAAAACATCGCTGATGGAGGAGGCAAGTGGAAATCTCACTTTGTTTGCTGATCCTTGTGAAACAAACACTTGAAAAATAAAACATATCACATCAAAGTTGGGGGGGAGGGAATAACTCCAGTTGCAGAATCAACCATGATCAGATTAAGAAATAGCAATATATTTTTGCATGGCTAATAAACAGATCAAAACCCTGCAAAACTAAGGATGTTTGGATTCCAAATCTAACTTTAATTTTCAAATATCTCTATCTGGTCTTACCATCTCTCCAGCAAGAAAATTACATTAAACATAGCCCTGCTTTCTCATATTCAGCAAGTAGCATTCCATTGTCAATCTTAGATGTGACCTTAATTTTTCTTCTTGTAGTTAGAATTTTTCAAAAATTGTCCCCTTAAATCTTTATATAGTAGTAAACAATTTTAGCAAAGAATAAAAGATACCATTCTGTACTAAAAGCCTGAAGCCAGAAACAAACATAATGTATTTCAGATAGACATTATGGATACTTCATCCATTGTCTTTTTCATTTGCAAATTCAATTTGATTATACTTTGGTGATCAGAAGCCTGCTAGTTTACAATAATAATATTTTTTAGTTAAAATAATAAAGCTAACTTTTTAGGTAATCAAACAGCACTTGACAAACTACCCAAATTCCTACCATCTGTCCCACAAAAAGAAAACAACAACAATAACAAAATGCTTACGGAACAATTTTAATTTCTCACTTCACATAGTAAAGGAAACTAGGAAGTTTCATGCAACTCAAAGAATTCTGATTACACAAATACACTTACTTTCTGCTCCACAAGGCACCTAGACATAAGAAATGAAAACCATTCTTGTTTCTATCTAACCAATTGAAACTATGGCAATTAAATGAAATTGGCATTAGTAATAAGAGAAGCTAATTGAATAACTTGGGGTTAAGCAGAAGTAGAGTCTAATTACAGCCCTCTAGCGGCTCAGATACCTTAACTGTTCATTTTCACCAAGTCATCTAGTCTTTGTGATCTGAAGCAATTTTCATACAACCTCTATCTAAACTTTGTAGGCTCTTTGGTTCTTTTGCTTTGTTTTTGTAAGGACTCATTTTACAATAACCAACTACTCAGAGGGAAACAAAATATCTGCACAATTATTAAGACTGTACAATATTAAATTCAACAAGGAGAGAATTGCACTTAAATGTAAATTTAGTTTGTTCTCTTTTTTAAACCTAAGCAGAGATCAGGGCAGAGAAGGCAATGGCACCCCACTCCAGGACTCTTGCCTGGAAAATCCCATGGAAGGAGGAGCCTGGTAGGCTGCAGTCCATGGGGTTGCGAAGAGTCAGACACGACTGAGCAACTTCACTTTCACTTTTCACTTTCATGCATTGGAGAAGGAAATGGCAACCCACTCCAGTGTTCTTGCCTGGAGAATCCCAGGGATGGGGGAGCCTGCTGGGCTGCTGTCTATGGGGTTGCACAGAGTCGGACGCGACTGAAACAACTTAGCAGTAGCAGAGATCAGGGAGAAATAGCTTTGTATCATTTCAGATTTTCATAAGGAATAATATACATACTAATTAGTCAATCAGAAATCACTGGCAAAACCATGATATACTGGGGGTGGGGGTAGGGGGGTATCTGATCAAAGCCTGGCAATAGGCTGGACCAGAGAAGCAGATCATAGTATACTTAGTACCTATGTGAAAGAAGTTACTTAACGGGTAATGAGAAAATATTAAATGGCCTTTAACACAGAAAGACAATTATTAGATTTGCTTTTTTTTTTTAAGACCACTATGGGTTTTTTTTTTTCTTTTTTTTTTTTAATTGGAAGATAATTGGTTTACAATGTTGTGCTGGTTTCTGCCATACAGCAATGCAAATCACGTATAGGTATACATATATGCCCTCCCTCTTGAACCTCCCTCCCACCCTATCCCCCATTCCAGCCTCCAAGGTTGTCACAGAGCTCCCTGGGTTACACAGCAGCTTCCTACTAGCTATCTATTTTACACACGCTGGTATGTATAAGTCATTGGTACTCTTGCAGCAGTGTGGATGTGAGAGGCTTCATAGTAGCTCACGTAGAGATGTTTTAAATGATACTATGAATGAGAAAATAAATTTTGATAATTTGCTGAAAATTACAATTGTCGGGACTTCCTGGTAACTTGGTCCTGCAGATGAAGGAGAGAAAGGTCAAGGACAGTATCTAAGTTGCTGGTCAATTACCAAGGTCCTTGCTCAGTTGGAAACCCAGGAACTGTGGTGTGTATTTCACTTGGTGTGAGTTACATAACTAAATGTTTTTCTTTTTAAAATTACCTTATTTGGAGAAGTATGCCCACCAATGTCAGGGTGTTAGAAGTGTTGGGTTCTATTAATAGAAATGGAAGTTGAGTATTTCTTAGACTGCAGACACTAAAATGGAGTGCATCACATTTTCAAGTAGTTTCTGGATGCTAAACTTAATAGGTAGGAAGCAGTATATTTAGAGTTCTTTCAGTTACTAAGTTGGAGAGATAACAAGCGGAAGATCTGGAGAAGGAAAAGAAGCATAGGGTTTAAATGAAGCTCCTTGGATTCATATATTTTAAACTTCAAGTTTATAGGCATTGGAAGAGGAATCTAAGGTTGTGCTGTGCTTAGTCACTCAGTCATGTCTGACTCTTTGCAACCCCATGGACTGTAGCCCACCAGGCTCCTCTGTCCATGGGATTCTCCAAGCAAGAATATTGGAATGGGTTGCCATGCCCTCCTCCAGGAGATCTTCCCAACCAGATCTGGGATTGAACCCAGGTCTCCCACATTGCAGGCGGATTCTTTATCTGAACCACAAGGGAAGCCCAATCTAAGGTTAGTAATGGGTATACAAAATTTATTTTCTCTTCACGTTAATACAAAGTAAAGAAAGTATCTTGATAAGTAAAGCTTTCACCCTCTCCCCATCTGTAAAAATGCTGCTACTTAGAATGAATGATAAGATGTAAAAGAAATCTAGAATTCTGTTGATGTATTCAACAAGTTGACTCACACATTAGACATAGTCATAATGGGGTAAATAGAGGTTATGAGGTTTGCAAATCAAGCCTGTGTCTATTTTTACACATAATTTAAATTTGTTATTTCCATCAAGATGAAAGAATATAATGAGCAGGTATGGGAAGCAAAGAGAAAATAAATGTGGGGCAAGTGTTTTTACCAAATCATACTTAGTTTCATTAATTAAAGCCTGTATCAACAACAAAGACACAACACTTTTGCCTCAGATAGTCAGTATGAATCAAAGGATACCATGATCAAAAATACAGAACTTTAAAAACATTTCCATTGCATAATTTATACCTTTGGGGATGATGCCATCAAGAGTAAAGTCTTTGGAACCACACTGACCTGTATTTAAAATCAGGTTCTACTCCTAATTAAATGATGAATTTAGGCAAATCAGTTAACATCACTGAATTTCAGCTACCAAAGCTATAAATCAAAAATAATAAAGGCTGTTGCAGCAGATACAGTAGATGGCCTGCCCAATATCCATTTTACATCTCTTCTTAAGGAACCTCAATTTTGTTCAGAACTGACCTATTTCAGCTTGTTTCTAGCTTGAGCTTCATCCAACCCAGCATTCCGCATGATGTTCTCTGTATATAAGTTAAATAAGCAAGGTGACAATATACAGCATTGACATACAAGCTGAAATCAAGATTACAAGGGAAATATCAACCTCAGATATGCAGATGATACTACTCTAATGGCAGAAAGTAAAGAGGGACTAAATAGCCTCTTGATGAGGGTGAAAGAAGAAAGTGGAAAAGCTGGCTTAAAACTTGACATTCAAAAAACTAAGATCATGGCATCCAGTCTCATCACTTCATGGGTAATATATGGGGGAAAAGTGGAAACTGGCAGATTTTATTTTCCTGGGCTCCAAAATCACTGCAGATGGTTACTGCAGCCATGAAATGAAAAGACGCTTGCTCTTTGGAAGAAAAGCTATTTGCTGACAAAGGTCCATAGAGTCAAAACTATGGTTTTTCCAGTAGTCATGTATGGATATGAGACTTGGACCATAAAAAAGGTTGAGTGCCAAAGAACTGATGCTTTTAAATTGTGATGCTGGAGAAGACTCTTGAGAGTCCCTTGGACAGCAAGGAGATCAAACCAGTCAATCCTAAAGGAAATCAGTCCTAACTATTCACTGGAAGGACTGATGCTGAGACTGAAGTTCTAATATTTTAGCCACTCTATGCAAAAAGCTGATTCATTGGAGAAGACTCTCATGCTAAGAAAGATCAAAGGCAAAAGCAGAAGAAGGTGACAGAGGATGAGACGGTTAGATGGCATCACCGACTCGATGGACATGAGTTTAAGCAAACTCCGGGAAATAGTGAAGGGCAGGGAAGCCTAGCGTGCTGCAGTCCATGGGGTCTCAAAGAGCTGGAGACCACTTAGCAACTGAATAACACCACCACCTGTTTCAGTGCAGCCATGCATTTCCAGGGAGGCTAGCTCTGTCAACAGTCCCTGAAGTGAAATGAATTCTGACTGGTTTAACTCTAACACTAACACTAAGCAATCATGGTGATCCTGTTTTCCCTTGCCAGGAACAGTTTTAGACAATAGTGTGTGAACTAATTCAGGACAATGAGACATTAATCTGCTGGAGACTTCTGGTATGGGTTTTTGTCTTGTTTTATTTTGTGTAAGGAAAACTGAGTTGATTGCTTTGTTTATGTATTCATTTTTATTTAGATTTATTTGGATCCTAAGAAATCTTACGAGAAAAATTCTTCTTACTTTTGGATGCCGTTAAGTCTTTATGTGATGCGTGAAAGTGGGAAGCCACCTCATAATCCTAAAGGAAAGTCAGACTAATTATAAAGCTGCACATCCGACCTAAATTAACACAAGGGGAAAAAAAGGAAACAAAAATCTGTGTTCTTATGTGGGTTGTCTGAGCCACTGATTTAATCAACCCTTGAGCCAGTCTACTTCTAAAACTGACATAGAAGAAATAAATTATCTTAGATTTTAGGCAAGTTTGAGTTGGATTGTCTGTTACTTTCAGCTGATGGCTACTTTGCAGAATGAATAATAAATGAAAGTACTGAATACCCAATAATAACTACTATTATACTTTAAACTTTTTTCTCATAATCACCTTTTAAGCCTCTTTCTCTCTTTTCCTAACCCTTTTGAAAGCAACAGGGAATGTGTGGTTTCTTAGTTCTTCCTATATTCCCCAACATACCTACAAGTGTTTGTCAACAAAAAGGGCTTATAAATATTGTGAAATAGAATAGAATCAAATGAAATAGAATTGAATCAAAGCATTTTCATTCATTGTACTATGAAGGTCTATTAACGAACTAGAGTGGACAGATTTTGTTAGCAAAAAAGGGTATGTTTTATAAAGACTAGTATGAGGAAAATCTGTGTACATTTTATTCTAAAGAATGATATCTTTTTCACTCTAAAGAGAAATATAAATTTCCATGAACCAAGTTTTAATGCTAGAACAATACCTGTTCTGAACAAGTGACATTTCTAAAGCACTGAAAAAGAAACTCAGATGAGAAAATTTAGAACATGAAAATGTCTTTATGAAAGCAAGCTGTACTTGCTTTCAATTATCAGTTGATAAACTTACCAATTTTAATACAAATTGATAAATATTAAAAATCCATTCAACTGTTGCCCAAAGTACCATCCTTGATCTTATATTCATATTCCTGAGTGACAGCTTATGCTTTTAATGTTTCTCTATACCGTCTTTTATCAGACAACTCCACTTTTTTTTCTGACTCTAAGAGTCTCTTTAGGCCTCAATGTGTAACACAAAAATTAAGTAATAAAACAGAAAACAGTACAGTTAATGGTACCAATTAGCAAATATAAGCAGGTTCATAAGCAGGCCTTTTTCCTCCCTCTCTCTTTTCAGTAAGAGTCAGATATTCATTCGTCTTTTTTTTCTTTCTTAAGCCTGTCTGGATGAATATTAGTGTCATAAAAAATTGTTACTTCTAGTAGAATCAAGTATTGCATTCAAAAGAGAAAATAGAAAGAAAAGGATGAGGCCTAGCAGGAAAATCTTATCTGGGGACAAATACCAAGCTAACACCATTTTATATCACTGTAACACCCAACTAAACTTTTCACTAAACTCTAACAAAACTTTAGAATTCCTTTCACTCATAAATAAAGGCAATATCATAATAATTTTTATTGGCAACAACTGTGACTAAAAGAAACACAGAAATCATGGATAGTTTCACATCACCTTAAAGTTGTTACTGATATTTCAAAATGTTATTTTTATTTCATCATTAGTTATCCAATTTCTGGATCTTATTGGGTTTATTGGGCTTCCCTGGTGGCATTAGTGGTCACGAATCCTTCTGCCAAATCAGGAGACATAAAAGATGCAGGTTCAATCTCTGGGTTGGGAAGATCTCCTGGAGGAGGAAACGGCATCCAACTCCAGTATTCTTGCCAGGGGAGTCTCACGGTCAGAGGAGCCTGGTGGTCTACAGTCCATGGGGTTGCAAAGAGTCAGACACAACTGAGCATCTGAGCACAGCACACTGAGTTTATTTGATGAACAGGTACATATATTACTTTATCAACAATTTTAAAATATTTTGATAACTATATGTAGCTGGTTTCTTCATAACCCCATGGATTTTATTTTATGCACCTAAAACATGATTCTGAAAAATGGTTATTAGCCTTCACCAAGCTTCCATGATTTCCAAAAACAATATTAAGGACACCTGAACTAAGGAAATGCAAATTAGAACATGTTCAGAAATCTAAAAAGTAAGGAGAGGGGCAGAGTCTAAGTCAGCTAAGACTGAACCTCTGCCCCTCCCATTGCACAATACGCTATATATTTCTTAACAACAAAAATCAAAGTCGACTGCACTTCCTACAAACAGCTTTTACTTCTGCAAAAGAGATAAATTCTTAAGCTTTCATAAATCAATTATCCATATATTTCTCCTGTTGGATAATTTTAAACCAAAAATATTCTAAGCTTATTTTGGAAAAGTTGATTATATTGAACTTATACCCACCAGGATAGTTCTACCATTAAAACAAAATTTTGCATATAATTTCTACCTTTTAATTGCAATTCCAGTGTGTGACTATGAAATGAAAAATAATTATTTTTTATCTATAATTTATCTGCAAATTATAGATAACACATTTATATATATATATACACAGATATAGATGCCATATACACATCATCAAATATGTGGTTTTCAATGTCTACACATTATTAAAGAGAACATTTCATAAGCTAAAGTACTGAAAATGAATTTTGGTTTTATTAATACCAAATTTTAAGGTGGTATAAAAGTGCTGTTGCTCAAAGAGAAGACAATCCATCCCAATACAAGAATCCATATATTTAAAAAATATGTAAAAATACGTAACAATATGAAACACTCATATATATAAAAGAAATCACAAGTCTATGAACTTTCTTTACTCAATGTCTCTCAAATTAAAGGAGCCAGACAAATAGAGCTTGAATTTCATCCATGCAATTGCTTCCAGATTCACCTTTATTATTGTTAAGTGATTAACAGTAAAATAATAGCAACTGCATTTACTAGGTGTCGGGCACACTGATTGAAGCTATAGCTAGAAAAGAAACAAGGCAAGCCCGATAACTACACTCAGAGATTCTGGTCTGGTAAAGCAGATATCATATAACATAAATAATCAGGTAAACATAATCGCTAATATTATGAAGGAAAATTGTTGGCTGTATTCTCTCACTTAATTCTTAACAACAACTGTGTGAGATAGGTCGTATTTTAATTTCATGAAAAGAAGCTTAAATTCAGAGATCCCATGTCATAAGGGGGCCACAGAGGTAAGAGTATAACAGAAGAAGTAGAAACATACAAACTTAATTGTAGAGTATCAGCCGACTCTTTGGAAAAGACCCTGATGCTGGGAGAGATTGAAAACAAAAGAAGAGGGAGACAGAGGATGGGATGGTTAGATAGTATCACGAACTCGCTAGACATGACTTTGAATAAACTCCTGGAGATAGTGAAGGACAGGGAAGCCTGGAGTGCAGCAGTCCATGGGGTCAGAGAGAGACTTGGCGCCTAAACAACAGCAGCAATGTTTAACTTCCTGAGGGAAGAGAATGATTATTTATTCAGCTCTGAAACCATCACGTCTTGTATATGATAGATAAAACTTAACAAATGAATGACAAAAAATAAATCATTGAACAAAACTTAAGTAAGAGATAGAGAATAGGAGAATACAAAACTATTATATTTCTACGTTATGCCAAGAAGCCAAAGACAAGATCTGTAGACTATATATTTTGGAAGAAGGCTAAGTTCACCTTTGCTTAAAACAAAAAGGTACTATTCTAATGAGTGATGTTTGTGATGGAGGAAGTCATGCATGCCTGGGGACAGAGGTATACAAGAAATCTCTGCAACTCCCTCTTATTTTTGTTTTACCTAAAAACACTCTAAAAAATTGTCTTAACACAGACATAGAGAACAAACCTATGGACACCAAGAGGGTGGGGGGGCAGGATGAAATAGGAGATTGGGATTGATATATATACACTATTGCTACTATGTATAAACTATGTAAGTAATGAGCACCCGCTAAATAGCACAGGTAAGTCTATTCAGTGCTCTGCGGTGATCTAAATGGGAAGGAAATCCGAAAAAGAGGGGATATGTATACATATACGTATAGCTGATACACTTTGTTGTACAGTAGAAACAAACACAACAGTGTTAGGCAACTATACTCAAATAAAAATTAATGTAGAAAAATTTAAAAAGAAAATCTTAAAATTTAAAGGACAAAAAAAAATTGTCTTTAAATTTTTTCCATCAATATAAAATGAAAATAAACACTGGAGACAGTGTGGAGAATAGGGAACCCTCTTGCCCTGCCGGTGGGAATGTAAATTGATTCAAGCACTATGGAGAACAGTATGGAGGCTCCTTAAAAAAAACTAGACATAAAACTACCATATGACCCAGCAATCCCACTACTGGGCAAAACCAGAATTCAAAAAGACACATGTACTCCCAATGTTCATAGCACATCTATTCACAATAGATAGGACATGGAAGCAACATAGATGTCCATCAAAAGGTGAATGGATAAAGAAGCTGTAGTACATGTATACAAAGGAATGTTATTCAGCCATAAAAAGGAACTCACTTGAGTCAGTCCTAGTGAGGAGGATGAAAGTAGAGAATGTTACACAGAGTACAGTAATTCAGAAAGGGAAAAACATATTTTGCATGTATATGGAATCCAGAAAATGGTGCTGATGAACCTATTTGCAGGGCAGGAGTACAGACACAGATATATACAGAGAATAGACTTTGGACACAGCGGGGGAAGTAGAGGGTGGGACGAATTGAGAGAATAGCATTGAAACATTCTAGGCAAGAGTACTGGAGTGGGTTGCCATTTCCTTCTCCAGGGAATCTTCCCGACCCAGGGATCGAACCCAGGTCTTCCGCATTGTAGACAGACGCTTTACCATCTGAGCCACCAGGGAAGTCCAACATATACATTACCGAATGTAAAATAAATCACTAATGGGAAGCAGCTATACATAACACAGGGAGCTCAACCCAGTGCTCTGTGACAACCTAGAGGGGTAGGGGATGGCGGGGGCAGGGCAGGGGGATGATTCGTATTGCTGCATGGCAGAAGCCAACACAATATAGTAAAACAATTATCATCAATTAAAAATAAATTTTAAAAATGAGTAACTAGGCAAGGGAAATAGTATGTATCATTTAACACCTGATGAGCATCTATTATAAAGGTAACAAATACACTGATCTTGAGCTCTTTGGTTTCTAACTGGTTGTCAGTGACTCCTAGGAAGGCTGTGCTGAAGAGAACTCTGAGTGAGTTAAGGGTAGCAGGTAAGTACCAGAGGGGAGAATGAAAGGATGTTTGCCAAAGATTTGCCATTCTTGGCTACTGATGTTGCAATACTGTGCTAAGGGAACTGTCCTTCCTCAGGAGAATCTCAGAGTGTAGTGGGAGATGAGGTTAAAGAACGAGAAAAAGGGCTTCCCTGGTGGTCCAGTTATGAATCTGCCTGTCAATGCAGGAGACACAGGTTCGATCCCTGCTCCTGGAAGATCTCACATGCCATGTGGCAATTAAGCTTATGTACAATGACTGAGCCTGCAGCCTAGAGTCTGTGAGCAACAACTCCTGAGCCCATGCACCCTAGATTCCATGCTCTGCAACAAGAATAACCAC
This sequence comes from Bos javanicus, assembly GCF_032452875.1. Classification (NCBI taxonomy): domain Eukaryota; kingdom Metazoa; phylum Chordata; class Mammalia; order Artiodactyla; family Bovidae; genus Bos; species Bos javanicus. Next base: position 31,345,106 of record NC_083889.1, read on the forward strand.
CACAATGAGAAGCCCAGGCACCTCAACCAAGAGTATCCCCCGTTCGCGACAACTAGAGAAAGCCCATGCATAGCAACAAAGACCCCGTGCAGGCAAAAATAAATTTAAAAAGAGATTTAAGAAAGAGAGAGAGGGAGATAAAGCACAGAACACTGTGGTAAGTGCAGGAACAGATCTGTGTTTAAGATGTTAGGTCACTCCAGAGAAGGGACACAGGAGTTCTGTTTGGAGTTACTAGTGAACTTGATTGATTGGTGACAATAATAACAGTAACAGTGGGATACATCGCAAGCTTACAATTTGTCCAGCACTGAATACTTACCTGTCTTAATTTACCAAATTATCTCAAAATTCATATGAGATAGCTGTTATTACTATCCATACACACATACAAAAAAGAGAAACAGTTAAGAAAACTGAGCTAGACAATGTTAATTACATTAATTGGCCCCAGATCAACACACGATAGTTGGGAAAGCAGAGTGCAAACCTTAGATAGTTCAGAACCCAAGATGTTACCCATTAAAGTATGTGATTAACACTTTTCTTAAAAAACACTGGGTGTGTTTTCTCCAGAGATAAATAAAATTACTTTAAGAATGTTCTTTTCCTTAGTAAGGAACAAGGTTCCTTACTTTGGAACCACAGTGGTTTAAGTTTAACCTACAAAACACAGTCAGTGAAACTCCAAAAACATGAATCAGCTATACCAAACCATTCACTCCTGATATTTGTTGCTCTTCAAAGAAGTACCTTTCTGTCTTTGCTTTTGCTTTCAGATAGGTTAATAGAATTTTGTGAGAAATATATGAAGAGTAAAATATCAGTTTTGATAGTTTACCATTTGGAATCAAGTTAATCTCAACTCTATAAACTTGTAGGGCAGGATTATGGAAATAAACCACAAGGATTAATAAATACAATATCCTGGCTTCTTTACTTTTCCTGGTGGTTAATGTTTATTAAGCCTGTCTAATGAGATAAAAGAACTATAAATTAAACACATGACCATAGCTTTCATGGAACTTTAACTAGAATGAGGTAACAGTTTTAAGAGTCACACTCATGAAAACCAGTCTAATTGGGCTTTAAATCCAAGCTTTATTCAGGATTTTAAAAAGTCACTAGCCAGTGTCTCTGTCACTCAAAGACAGTAAAGCCCTTTGTATGAGCGTGGGAAGACTACAGATCAGGGATCAGAAGCAGAGTTAATTATCTTGTAATAATTGTGTAAGATTATTAACAGCACATATATTAAGTACTTGATTTTTGACATTTTACACATTCTTTTAAAAAGATATTATTTACTCACCACCCAGACTGAACAGATGTTAACATTTGGCCATCTTTGCCTCAGATTCATTTTCTTAAAAAAAAAAAAAAAGAGTGCCACATACTCTTTATTCTCTCTTATTTTGTATGAAATCAGGATTCTAACTTGAATTCCCTCTGGAAATGTGACATTCAAACCCTTTTGTTAGGGTCACAGCTACGGAAGGTCGAACACAAGCATCTATCCCTTTCATCTGTGCAAACATCACAGAGGTGGGACAACAATCATGCCCACTGTCCAGATAAGGCAGCCAGCTCTAGGAGAAGCTGAGACTTGCCAACTAGTGAGGGCATTTGAACTGAGCTCTGCCTGTACAGTCAGCAAAAAAAGACCGGGAGCCGACTGTGGCTCAGATCATGAACTCCTTATTGCCAAATTCAGACTTAAATTGAAGAAAGTAGGGAAAACCATTAGACCATTCATGTATGACCTAAATTAAATCCCTTATGATTATACAATGGAAGTGAGAAATAGATTTAAGGGACTAGATCTGATAGAGTGCCTGATGAACTATGGACAGAGGTTCGTGACATTGTATAGGAGACAGGAATCAAGACCATCCCCATGGAAAAGAAATGCAAAAAAGCAAAATGGCTGTCTGGGGAGGTCTTACAAATAGCTGTGAAAAGAAGAGAAGTGAAAAGCAAAGGAGAAAAGGAAAGATATAAACATCTGAATGCAGAGTTCCAAAGAATAGTAAGGAGAGATAAGAAAGCCTTCCTCAGAGATCAATGCAAAAAAATAGAGGAAAACAACAGAATGGGAAAGACTAGAGATCTCTTCAAGAAAATTAGAGATACCAAGGGAACATTTCATGCAAAGATGGGCTCAATAAAGGACAGAAATGGTATGCACCTAACAGAAGCAGAAGATATTAAGAAGAGGTGGCAAGAATGTACAAGAACTGTACAAAAAAGATCTTCATGACCCAGATAATCACAACAGTGTGCTCACTCATGCTCACCTAGAGCCAGACATCCTGGAATGTGAAGTCAAGTGGGCCTTAGAAAGCATCACTACGAACAAAGCTAGTGGAGGTGATGGAATTCCAGTTGAGCTATTTCAAATCCTGAAAGATGACGCTGTGAGAGTGCTGCACTCAATATGCCAGCAAATTTGGACAACTCAGCAGTAGCCACAGGACTGGAAAAGGTCAGTTTTCATTCCAATCCCAAAGAAAGGCAATGACAAAGAATGCTCAAACTACCACACAATTGCACTCATCTCACACGTTAGTAAAGTAATGCTCAAAATTCTCCAAGCCCGGCTTCAGCAATACGTGAACCATGAACTTCCAGATGTTCAAGCTGGTTTTAGAAAAGGCAGAGGAACCAGAGATAAATTGTCAACATCTGCTGGATCATGGAAAAAGCAAGAGAGTTCCAGAAAAACATCTATTTCTGCTTTATTGACTATGCCAAAGCCTTTGACTATGTGGATCACAATAAACTGTGGAAAATTCTGAAAGAGATGGGAATACCAGACCACCTGACCTGCCTCTTGAGAAACCTATATGCAGGTCAGGAAGCAACAGTTAGAACTGGACATGAAACAACAGACTGGTTCCAAATAGGAAAAGGAGTACATCAAGGCTGTATATTGTCACCCTGCTTATTTAACTTACATGCAGAGTACATCATGAGAAATGCTGGGCTGGAAGAAGCACAAGCTGGAATCAAGATTACCGGGAGAAATATCAATAACCTCAGATATGCAGATGACACCACCCTTATGGCAGAAAGTGAAGAGGAACTCAAAAGCCTCTTGATGAAAGTGAGAGAGGAGAGTGAAAAAGTTGGCTTAAAGCTCAACATTCAGAAAATGAAGATCATGGCATCTGGTCCCATCACTTCATGGCAAATAGGTGGGGAAACAGTGGAAACAGTGTCAGACTTTAGTTTTGGGGGCTCCAAAATCACTGCAGATGGTGCTTGCAGCCATGAAATTAAAAGACACTTACTCCTTGGAAGGAAAGTTATGACCAACCAAGGTAGCATATTAAAAAGCAGAGTCATTACTTTGCCAACAAAGGTCTGTCTAGTCAAGGCTATGGTTTTTCCAGTGGCCATATATGGATGTGAGAGTTAGACTGTGAAGAAAGCTGAGAACCGAAGAATTGATGCTTTTGAACTGTGGTGTTGGAGAAGACTCTTGAGAGTCCCTTGGACTGCAAGGAGATCCAACCAGTCCATTCTAAAGGAGATCAGTCTGGGTGTTCTTTGGAAGGAATGATGCTAAAGCTGAAACTCCAGTACTTAGGCCACCTCATGCCAATAGTTGACCCATTGGAAAAGACCCTGAACCTGGGAGGGATTGGGGGCAGGAGGAGAAGGGGACAAAAGAGGATGAGATGGCTGGATGGCATCACCGACTCGATGGACATGAGTTTGAGTAAACTCCTGGAGTTGGTGATGGACAGGGAGTCCTGGCATGCTGCAATTCATGGGGTGGCAAAGAGTCAGACACGACTGAGTGACTAAACGAACTGAACTAAACTGCCTGTCTTCAAGGTTTCTATTCTTTGTGTATATCTATAGCCCCCAGGGGGCTTCCCCAGTGGCTCAGCAATAAAGAATGTGCCTACAATGTGGGAGCTGCAGGAGACATGAGTTTGATCCTTGCGTCAGGAAGATCCCCTGGAAGAGGACACAGCAATACACTCCAGTATTCTTGCCTGGAGAATCCCATGGACAGAGGAGCCTGGCAGGCAGTAGTCCATTGGGTCACCAAGAGACGGACACAACTGAAGTGACTTAGCACAGCACATAGCCCCCAGGGATAATAATGACATCCATCAGTCATCAGATGGAATGGAAGTAACCATTCCATCCCTGCTACTGCTAAGTTACTTCATTCGTGTCTGACTCTGTGCGACCCCATAGACGGCAGCCTACCAGGCTCCCCCATCCCTGGGATTCTCCAGGCAAGAACATTGGAGTAGGTTGCCATTTCCTTCTCCAATGCTTCTGCTAACTGCAGGCCTATTTATACTGCCATTATTGAGCATTTACTATGCACCAAGAACAGTGCATTAAAGATGCAGACCAATGAAAAAGGAATCAGTCAGAGTACTGCTGATGTTACAAGACTTTCTCAAATCTATTCCAGTGTCTTCTTTAGTAGTAAAGCTGGGATCACAGGCACCTCCTGCCATAAGACCACTTATGATCCCAACCATCTAGTGCTCTTCTCTTTGCCCAGAGAAATGGATTCTATTGCTTGATTATTAATCACTCAAAAAACACTGGTAGAGAGATTCTACTGAGGTTCCCAAACCATGAGCCTCAAAAGCTTTAATGATTAGAATATCATTGCTTCATTCTGTCTTGTTACCAGAATTCAGTCTTGTCAACAAGCCTGTCTTGAACACCCAATTGCTACAAGTCTCATTTTCTAATTCCACTCTCCTTCTCTATTTCATATTGGTGAGATAATGTTGGCAGATTCATTTATTTTACAAATATTTACTGAACACTTCCATTTCCCAGACACTATTCTAGGCACTGTGGAAAGAACAAACAAAATAGTCACGATGTTTGCATTTTAGTGGAGAATGGCAGACAACAAGCAAACAAGTACATGGTATTTCTCGTGACAAAAGGCCTAAGGAGTAGAAGTAGATAGGGTATGAACAGGGTAGTCGGTGAAGGTCTCTCTGATTAGGGAACATCCCAGCAGGGATGTATAGGCAAAGAACTTCCATCATGGTGAAGAGCAAGTGCAAACTCCCTGAATCAAGAGAATTCTTGACGTGTTCAAGGCCAATGAAGCAGGATAAGCCAGGCTGAGTGCTAAAATCTAAGGTCAGAGAGGAACAGAAGCAGATGACGGAAACCTTTAAATTTTGTAATCATTAGTATGCATAAGTAACATGACCTGATTTACAAAATTTGGGGGGTTGGGAGTGGACATGTGGGCATTTTGGAATTTGGTGGGAGGACATAACAGATCGTATGGGGTTGGACACATCTTCTTGAATGCTGTTTCTATCCAAAAGGGCTTCTACCCAAGCAGCAACTTGCCATGGGTGATACATAGAACGTTCAAGCAGATCAAGGAGCCAGACACAGTGAAATCACCCCAAGTGCTTTATAAAACTTGAGTCCATGAGCCCAACTCAGACATGATGAACCAGAATTTGTCTGACCAGGGCTAAAGCAACTGCCTTTCAAACAAGGGACCCTAGTGACTTACACTTGCAACAATTTTGGAAAGCTACTGGGTCAGGGAAAGCTTTGCAAAGAAGATGATTCTTCAAATGAGTTCCAAAGACAAGACAGGGATAACTTGAGAGGGAGGGGCAGAGAGCAATGGTGGCAAGGATTCTTCAGGAAGAGGAAAATTATGGACAAGTAACTAAAGACATAAAATGTTACCTGACATTTAGAGTGCTATATGGAATTTGACATAATCAAAGCAATCTTTTTTAACTTTTACCCTGTGCCAGGCATATATGTGACCTCATTTTATGAACCCAATCACCATGAAAGGGACTTTAAGGAAAATGAGAACTAGAAAAACTAAGGGATCTATTCAAGATTACTTAACTAGTAAATGGTAAAGGCAGAACTGAAGGAAATGAAGTTTAACTCTGAAGCATGTGATCTTAGCCATTAAAACTGGAGAGAGTCAAACAAATTGTGAGACAACTGAACAGATCAGGAGGTCCTTGAGTGCCTTTGTATAAGCCAAAGGGTTTGAAGGTTGACACAAAATCCATGTGGGGTTGCCTTGAAGAAGTTCATGTATGGGAATGATGTGATCAGATATATGAGTTTTGGCGTGTGACTTCTGGCAGCAAGAACATAGGCAAGAAGTAGTGATGGCTGCAATCAAGTTAATGGCAAAGGTAGCGCCTCCATTCTACTGCTCTAGAAAGTAGAGCTTGAGGCAAGGGTACAATTTTGATGGCTCATCTGAGAGGCACATACCTATGGTGCTGAAGGTAAGTAAATAAGGCAAGTGTAGCAGAATGAATAATGACCACCCAAAGATACCAGATCTTTGTCCCTGTAAACTGTAAATATTACCCTTTAAGGAAAAAAGACCATGTGCAAATGTCATTAAGTTAAGGATAATGACAGCGAAGCCTGGCGTGCTGCAGTCCATGGGGTCTCAAAGAGTCAGACGACTGAGCGACTGAACAATGATTGGTCATTAGAGATTATTGTGGATTACCTGAGTGGGCCCTAAACTCAATTGTAAGCGTCTTTATAAGAGACAGGCAGAGAGGGAGGGGTGACACACACAGAAGACAATAGATGATACAACCCTGGAGACAGAGATGGGAGTGAAGCAGTCTCCAGTTAAGGGATACTGTCATCCATTAGATGCTGAAAGAGGCAATAAATAGATTGCCCTAGAGCCTCCAGAGAGAGGAGAGCCCTGCTGACCCAACTGTGTTCACGTGAAACTGATTTCAGATTTCTGGCCTCAAGAACTCGGAAATAATAAATGTCTGTTGTTTTAAGCCATGAAGGTTTTGATGTGTTATAGCAGCTCTAAGAAATTAATCCAGAAAGCAAGGAAAGAAAGGATATGCAAAGCACTGTGACACGATGTATGATGCCTTACTATGCTGGTTAGCACTTCACGAAGAACCACATTAGGACATAAGAGGTGGGTTGGCTTGAAACCTAAGGGACTTCTGGAGAAATATACAAGGAGAAAAGACACTTCAGAGCAGCCCATGAAAGGACAAAGAGTAAGGGATTTATCTGCCTGAATGCATAATCCAGCCCTTAGCAACTATTCAAGAAATCCCAATCCACATCCTATGGTGTGGAAAAAAGAAGAAAAAGAACTGGTTATGTAAATAGGACCCAGCATGTGGTGCAAGAGACCCATGCAAATTTGAGCCTTCAACTCTGATTCGTTTGAATTGGGAGCTCACCAGGGGTGCCAGTAAAGTTGATGGTAGGTTACATGTTTGGCAAGAAGAACATTGTTAAAGGAACTTAGAAGGTGTACAAAATTTGCAGGTAATAAGGAGGTAAAGATGAAATTATATATTCAGGGATGTGTTGGAGATTGTCAAGAGGACCTTTTGACTAGTTCACTGTATTGAATTGTAGTTAATCAAATGAGAATCAGAGTCAAAGGGACCTAGTTTTAAATCTTAGTTCCACCACTTACTCTACGTGTGATCAAGGATAATTTGATCTCTCAAATTCTCAGTTTCTTCCCATCTGTAAGATGGAGAGAAACCTATGCACTTTGCCAGGTTCTAGTGAAGCAACATGTGTAAAGCATTCATTACAGTGTTTGGCACATCAGTTCAGTTCAGTCGCTCAGTCGTGTCCAACTCTTTGCGACCCCATGAATCACAGCACGCCAGGCCTCCCTGTCCATCACCAACTCCCAGAGTTCACTCAGACTCACGTCCATCGAGTCGGTGATGCCATCCAGCCATCTCATCCTCTGTCGTCCCCTTCTCCTCCTGCCCCCAATCCCTCCCAGCATCAGAATCTTTTCCAATGAGTCAACTCTTCGCATGAGGTGGCCAAAAGTACTGGAGTTTCAGCTTTAGCATCATTCCTTCCAAAGAAATCCCAGGGCTGATCTCCTTCAGAATGGACTGGCTGGATCTCCTTGCAGTCCAAGGGGCTCTCAAGAGTCACATAGCACTTGGTAAATAAAAAACCAGAATGGTACTCATTTCTGTCATTATTGCATAGAGTGAGTGAGACAGAGGAAAGATTGTAGGAAGACATTCAGGAGTCTGGCTTGGGCAACAGAATATTTGGGAGGAAAGAAATCTTGAGAACATAGAAAATGAGAGGCTGATAGGCAGCTACATTGAGATGCATCTTTCTGGAGCAGCTTCCCTGTTTTATGTGACCACCCAGACCACTAAGAAGAGAGGAAAGGAACTATCCATTGAGTCCCAGCTATGTGCCAGGCACTATTTCACTACTTTACATGTTATTTCACATGCTTCATGACAATCTTTTGATTTAAGGTGTTTTGCTATACTCTCTGAAAGAGAAATCTGAGGCATAGGGAACATGAGTTATTTTACCCAGGCCATTCATTTACAAAAAAAGTAGAGACAGAGATGTCAACCTAAATTCCTCTGATCCCAAAACTGGTGTTCTCACCACCTCCCCATGGCTCATGGTAGTCTCTTACACATGTTCAAGTGTACTTAGAAAACATATTCCCAAGCCAAGTATATTTTTTCTTGAATTTCTTACACATGTAGCATATAAAGGCACTCATATTTATTCAAACAGTATTGCAACTGACGATATCAGCTGTTGACAACAACACAGAGCAGCTAGCATTCTCATACACTATTGAAGGATGCCCAAACTGCAGCCAGTTAGGAAAACTGCTAAGCTATATTTACCTAAAGCCAAAAATGTGCCCATTCTACAATATAGGAATTCTATTACCCAGTTTATTTATACTCAATAGAACTGAGTAGGGTTTATGCCCACCAAAATAATGTATGAGAGTGTTCAGAGCAACTTTATTCAAAACAGCCAGTCAGAATAGCCAAGTCACCCAACCATAAAATGGGTAAATAAATTGTGGTGTAGCCCTACAGTGGAATACTACACAGCTGTAAAAAGGAGGAACTGCTGTGGTTACACATAAAAATGTGAATGAATTGGTGGTACACATTAAAACATGAATGAATCTTTCCAGAAATAATGGTTAACAAATAAAGTTAGGTATGGAAGAACATACATCAAGTAATCCCATTTATAGGTAAAACAAACAAAAGCAATCTATGGTGATAGAAGCCCAAATGAGTACTCACTCTTGGGGCAAAGGTCTGAATTACAGTGGGTCATGAGGGAGATGTCTAGGGTGCTAAAATTGTTCTTTATCTTGATGGACAGTGGTCACATGATTGTACATTAAAAAACTAAAACAATCTGTATACTTAAGATTTGTCAACTTCATTCTATGTAAGTTATATCTCAATAAAATTTTAAAATATTGTTGCTGTTGTGGTTCAGTTGCTAAATCATGTCCAGTTCTCTGCAAACCCATGAACTGCAGCACACCAGGCTTCCCGGTCCTTCAGCATCTCCCGGAGTTCGCTCAAATTCATGTCCTTTACAGTCAGTGATGCTATCTCATCCTCTGCCATCTCCTCCTCCTTTGCCTTCAATTTTTCCCAGCATCAGGGTCTTTTCCAATGAGTCACCTCTTTGCATCAGATGGTCAAAGTATTGGAGCTTCAGCATCAGCACTTCCAATGAGTATTCAGGGTTGATTTCCTTTAGGATGGACTGCTTTGAACTCCTTGCAGTCCAACGGACTCTTAAGAGTCTTCTCCAGCACACAAATTGAAAGCATCCACTCTTCAGCACTTAGCCTTCTTTATGATCCAACTCTCATGCCTGTACCTGATACTGGAAGGACCACATCTTTGACTATACGGAACTTTGTCAGCAAAGTGATGTCTTTGCTTTTCTAGGAAGCCAGTGAAATCTAGCTGGCAGGCCTTCAATCATCAACCCCTGATCAAAACCAGTTCCATCTTAGTCAAGTCTATGCTAACCTTTCATCCCTATACCTGGCACACAGTAGCACTCAACAAGCATTTGTGTAACAAGTGAGCACATGCCTAGGATATTAAGCAAGTTCCCACCCATCCTTAAGTACATCCCTCTCGGTTCCTCAAGTAACCACAGACTATGGTGGCATCAGACTCCATAGCTCAGAAAGTGGTGGAACCATCCCCATACCTGGTCATACTTTCTTAAGAAGAAATAAACCATAAAACCAAGCAGCAGTTTTGCAGTATGACACAGCAGTATTGCTTGCATTAGGCCAATTTTCCACTTATGACAGCAGTAATAGCACTAAAAGCCAATAAAAGCGGTCTGTTCATTCAGAGATCAGCTTTTATGGCTTACTCTAAATATTATCAAGTGAATCAAGAGCCGTCATTATAGTGTCTAAAAAGCCTTCGTACCTTGTAAGCAAACAGTGTGACTCTGACAAATAATCATTAGCGTGCCTGTGTGAAGCCAGAACTGAGGGAAAAAAATCAAATAACTGATATTTCCATTTACATAAGTCATTAGGGTAATTTTGGTTAGTTTCAGAATAAACAAAATGGATTGCATATGTAAAATGATATACTATTGCTTTCAACAATCCCAGTTATTTTTTAAAATCTTATTTCCAGGCAGCTGAAGACACAGGCTTCTTAGATTGTTGAAGCCTTCTCAGGCCTTATAAGTAGAGAACTAAAGTTTGAAAAAACTACTGAGGGCTCAGTCAATTACACAGACTTCGCCAATATTTCTTATGTCTCAGTTAAAGTATATCTCAATATCTCTGATTGCATTCAATTTCAGATTTAGTAATTACTCATGCTTGCTTGTTTATAAAGACAAGGACAAAATTTTTCTTATTTTCTTAAAAAAAAAAAATCCAGTATCCTCTTCTGAAACTCACTTTACTTACCTGGCTTTCATATATCATACATATACATACACAATATATGTATATATACATACATAATATATGTATGTATATACACACACGCATATATATGATGGGCTTCCCTGGTAGTTCAGCTGGTAAAGAATCCAACTGCAATGCAGGTGACCCTGGTTGATTCCTGGGTTGGGAAGATCCACTGGAGAAGGGATAGGTTACCCACTGCAGTATTCTTGGGCTTCTCTGGTGGCTCAGCTGGTAAAGAATCCGCCTGCAAGGTGGGCGATCTGTGTTCGATTCCTGGGTTGGGAAGATTCCCAGGAGAAGGGAATGACCACCCACTCCAGTATTCTGGCCTGGAGAATTCCATGTGTATCAGATCAGATCAGACGCTCAGTCGTGTCCGACTCTTTGCAATCCCATGAATCGCAGCACACCAGGCCTCCCTGTCCATCACCAACTCCCGGAGTTCACTCAGACTCACGTCCATTGAGTCAGTGATGCCATCCAGCCATCTCATCCTCTGTCGTCCCCTTCTCCTCCTGCCCCCAATCCCTCCTAGCATCAGAGTCTTTTCCAATGAGTCAACTCTTCGCATGAGGTGGCCAAAGTACTGGAGTTTCAGCTTTAGCATCATTCCTTCCAAAGAACACCCAGGGCTGATCTCCTTCAGAATGGACTAGCTGGATCTCCTTGCAGTCCAAGGGACTCTCAAGAGTCTTCTCCAACACCACAGTTCAAAAGCATCAATTCTTCGGCACTCAGCCTTCTTCACAGTCCAACTCTCACATCCATACATGACCACAGGAAAAACCATAGCCTTGACTAGATGAACCTTTGTTGGCAAAGTAATGTCTTTGCCTCTGAATATGCTATCTAGGTTGGTCGTATATATGCATATATATAGCATATAAAGTACACACATGCATCCACATCCGCATATCTTATGCTAAAGACTGCTCTAAGTACTTCACAAATATAAACTGATTTCATCCTTGTAACAACCCTATGAGGTAATCTCTGATTGACAGATGAGGATACTGAGGTATGGGAGGTGGGACAAGGGACTTGCCCAAGGTCACAAAGCTAATCAAATGCAAGGCCAGGGTTTAAACACAGGCTGTACCATTCTGCAGCTTTTATTTTTAATAATTATGAATACTATCAATATTTGGAAATGTAATATATAAAACAGGGAATAATTCTTTAAAATCAACTTTTTCTGTAAGTTAAAATTTGCAACACTGATAAAATTATAAGATCAGTGAGAATGATGTGGAGGCTTTTCTGATAACTATAGGAATTTTTGTTTGGAAGTTATGAGTGACAGCCACAGACTTATATCACCCTGAAGGGACAGTTTATTTTTGCAATTTGCTTTGTAAGACAAAGCACTGAGAATCTTTATTATAAGACAAATGATAATAGATTTCATTCTCCCTTTTTATATAATTTATATTTCAAAACTGGCAAAAGTCTTCAACAAAACTAATCCAGAGCTTATAGAAGGAATAGTAAAAAAAAAAAAAAAAAAGATTGGGTTTTAAAGTTAAATCACTAGCAAAATCTAATAATTATTATAACGTTTCTTAATGCATATTGAATTTGAAGGTTCCTAAGTCCTGTACTCAGTTTAACATTATTTCCAGAAATTACTTTGTAAATGTATCTTATAATACCAAGTTGATGAACAGTGTCATTGAAAAATTATATATATCAGTGCTCACTTCTGTCAGATACTCACTCTATTTTTCAAAAGTTTATTTTGTTGAATCTGACGACTCTAAACCTTGTTTCATTTTCATCAATCATAATTTACCTGCAATCAAAAGCACCAAAATATTATAATCTGAATCACCTAATTGAACTCCCTGAGATGAAAATAACCAGCTCTCTCTCTCTCACTACACACACACACAGCTATTTCTTCATTTTAATTATAATATGTACACCAAAACCTCTTGCTCTGAAAAGGTCAATGAATTTTGGTATCAAAAAGCAAATTCTAGACCTCTGTACATCTGACTACTAAGCAACTATAAAAAAAGCTATCCTTTAAAAAACTATGATCAATTTGTAATGCCCACCACTGGCACAAGACAAGGAGAATGGCAACATATGTGTACCAAGTATTCCTGAGCCTCGCCTTTTTCCCCTCTGACACTAGCAAAATACTATTACTACCAAAAATAAGACTCCTTCCTCCTTTTGTAGAAAAAAAAGATCCTCATAACACAGACTTTACACAAGAATCGACTTTTTCCCAATTATATGATATTGTTGTATTATCTGGAGTTTACTGTTTTAGAGAGGATTTTTCTGGAGCGTCTCCCAGGTGATAGCAATCATCCTAAAAATACTCCTGAAGAGAAACAATTCTGTGATCTCATCCTGAAGCTTTTAAGACTTCCCTTCGGATTAAAGGTTTTAGCATCTCATTTTTTTAAGGAGAAAAAAGAGGTGATGAGTACTATATAAACACATATTTTCTTGAGAGTAATCTTCAGAGGAATTGTGGAGTCAAGTAAGTTTTAATGAACTCGCTGGGCTTAGCATGCTTGTTATTCTACCTCTGGGACACGCATTCGCATCTGCATGAAACCTCATGCATACCTTTCATGTCTCACTGATCACTGGGGTAAATCTCAGATTTGGCAGTCCCCTTAGGATCTTATTCATCTTCCTTTTACAGATAACCTTTCTCAGACAAAACTTAGGTCTCTGGCTGGACTTTCTTTGGCAACAGGTAGTCAGGAGTGTGAGAGAGAATATATGAAGCTAGAAAGAGGAGCGAGAATGTTATGTGATCGGGTTTGAGGTCTTAGGGCAACAGTTAAAAGGCACAAGGCCAGGAAGTGTCTTGGGGGAGTCTGTGCAGAACGTTACCTGCTGGCTGTCTCCTTAGTCGTTTACTTCAGTGACCTCCTCTGATCTCTTTTCCATTTCCTTTCCTTCCCAAAATCTTGCTGAAAGAACATTCTAACCCAGTGACCCAGGAAACATTTTCATTGAGAACTTGGCTGAAATATGGAAGAATTTAGAGGAAGGATAATAGGGTTTTGGTATTTCAGCATTTTCAGTCAGTAAAGAATCTGCCGGCAATACAGGAGAACCAGGTTAGATCCCTGGGTCGGGAAGTTCCCCTGGTGAAGGGAATGGCAACCAGTACTCTTGCCTTGAAAATTCCATGGACAGAGGAGTTTGGCAGGCTACAGTTGATGGGGGCACAGAGAATAGACATGACTGAGCGACTAACACTATCACGATCAGTATCACTATATAAACTCACAATGTGCCAGGAAGCATTTTTACATATGTTACATGTTGAACATATACATGCCATACAACCCAGCAATTCCACCCCTAGACATTTAACCAAGAGAAGAAATGAAGACAGATGCCCACGGAAAGGCCTGCACGTGAGGGTTCATAGTAACTTTCTTCATATTAGCTCTAAACAGGAAATATCCAATGCTTCAATCAGAGGAGGATAAAAGAATTATGGTTTATTCATATTAATATGATGAACTATACACCTTAGCATTACAAATGAATGACTTCAGCAAAGTGGAAGAATCTCAGAAACATTATGCTGAGCAAAAGAAAACAGACACAAAAGAGTACACACTGCACGGCTCCACTTACACGAAATTTGAGGAAAGGCAAATTTAATCTACAGGAACAGAAAACAGATTAGTGCATGGCTGGTAGGTGGCATGGTAACCGAAAAGGGAGAGAAGGAAATTTAGGGGGATGATAGGCGCTTCCCACGGAGAAGGCGATGGCACCCCACTCCAGTACTCTTGCCTGGAAAATCCTGTGGACAGAGGAGCCTGGTGGGCTGCAGGCCATGGGGTCACAAAGAGTCGGACACAACTGAGCGACTTCACTTTCACTTTCATGCATTGGAGAAGGAAATGGTAACCCACTCCAGTGTTCTTGCCTGGAGAATCTCAGGGACAGGGGAGCCTGGAGGGCTGCCGTCTATGGGGTCACACAGAGTTGGACACGACTGAAGCGACTTAGTAGCAGCAGCAGCAGGGGCTTCCCAGGTGGCACAGCAGTAAAGAATTTGCCTGCCAATGCAGGAGATGTAGTTTGATCCCTGGGTTGGGACAATCGCCTGGAGTAGGAAATGGCAACCTACTCTAATACTCTTGACTGAAAAATTCCATCGGAGGATCCTGGCGGGCTATCGTCCATGGGGTCGCAGAGAGTTGGATACAACTAAGCGACCAAGCATGTGCACACATGCGGGCACACACACACACACACACACACACGCACACATGTTCTGCATGCTGATCATGGTGATGATTTCATTTGCCAAGACCCCACCGCATACTCAGGTGCATTGTATGTAAATTACACTTCCATAAAGTTGACCAAAATAAATGTGCTAAACAGCCCTTTGTGATGCAGACTGTCCTTTTTCCTTAAAAAAAAAAAAGTGAACCATCACAATTTTAACCATTATCATTCAGGACTAGCATGCCATTCCTTTGTGCCTTTTGATAGGATCTTCACTGCAACTCAGCCTTGGCAAGTGTGATTCAAGAGGCTGAGATTCCAGGGGCACCCTTGCCCCCAAATTTCTCTGTGAGGCCTTCCTGGATGGATAGGTTACTTACACAGGTTTCAGTTTTCCCATCTGTAATATGAAGGTAATAGAGCAGGCCAGAACTTGCAAAATGGTGGCTTGTGGATGGGTAACATTTGGGCAAATTTGCAAGTCGCAGTCTATTGTAATTCATGCAGTGTGATTCTTATGAAATATTTGAATTAAGTAGCAATATTGAAAAAATCTGAAATTTTTCATAGAAATTTCAAATTTCTAGCATCTTTGAAAAGCAAAAATCTGATAACACAATCTGCATCTCAAATGGCACCAATTAGCTGGAAATGATAAATCACAACTCAGGTTAGCCATGCATAATACCCTCCAGTTGCCCTTGCCTTCTCCCAGGCCTTTTTTAGTTTACATACCTGCCTGTCTCCTGGTCATGTTGAGTTTGGAAATTCTAAAGTAGATTAATGATGAATAAGTGGAAACCTTGAGATGTAAAGAACTTTCCAGCTCTTTAGGAATAAAATCTTAACATATTTAAAAATCAGTCCTGCAAAGCCACTCACTCAGATATGCACAAAGAGAAAACATTCATAAGTTGTGAAGTTCCAGGCAGCCTTTTGCAAACACTGGAGTAGGACTAAGGAAGCAGCCATATATGTAATAGAGAGAGTTCCAATAATTAAAATAGTCCAGGACCTAGACTACAATAATCAGCCACTAATCTACCAGGGAATGAAACATTTAGCCCTGAAACAGATGCTGCATTTATATGGGATTGCTCTGAGTTTTTCTTTTTTGTTTTTTCAATTTATAATTTGGGGTTCAGAATTATATATTCTTTGCAAAATTATGTTGAAAGCTGTTCTTATTTAACTTCTCTGCTTTTAAATATTTTACAAAGTTCTGGAAATAATTGTATCTTAGAAATTGGAAAGGAATCATCTATAAAATCAACTGATAGTTGAGACTTCAACCACTTCTTCCAAAGTTCTTAGCCTATTCTGCTTGTCTGTGTATTCCAAATTTTAAAATAATCTAAAATTTCTAATTTATTTGCATAACTGTATGGTTTGCATTACAATATTTCTCAGAAGTTTGTGTTCTCAGTGTCTTTCCCTCTCTGGAGGAAAAATAAACTCTGATTTATTTATCTTTGCATTCTCATCCAATTTTTATTTTTCATTCAATGTGTTTCCCTTTTCTTCTCTTTTAATGACTTAGGATCATTTTCTTTTTAAATTTTCTTGAGTTGAATACTTATTTCAGTAACTGTCACTTAAAAATAGTAATTTTCCTTAAGTTTATATTTGACTTATGCTTTAAATTTGGATATTTAGTATCACAGCCTTTGTTTTTGAAACACAATATAACTGTGCTTTGATTTCTTTTCTGATCTAATAAAAGTTTGGAGAATAATGTTTAAATTTCCTATTACCTAGACAGCTCTTTATAATTGCTGTTCTTTAAATTTCTAATTTTAGGTAACCATAGTAAAAAACAATCTGTACATTCTTACAGGTCATATTTTATTATAGTGATCTAAAAGAAAGGCGATGCCAAGGAATGTTCAAACTACTATACAACTGTGCTCATTTCACATGCTAGCAAAGTAATGCTCAAAATCTTTCAGGCTAGGCTTTAGCAGTACATAAACCAAAAATTTCCAGATGTACAAGGTAGGTTTAAAAAAGGCAGAGGAACCAGAGATCAAATTGCCAACATTTGTAGGACCATAGAGAAAAGAAAGGAATTCCAGAAAAATATCTATTTCTGCTTCATTGACTATGCTAAAGCCTTTGACTGTGTGGATCATAACAAACCGGAAAATTCTTAAAGAGATAGGAATACCAGACCACCTTACCCTGTCTCCTGAGAAACGTGTTTGTGGGACAAGAAGCAACAGTTATTAATAGAACAGAACATGGAGTAACTGACTGGTTCAAAATTGGAAAAGGAGTATGACAAGGCTGTATACTGTCACCCTGCTTATTTAATTTATATGCAGAGTACATCATGTGAAATGCTGGACCAGATGAATCACAAGCTGGAATCAACATTGCCGGGAGAAATCCACTCTAAGGGCAGAAAGTGAAGAGGAACTAAAGAGCCTCTTGAAAATGAAAGGGGAGAGTGAAAAAGCTGGCTTAAAACTCATTATCATGGCATCTGGTCCCATCACTTCATGGCAAACAGAAGGGGAAAAAGTGGAAGCTGTGACAGAATTTTTTTTTTTTTCCTGGGCTTCAAAATCACTTCAGACAGTGACTATAGCCATGGAGTTAAAAGTTGCTGGCTCCTTGGAAGAAAACCTGTGACCAACCTCAGTTCAGTTCAGTTCAGGTCAGTCACTCAGTCGTGTCCGACTCTTTGCGACCCCATGAATTGCAGCACGCCAGGCCTCCCTGTCCATCACCAACTCCCGGAGTTTACTCAAACTCATGTCCATAGAGTCAGTGATGCCATCCAGCCATCTCATCCTCTGTCGTCCCCTTCTCCTCCTGCCCTCAATCCCTCCCAGCATCAGAGTCTTTTCCAATGAGTCAACTCTTCGCATGAGGTGGCCAAAGTACTGCAGTTTCAGCTTTAGCATCATTCCTTCCAAAGAAATCCCAGGGCTGATCTCCTTCAGAATGGACTGGTTGGATCTCCTTGCAGTCCAAGGGACTCTCAAGATTCTTCTCCAACACCACAGTTCAAAAGCATCAATTCTTCGGTGCTCAGCTTTCTTCACAGTCCAACTCTCACATCCACACATGACCACTGGAAAAACCATAGCCTTGACTAAACAGACCTTTGTTGGCAAAGTAATGTCTCTGCTTTTCTAGACACCATATTAAAAAGGAGAGACATCACTTTGCCGACAAAGGTCCATATAGTCAAAGCTATGGTTTTTCCCGTAGTCATGTATGGATGTAAGTTGAACCATAGGAAGGCTAAGCGCCAAAGAACTGATGCTTTTGAATTGTGGTGTTGGAGAAGTCTCTTGAGAGTCCCTTGGACAGCAACAAGATCAAACTAGTCAATCCTAAAGTAAATCAACCCTGAATATTAACTGGAAGGACTAAAAGCTCCAATACTTTGGCCACCTGATGCAAAAGCTGACTCATTGAAAAATATCCTGATGTTGGGTAAGACTGAAGGCAAAAGGAGGAGGAGGAAGGGTCAGAGAATGCAATAGTAAGATAGCATCACCAACTCAATGGACATGAATCTGAGCAAACTCTGGGAGGTAGTGAAGGACATGGGAGCCTGGCGTGCTGCAGTCTACAGAGTCTCAAAGAGTCAGACACAACTTATGGACTGAACAACAACAAACATTTTTTGCTTCAGGGAATTTATTGGTATTTTCTTATGACCCAGCATATGACAGGGAACCAATTTTTAATTTTTGTAAATACTGAATGTCGATTTTCAAATAAATATTCCACAAATATTTTAAAAGAATATGTATTTTCTGCTATAATTTCACCTTGTAAGCCAAGAAATCCCAAATATTACAAATTACTTAGAAGCTAGGAAGAAGCAAGGAAGGAGCCCTACTACAGAGTCCAGAGGGAGCACAGCTCTGCCAACACCTTCCATAACTGTAAGACAATCAATTTCCATTATTTTGTGCCATCTAATTTATGGTACTTTGTGATGGCAGCAACAAGACTCTAATACAGGGGAGACTACTGATGCAGTCTATACACTTCAGACTTGCAGCGTCCAAAACGATTGGAAAAAAGTTGAAAGCGAATCTGGAGGAGTAATTAGATACTTACACATCTACAGCAGAAGAGTAATCTAGAAAGCCCTGCTCAGTGCTTACTTCTGAGATGCCCATGAATGGAGCAATTGTGTCCCTGCTCTTCAAGTGCTTCCAGGCTTGTTCAACACAATTTATGCTCAAGTCCAAGACCTGGCTGATTACTTTCTCTAGACTGAATAAGACCAGTTTTCTTGACAGATTATGTGAAATGCTAACCCTTACTCTCTCTAGCATTGACTATGAATAGAAAGTATTCTGGGAAATGGCTAGAACCAGGGCCATAGAGCAGAAGGACAAAGGGTAAATGATAAAGAACCTTGTCTTCTATCCTGAGACATCTGGAATATAAAATAAGAACTACTGGGTTAAACACTGGATAAAGTAGGGCCTGACCTGATAGGTATATTATTTTGATTTAGTTAATTAACACTAACATCAAGATTTTTCTCTTTTATATCTCTGGTACCTTCCTTTACCTTTTTAGTTGTTTCTAAACTTTACACTTAAATTTTAATAACAGGTTCACTGTTAGCATATGTTCAAAAAATTTTTAAGAAAAAAAATCAGCCACACCCCTCACCCACTGTCAGCATTTTTGCATGCTTCCTTCCAGTTTTATATTTTATTGGATAAATAACATTTTATTGTCTGGTTCTATACCCCTATTGACAGCTATTTATATAATTTTAAAGTTTTCACTATTTAAAACACGCTTCAACGCACACTCATACATAAAGCTTTGACTGTGTGGTTTCTTTTCAGGTTTTATGAATTTCCAGTAGTGTGAGAGCTATGTTAGAGCATATGAATATTTTAAAAGATTGTGCCAATCAGAACTCCCCATGTGCAAATGGCAGACATTCAGAGCATACTAACTTAAAAGTGAGACTCAACTGCTCTTAAGACTGAATAGTCTAGAGACTGATCTACAGTTATGACTGCAACCAGAGTTTATGAGCATCTGTGCATGTGCGTGTTCTCAAATGAAGTTCTTTTCAAATAAATATACTGCAATTATTTTCTCCATATGTAATCTGCCTTTTAAATTGCTTACAGTGTCTATCAAAGAGCAGATAATTTTAATTTTGATAAGCCCAATTTATTCATTTTTTATGGTTCGTGCTTTTGAGATCCTAGGAAATCTATCCTAACATTCAAGTTACAAAAACTTTCTCTTATGATGAATTCTAGAAAATGACAGTTTTTGCATTAACATTTAGATCTATAATCCATTTCAAGTTAATTTTTTTGTGTATGAGGTGAGGTGAAAGTTGGGATTTGTCTCTATGAATACCCAGATGTTCTACTAACAATTAGTTGAAAAGACTACTTCCCCTATTGAATTACCCAGTCTCCTTTGTCAAAAATCTATTGGCTTGTAGATTTCAGTATACAGGCTGTATGCATACATCCTTAAATTTACTACTCCAGTATTCCATGGTTTTTGATGCTATTGTAAGTGGGATTTTCTTCAAATTCCTTTTCCAGTTCCTAAACCTAATTCCTTAAAGCTCATGGTCCCAAAGGAGATTTTTCCCTGTTGACTCTTTTCAAAAAGTTCCCCAAGAAGTTTACTCTTAACTGCCCTGAGTGACCAAATGCAACAGGTTTTAAGAGATAAGGAAGATTTTGCCAAGGAAAGTCCTTTCCAATACTGAGTGGGGGTGGAGGGAAAAGGTAGGGGCATTAGGAAGACAAAAAGTGTAATTAACCAAGTCCTATACAATAATCACACCTATTTTATCAAATTACCTCCTAGAAAAGTTGTGCTGGTTGACCCGTCCATAAACACTGTATGCTCTAACATTGATTTTCACCATCATATCTCTGAATTTTATAATACTGACCAGATATTCTTCCTATCACTGGCTGTGTGCTCCTCTAATTTGCTTAGTCACAAAGTCTGGCTTTTCCTTGGGCTTCACAGTGGGGACAAATTTTAATCCATTTCCCAAGGGACTGAAAGCATCTGCTAAATGCCAAGTATTTATCTAGAGAAGTTCATCTAAGTCTCTAGTTGCCTATGAACATAGGGAAAATAGCCTCTATCTACTTTGAATTGTAGTATTAGTGTGTTAAAACATGTTTAGAAGCTCTCAACTTGGAAGTAATGATTAGTAGGGGAAAATCTCTTAGAATAAACTAGAGGACCAATAATAATCAGTTGACCCTTTCCATTGCTTCCCCTTACTCTGGAAAAGGAGAGACATATTTCATAACTTTAGACTCTACTGAATAATGCATTTTTTATTTTACTGATGGAACAGAAAGTGGCATAGATTTTCCAATGTTATATTAATTTCATTAGTCAATAGGATTCCAGCACTAAGAAGAGTTAATTAAGCAATGGGGTCCTGAGACCTGCAAAGCGCTAGCATACCACCCTAAATTAGAACTGGGATTACAAGCTTTTAATAGTTACAGTTTACAGTCAGCATTCTATTTTAAAGAAACTTTAGAGATTGGTTTATACACTGGATCATCATAGGGAAGGTTGATAAGAAGGCCAAACCATGTCTCTCAAGTAATGAGCACATTTCTGTGTGACTCAGAGAACTTGTGACAGAGATACATGTTATCTTGATTTCCAGAAAGCAGCTTTATTTTTACCAGCAGCAAACAGCTTATATGTAATTGTTTTAACAGTTCCATCTTAATTACAAGGACCCATTTCAGTTTTTAGGAAACATAGGGAAACTACTAGATAAAATTCTTTTATCTTGTTGGGTCTCACCTCATCACCTAGAACTCTGAACTTTCATTTTTATTTGTACTGTAAAAGATTTCCAGGTGGTATTATTACCTGTGTTTGGTTAAATTTTATGAGGAGAGAAGGGGGAGAGAAGGTTCTGATTTTAACTCACATATTTAAAATGATCAATTCTCCATGTAAGTAAGACTTTTTTTTCCCCCCACAAAATGTTCAGGATCCATAATTTGCACATAACCAAGGAGCTAAAGCATTTCCCAAAGTGACAGAGGCTTCTGTCAACTGGTGCGTGCTTTCTCCCCAGTTCTCAGTGTTCAGAGAGTACCTAAGGCACAGTTGAAGAACGGGCCGTGTATTTACTCCTGAGTCACAGAAGCAACACATTCCATATTCGCTTGTTATGAACCAAGTGTCAAGGATGGTTCAGAATCATCTATGATTCTTTTATTTGTGTGCCTATGATGCCCACAAAATCACAAAGTACTTTTCATAGTTTTGTTATACACACACAAAAAATGCATCATACAGTAGTACAATTCTGTTCTTTATTCTATAGCTTACTAACATTTTTGTTTGTTTGTTTGTTTTACTTGTTTGGTAATGCTATGCCTCAAAATAACTTCCCTGATATCAAAGAAGCAGCAAGGTTAAATCAGTTTACTCTTTTGTTAATTGAACTATTTACTTTTAATTGCTCCATAACTTTCACTTGCACTTTTTTTTCTCAATTTGCTTCCCCATTCATTCCAAAAATTATTACAGTCCTGCCGGACTTCCACAGGGGATTGGTTTCACAACCCCTGCAGATACCAAAGTCTGCCAATGCTAGGTGAAAAGTGTTAGTCACTCAGTCGTGTCTGACTCTTCAAGAATCCATAGACTGTAGCCCGCCAGGCTCCTCTATCTATGGAATTCTCCAGGCAAGAATACTGGAGTGGAGGGCCATTCCCTTCTCCCTGGGATCTTCCTGACCCAGGGATCAAACTCAGGTCTCCTGCATTGTAGGTGGATTTTTTTTTTCCCCCCAACCTGAGCTTATATTGAGCTTATACAATATGGCATAGCATTTCCATACAACCTATGTGCATCCTCTCATATACTTTAAACCATGTCTATATTACCAGTAACACCTAATACAATGTAAATACTATATGAATAGCTGCTAATGCAGTATAAATGCTACATAACTCAAGTTTGGCTTTCTGGAACTTTCTGGAATTTTTTTTTTCCCCAAATAGTTCCAACTCATGGTTGTTTGAAGCTAAAAATGTAAAACTCATAAAATCAGAGGTCTGTTTTACAAAAGTATAGGAAACAAGCTAAATGCCATAATTCTATTACTAGTCAAATATAGGGGAATACTATAAAGTTATTAAAGAACATGTTAAAGTAGCAAAAGGGAAAAATAAACATCACTCTATATAATAAGCATTTATTTTTAAAATAAAAATGGGAAGTGCAATATATGCATAAATCATGTACAGAGAAACATAAGAAACTGCCCAGAGTTTAACCATCATGCACAGGGAGGTGACTGGATATTGCCACTGATAGAGTGATTAAGTGATGAAAGGATTTCTAATTTCATTTTGTAATTGCAAGGAAAAGACTACCTTTTCTATCACAGTGATAAACTTAAGTAATGAACTTCTTGGAAATTACTGATTTCATAGAAGAAAATTGCTTTCCACATTTTGGTTTGTAAGTGCAACTACCTTTGCCACCTCCCCATTGGGGAAAATAGACTTGTATTTAGTGTTCCAAAGCTGTAGTCCAATGTTTATTGGAAGGAAATCCCCAAGGGAGTTTATTTTTGTTTTATATCTTTTGTATCTAAGGCGGATTATATTATTTCAGATCATACTCACATCTGTTTATAATAATGTAAAAAAAAACTTGTATAAAACGAAATAATAATTGCAGATGGAATAAAAATAAGCAATTTTAGAGTGTTTAGAGCTGAGTTTTTTTTTAAAGATTCTTTTAAGTAGTCTTAAAATATGACTTTAATTTATCCATTAAATTCAACAGAAGTTGAAAACAGACATTACAGCTGTTAAAATTATGCAATTGACCCTAATGTTTTTTCATTATTATTTAACATACAATATTTTATGTGTCATTGGAACTAGGTTTTATTACGTACAATTACCAAAAAAATTAATGTTCTGAAAAAAATATTAAAAATATAAACATGCCTACTAAATTCCTGCTG
The DNA here is from genome assembly GCF_032452875.1 of Bos javanicus. Taxonomy (NCBI): domain Eukaryota; kingdom Metazoa; phylum Chordata; class Mammalia; order Artiodactyla; family Bovidae; genus Bos; species Bos javanicus. The sequence goes on from NC_083889.1 coordinate 31,369,093, forward strand.
CTGCTGCTGCTGCTGCTGCTGCTAAGTCGCTTCAGTCGTGTCTGACTCTGTGCGACCCCATAGATGGCAGCCCACCAGGCTCCCCCGTCCCTGGGATTCTCCAGGCAAGAACACTGGAGTGGGTTGCCATTTCCTTCTCCAATGCATGAAAGTGAAAAGTGAAAGTGAAGTTGCTCAGTCGTGTCCGACTCTTAGTGATCTCATGGACTGCAGCCCACCAGGCTCCTCCGTCCATGGGATTTTCCAGGCAAGAGTACTGGAGTTGGGTGCCATTGCCTTCTCCGAAATTCCTGCTATACAGATTCAAACTACATAGATTCATAATTAATCTTACATCTGTATTTCTTAACCTTTCTCTTAACTGGACTAACTCAGTTTTACCAATGAGCAAAACAGAAAAGTTCTTGGATTTTGTTTTGCTTTTAGATGTGACTGCACATTTTAATATATTTAAATATTTTTATTCCATGGAGTAGAATATTTCCTTTTAGGTTTATTCAAAGCAAAAATTTCAAACTTCTCTAAAAGAGGTTATGCCACAGTTTTGTTGGCTGTTTTGTGTTTTGTGTTTTTCTGCTATTTTTTTTTCCCTCTTTACCACTTAACACTACCTAAATTTTTTTTTATTTCACTTAATTTTTTATGGTCTGTTTAATTATCAGAATATCAATGCCATGAAGATTTCTGTTTGTTTTGTTTACTATTGTATCTGTAGTATCTAGAATAGTTTTTGGCACATAGTAGGTGTTCAAAGACCAGTGCAGTGCCCTGCATGACAAAATTAGAGCCAAATACCCACTAAAAAGAGCCTCTTGATGAAAGTGAAAGAGGACAGTGAAAAAGTTGGCTTAAAACCCAACATTCAGAAAACTAAGGTCATGGCATCTGGTCCCATCACTTCATGGCAAATAGATGGGGAAATAGTGGAAACAGTAAAATAAAGGAAAAATAAAGGATGACTTTATTTTTCTGGGCTCCAAGATTGCTGCAGATGGTGACTGCAACCATGAAATTAAAAGATGCTTACTCCTTGGAAGGAAAGTTATGACTAGCCTAGACAGCATATTAAAAAGCAAAGACATTACTTTGCCAACAAAGGTCCGTCTAGTCAAGGCTATGGTTTTTCCAGTAGTCATGTATGGATGTGAGAGTTGGACTATAAAGAAAGCTGAGCGCCAAAGAATTGAAGCTTTTGAACTGTGGTGTTGGAGAAGACTCTTGAGAGCCCCTTGGACTGTAAGGAGTTGCAACCAGTCCATCCTAAAGGAGATCAGTCCTGGGTGTTCATTGGAAGGACTGATGGTGAAGCTGAAACTCCAATATTTTGGCCACCTGATGCAAAGAGTTGACTTATTTGAAAAGACTGTGATGCTGGGAGGGATTGGGGGCAGGAGGAAAAGGGGATGACAGAGGATGAGATGGTTGGATGGCATCACTGACTGGACGAATGTGAGTTTGAGTGAACTCCGGGAGATGGTGATGGACAGGGAGGCCTGGCGTGCTGCAATTCATGGGGTTACAAAGAGTCGGACACTACTGAGCGACTGAACTGAACTGAACCCACCTCCTATAAATAGGGTACATGTTATCCACTTTGCCAAGCATGTCCCATTTCTATCATCTGGCCCACTTAACTGATTTATGTTTTTCGCCTGGCTTTACTTAACTTTTGAGATTATAACTCTAGAATCATGCTTCTAACCTATTAGTCTCTAATCTACTTTAATCCATTTGACAGCTATTACTACAACAATTTATACCCTCAGTTAAGGCTCATTCTTCCTCTATCACTCATTTTAAAAAAGGTCATTAAAAAAAAGTGAATATGTTAGTCGCTCAGTCATGTCCAACTCTTTGCGATCCCATAGACTGTAGCCTGCCAGGCTCCTCTGTCATGGACTTCTCCAGGCAAGAATGCTACACTGATGCAAATGAAGTAGTCCTTGTGAAAGGTTTATGAACCACTAGTATGCGCCACCATACTCCAGTGGAAGTTACAGCATATACTGCTTACATTTAAACTAAGACTTTACATACTTTTAAACCTACATGGTATGTTGGGTAAGAATTACACTCAGAGTTTGTGTAGCTCCATTTCAAAAACTATTTCAAGTTTTCAAAAATCTCCCATTTTATTCTCTTTCACTAAGAAATCAGTTTGGCCACTGATCAATTACACATGACTCATATATGTATTGAAATGTTTCAATCTGTACAGAGCCTGAAGTCAGCTTCAAAGGTAGCATAGAACCAAAAAAGAACAGAGTAGATGTTTTCCTGTACACCAGCACCTGACACCTCTGCAGATGCTGTTTTGAAGACTCTGGTTAAGGAACTATAACCAGGCAGAGTGGCTCAGTCAGACAATGCTATAATAATGTTATATAACAATGCCAGTGAGCATTTATTTCTTGCTTGCATATCTGTGCAACAACTACAGTTTGGCTAATGTGGGCTGGGTACAGGAGGGCTTAGCTCAAAGCTGGGTCCAGATCTACCCATATGTTCTCATTTTTCTTGGAAAATCAACTAGTCATGTTAATCTCAAATTAAAAGGCACGAGTTCACATTTGCAATCACAGTGCTCGTATTCCATCCCTTATATTGGTCAAGTCAACTCACAGTACTAGGCTCTCCATAAAGAAGGAGTCTGTAAACTCCATCACCCATCATGAGCCAGAGCAAGGGTGTACAGGTAAAATGCTGTTTTAGGGAAGTGAAAATTTCAGACCAATAAACCACTCTAATATACACCCACTATTATATGAAAGTAGACAGTGGCAGTTTATCTATAATCTTAGACCTTTGTATAAACAGTTAGGCAAAATAAAAATTTCAGATGGTGCCTTTATTACAGCAAAGATGAACTACCAACATAGAATATTAAGGCTCAAGACTGTGGTAAATGACTTTACCTTCTGGACATTAAGTTCTAAGAACTCAGATGTTAGAATTGAAACTACAAAGGACTGGCATCTCAAAATCCTGAGACAGCAATAACCACAGAGGTTATTGTGGTGACCACTGAGGAGTCGCTTTGTCTCCAAAGATGTGGGCAGAAACCACCTTTCTGCAATTTCTCAAATGAAATTACAATTAACCACAGGCTTGTTGTGGAATAAGGGTCCACTGGGTATTAGAAGTAAGCTTAATGAATACAATTCAATAGTGTACAGCACGTTCTCTCGGTGTCTCTGAAAAGGTATTTAAATGGTGATTTCACACAATATTACTTTTAATCAAATCACATTGAGACATGTCATTATTTTATAGTTTATCTTTCTCTAAATAGATTAAACTCTACTGAAGATCACTTTTTTCAGCCAAACAAGCTATGTAGCTTTGGTTGAATCCTTATTATTTGACAATATGCCCATTAAACCTGGCTTCCCCTGAAAAGAACTGTGTGCTGAAGAGGAAATATATATGTTCTTGTCTATAAATCCAAAGGGAACACAGTATTTTCTTGGTTCCATATTGCAAGATGCTTCCAGGACAAATGAAGGATTGCCAGTGGAAACTCTGGATATGAGTTTGTGAAGTGTCCTGGGGAAGCTGGAAATTTTTGTAAAATAAAAACATACAGTAATTTGAAATTACACACATACACAGAATAAACCTGGCCAAACTGGCTGCTCTAAGACTGTTTTTCCACCCAAATAGTTTAATGGTTTTTCTTTTAAGTATTAGTTGAAAATATTTACCTATGAGCTCAAAGGAATGTCCTAGAATTGACTGAATTTGGTTGGAAAACATTCTGAGTTTTTAAAACAATCATTCATTATGAAGAAAAATACAGAATGCTTTTTGGTCAATAACAATTAAATCTGAAACACAGAACGTGGCATCTTCTCAATTACCTAAAAGAATGTCATTGAAAACAATAAAACTACAAGTAATTGAAAAATTATGTACTAAGAATAAAATAAATACAATGAGAGATGTAGGGCATCAGATACATGAGATGAGAAGAATTAAGAGGACAAACTCAAGAAGTTACGAGAAAATGTTAAAACTTCAAATCCCTCAAAATATTTATGGAACAGAGAAGAATAACTAGCAACAGATTGAAAAAGAAATCCCTTGGCTTTAACCACTAAATAGAAAAAGGGACACAAAATTTGCACAACCTGACCATTTCTTTGTTTAAAAACAATACTTTAACAAACAACTCAAAGGCAGAAGTTCTCTCTTGATTTTTGACCAAAATAGCTCAACATCAGTTGGACTAGTGGATCTAATTATGTGCTAAAACTTAGACCACTTTGCTCACTGCTCACTTTTTTTGCCAAAAAATTCCCTCGCCCCCTCAAGAATGTTTTTTTATTAGCATTAGCAAATAAAGGAATTTTAGTTCTTTATTTTATGACCACTGGCATCGGCAGTTACAATTTGAAATCACTACCGTATCTTAGCAACTTTAATCTTAACAAAATAAATACAGTAAGGAGCAAACAGGCTTCATGCCACATGAGAGTCTCATCATCATCCAGAAAAGGCAAAAGAGGAAATCAACAAAAGATGATTCTCAACATGCTGGTACTCTGGAATTGGCAGCTCTCCAGTGGCCCAAAACACTACATTTTTTCCCCTTTTCATAGCAGGGGCACATACAAGGCTGCATCTTAGGGAAAAATTCACTGTGATCTAATGGGGCAGTCATGAAAGAGGGAAGGGAAAAAGATGATTCATCTGAAAAGAAGGATATGAAGGGAAAATTTGAAATTCAATTATTTTCTGTTCCTTTTTCTCCTGGGACTTGGGGATCACAGCAATGGTTGCATTTCCCAAATTGGATCCAAGCACACTAGCACAGCATAAGTTGCTTTCATTAGACACTAATGCTCCAAATTATGACTGAAAATAAGAAAGAGGGTACTTACTAGATATTGAATGAATGAATCAATCAATACATTTCTGAACTTTCAAGCCAGTTCGAAAATATTAAAGACACAAAGTTCTTGAAACTACTTCATACTCCTGCAGAGATTACTTTAAGTATCTCTGACATACAATTAAGTCCTCGTTCAACTTGGTCCAAACACAAGCATCCCTCTGAAGTCAATCCTAGGCTGTGCGATTTAAAGGAGAGATCAGAGACCTTGTGGTTAGACAGACTTAAGTGGGGACCTCCACACCATCACTTTCTAGCTCTGTGAATTTACAATATTACATTTAACACCTCTGAGTTTTAGGGTAATCTTCAGCCAAATGGGATAAAATTCCATAGGGGGGAAAAGATGGTTGTGAAATTGTCAACTGGAATACTGAAACTAAAGCTGCCTGATCCATTTCCTTTTAACATGATTTACCATCAGTAAATCTGACTCACTTTCCTTCTCTTGATATCCTTTCCTTTGAGTTATAGAGGCCACCATCAGCAAACACATCACATATGGCAGCCTCCTCATTACAATCCTGTTTGATGTTAACCAGGTTTATCACCACTCTTCAGAATGTGCAGCTCTTGAGTTCTTTGGCTTATTAAGTTCTGAATTACAAATGGACATCTTGGTTAAGCCTTGACTATGTCTTATCTGAAGAGATTCCCAAGTGGCTCAGTAGTGAAGAATCTGTTTTCAATGCAGAAGACATGGCTTCACTTCCTGTGTCAGGAAGATCCTCTGGAGAAGGAAATGACAATTTGCTTCAATATACATCCCGAGGAAATACCCTGGACAGAGGGACCTGACGGGCTATTGTCCACGGGGTCACAAAAGAGTCGGATACAACTTAGTGATTAAACAACAAGAAATCTCTTACCTGAACTAATGATTGGAAGAGCCCAAACCCTGCTCTAACCTTGTCTTTTCCAATCTGCTGTGAGCATTCTCTTTCTAAATTTGACCATATTTTTGCTCCTTCATATTCTCTTTTCCATGATATTATGGGGCCTCCAAGTTCTGAGTTATGTCTATTTCTCAAGCCCATTTCCTGAAATTCCTGCTATGCTCTAGTCAAACCAGTCTGCTTCTAATGCTACTTCAGACTCAATACGATTGTTGAGATTGTTGCACTCCCTACATAAAATGTCTTTTCAATTTTTTTTGGCCAGTTGATAATTGCATCAGAATCCAACTCAACCATTATCTCCCCAGTGAAGACATTCCTGCAGTTGCTTTACAAGGGCGATAACATTCTACGTTGGACCATGTCTGTACAATATACTCTGTCTTTATAGCACTTAATTATAGTGCATAGTAATTATTCACTTTCTATCTCTCTCATTAGATCATGAGTCAAAGTGTCCTGAGGTCAGAGATTCTGGTTTAGCATTGGCACAGTGCCTACGTGGAGCAGATAGTAAATGTTAGTTTAGGTCCTCTACCGCTCTCTTCCCTATCCTTCAAATAATATAAAGACGGATTAAATTGATCTGTTTGGACTTTTATTTTTATGAAGTTAACTGAAAATTCTACCTAATTTGTTAAGGTAATATCTAACCTAATCTAAAAGAAGAGTAAGCATCTCTTTTTCACAGAAAATAAATAGAAACTTACATTTAAGAAACAAAACATTGGTATTATCTTTGTCCTTGATGAACTTCCAGCTTCTGGTTTCTTGATGACCATAATCCTGTTTTGTATGGTTGTTACCTTGGATCTTTTTTAAGGCCCTAACTTACTCTGCTTCTTGCTCGTCTCCCCTACATCTCTCTCACGTTATACCTCCTTGGCAAATGATCACAGCATGTTTACAAGAGGAACAAAATCAATGACAATGATGATGGGAATAAAAAGATTTACCTTTTGCTATTAAAGAGTCATTAAATTCTGAGTTTTGAAACGGACATAATGTTATATATCAAAATTCTAATACAATGTAGTTGCTGCTTGGTTCTGTGGTTCAGTGAAAAGTTAGTACAATGCCTAAGATAAAAATTCTATAAAGTCCTCTAAGAAAATTCTTAACTCACTTGTATAATAGATCTCTCTCTCTCTCTCTCTCTCTCTCTCTCTCTCTCTCTCTCTCTCTGTAGTTGCTAAATCATGTCTGACTCTTGTGACCCCATGGACTGTAGCCTGCCAGGCTCCTCTGTCCATGGGATTCTCAGGCAAGAATACTGGAGTGGGTTGCCATTTCCTTCTCCAGGTGTATAACAGATAATATACATTAAATAATAAAGACTACACATGAAGTGCTCAAGAATATAGTTGAATAGCTGAAGTTAAATATTTCTACAACTTGCTTGGTGGCCTTAAAAAATAACTTCACTAATTCTCCCCATCACCAGGAAAGTTACCCCCAATCATCCAGACCTAATCTAGTTCTATCCTTATAAGAAATATTTTCTATACCCTACTGCTAAGATGGTATGACACATCACCCTGTGTATGCTGAAGAATATCTCAAAATGGAAATTCAGCTATAGAGGGAATATTATCAATGTGTCTGAAAACAGAGGGAAATGACAAAAAGTTGGAAGGAAAGAGAAAATCAATTCAATGGTGAGGGAATAAATTCATTTAAGCAGCATAGCTTAGACTCCTACCATTTGTCCTGTATCTAGTACCCAAACAATACATTTTTTAAAAACTATCTATCCTTCATGGCAGCCATGGAGACAGACACCAACTATGATATGACCTGAGCCTTATATTGTTAAATAGTCTGTGCAGGACTTATAATCATAAAATTTTGAGCAGAGAGTCAAGTCTAAACATAATATTATATATTGCTATTCTTTGAGGAGAAAAGACACTTAAAAATTTTAAGATAGTAAGGCTGTTGTAAGGATAACAAAAAGTTAAAGTTCTATTGGTTTTTCTCTAAAACTTTCTTTACCCCAATTATAATCTATTTTCTAAACAGTACACAAAGCCTTGCTTTTATGGTGAAGACTGCCAGATTAAATACAGGATGCCTAGTTAAATTTAAACTTCAGCTAAATGATGCATATTTTTTTAGTATTAAGTATGTTCCACATATTGCATGGGACCTACTTCTCCTAAAACTTATGCATCATTTATCAGAAATGCAAATGTCACTAAGCATCCTGTATTTTTATTTGGTATTTTTAAACTTAATATGGTGGTGGTGCAGTTTCCTAGGTGGTGCAGTTGGTAAAAGAATCTGGTAAAGAATCTGCCTGTCAGTGCAGGAGACACGAGAGATGTGGGTTTGACCCCTGGGTCGAGAAGATCCCCTGAAGGAGGAAATGGCAACCCACTCCAGTATTCTTGCCTGGAGAATTCCACAGACAGAGGAGCTGGCGGGCTATAGTCCATGGGATTACAAAGAGTTAGGCACAATTAAGGGCACGTACATACAACCCTGTTTATAGGAATGCCTATCCAATCATCAGACTCCCCACTTTGAGTTCACTTGATGTGGTTTTAATGAATGCGATGGATCAAACACTGACTGACACAAAGCAGTCTATTCAGCCTCATGTTTACCACAACGCTGTTTGTCAAGGCCTGTAGACTTGGACAGCTAAGTTCCCAGCTCACTTTTCTAAACTAGTTCGGTTAACAAAATGTGACCTTTCTATCCTCCTCTTCTCCTGAAGAAAACAGAAATTTTCTAAAGGGATAAAAATATCCAAAATTAAAAATGACTATGAACTATTTCAGAATCTTGAGGCTGTCAATACTTGATGCTTTTAAATAGTTGTCATGGCTCACCCTAGACGCATCTGCATATTTCTGTGGTTTTTTTCATGGTGTGTAGTGAACTTTGATATCTTGGGGGAATAAAAGAACTCTCTATCTGTCTATCTACACATATATATTTAACAATGCAAGTTACTGTTATATAAATGTAGGCTGTTGTCAATTTCAGTTCCCTGCCATATCAAAAGAACAAAGCAGGCAGGAAGAGCAAGAGGATGATCTAATATGCCTACGCTAATAACAAACTCAGTGTCCTAAATTGGCAATGGCAGCCCTCTTCTGCGGAGATTGTTTTTAACACCATCAGTAGACATTTTAAAAAATTGGATGGTGACAGGAAGAGTACATTTTAAATTGTCAACCTTCATGATGTCCTTTTGAAGAATAGCAATTACATAACTCAGGGAGCTTTATTTTGCATTTGAAAAAAATACATATATCTAAAGGAGTCTGCAGAGTTGTGCAAGACTCCATATCCTGAATTCTTTGTAGAAAATAAAGCTCCTTATTTTTTCCTATAATCTCTCTCTCTCTCTCTCTTTTTTTTTACTCACTTCCTAGTTAAGGTGGGTATCAATATTAAGTAAACAGTACAGAATTAAAACTGCTTTGGATTTAAATTATTAACAAATTCATTTAAAAAGACTTTTGACCATATGCTACTTCTTAACCATATTTAAAGTCCAGTTTTTAATTTTCTAAGGGTGGCATACTTTTTTTCCATCTCTATGGCATTAGAAAGTTTACTTATAGTATTCTAGTATTTTGTTAAAGTTTTAAATTGTTTCCTCTTGGGCAATGAGAGAAGGAAATGTTATAAAAGAATAAGTTTTTATCACACAGAAGTCATTTGGTCTTTTTCTGCTAATTCTCATCTTTTTAAAAAAATAATAATTTTAGGAAAAAAACTCTTTAAAAAATGCAGACAATGCCAAGAGAAATGCATTTCAAGTACCCTAAATAGTTAATGTATTTTCTAAATGAATGATTTAAAATAGCTATTAAAGGAGAGGAAATGAGCTTAGGTTTCTAGTAATGACTTCTCCTCTTCAAAATGAAATCTGTAAATCCCTGATTGCAATTCCAAATCCCCAAAGGACCAGCAGTTCTGGGACCAGGGCTCACTGGCTTTATGTCTAATAGCACCAGATAAGTAGTATGATTTTTATATATGTAATTTGGGAGAATATTCAGAATTTATAGTCCTGGAGACAATTTATGAATGAATTTCCTTTTTAAAGTACATTATTCTAAAAATCAACTTTTCCATCCCGATTGTAAGCAGAGCACATAGGAATGTGGGAGGCATGGATATATACACAGAGAGACATATATATATATATATATTTATATATGCATACACACACATGCACGAAATATAAGTACCATTTTATTCATAAGAGCATAATGATTCGGCCTGTGATTGTTAATAAAAATGCATTTCTAACCATCAAATTTGAGTCTATTATTCTAAGTTAATTGCATTTGCCCTAAAGAGACTTACAGCTGGCTGTCAGCCTGTTTGTGTCAGTTTCATTTTACTCATCAGTCAATCTTGTCTCCTCTTCTTTTTATATTCCATATATTGATCAAACAGATTTGTTAGCATCCCTCCACAGCTTTCACATCATCAAAAAATTAAAAAATAACCTTGATTTTATCATCAAATACATTTGATGACTTCATTCATTTGTGGGCTATCTTCACTGCTATTTCAGCAGCAAATAGATACCCTGTGGACAGGCCCATAAGACTGCCATTATATATAACAGATCTAACTCACTCAAAGAGGCACTGAGAAAAAGTCAAACAGGAGAAAGTTTACATGGTAGTGGTCCGCGGCACCTCCGCTTTTCAGTTGGAATAGAGATACACATCGCCGTAAACATTAGTTCTTTACTGGAGTGTACTATGCAGTAAAAAGCATCTTGTTAAAATTCATCCTCAGAGTAGAATGTACTATGAGGTAGTGAAGTGGATTAAAGAAATAAATGGGCACCATGTTCCCAATGGAGCCAAAGAAAACCAGTGGGTGAAACAGAAGAGCAGGGAGGTTAGGGTAGAAACGTAGTTAAGGTGAAAATCTGTGAAGAATTAGAATTTTACTTATGTGAGTCAAGTTGCTTAGAGGGGAGATAAAAGGCATCACAGGGTGAGGAGATAATTAGCTGATCAGAAGCAAAGCAGTTTAAAAGGTGACCCTTACCTCCTCTGTTACTCAGTCTAAGAAACTATAGACAATTATTACAGTATTTTCTCCAGGGATGTGTGATACAGTTTCTCCACGTATCCTCTAAGACACAAAGCTCTCTCAGCATTGTCATTGCGTTGCCTGAGTTCAGTGCTTTTTATGGAAATTCCTTACATCATGCCAGCCTTGTCTTTCAACCTTGCTTTAGATCAGTGATTCTCAAATGGGGTGATTTCACGCCCCCCAGGGGACATCAGGAATAAATACCTGCGGATGCTGGGGGAAGGTGTTACTAACATCTGGTGAGTAGAGGCCAGTGATGCTGCTATACACCCGGCAACGCACAGGACAGCACCCGCCACAAAGAACTATCCAGCCCCAGAGGACAACAGTACCAAAGTTAAGAAACCCGGCTTCAGATGGCGGACTGGAATACAGTTAAAGCTACACAACAAAAACTACATCACAGTTCAGCAGCGGTGCAGTGAGGAGGATTTAGCAACTCTGAGAAGCAGAGAGCAGTCCAGCTATTGCACACAGAATTTCACACTCACCTATTAAATAATACAATTCATTACCCAGACCCCAGGAACGGCGGAGCAAAATACAACCCCGATGTTAAGGAGAACAAAGAAAAATGAAAATCATTGCTTTAGATAGAAGATATTTCAAAGACTTCCAAGACAAACCAACTGAAAAATCCCCAATAAAAAGACTCAGCAAGAAAATTGTGTCACAGCCCCTAATCCTCAACAGACCTTAACAAGATGTTCATGAGCCAAAGACTCATGTCTGCAGAAGACAAAAGACATAGGAGACAATATAGTCCAGAGAAGGATTATCGTTAAGAGGCAGGAGAAAGATAAAATGGATTCCTCCACCTTACAGTTAGAACTCCTAAAGAGAATAAACAGAAATGGACTCAAAACCATGTTACAGTAACTGTTAAGTCTTTCTGCTCTTGGGAAATTAATATTTAGGTTAGACTCGGGGCAATATTTTTAAAACGTTTTTTTGATGAGTGCTTTTACCCCACCTGACTAGACACCCCTGCCTGGCACAGATGGCCAAGACATTTGCTTTTTTAAATACTCCATATTTCCACAGCCACCCACCAGACAAAAATTAGATTACCAATGCTTGTGTAAACTTTCCAAGCTCTGACACAATAAGATTCCAGGAAATGTACATGCACAGCTAAAAGAAGCATTATACATAATGCACTGTAATTCCAACAGACAAGTTGCTATCTTCGATAGATATACACATTTTCCATGCCAAACACATGAACGTCAATACATTTTTCTCAAGTTAAAATGGAAACCATTTAACAGATATAATGGGCACAATGAATTTCATTTTGCATTACTAATGCAGCAGAGGAGGAGGGAAGCTTTGGCAAGGACTGCAGTAAGACCAAGAAAAACAGGAAACAACTTAGAAGCTAACATGGCTGTACAAGCTATTGCCCCAAAATGCAGTCATGGAACCCAAGGGCAACTGAGACTTCATAGTCTCAAAACTCTAAGTTCATGTAAACACATTTTCGACTTATGGGGAAAAAAGTAAAAAAATGGAAAAAAGAGTGGTTGCATTTTTGGAAAAAGGTCAAGAGAGTGTTATCATTTTTGTTTGTTTTTTAACCACCATTCCTGAAGAGATGTTATCACGACCAACTTGAATTTAGGGGAGATAAATTGGAAGTGAAGGAATTAAATGATGTGTCGTGTCAAAGGGAGTTAGAAAAGTAATCCAGGAGCCCAAATCCCTAACTTCTGCTTTCACCACTGGAAATACGTATCCCCCATGACTCTTGGTCATCGTTGTTAAAAAAAATGCAACACCAAAAACAGCATTTATCTCATTGGCCCTTACCTTTAAGTCTTCTGGCACCTAACAGAGTTTATTTCAGCCACTGCACACCAAAGAATTTTTTTGGTGCCATCTACTAGATTGAAATAGTAAATTCTGAAGCTTTAGACAAATGCTATTATTTAGACAAATGCTATTTAGACAAAGCCATTTAAAATAAAGGTTTTGAGCACAGGGTTACTGCAGTCAGGCAGCCCTCACTTCCAACCTTGTGTCGCCAACACAATTTCATGGGCAGGCTGAGTGAATTTGAGAAATTGTTACCAGAGTTTCAGTTTCTCTATTTGTAAAATGGGTGTATAATAGGCCTTATATGAATATTTTTTGGGGGGTGTCAGACAGTGAAAGTCACTCAGTCGTGTCCGATTCTTTGTGACTCCAAATTCTCCAGGCCAGAATACTGGAGTGGATAGCCTATCCCTTCTCCAGCAGATCCTTCCGACCCAGGAATCAAACCGGGGTCCCCTGCATTGCAGGCGGGTTCTTTACCAACTGAGCTTCCGCCTATGGTAATGGACAGGGAAGCCTGGCCTGCTGCAGTCCATGCGGTCACAGGGAGTCAGACATGACTGAGTGACTGAACTGAACCAATGAAGGAGATGCAGGTTTGATTCGTGGGTTGGGAAGATATCCTGGAGAAAGAAATGGCAAGCTACTCCAGTATTCTTGCCTGGGAAATCCCATGGACAGATGAGCTTGGTGGGCTGCAGTCCATGGGGTTGCAAAAGAGTCAGACACAATTTAGGGACTAATCAACAACAACAACAAAGTCTAGCAGCAGGAGGGATCCTTTCCAGGCTTCAAGTCTATGCTGCCACAGCTTCCAGGCTCTGTGAACTAGGATACAATCTTAGTTCAATCCCCTCTAAAATGAGGATAATAAGAGTAATATCTAAAATAATAATATATATAATTATATAATAATACCAACAATATCTAGGATTGTTACAAGGATGAAAATGAGATAAAAATAGTAGACTTAACAATTTCTAACCTAAAGCACATTGCATTTTATCCACACATGTTTCCATCATATTTACAAAGAGGATTTAACATCTTTAGTATTAGGCTCCAAAATAATTGATGAAAGTGTCTCAGAATATAAATGGAAATAAACCAATTGGAGACAAAAACATAAGACATTCTTCATTATGTTTATCATGAGTTCCATCAAGGACTTGCATTTCTTTGATTTTCTTTTTCTCTTAGAAAATAAAAAGCACATCTCAACGCAGTGAAGCTTTAAAAGTGGATATATGACAATATTTGAAAAGATTTGACCTAGCAATTCTTTAGAAAAGCTCCTACTTCCAGAAATTGATGACTTTTTTGGCTAATGTGCAGATGTGGTACTTCATGTAATGACAGAAGCCGGTACAACCACAGTCAGTCCCGTGGCTGAAAACGATGTGCCAGCAAATTGGTTACGAGGTGTAAAAAACGGTGGACACAAAAAGTGAAGAATATCTTTGACTGTGAAAGGTCAAGATGACTTAGTAAGCTATTAACTTGGCTCATTTTTCAAATGATGAATCAACTTTTATGAGAAATATTCAGTGTTTTCAAACTGCTTATCAAGATCCTAATTCTGTCATCATAAAGACCTATATAACTCAAAATTTTAGAATACCACTTAATATGTTAATTGTTAAATTACAGTGATGTGAACTGGAATATGAAGATAACTCAAACTTTCAACTTGTTTCTCTCTTCCGATACAGAATAAACTTTTCCAAATAAGGGGCTTCTAAGGTGCACAATGTTTAGCCAGATAAAAAATAAAACAGATTGGTATGATAGTCAGCAATAGAAAGAGAAACAAATTAAGTACTTATAATTAAAGCTTGAGGAATGAAAGCATTCACACTTTCTCAGAGCTATTATTTCAGACAGTCTGGTGTCAGAATTAAAAGCCAACCAGTGCATCTGTTTATATTGCCAAGGATTTTCACAGTAAGAAGGGCTAGGAAACACATATTTTTTAATTAGGGTCCAAATCCCAAAGAACACCAAAAAAATAGTATGTCAAAAATAAATGTTCTTGTGATTTGTATTGTCCAATGTCCAAACAAAGACAAAAAATTATGTTTCTTACTTCTCCTTCACAAACACAAGTGAAAGAAAAAAAAAAAAAGTAATTCTGTTGCTTTGGCCACAGACTCCTTTTTTTTGTTGTTATTCTGCTTGCTTCTGGCTTAGCTACTGCTTTTCTTTCCCAGGATGAAATAATATAGGAAAAGCTGATTAAGGAAGGTTTCATTCACAGGAAGGTTCACCAAGATGGCTCAGTTACCAAGCCTTAAAAGCTGAATTACAGTGACATCCTAAAATGACCATTTTACACTTTAAAGTACATCTCCTATCTGAAAACTGTGAGTTAACTCTTTGCTTATCTTGAGCTCTGAATTAAAGGAAAGTCCTCTTTAAAATACACACTGATGGACTGAGCACCATAGTACTCAAATCTTCAATTAGCTTAGTTTTACTTCTCACCAGCAAAATTTCAGGTTATTTCCTGCAATTTCAAAGATCACTCTTTGGTCAGTAGAAAAAAATATGTTAAAAAGTAGTATTCTAGATGCAAAAGTGAACAGACTTCTTTCCCTCATCTATTTATTCAACAGATATTAACTGATCATCTATTATTTGTCATATGCTGGGTTCGTTGTTGGGAAAGACATCAGTGCATATAGCATATAATCACAACACAGGATGTTACGATCTCTAACAGGAGAAGTATAGAGTTCTGAGAAGTGTGTACCCACAGAAGTAGACTAGGATAGATTTGAAAGGTGATTGGCTGTCATATCTTTTATTTGACAGAGGAGGAAGCCTAAGATCTAGAAAGACCGAACTTCGTAACCACAGAGCTTTCCAGTGAAAAAAACATGTATCACGGAACTAGAATTAACATCTCCAAATTCAAATCTCAAATTCCCTATAGAGCAATACACTTCTCTCCAGAACATAATTTCCCCCCAAACAATAATGCCAAACCATGAATGTCAAAGCAGTTGACTAAAAGTTAGAAATGTGCTTTGAGACCTAAGAGTCAACATTCTTCCTAACTGTATAACATTCCAGATGGCGGAGAGGGAGGGCTCAGAGGTCAGACCCAATTGGATCCTAATCTTAAATCGACCACATCTAACCAGCCAATGACCTTCAGCAAAGCACCTAATCTGAAAATCACCTTGATTTTTTAAAAATCTTCTAAGTCAGGATCAGAGTATTTACATGAGAGGGGTAAATGTCATGAAAGAGTTGAATTGAATAGAAACTCAATACACATACATTTTTGTCCCCTCTTCTCACTCAAGTAAATTGAATAAAACTGATGAAAGACCAGGTCACCAAAAACCACATCTCAGTTTATTTCTTACCAGACATTTCAGCACAAAATCCAGCCTCCAATTTCTACTCTGTGAATGTTTTAGGAGTTAAAAAGAAGAGACTAAACAAGTAAATTTACAGAATTTCATCAGCACACATCCTGTAAAAAAGAGATGGGAAGGAAACAGAATCAGATAAATATTTAAAGTTATTTAAACCTCCTACATAATGTTGCGAGCCTCTTTCCATTATGGAAACCCAAGTAGCATAGGTAAAGGGAACTTAACTACTACTACTGCTAAGTCTCTTCAGTCGTGTCCGACTCTGTGCAACCCCATAGACGGCAGCCCACCAGGCTCCCCTGTCCCTGGGATTCTCCAGGCAAGAACACTGGAGTGGGTTGCCATTTACTTCTCCAATGCGTGAAAATGAAAAGTAAAAGTGAAGTTGCTCAGCCATGTCTGACCCTCAGCGACCCCATGGACTGCAGCCTACCAGGTTCCTCCATCCATGGGATTTTCCAGGCAAGAGTACTGGAGTGGGGTGCCATTGCCTTCTCCAAAAGGGAACTTATAGATTCTCATATCTAGGATCTCCAAAAGTAGATGAGTTTCAGGAGTAAGAGAATCCAGGCACTCAAATGACAAAGTCAATGCCCTTCTTTGATGGTTATTTGGCTCCTTGTTTTAGTTTTATTCTCAGATTTTTATACAAGGCAAGAAAGATAACTTTTATCAGTTATCTTCAACCTCACAAAAGAGGAGAGAACTCTCACTTTCAGGGAACAACCTGACTGGTACTACCTGATTCTTAGAGCCATCCCACAAAACACCACCATGGCTGGGTTTTACAGGATGTGGGTTACCATGTCTCTGCACGGAAGAGGTATGGACAAGACCATTCCACTCAAACTATGTGGAACAGGTCTTCTTTTGGAAAGTGGGGTTCTCTTCCCTGAAAAAAAAAGGTAAATGGATCCTGGAAAGACAAAAAAATTGGATATTCATGCAAATAATTATTTTTAATTTCCTTTCTTTTAGGATTATCCAGTTCAATTCAAAGTCCTCTGGAAGACCCTGGTAGGTTCATTTGATTTCTTTGCAATAGCTTCCTGTACTAGATAACGGGCACTTTGGGGTAATGTGTTAAGGAAAGGACTCCATCTTTGTCAGTGCCCACAGTATAGTGGCCACAGCACTGGCATAACAGCATCACACATCTGCATTATTCAAAGTACACCACAATCATTTTTTTTCCCTTGAAGGTGCTTATAAGCCTATCTCTACATACATGTTATATAACAAAAGTTGAAAAATCATGTTCTCATTTATACATTACACTGATTCAGAGTCTTCCTATTTAAGACCCTGTGTTTAGCTTTAAGGGATGAAAAAAAGCTCAGTCTCTGTCCTTGAAGGATTGAGCAACTTCTCTAAGAAATCACTTTAAGCTAGAATTAGCCAAGAAGACCCCATGTATAACTAACATTTGAGCTGGGTTTGGGGGGATAAGTAGAAGTTTCACTGTTAGGCATGTACAAAGAAGCGAAGACAGAAAATGTGAAATGTGATTTCTCATTTAGTTAAAAGATGACACAGATAAATGGGGAATAAATAGCAAGGGGGCTTTTAAACATTTAGCAATGAAAGTCTGCCTAATATGTCATGGTGCTCCTGTAGGAGGCTATACTGGGCCACAGTCCTCTAGGAAGAGGTTGGGCTAAATGAACAAGACGTTAACAAATGCAGTATGGCCCATTTACATTAAGTAAGCATCAGACATGTATATGTTCATCAATTTAGATGAAAAATCTAGAAAAGAGTTGTCCCTAACTGAAAATAGGAACCACCTCCATAAAGAGTAGTAAGAATGAAGCAAGCAGCAGGGGTGAAGTGAGAATTTTGCTTTTCTTTTACACTTCCATATTGCTTGAGCTCTTTTTTTTTTTTTTCACAATAAAATTGTAACTATGTGTTGCTCGCTTAAAGTATAAATATTGTTTATATAAAAGGGAGTTTTGATTAAAATAAGGGTCAAAAAAAAAACTGGCAGGATAAGAAGTGTGGACTTGTAAGAATTACAGTTCTTGTTAGTTTTGGTTGTCATTAGGGCAGGTAGCTAAAAACCTGAGCTATACATTATGAAGAATAACATTTGGTAGATGGGAATATCATTAAGCCAATCAACAGATAGGCAGGTAGACCTCTTTGGAGGTCATTACATAGATAAACACATATATTTTGTAAATGTATATATAAATTAAACAAATATATATACTTTATACTTGAAATATACACATATTTATATACTTGAAATATATACATATTTATATACTTTGAATATATATATTATATATATATATATTTGGGGGGTGTGTATAGTGTGCAGTATGCAGGACCTTACTTTCTCGGCCAGGGATTGAACTCATGTTCCTTGCATTGGAAGTGTGAAGTCTTAACTACCAAACCACCAGTGAAATCCCACAAATATATTTTATATAGCAGGCTCTTCCAAATATATATAATGAATATATTAAAATGAATAATAAGGGTTAGGGAGAGAGAAGACAGACTAGTTCTTTTCTGAATATAGTGATTTTAAGATATGCAAGAAATGCCTTTTGGGATGCTTGCTTGGGAAATGTCTTAAAGACAACATATCCGGATATGGAGGGCACAACAAGCAGAGTCTGGTTTCATTTAGATGTGGTGGTTATCTACATGAAGAAGAGAGGTGGAGTAATAAGTGATATCAAAGGTCATCAGGAAATAAATGAGGTCAGCAAGGAAAAGAGTGAATAGAGCCTAAGGCAAGGCTTTGAGAAAGATCATCCATTAAGAGAAACAATGGACTGGCTCATTCATTCACCTTTTTTTTTCAAGGATCCTGAGCCTAACACTGTAAGTTTCAAGTATAGAACACAGTGGTGGAAAAAAATGGCCTAGTGACTGCCCACAGGCAGCTTCTATCCACTGCAATGCAAACATCCACTAACCTTAACTGAGCACTTAATGACTTCGCAATGGCACTGAAGTATCATATCAATCTTTAGAGCAGTGTTGTCTTATCTCCATTCTATGGATGAAGAAATGAGGCTTGGTGAGGTGGTCAATTTGTTCTAAGTCATGCAACTATGAAGTGGCAGGGACTTGATGTGATGACCAAGTCTGTCTGCTTCCACAACCCATACACCTGTGTAACACTGTGAAGTGGCCAGCCAAGGGGTCGTAGAAGAAATATCAGAATGGGGTGGGGGACAACAACAGCATTCTCTGCTAAAAAACACAGGGTCAGAATCAAGGGCCTGACTACCCATGTTATCAAGGAGGGGGGAAACTGATGAGAGATCATTAATTTGATTATTATAAAGTCATGTAGTCATTTATTTTTTCACTCAACCAATATGCATTAAGCAGCTAGCATGTATTACCACAAGGGCTTTGGAAGATCAGTTTTACTTGGTAGGCATAGAAGCCAATTGTGAAGGATCAAGGAATGAGTAGATAGTAAAATCGCTTGTGCTAAGGACCCCTCTGAGTAATTGGGTGATGGAAAAATTAGCTTAAGAAGGCTTTTCAGGCCTATAGCACACCTAAGTCAGCCTGCGGAGGCAGGACAGAGTCAGTAGAGAGACTGAAAATACAGGGAAAGGGGATCATGGTGAATAAAGACGCATCCTGTGGACAGCGGAAGATAACGAGATGCAAACTCCTGATCCAAAGGTCATGTTGAAAAGGAGAAGGACCCATTTTCCTCTCGTAGGGGAAAAAAGGAAATATAAAGGATAAATGTTGCTGCAAAATGCAATAGTAGGTCACTGTACCAATAAGATTTATTTGCATATGTTTGGACAGCAGTTCTCAACCCTGGCTACATACTAGAATCATCTTGGCAGTTGTTACAAACTGTGATACTTTAGACTGAACTCCAGACCAATTAAATCAGAAAAAAATGTGAGGTTTCTTCAGGCTGAGGATATCCAAGGCTGTACAGAGGACTTGGCAAGGTGTGACTAGGTGGGGAGAGGGGGGAGGCATTACTTGAGCAAAATCTGAAAAGCTAGGAACCAATAAAGAAATTAATTTGCCAAAATAAAGTAAGGAAGAACTGGTGGGTAGGGGCTGCAAAACAGAAACTCTGCTATGTGTGTAGATCACAAAGGATCCCTATAAATTTTCAAATTACTGCAAAGCAGACACATGCACATCACATTACATACAACCGTAACCTGTACTAAGCACAGGTCATATCGGTACTACTCTCTTTTGTATTTCCAATTTCCATCAAAGTCCCTAGCATGCAGTAGATACTCAATAAACATTAGGTAAATGAATGACTTAATAAACAAATGTGTAACTCAGATGGTAGCAAAACTCTCTCTTCAAGTGTCTAGAGTCCTTGAGAAAAGCAAAATTGTCTCATATTCAATCCCAACTCGCTCACTGCAAATACCTTCTGTGTTTCAGATCTACATGGGGTCTAACAGATTTTTACTAAAGTTTAAAGTAAGAAAACAAAGGGGAGAAGGGCTTTATCAGCAAAACTTACAAGCAATTTAAAATTTGCTATTTGTTGTTGTTCAGTCGCTCACTTGTGTCTGACTCTTTGCAACCCCATGGACTGCAGCACACCAGGCTTCCCTGTCCTTCACCATCTCCTGGAGCTTGTTCAAACTCATGTCCATAGAGTAAATGATGCTATCCAACCATCTCATCTGTTGTCCCCTTCTCCTCCTGCCTTCAATCTTTCCCAGCATCAGGGTCTTTTCTAATGAGTTGGCTCTTCGTATCAGGTGGCCAAAGTACTGCAGCTTCAGCTTGCTGAAAATCAGTCCCTCCAATGAGTGTTCAGGACTGATTTCCTTTAGAATTGACTGGCTTGATCTCCTTGCAGTCCAAGGGCCTCTCAAGAGTTTTCTCCAACACCACAGTTCAAAAGCATCAATTCTTCAGAATTCAGCCTTCTTTATGGTCCAACTCTCACATCTATACATGACTACTGGAAAAACCTTAGCTTTGACTATACAAACAGCCATATTGTTAACTATGTCCCTTGGCCATTCTCACTGGCCACTGTTCCATGGTGAGTCCTTACCTCCTGCCACCTTGCTGCAATTTTATTTCCTTCAAGCTTTACCAGTACCATCCAAATCACAAATTTCACCTGTTCTTATTTAGCACAGTTTAACTATGACTATCTCCTACACCATGGCTTTGAGGGGAACTCACTTTGAGTATCCAAACTTTCCCAGAATTTTTTTTTTTCACCAAACCAAATGGTAAATATTAACCCTATCCTTTTTAGGGCCCCAAAGTTTTATGGCCAATTATGATTTTAAATGGCCATTTCCTCCTTCTTTTCATATAAGAGAATGAATCATCTGGAGAAGACAAATGGAAAACCTCCAACCCAATAATGAATGAGGCCCAATGAGAGAATAAACGTTTGTTATTGGAAGTCCATAAAATATGTATATAATTACTGTTGAGAATAATCCTTACCGTCCTTACTGGCGAGTCTCAAAATCAATGTCTTTGTCTGTGAATGTCATCACTGTACCCCGTCACATGAGCAGCGCTGTGAATACAGTGGGCACTCAACACACCAATCATGAGGATAAAGGGTGAAGATGAGATACTCTCTGAGATTTTATACCTTATAATAATAGTGGTAATAATAGCTACTTTCTATGTCCAAAGCTGTTTAAAAGCATTAACATTTCACATGGCCGCATATCCTCAGAAAGCAGATCAATATTTATTCTTCCAAGTGTGTTGAGTACACAATCGGGGCACCTCGAGGTGAAAGCGTCACCCTGCCAGTGTCAGCCTCAGAACTTGGAAATCACATCCCCAGTTCATTATGTCAGAATAATAAAGTGACCCTGGCCGGTTGAATGTATTCATTAATGGCTGAGGAAGGAGAGGGGCAGCAGGAGCAGACAATAAAGCTTGGGGAACTCAGTGCTAACTAGCTGGCAAGGAAACTCTATTATTTAGTATTGCATCAGTTCCAGAAGAGAAACGTATGCATACACACATACATCAGAGCAGGCCTGTTTAGTCCTTTTCAAGGAGAATTTTTTTTTTAATTTAATTTAATTTAACTTTACAATATTGTATTGGTTTTGCCATATATCAAAATGAATCTGCCACAGGTATACATGTGTTCCCCATCCTGAACCCTCCTCCCTCCTCCCTCCCCATACCATCCCTCTGGGTCGTCCCAGTGCACCAGCCCCAAGCATCCAGTATCGTGCATCGAACCTGGACTGGCGACTCGTTTCATATATGATATTATACATATTTCAATGCCATTCTCCCAAATTATCCCACCCTCTCCCTCTCCCACAGAGTCCAAAAGACTGTTCTATACATCAATGTCTCTTTTGCTGTCTCGTATACAGGGTTATTGTTACCATCTTTCTAATTCCATATATATGCGTTAGTATACTGTATTGGTGTTTTTCTTTCTGGCTTACTTCACTCTGTATACTAGGCTCCAGTTTCATCCACCTCATTATTTTTTTTAACTCCTAGTCCAAGTAATTTTACTATCAATGATTGGATGGGGTGAGGGATAGTAGGAAGAACTTTCTTCTGAGGTCTCTCTCTCTCTGTGTGTCTCTGTCCCCTTACTGTGTGTTTTGCTGATTAAGCAAATCAACCTTAAATAGTAACTAACTAGAAAAGAACTCTACAAGGTTTCCTTAAGCAGCATCAAAATGACCATGGCCCATTCTCAGAGCCTATTAAGAGTCAACCAGCACGACTAACAAGTCACTCAGCCCAGACTTTCAGAATTTGGCTCTTTTGTTCTGTCAGTTTGAAGAGTGCCCTTCGAGTGATGCAATTTAGAAGGGAGCTCTTTCAGAGCTTTCACTCAGGAAGGCGCTGGGAGCTCTGAGGGTAGAGCTTAGCTCAGGAAAAGGGAAAGAATGCAAGTCTGCATTGACAGCTTGATCCCAGAGAGAGGTGGCAGGGCTGCTTGTCTGGCGGGTCCTCTGGGTGTGGATGAGGCAGGGGCAGGGAGGAGCCTTCATCTTAAGTGAATGTGTGACTCCAATATTAAAAGAACAATTACCTTCCTGCACACCGCTTGCTGTTTGCTACTGCTGTTTCCTTCAATAAAACCTCTTTTCACTTGCCAATGGGGGCCTGTCAGGCAATAATATTTTTCAGGCATGATACACATACTAAAATGCCCTAGTGAGTTTTTAATACATTTACAGTTAATAACAATACGGCTGCTTTGTCAGGAAAGGTAAAAAAAAAAAAAAGGATTTGTTAAAATTGCAGAGCAATAGCGAGACAGGATGGACCAGCGTTGGTGTGCTTCATGCTGCTGGTCCCTCCTAAGGGTCAAGCCAGCCGCCTGCAAGCAGGGAAAAGGAGCAAAGTGTGACCGGGATGTGGCCTTTTTATTAAAATTGAAGTTCACCTTTTTAATAAAGACCTTTGTGTGTTCAGATCCTCTTCTCCCACGTGGGAGGAGGATGATAACACAAGTTAGGTGAGATGTGTGCACAGCATCCTTATATTTGAACATATATTCGGCTCATGGATTTATCATGGAGCACTGTCTTTATAACTCAAGCAGGATGAAGGGATGGGATGAATTGTTCCCAAGGAGAAACCTCTACTTAAAAGAGATTTCCAGCAAAAGACTAGAATCCTTGACTCATAAATTACAGTTTGCTGTGATCACAGCTCAAGTTTGTTTTGTTAAATGAAACTAGACATTCAGCTCAGTTCAGTCGCTCAGTCATGTCCGACTCTTTGCAACCCCATAAATCGCAGCACGCCAGGCCTCCCTGTCCATCACCAACTCCCGGAGTTCGCTCAAACTCACGTCCATCGAGTCGGTGATGCCATCCAGCCATCTCATCCTCTGTCATCCCCTTCTCCTCCTGTCCCCAGTCCCTCCCAGCATCAGAGTCTTTTCCAATGAGTCAACTCTTCACAGGGGGTGGCCAAAGTACTGGAGTTTCAGCTTTAGCATCATTCCTTCATAAAGGTATAATAAATAATATAAATAGATAACATCTATCAGTCAATTTCAAGATAGATTTCTATTGTTATTTTCAAACATCCATTTGGCTAGAGTTTTTAAAAAATGTGTGTGTGTATACATGGATTCATATGTATGAGTCATCAATTATGTACATAATGCTAACAAGCTTGTACAGACTTTGAAAATCAAAAAATAGTTCTAGTGGTCAAAAACTAACGTTTTGGTACTACCACACAAATAAATACATATTTTCATGAAGGGACATACTGGGGAAAAGAATTTCTCTTAAGGGTGAAATGGAGCTTCTACATAATCCTGCAGAATAAAGGCACTTGTCCTGACTGTTGTTAAAATAATTCATGGTATTGGTTGTTCAACATGTATTACAGGATCTACCAATGGGAGACCATATACAGTTAAGTGGATAGCTACCACGTGTGACAGCATGGATGCAAATCCTGGCCACACTACTGTTAATTCTATGACCTTAAGTAAAATGTCTCCAACTCTCTGAGCCTCAATTTCTTAACCATTATAGTGCAATGACTTCTGTTGCTGCTGCTGCTGCTAAGTCGCCTCAGTCGTGTCCGACTCTGTGCGACCCCATAGACGGCAGCCCACCAGGCTCCCCCATCCCTGGGATTCTCCAGGCAAGAACACTGGAGTGGGTTGCCGTTTCCTTCTCCAATGCATGAAAGTGAAGTTGCTCAGTCGTGTCCGACTCTTCGAGATGACTTCTACTGTTATACAATTATGTAATACTACAATTATAGTATCTACTAAGTACATTTCATATAGGGGAAAATCAGAAAATAAATATATTGTATTTTGTACCAATCCTGGCACTCAATAAATAGTATTTTGATCATAATTACTCAATAATAATTACTTAAACATAGTTATTGATTAACTTACATATGAGTTGTATTCCAAATTAACATATTATTAACCAGATTGATAAACAGTACCTGCTGTAAAGTGCTCTTGCTTGGAAAATCCCATGGACGGAGGAGCCTGGTGGGCTGCAGACCATGGGGTCACTAAGAATTGGACACAACTGAGCGACTTCACTTTCACTTTTCACTTTCATGCATTGGAGAAGGAAATGGCAACCCACTCCAGTGTTCTTGCCTGGAGAATCCCAGGGATGGGGGAGCCTGGTGGGCTGCCGTCTATGAGGTCGCACAGAGTTGGACATGACTGAAGCGACTTAGCAGCAGCAGCAGCTGTAAATAATCCCCAAGTTTCTAGGGCCTAATTTAATAAATGATCTCTCTTGGCCACCCAAAGTTCCATGCAGATAAATATCTGAGTTGCCTTCCACCACATGGTGACTCAGGGATCCAAGTTTTTTTCATCCTGTGGCTCTGCCATCCCTATGCGGACCCTCAGAGTTTTCTACTGCATTCTCTGCTTAAATCTGTCCAAGAAGTAAAAAAACAAACTGTGAAGAATCACAGGGCATATTTTAGGGGACAAACTAGAAGTGAGGCACTTCATTTCTGCCCACATCCCTTTTGCACAGAACCATGTACCTAATGCAAGGAGGCCAGAAAATGTACTCTGTGTGTCCAAAAAGAAGTAGATTGGGCTCAGCGGACATCCAGTCAGTCTCTGTCAACAACATAAATCTGTATAAGCTAAAATCAGTATAATTGAGAGTGTTTTCTTTAGCCATATTTGAAGCACTGGGGATACCAATTTATGCAATAAGGAGCTTTCAGAATATACAATGTCCCTATTACATGCACTGGTGATGTTGACTGCTAAATTGTTTTATACACTCACCCACTTTCCTTGGCTGTCTCTGAATTTTTTTTTTTCTATCTGCTTCTACCCTCCTTACTCATCTTTGCTGGTTCTCCTTTTAACATGTGTACCAGAATGCTTGCAATTGAACTTTTTTTTCATAGAAAGTTTTACACTTTTTTCTTTTTTAACAAAAGAAAATGGGCATTCTTCCTATGCTTCCTCAGATTCAACTCTTGACATCTTCTCTGGGAAGACCTCCTCCATGATGGAGACAGAGCTGGGTACCACTCACCAGTATCCCTATAACCTAGGTCAGATCATTTGTTACATGGAATTACCAGGGTCTCCTGAGTGGAGTCTGCTCTTTGACTGGAAGAAATTTGAAAACTGACTTACGTCTTTTATCTGAGTTTCTCCTCATAGAGTATAGTATTGTAGCTGTCACAGAGCAGACACTCAACCCCATTTAAAAGAAGGAATTAAGGAACTTCGAGGTATAATTCAGCCTATGCATCTCAGTCAATAAAGAAAACCAAAATACAAATAAAACTTCAATCCTATCAAAAGAAGTCATGTAAAAAAATTAATGAGAGGAATAGACATTTACCTCTATAAAAGTATACAAAACATTTTTTTCAATTTTCAACATTTAACACCATATTTTTTAAAAAGTAAGCAATTTGAGTATTGCACCTGGTTCCAGTAAATTGACTTTGGAAATATTTTTCTTTCCTATGTGTATTCATATACTGTAACTTGAAGGCAGAGAAAAGACAACTCCGAACAAGCCTACCAGAGATCCTACACCCAAAACTTTTGTGCTATCTTAAAAAAAAAAAAAAAAAGGCCATCTCTGAATTTCTAGAAGTGAAACTTTTTTTTTTTTGAAGCCTAATATCAGTTATAAAACATGCAATTTCTTCCGAGATATTAAAAAAATGCTAAAGATGAGTGACTTTTCGAATTAAATTCTAATTAGATTTTTATCAAGATTTTTTTCATTCATTTACTGTGAAAATAATATAACATTTTCTTTAGTATATTTGCATTATTTTCCATGAGATAAGCATTTATCTCTAAAAAAGTAACAAAACTCTTTATAGCAAAACTTCTAAAACTTAAGGGTAGTAGAGACAACTGTTAGTACCTTATTCAGTTCCAAATATATAAATACAAAATATTTCACACGAAATCCAAATAATTGTGGTGACCTATTCAAACAGATATCATTACAGTTTCTCCTTTGCATTGCTATAGGAGATCAGCCCTGGGATTTCTTTGGAAGGAATGATGCTAAAGCTGAAACTCCAGTACTTTGGCCACCTCATGCGAAGAGTTGACTCATTGGAAAAGACTCTGATGCTGGGAGGGATTGGGGGCAGGAGGAGAAGGGGACGACAGAGGATGAGATGGCTGGATGGCATCACCGACTCGATGGACATGAGTCTCAGTGAACTCCGGGAGTTGGTGATGGACAGGGAGGCCTGGCGTGCTGCAATTCATGGGGTCACAAAGAGTCGGACAGGACTGAGCGACTGATCTGATCTGATCTGATTATGAATATTAATTATTATATGTACTATGAATATCATTATCAGTCTATTTAGTCTACTATATCACAGGCAGGGCACCATAACAATTTAAAGCTCATCTTCTTTTTTGGAAGATTTATACCCAGACTTTCTGAGTATAAATCCCAGCTTTGCCATTCACTCTTTGCAATTACAGTTCATGACTTATATCACCTATCTGTGCCTCAGCCTTCTCATATGTAAAATGTAGATAGCTTAACCTACAGAGCTGTGGTGAGGACAAAGCTTACTTTCCTTCCAGTTCATCCTCCATATTGGTATTTCTAAGACAAATACATGACCTTGTTTTATTTCTGCTTAAAATATTTGTATATTTTAAAATATTTTAATATTTTAATACAGACTATATCCATGTTTGGGGGTAAGGGGTTGGGAATCTATATTATATGTCTGTGTATGGTGCATTTCTCCAAAGAAAGGGTCCATATGTTTCCTTGGGATCCATTCCCCTTAAATCAATAACCACTACCCAACGGCCTAAGTCTAAAATCCATAGGTAAACATAAAAACTCCACCATAGCTCCCCTAATCCTTCTTCTCACTTTTGCTTATTCCTCCCCCATGTTCTTACTATGCTCTGCTAAATACTAGTTTTCACACTTCTGTGTTTTACAAATTTTTTCTTCTTCCTTGAATATCAATGGCCACCTGGCAACTAAATACTAATTTTTTGAGATCCAGTGAAAACGTCATCTCTTTTAGATATCTATCTACGTTACACCAAGCATTATTAAAAATCCCTGAATTTGCATCTGCAGAACTGCAGAATAGCCCCTATCTATTATCCATTTGTCATATGCTACTGAAATCAGCTGAATGTCTGACACTCCACTGACGGGTAAACTCAGAAGACAGGCACCAGGTCTTATTCACCCTTATGCATCTACCAACAATGAGTGTATTGCTAAGTACTATATAAATAAGCCATAAATGTTTCTCAAATGAATGAGTGAATTCCTGACTACTGTCTTGCTTCAGATTCATCTGTTAGGTAGATATTACATGATATTTTCTGAAGGATCTTTTTTTTAAATCAATGTTGGTTAATCTACATGAATACCATATTTATGAATTCAGGCATAAGATGCTATATTTCACACTCTTTCTAAAGTGTTTTAAATCATGTACATACCATATAAAAAAATAATTTGATAGTTGGTGATGGAACAAAAATTTGATAGCATGATTTTATGTCCTAGGAGGTCAACCCTCTTTCTATTAGTAACATGTTTCTAAATGGGACACCTTGAAGCTATTTCAACAAAACCGCCACCACACATTGATATCTTGAACTGAGCACAGCAGTGCTGCAGTAAAAACCACATACACAGAGAAACAGGGAGAACTGATGCAGAAGCAAATGACATATGTTTAAAAGCCATAACAATGTCTAAAGTACTTTTCCTTTATATTAAGTATATTTTCATTCCTCTGTTTCATCTTCATGGATTCAAAGCACCAAACTTCTTTTGATCCAGAAGAGGAACAGAGTTTTCTTACAAACGTATGAAGAAGCTAGGATTAGGCATGCTTCTGGCATCTTCCCTTTTTCAGAAAACAGGATTTTGAAGCAAGAAGAGCATAAACAGAACACACTGACTCTTGACACACCATTGCATTCTTCAACTAGAATAATAAAAATTTGCAAATGAACAAAAGAGTGGGAGGCAGATATCTGATTTACAATGTTTTTGAGCTAAAGAACACTATAAAAAAAAAAAAGATCCATGTGAATAATAAAGCATTGTTAACCAAGTCGTGACATTTCTATTCTAGTGATGACTTGAACAGCAGAACTGCATGCAGGCGCCTTGTGCCATTTTCCAAGTGGGAGGAAGACATATAATTATAATTCTTACAGTAATGAGAATTCAAGAAAATCTGGGGAAAAGTTTATTCAAAAACATATTGACATATCAGTGTTATAAATTACTTTCTCTTATTAACCTGCCCCCCTCAAAATTCTTTTGTTGGCTAGCTCATCATGGCACAAAAAGGTATTTCAGGAAAAGAGAGACCTACCTCGAAAATCTTTTTATTGCACTGAAAAATACCTACCATATATTTATTCTGTAGCTTGCTCAACACGTGAGATATATGAGAGAAAGATGTTTTCAAAACAGTTTTAACCTCCATTGTCTTGAGCGCACGTATCAACTCTGTCACATCACTTATCGAAAATCCTCACAGAAACCTTGCATTTAGTCAAAACTAATGAATCTGTTTTAACACCCTTTGCGAAAGTCAAAGAGGATATAATATTATGTTTTCACTTAACATACATTTTTCTTCCATTTCCTTTCTTTGTTGGGTGGTTAAGAGGGGGGAAATACTGCAAAAATTACAGTGATGTTATCAACTGCAGTGTTTTAACAGAGAACAGAATTGGAAATGGCATTTTGCTAAGTGAACTTCTAAATGAATGGGGGGGCGGGGAACCCACAGACGGATGGATTTTCTCTTGGTGTTTATCTCCACTGAAGTCTCAGAGGGTAGACTCCCAAGTGTTGAAGGAAGCTCTCTAACTGACCCCATTACTGCCTTGGGCACTGGTGAAGGTGAAGAGGCAGTTGTAAAGTCAGCCTCTGAGTGAGCGCTGCGGAAATTATAGGGCTGTGTTAAATGCATCCTCTGCAGGGTGCTTCCCTATCTTCAGAGGACACACTCATTAAGTGCTGCCAATGAGAAAACTAAGCATTTTTCTCTATAAAAAGTGCCCCTTTTTGTGGAACATCTGGAGCCTATCCAAAGGCCTTCCAGTCTAGGTGGAAGAACATAATAAAGCAAAACACCTCCATCATTGAGGCATCAGCCTGAAGGAGTGAGTCGTTGCTGCATATCCACCAGGGTCACTCACCCACCATCATCACATGCTCCCTAGACCGAGCAAGAAGGCAGGGTGCCGGATCCAAGTAGAATGTGACAGAAGGGACACTGAATCAGTATGCAAAAATGCTCACTTACAAACTTAGAAGAAAACATATATATGCTATTTCTTGCAGTTTACTAATCCCATTTCATCCACACTCAATTATTTTTTCCCTCTGCCTGTTAGTTATATACACACGAAGATTTGGTTTCTACATAAATCTGGTGCTTTCTACAATGTCTCCTATGATAAAGAATAAAGATACATGGGAGAAATAGATAAAGACTAGAGATATTGCACTCTTGTATTGGTGTATATTCAATATAGAGAGTGTATCAGCTTAGTCAAACAAGAAAGAAAACCACAAGGATGAGGGAAGAATGTATACAAGTCAGATGGAGTAAAAGGTACCACAGAAAGAAGCATCGTAAAAAGTCCAAAACTGGGTCTCAAAAAGTGATAAAAGTAAATTATCACGGAGGGAGAAAAAAATTTCAAAAGAACCCAAAGAGATCTCATGTTCATTTGCTCATTTTTATGTGAATTAAGTTGACTGCATGTTACTATGTTGACCTGGTTCTGTCCTAAGATGCTCTTAAAACTGGGTAGTATGTTGGGAAAAGAAACATTTCAGAGTTAAGTTCTGGTGATGAATCTAGGACAGGGCTCCAGGCTTTAAGCCTCTTTATGACAGTACGAGAATTTAATAGATTTCTCATTTCCTAGGAGAGGAGAATTCTCATCTTTAGTAATTGAGTCACTGCAATTAGTTTCCTTGAAATCTAGAAAAGTAACTTTTTCTCGGAAAGGAAAAGAGAATCATTTCTAATTCTAACTCAAACATCTTCTTAAACATATGTGTGCCCAAAGTATTGGATGAAAGTCTTTATTATCAGTGCTCTGCACTTATCTCAGCTGATTTTAAGGAATCTGTGCAGAGATAGATGGTAACAAGAAAGAAAACTTCAGTTAGAACAAACTGGGTTTGAATCTTTGACAAGCTGCTTCACATCTCTGAATTTCAGTTGCCTTGTGACTCATAATAGGTACACACAAAGTTTGAGAACCACTCTCCTAGATATTATAAAATGAGGTATACACAGGCTCATGCCAACAAGATGTATAAATGAGGCAAAATTACCCTCTGGACTCAACAAGCTGATCACCTGTAAAGATACTCCTCTCAGAGCAACCTTAACAAGAGTAAATATACTTCCTTTAAAACATCAGGACTATCTTCTGATGACTTATGGAGCTCTCTCAGAGAAAGAAAGAAAAAATCCTCTTTCCAGTCTGCCACAGTTATTGAACTGGAATCACTGGGTATATTTATACCTGTTTCAAACAAAGTATGGTTGGCTCATTTCAAGTTTAAATATTCCATTAGCTAAGTGGTAAAGAAACTCATGTAACCCAGGAGGCCCTATGGTTCCACCTTAAGTATTATTCCTTTAGAATTTCTGTTACTGTTTTCAACCCTTTGAGCTCTTGCAAATGTATCTGGCATTCAATTAAA
The DNA here is from genome assembly GCF_032452875.1 of Bos javanicus. Taxonomy (NCBI): domain Eukaryota; kingdom Metazoa; phylum Chordata; class Mammalia; order Artiodactyla; family Bovidae; genus Bos; species Bos javanicus. The sequence continues at coordinate 31,400,846 of NC_083889.1, forward strand.
GTGAGATTAATCCAAAGCAGATGCAGCAGTAGTAAAGAATTGCTTTGTTGAAAGCCTACCCATTTAACATACTAAATTGTAAGCACATAGACACAAACAAATCCATAAATATTAATTATTTAAAATTATTTAAAATGCATAGTTTTATATAACTCATTTGACAAAAATACAAATGCCAGTGTACTCTTAACAAAGAGCTAAAATGACTAGTTTTATCTTTATGGCACTATAAAAGTATTTCAGAAGCTGAGAACCTAGAATCTCAAAGAGTCTTCATCTTCAGTGACTAAGAACAAATTTTACCCAAACTTTCAACTCTTCATGGCTGTAACTGTTCTTCTATTTAAGTTCTTAGATTTCCAAAGTAGTGGTTCTTTGTTTTATAAACCTTGGGGAGAAATTTGGACCATATAAGCACCTACAGGAATTTAAAGCATAAAGAGTGGATGTGATTGCGGTTAATATTATTGTTATTTTCTAAGTGAGATAGAGAGCTCATCTGAGAGACACAAAAGATTTCAGCCAGGCTCAGGGGTTCTTTTTCTATGACAACCTAATTGATAGAGGCTCTTGTAGAGAATTAGGAGATTAATCTACCCAGCCGATGGAATGAGGACTAACACTCATCATCTAATATTGCAATGCCTATAAATATGAAAGACCTCAACAATGATAGCCAGATAGAATCATATGCATCAGAGTCCCAGGGAGTGGGACAAGAGCCAAAGTGCCTTATCTTTCATCATACATTGTCTTTTCTGTCCCTTCATTTGAACCTTGGCCTCATTGGGGATTTCTGACCAGCCATTAGTCATTAAGGGGAATTTCATTGGTACAAAATTCAGGTTACAGATGGCAGAGAAGGGATACCTGCGGGCAATCTGTCTGTTGACATGTTTGCCTCCTATAAATAGACCATAAAGACCCCAACGGCACAACCATGACACATTCATCTTTTTGCTCCTGTATCTTTGTTAAAGGAAAGGACAGCAGGTTTCATGCCTCAGTTCAAAATCTTACTCCAATCTTTTCTAGCTTAGAAACATACCAATGAATAAAGCACAGCGCCCTTCCCCTCTAAACTGCATTTTCCTTGCTAGTTAAACTGTACTTTTAATAACCTCCTCATTGGGTTACTACAGGAATTAAAGGAAAATTCATTTAAAGCCCTTAGCCAAAGCTTCTCACAATGTGGAGCAAATGTTAGTTATCATTATAATCTTTATAATACTTTCATTATTATAGCAGGTGTTAAGTGAACGAATGGATGGATGAATTGGTGAGTGGAAGATGAAACTAACACCTATGGTTTATCCAACATCTGAAATTCTGTAATTGGATAAAGTTTCCAAAGAATTTCATATCTGAAAACTTACCTGAAAATATTTCACCATCCCTGGGTATTATTGTATCTGTTCTAGATGCAATATAATATAGAGGAAAGAGCACACAGCTAGAAGCCAGGAGAACCAGAATTTAAACATTGCATTGCTTATCATCAGTTAGCAAACACCTCTCAACATTCTTTCAACCTTTACGCCAAGTGCTATGTGAGCTCAGGAATACCAAGGGATGGACAGCTTTCCTCACAATGGGAAAGACGCACTCATAATGGAAGGACAGACAGAAAGGACCTATTTCACAAGTCAAGAAAGGCTTCAGAGAAGTTGAAATGTCCGTGAGGATGGGAAATGGAATTTGTTAATCTCCATAGTCCCTGTACCTGGCAGGTACAGGAGCAGATAACAGGTAGTTATTAAATAAATAAAGTACCATTCCCTCTGAGTTTGAGGGATGAGGAGAAGTTGAGTAAGGTAGGGAAAGAAAACAGTAACTCGAAGCAGAGAGAACGGTACTTGTAAAGGGCATTCATAAAGCTGGGGGACGCGAATGTCTGTGGGTGTGGAAGGTGCTGTTGGGAGGAAAGGAACTGCAGATCAAAGAGACAGTGGCTCTGAAAACCCTATGAATTGAAAGTGCTGTCTAGGACAGCTGTATTACTTACACTGCTGATCGCTGCCCTGATTTTCTGAGTTCTTCAGCATCCCATATGGTTCTGAGATGGGTTCCTCACCCAAACATTCACTGGCTCCAGGGTCTTCTTCAAAATGCCTGAAATCTCTCTTCCTCCTTTCTTTATGAAAATATTTTAGAGAATCACTGAAAGATAAAGATATAACAATACTTGCCTTCATCACTCTTTCATTAAACAAAGGAAACAGTTATAACACTTTTCAAGGAATAACATTATCAATGCATGCACAAAACATTAGTGCAGACACTAATGTTTCCATTGACTACTTTGGATTCTAATCCACGTGATCACATTAGGACATTATAACATTCATTTTAAAGAACCCCGTTCTTAATTGGTCATTTTGAAAGGGAGTATTTTTTTCAATGAAGAAATCTATTTTTCTCAGCTTTTACAAAAGTATTTTGCATTAAAATGCTCATTTAAGAAAACTTGAAAGATTCAGAAAATTTGGAAAACTCATGTTCGTTACAAGCATTTGGAAAATTCAGACACTTTTGTGAGTGGAGGTTTTATCTGAGAATCTTTCTTATGTACAATTTCCAGGTAACTGCCATAATGAAGAATAAAAATTAATAATGCAAAAGTTGCTTTAAATTATACCCAGATACCATCCTATAAGGAGACCAAACACTTCTAAACACTTCCTGGTTTCTGGCTCTGTCACCTCCAATCAGAGTTAGTTTTGAATGACGATATTCGCTTCAATGCTTTCACTAGAATTTAAAACTTGTAACCATTGATCATAACCATTGATCATTTCTCAGGACAACTATCATTCTTTCCTTGCCCCAGCACCTCAAAACTTGGGTTCCTTACTTTGTTCTTGCTTTCTTAGGAAGTGAAAATATAACTTTTCTTTTCCAAAAAAAAAGTTTTGTTAGTTTTATTTAGAGTAGTGTATCTTCTTCTGATGAAGCATTATAAGAACACCTTAGTATACTTTTTCACACAGAAAAGACAAACTGATTGAGGATAAAATGGTCAAGACCTAATCTCACCTGAAATTAAAAAAAAAAAAAAGTTGCACCACTGTTTTCTGGCACTTGACTTTGAACAAAGATAATTTGGGGACAACTTAAGAACAATTCTTTCTTATATGATCTAGTTTTGCTTGCCTGGGTGCTTGAAAGAATATTTTTATTTTAAGTTAAAATACTTTGCAGGATTGTTGGTCTCTTTTTAGTAAATTTTAGACAGGTTCGCACTCATAAATTGTTTCTGCTCAAGACATACATATCAAGATTATCTTTAAGCAAAGTCTGTATTTAAACTGTTTTGGTTTCTTCAGGAAACTATAGCTCTTAGGTGAGACTTATGTGCTCTGACCTCTATATGTAGTACCATTTTTTATCAACTTTAATCCTCTGTCCTTTGCTTTTAAACTATGGGAGAGTTGTTCATATTTACTCTCTACATGACTACTGATACTTGCTGTAGGGTCAGTTCTGTGTTTTACTGTTCCTAAGGCAGATTTTAACTCTGTCATAATTTTCACATCTTCAGAATCTCTTAATTCACTGTGTCCCTATGGATGTATCCTGCAGGTTTTCCACCTCTGTTTCCTCCTTAAGATTTTCTTGTCTTTTCTTCACAGAGTTCTTCAGGTAATCTAATGAAAACCTCAAACAATGCTTGAAAATCTTCTGTTTATTGCAACAAATCATATCTGGATTGGTTAGAGTGGCAAAGAACTACAGCTCTCCAATCAGATCAAAAAGCATACCTCTTCAAAGGAGAGGGAAGCCCAATTTTCCAGTTAATATAAAATATTCATTTCCAGACCATGACTGGGGGTGCTGATGGGGAGGAACAGACATGGTTCATTTCCCTCTCAGCAGACCTAGCCAAAGTGCCAGACTGATCGGATTCTTCAGTTCAGTTCTAATGAGTTGATACGTTGCATCAATTTTTCCCAGAAAAATCAAACCCATAGTTTATGGGCATAAGAATTTTTCTTTTTCTATCTTGTCTGAGGTGTTTGAGAAGAAAGCTAAGAGAAGTTGTATCAGGGATTGCTATAAAGACAATATTTTAAACTTGAAGCTATGACCACAGTGTCTATTTGGCCTATGGAGATAATTTTTAAAACCTATTATGATTAATACATGGATTAAGTGGAGACTTTTTAAAATAAGACTTCTTTCCTTGAAATGGTCCAAATACTCCATAGAATTGTCCTATTATGTTTTTTAAGACCTGGAAATGTAAACTGACTTTGTGCTAGTTTGTTCCAACTATTCTAAAATATATTCCAAATAGGCTACCTTCACATGCTAGTACTGAATATTTTATGCTTGGACAAGGAGCAAACTATAGGTCTTTCGCCAAGCACCGTCAATGCACTTGAGTATGGGTTACCAAAAACGCTGGAGAATTTTTTTTTTTTCTATTTATTGTTATAGCTCAAATCCTTGTGTCTCTGGTAGGCTTTAAGTGACATAAATATGCATTTCCATCTGCACGTCCTTGTCAGGAATAGTTCTGCTGGGAGGTGTTATGCCACCCAAGTACTTCCAGAATAGAGTCTGTTAATCCTGTTACCACTATAGAAACTCAGAGGAAAAGTCTACTCAGGCCACTACTGCAGCTGCTGTGGCTGTCAGTGTTCCAGCAGCCACACCCTCAGCACAGAAAGGAAGTCAAACAAGATGGATTTTCCTTCAGGTGGAGGGGGCTGTAGAGGGCTGACCTCACTCTGTTATTTAGACCAGCAGTCTCTAAGTTTTTCTTGTAAACCACTATTATTAAAAAAAAAAAGAAGGGTGGGGGGGATGAGCAAGCCCATCTTGGGCACACATACACACATACACACACATGTGGGCACGTACAATAGAAATATAAGCTGCCATATTAATTACTATATACACTAAAAATATACCAAAATATCTATTATGTGAGCATTTCCTTTAAAAAATAAATACAAATAGCTGTTTTAACCTGCACTGGATAGACTTGTACTCTATTGCTAAGTTGCTTCAGTCCTGTCCGACTGTGCAACCCTATGGACTGCAGTCCACCAGCCTCCTCTGTCCCTGGGACTCTCCAGGCAAGAATACTGGAGTGGATGGCCATGCTCTCCTCCAGGGATCTTCCTGACCCAGGGTTCGAACCTGTGTCTCTTACATCTCCTGCATTGGCAGGTGGATTTTTACCATGAGTGCCACCTGGGAAGCCCTGTACTCTATTAGCTGTGTGTATATATATGGAGGGAGACCACTGAGCTAAACGTCTACCCAACAGACCACAAGGAACAGATCGCAGACCCCACTTAGGCTTCTCAGATGCCACAATACCCTGGGCACACACAGTGGGCCAGAGGAGCTGTAAATGCGCATGTGCTTCGCTCCTCCACTATTCCCTCCTGTTTCCTCTTGCCCTTCCACTAGTGTGGCTTGACTTCCAGCCTCCAGGCTCTCTGTACAGATGACATCCCTGTCCTGCGTTCATACAGGCATGTCATGGATGCGTACGAACCTGTCAAGACCTACAAGCCAACAGGCATCCTTCAAAGTCTGTCAACAGCCATCTCACCTCGGAGGCCTCAGGATACAAAGGCAAGAACCAGCTAAATAAACCAAATCCAACCATCAGTCATCCAATAAATATTTTCCAACAAAAGTTTATGGATATATAAACCCAAAATGAATGTCTTTCACTGTCTAATTCCATATAATACAGGAGAGCTCAGAATTACCCATGAATCTAGCTGTGGAACAAAAATTCTTCAGAAAGGCAGTGAATATGAAAAAAAAAAAAAATCTCGCACTTCTCATGATAGTGAAAGACTGTCTTTTCAGATATAGAAAACCGAAGACTTGGCTCAAAGTTCCGCTCGAATTGATAAAAATAAATTATTTTATTGGTAAAACCTAGAGTCAGCCAGAAAAAAGTATGCAAACTTCCCCCAATCACTATCAGTGTGGGTATAAATTGACATGATCCTTTTGGAAGGCAATTAGTAAATTACATGAAAAGCTTTAGAAATTTCACCATTAATTCAGTAAGCCCCTACTTATGACTTCAACCTATATAAACAGATAGATATATGAAAAGATTCATGAAAATGTTTAAGAATATTTATAATAGCAAAAATTGTCAAGAATCTACATTTTTATTGAATGGTGGAACTGTTAAACGCTTTATGATATGTGACATAAGAAATGATATACATTATTTGATTTCTTATTTATTAAGTACCTATTATGTACCAGGCACCCTTTCAGGAGATTGCAATTAATAAATATAGACAAAGCCTTCATAAAGGTGATATTTCAGTCAAGGGTAGAAGAGACATATACTACAAAATCAAGCAAATAAGTACACATGCAAAATATTTTTAGAGCAATAGAAAGTAGTAGAAAGCTGAGAGCTGAAGAATTGATGTTTCTGAACTGTGGTATTGGAGAAGACTCTTGAGAGTCCCTTGGACTTCAAGGAGATCAAACCAGTCCATCCTAAAGACCAGTCCTGGGTGTTCATTGGAAGGACTGATGCTAAGGATGAAACTCCAGTACTTTTGGCCACCTGATGCAAAGAACTGAATCATTGGAAAAGACCTGATGATGGGTAAGATTGAAGGCAGGAAGAGAAGGGGACGACAGAGGATCAGATAGTTGGATGGCATCATCAACTCGATGGACATGATTTTGAGCAAGCTCCAGGGGCTGGTGATGGACAGGGAAGCATGGCATGCTGCAGTCCATGGGGTCACAAAGAACTGGACACAACTGAGCGACTGCTGCTGCTGCTGCTAAGTCGCTTCAGTTGTGTCCGACTCTGTGCAACCCCATGGACTGCAGCCCACCAGGCTCCTCTGTCCAAGGGATTCTCCAGGCAAGACAATGGAGTGGGTTGCCATTTCCTCCTCCAATGCATGCAAGTGAAAAGTCAAAGTGAAGTTGCTCAGTCATGTCCGACTCCTAGCGACCCCATGGACTGCAGCCTACCAGGCCCCTCCGTCCATGGGATTTTCCAGGCAAGAGTACTGGAGTGGGTTGCCATTGCCTTCTCCTAACTGAGCAACTAAACTAAACTAAATAGAAAGTACTATGCAGATAATAAAGTAGTGATATAATAGAAATTGCTGGTGGTGAAAGCTAGGGATTATTTTATACAAGGATTTCTCAACATATGCACTATTGACATTGAAAACCATATTCTTTGTGTAGGCTTTTTTTGTTGGGGGAGGGCTGCGATGGTTCCTGTGCATTGCAGGATGTTTATTTAGCAGTATCTGCCTAGATCTGATAGATAGAGTGCCTGATGGACTATAGAATGAGGTTCGTGACATTGTACAGGAGATAGGGATCAAGACCATCCCCATGGAAAAGAAATGCAAAAAAGCAAAATGGCTGTCTGGGGAGGCCTTACAAATAGCTGTGAAAAGAGGAGAAGTGAAAAGCAAAGGAGGAAAGGAAAGATATAAACATCTGAATGCAGAGTTCCAAAGAATAGCAAGAAGAGATAAGAAAGCCTTCTTCAGCGATCAATGCAAAGAAATAGAGGAAAACAACAGAATGGGAAAGACTAGGGATCTCTTCAAGAAAATCAGAGATACCAAAGGAACATTTCATGCAAAGATGGGCTCGATAAAGGACAGAAATGGTATGGACCTAACAGAAGCAGAAGATATTAAGAAGAGATGGCAAGAATACACAGAAGAACTGTACAAAAAAGATCTTCATGACCCAGATAATCATGATGGTGTGATCACTGCCTAGAGCCAGACATCCTGGAATGTGAAGTCAAGTGGGCCTTAGAAAGCATCACTATGAACAAAGCTAGTGGAGGTGATGGAATTCCAGTTGAACTATTCCAAATCCTGAAAGATGATGCTGTGAAAGTGCTGCACTCAATATGCCAGCAAATTTGGAAAACTCAGCAGTGGCCACAGGACTGGAAAAGGTCCGTTTTCATTCCAATCCCAAAGAAAGGCAATGACAAAGAATGCTCAAACTACTGCACAATTGCATTCATCTCACATGCTAGTAAAATAATGCTCAAAATTCTCCAAGCCAGGCTTCAGCAATATGTGAACCGTGAACTTCCTGATGTTCAAGCTGGTTTTAGAAAAGGCAGAGGAACCAGAGATCAAATTGCCAACATCCACTGGATCATGGAAAAAGCAAGAGAGTTCCAGAAAAACATCTATTTCTGCTTTATCGACTATGCCAAAGCCTTTGACTGTGTGGATCACAATAAACTGTGGAAAATTCTGAAAGAGATGGGAATACCAGACCACCTGATCTGCCTCTTGAGAAATTTGTATGCAGGTCAGGAAGCAACAGTTAGAACTGGACATGGAACAACAGACTGGTTCCAAATAGGAAAAGGAGTTCGTTAAGGCTGTATACTGTCACCCTGTTTATTTAACTTATATGCAGAGTACATCATGAGAAACGCTGGACTGGAAGAAACACAAGCTGGAATCAAGATTGCTGGGAGAAATATCAATAACCTCAGATATGCAGATGACACCACCCTTATGGCAGAAAGTGAAGAGGAATTCAAAAGCCTCTTGATGAAAGTGAAAGAGGAGAGTGAAAAAGTTGGCTTAAAGCTCAACATTCAGAAAACGAAGATCATGGCATCCAGTCCCACCAGTTCATGGGAAATAGATGGGGAAACAGTGGAAACAGTGTCAGACTTTATTTTTCTGGGCTCCAAAATCACTGCAGATGGTGACTGTAGCCATGAAATTAAAAGATGCTTACTCCTTGGAAGGAAAGTTATGACCATACTAGATAGTATGTTCAAAAGCAGGGACATTACTTTGCCAACAAAGGTTCATCTAGTCAAGGCTATGGTTTTTCCTGTGGTCATGTATGGATGTGAGAGTTGGACTGTGAAGAAAGCTGAGCGCCGAAGAATTGATGCTTTTGAACTGTGGTGTTGGAGAAGACTCTTGAGAGTCCCTTGGACTGCAAGGAGATCCAACCAGTCCATTCTGAAGGAGATAAGCCCTGGGTGTTCTTTGAAAGGAATGATGCTAAAGCTGAAACTCCAGTCCTTTGGCCACCTCATGCGAAGAGTTGACTCATTGGAAAAGACTCTGATGCTAGGAGGGATTGGGGGCAGGAGGAGAAGGGGACGACAGAGGATGAGATGGCTGGAAGGCATCACTGACTCAATGGACGTGAGTCTGAGTGAACTCCGGGAGTTGGTGATGGACAGGGAGGCCTGGCATGCTGCGATTCATGGGGTCACAAAGAGTCGGACATGACTGAGGGACTGATCTGATCTGATCTGATCTGGCTGCTAGTCACTGAAAGTACTCATCCCAATCATGACAGTAAAACATGTCTCCAACCATTGCCAAACGTGCCTTTGGTGGCAAAATCTGACCCAACTGAGAATCACTCCTTTAGATATAGTGTAAGTAAAGCTTCTTTGCAGAGAAGGCAAGGGGACCCCACTCCAGTACTCTTGCCTGGAAAATCCCATGGATGGAGGAACCTGGTAGGCTGCAGTCCATGGGGTTGCTAAGAATCGGACACGACTGAGCGACTTCACTTTCACTTTTCACTTTCATGCATTGGAGAAGGAAATGGCAACCCACTCCAGTGTTCTTGCCTGAAGAATCCCAGGGATGGTGGAGCCTGGTGGGCTGCCATCTATGGGGTCGCACAGAGTTGGACACGACTGAAGTGACTTAGCAGCAGTAGCAGCAGCAAGGCTTCTTTGAGGAGGTAACATCTGAGATGAGATGTATGCTTTGAAATAATCTTTAGGATATAGAGAAATATTCATGATATAACAGTAACATATATAATATAGTCAATAAAATGTTGATGTCGATCAAGGTGGATATCCTTTTTAAATCTCTATCTAGACAGAGAATATAGCATGATGGTAAGAACCATAGGTCTGTAGCCTTGCTGCCTTAATTTCAATCGCAGTTCCACTGCTTTTTATAGGTGGCCTTGGGTAAGTTACTTTACATCCTTGTGCTCTTTGGTCTTCATTCAGAGAGTGTGGATGATACTAGTAGTACTTAAATAAGTAGTATTAAATGAGTGTTAAGTACTACTAGTATCATCCCCATGGTAACTCAGAGGGTAAAGAATCTGCCTGTAATGCAGAAGACCAGATTCGATCCCTGGGTTGGGAAGATCCCCTGGAGAAGGGAATGGCAACCCACTCCAGTATTCTTGCCTGGAGAATCCCACGGACAGAGGAGCCTGGTGGGTTACAATCCATGGGGCTGCAAAGAGTTGGACATGACTGAGCAACTAACACTACTACTACTACTACTACTACTACTAGTATTAAACGAGTTAATACCAACAACAGTTCTAGAAGAGTGAGTGACACATCTTGGAAGCACTATATACAATATATGCATACATATTATTATATATACAATATACATATATATTATATAATAATACATTAAAGTTACATTAATATATATTCTAAATTTAATACATACTACATAGTATAAATCTGATGCATATATAGACACATACGCTAAATATATATACCAGATATTTCTATTGTCTTTTGGTGAGACAAATAAAATGTGTTAATAATGGTAGAATTACAGGGGATTTTATTTTGCTTGTCTTTTTGTATTCTTCACAGTTTTATAGACACAAATGTAAATTCTGCATTCACATCAAAATAAAAATCAATATTATTTTAGCACAAAGAGAGAATTTTTAGACTTTCACCAGGATCAACTGGCATATTGAGAGTGGGATAAGAAGGCCAATAGAAGACGTGATCAGAAAAGCCTGTACCAAGGAAAATGAGTCAATTGTCAACTGAAAGTTGAGACACCCCACATTCAATCTGTCAGTCAATTCATCCTTCATGTGAAATTTAACACGTGTTTTTTGCCAGACACTGTGTTAGGTGCTGGAAAATCAAAGACAAATAGAGGTGCATTTTCTGCAAGGAACTCACAGCAGAAAGGGGAAGAGAAATACATCCAAAATTAACCACTGTACACAGAACTATAGGATATAATGAGGATACCTGCCCAGGTCTCTGGGGGCTCCCAAAGGAAACAATTAGTTTCAGCTGGAGTAGGGGGTATTGTAGGAAACTTCACCTATGAGATGTCACTTGCATTTGTCTTTGAGCGATAAATTTGGAAAATGCAATCATTTGTAAGAATTCTGGTTCTAGGCAATCACATAGCATGCTTCCTAATCAAACACCAGCAAGATCACCTAGAGAGGGAAATCACAAAGGACAAAGGAGTTACACTTCAGAAAAGTGTCTTGATCTCATATCAGAGTGCCTGGTTTCATAAAGCAATTTGTGAAAATAAAGTTTGACTGTCATAGGAATTAGAAGGCATAAGTTCAAGTACTAGCTCTGCCCCTTACCAGTCGGGTAATCTTGGGCAAACCATTAAAATCTCTGACCCTCCATCTACTTCCTCATTCATATAATAGTGATAATAATACTTTGCAATAGTGTTGTGAGCGTCAAATGAGATAATGCAAATAAGAGACTTTCAGTGACATTCAAATAGTTGGGATGATAAACTGTGATGGCTTTAACATAATAGTGACAATTGTGAATAATTATAATTTAATTTTTAACATTTATAATTAAATACAAACAGTAAGAAAAGAAATCAACTGTATATACAACACCAATCAGACATGAGTTTATAGCCTGATTGGCTCCATTTATTTTTTCAGAGCTCTTAACCTATTACTAATCCAAGTGCATCAAGCTATAAAAACTTTATACAATTCTTTCCCTAAGATAATATAATCTTTATTTCTTGAGACACTTTATACTAACATTAAACTGAAAGTAACTGGATAAAAATGAAATGGAGACTCATAATTGCAAACTGTTTTCATGTTGAAAGAAGATTCAACCACATTCTAGGACTGAATTGCTCTTGCTACAGTTTAGGATCGAGCTATAAAAGTATATCACTTAGCCTACATCTGCCTACCAGTGCAAAGTATTGCGGCAAACAGAAAACACAGGTAATTACCTAGAAGCATTGGGCCAAACACTCCACTTCGGCCTCTAAGACTGAAGTTGCTTTGCAGGCAGCAGGGAAACCTAGGACGGGGCCATGGTCAATTTCCTCTTAAAACTTTCTTCCCCCTGAATCCTTTTCACCTTGAACAGTCAGCCCTATCATATTTGGAGAAATGATACTTGCTTGCTTTTTCTCTCTTTATTGAAAAGGCTTAAGATGTCCTCTTGTCATGGCCCTTGATAAACATTTCATCTAATATTTTTTGAGACAGTTTTAGTTGAAGCGCTGGCAGAAGACAAATCAAAACAATAATACATAAAACTGCTGCTTTACTTGAGTGTCTTAAAAAAAAAAAACAAACAACCCTGAATGTCTTTAAAGGACATCTAACCAGAATTGGCATCTGAAAAATTAAAGAAAAAGAAGACCCCACATACTCAGTTCATTTATTTCTCCCCCATTAAAAAAAAAATTAAAAACTCCAGTACTTTGGCCACCTGATATGAAGAACTGACTCATTTAAGACTCTGATGCTGGAAAAGATTGAAGGCGGGAGGAGACGGGGACGACAGGGGATAAGATGGTTGGATGACATCACCAACTCAATGGACATGAGTTTGAGTAAACTCTGGGAGTTGGTGATGGACAGGGAGGCCTGGCATATTACAGTCCATGGGGTGAAAAAGAGTTGGACATGACTAAGTGACTGAACTGAACTGAAAAAACAGAGGTAATGAACGTAAGATTTTATGTGGTCCTATCTAACAGGATGTAACAATGACACATTCCATGAATTACTGACTGCCATTCATCTCAAAAGGTGAGATACTTAGGAAGCCTTCAACTCTCACCTTGAGTAAACTACCCAACTCAGCTTTGAAAAAGAAAATGTGTGTTTTTAAAATACAACTTCTTTAAGTATCAGTTACCTTGTATTACACTTTTGACACTACTAGGGAATCCTTATCGTCCTCATTTTGTTCTGTCGTTAACCATAGTATCAGATCTCAAACTTAACTCAGTTTAAGAAAAACAGTGCTCTATACATCAGGAAAATGATTCTAGCTCTTTCTAATAATTTTTCACCATGTGTGATCATGTATGCTTTTTTCTATTTTGTGTATTGTGTCATTACCCACCAAGCTGTGGAGAAGACAGTCCATATATTCTAACAAGAAGATATCACTTCTGACATTTGTGTGAACTTTACAAACTTTACACACTAAGGGAGAAACTTTTTTTCTTACCTGTACAGTGTCAGCTTACTAATCATACTTATCTGTTAATGGCTTGGTAACTTATACTTACAAATGTCACTTCTCTGTTTTGATCAGATTTCAACTACAGATAATCACAGTACTAAATTCTAAGTTAGAGGACAATTTAAATCCAAAGGAAAATGTAATTCATCATCACAGCTTTAAAAAATAGTCCAAATATTTGAAATGCACACTCACCTTAAAATTCTGGTGCAGAATTAAAATGAAAATCATCCTTCCTTAAAGTCTTATCTAATAATTTTCATAGAGACTTCTGGAGTTTATTGCTCAGAAGGAAAACTTAAAAGCAAGCTACTTTTTTTTCAAAAGGCCATTTGTCAACAGAACTGAGTTAAGCCATTGAGAATAAGAGAATGGGAAAGAAAGAGTTACTGACATTTTGTGTGTATGAATGATGTGTGTGTGCTTTGTTTTGCTTTTTATGAGTAATATGATCAGGAGAATATTGCTCATGATATCATTGTGATCACAGTGTATAAGATGTTTTGGGAGAGCTGCTATTATGGTTGAGATCAATGGTACTGAAATACAGGCCAACCTTGTTTTGTTTTGCTTTGCCGTATAGTGCTTCCCAGATACTGCATTTTTTACAAATTGAAAAATGTGTTAGTTGCTCAGTCGTGTCCAACTCTTTGCTATCCATGGACTGTGGCCCACCAGGATACTCCGTCCATGGGATTCTCCGGGCAAGAATATTGAAATGGGTTGCCATTTCCTTCTCCAGGGGATCTTCCCAACCCAGGGATTGAACCTGGGTCTCGTGCATTGCAGGCAGATTCTTTACCATCTGAGCCACCAAGGAAGCAGTCTATGGCAACTTTGCATGAAATAATTCTATCAGAGTCACTTCTTCCAACAGCAGTTTCTCACTTTAAGTCTCTGTGTCACATTTTAATAATCCTCAGTGCATGCTGTGCTAAGTCGCGCTAGGTTGCTTCAGTCATGTCCGACTCTATGTATTCATGGACTGTAGCCCGCCAGGCTCCTCTCTCCACAGAATTCTCCAGGCAAGAATACTGGAGTGGCTTGCTGTGCCCTCCTCCAGGGGATCTTCCAACCCAGGGATTGAACCTGAGTCTCACATTTCCTGTAGTGGCAGGCAGGTTCTTTACCTGGGTATTCTCACAGTATTTCAAACTTTTTCATTTTTACTATATTTGTTATGGTAATCTGTGATCAGTGATCTTTGAGGTGACTATGACAAAGAGACTACAACTCACTGATGCTTAGCATTTTTGAGCAATGAAGTATTTTTAAGTAAGGTATGTACATTGTGTTTTTTGACAAAATGCTGTTACACACTTAACAGACTATGCTGCTGCTGCTGCTGCTGCTGCTGCTAAGTCGCTTCAGTCGTGTCCAACTCTGTGCGACCCCAGAGATGGCAGCCCACCAGGCTCTCCCGTCCCTGGGATTCTCCAGGCAAGAACACTGGAGTGTGTTGCCATTTCCTTCTCCAATGTATGAAAGTGAGAAGTGAAAGTGAAGTCGCTCAGTCGTGTCCGACTCTTTGCGGCCCCATGGACTGCAGCCTACCAGGCTCCTCCGTCCATGGGATTTTCCAGGCAAGAGTACTGGAGTTGGGTGCCATCGCCTTCTCCAAAACAGACTATAGTATAATGTAAACATAGCTTTCCAGATGTGCTGAGAAAGCAAGATTCACATGACCTGCTTTACTGCGATATTTGTTTCACTGTGGTCTTCTGCAACAGAACCAGCGAAATCTCTGAGGTATGCCTTGGAATCCAGAATTAAGGGCACAGAAGATTAAACCTGACTGGTAGTTTGCAAATGAAAAAACAGAGATGGACTTGTGAGATATTTAGAAGGAAGAACAAATAAGAACTGGTAAATAATATGATGGAAGGACGGACGTGTGTGTGTTTGGTGAGTGTGCTCAGTTGCTTAGTCATGTTCCACTCTTTGCAACCCCATGGACCGTAGCTCACCAGGTACCTCTCTCCATGGAATTTTTCAGGCAAGATTACTGGAGGGGTTGCCATTTCCTACTTCAGGGGATCTTCCCAACACAGAGATCAAACCTGCATCTCTTGCACCTCCTACGTTGGCAGGCAGATTCTTTACTATTGCACCAGGTGGAGGGATGGAACAAATCAAAGAATACTTTAAGTTTTAGAAATCAGCAGAAGGGCAATACTTTGAAAAGAAATTAATTGTGAATTCTTCAGGGATATTCAGAAATATCAAGTTCAGGGAGGAGAATGAAAGTCCAAGTAGAAAGAGACAAAACAATTGTAATAATTTGGCTGAAAATTCAAATAAAACATCCAATAGTCAGCTGCATGTCTGAGATTGCAATGTGTGATGACTGTGGGTCTCTTGAGGACCAAGACTATTTGCTCTTAGTCTCTGAAATCCCAAGCATATCTAGGCACACAGTTATGTGCCTGGCTGACTGACTGCATAGAGATTTGGTAACCAACTGCACAAAGAAAATGAGTTGTGAGTGAGAATTAAGACCAAGGAACAAAGCAAGGAACTAAAAGGACAAAGTTTGAGGAATATTGAAGGAATGGGAGGGGGAAAAAGAAACCAGTAACAGAGGTACGAAAGGTCTGTCAAAGAAGTAAACCCAGAGAGAGAAAGGGGAGTGGAAGGGAAGAAAAAAAACAAGAAGAGAATCAGAGGAGTGCCTGTGGGATAGGGTGGGGGTAATGCTACTTATTCATAATTTGAATAAGTAGTTCATAAGTATATTCATAATTTGAATATACATATGTATAGATATATGTATAAACTCTGAAGATGCACCAATGCAAAAATTCTAAAGTCACAATTAGTGAGCAAAAATGAAAATCATTAAAATGTTTCCTTAAAAACTTCAAATAAATAAATTAACATCTCCTCTCACATTGATTCATCCATTGCATGTGGGTACTCAATAAATGTTAATTGAACTAAATTAATAACATTTGCTCAGTGGTAATAAAAAATTAATTAACTGTCTGTCTTCTCTGTTACTCACATTTATTCCCACTGCTTCTGCAATTACTTCTAGCCCAAACAGAAAATTTTCTATTTCCTTGACTTTTAGTATCCACTTTAATATTTTTCCCCAACAATACAGATGAACTTCTAATTTTTGTCCTAATTTTTGTGATCTTTTTCCTGTTGAAAAAAATTATTTTCTCTAAGTTAATGTCAAGAACTATGTATAACATCCCAAATATAGTTTCACAAATTCCTGATTTAATTCCAAAATAGTTTTCTCTGCAGAAGATGTGATACCACTTTTTATGTGTTTCTCCTTTTAGCTTATGTTACTTTGTAATACTTTGGGTACAAAGTCAAATAACACCACAAAAGAAGGAATCTGGGGAAATTATTGTTAGCACTCCATCTACAAAAGACGGAAGATGTCAGTAACATTCACCCAAAATTGTGACTCATTTCAGATGTCAGAATTCTGGGTTGAACAGACTGGGTTCTGAAATGTGTGTTTGTCAGATGATTTTCTAATGAGTAACAGATAGTTCCCACTGGGGAGTGGAAAAAAATAAAAATATAAACAGATATAGAATTAAAATAACTTTATGAATGGCAGCTTAACTTCTCTATAAAATTCTCTCAGTACAAGCCCAGTGTCTCCAAATGGTTGCTTAATGTAGCACACCACTTAGATTCAAAATGCTATACTTAAAAGTGTCGAGAAATTAAAAAGAGAATCATATACCACTTGGCTGTATACTGTATTCTCCGCATGTTCTTACATTCCAGTAACCTCTATCCAACTTTTTTTGTTACTGAATTACTTTGTGCAAAAGCAATTTACATTACATGCTGCCTGACTACGTGTGATAATTTGCACTGATTGTTAATTAATTCTGTAAGTAAATAGCTGCTGTAATCTCTATACTCATCAAGGTTTCGTTATCTATCAGCTCTTCCTGAGGATAGAGCAGCTGTAACTAAAAAAGCAGGATTCCCTAAATGTGCGAGAAGGTAGTCCTGCTTTGTAAAGACCGCTGAGGGAGAGATATGTCTATAAAGTGATGTTATTTGCAAGGCTTCATTTCCAGTAGGTGACACATCAAAGGATTTAGAGTGAAAAGGGTTTTGCTGATGTGCAGTTCCAGTGGTGAGGAAGGAGAGAGAAAAGCTAAGAACAAATAGGAGGAAATACTGAGTAATATAAAGAGACAGGGATAAGAGCAACGGTTTTGGAATCCAAACGGCCTGGGTTCAAATCCCAGCTCTATCGTTTACTAACAAGGAAGCCTCAGGCAACTTATCTAAATAAACTTTCTAAGCCTTGGCTTTACTCATCTGTTAACTTGGGGTACCAATGTATGTATTTCCTATGTATTCTGGGAGGCTGACAATAACTGCCTCCTAGTGTCTTTGTGATGCTTAAATAAGGTACATAGTGGTAACACAGAACACTTGACATAAAATGTATACAATTCTGTGTGTGTGTGTGTGTGTGTGTGTGTGTGCATGCGTGTGTGCGCACGTGCATCTAAGGCAGTGGTTTGGTATTCAAAATGGGTGATTTTAACCCTTGGAGGAAATCTGGCAATATCCACAGACATTTTTGTTTATTGTATCCTGGGGTAATTGGTGTTACTGGCATCAAGTAGGGAGAGGACTGGGATGTTGCTAAACATTCTATAATTTCCCTGTGACAAAGAATTATCCGGCCCCAAATGTCAGTACTTCTCAGAGTACTGAAGGCATAATTTTAATGACTATTTGTGATCATAGGTGGTTAGTCGACACTTTGATATCCGAGTAAGAAAAATAAACTATTCTTTTTTATCATTATCATCATTATCTTAAATCCATGAATCTCTCTTGAGTTAGAGTCCAAGAGTTTCTCAATCTGTTGAGCTAATTCTATCAATTCAATATTACATTGTTATTACTGTTATTCAGTTGCTAAGTTGTATCCAACTCTTTGCAACCCCATGCTGCTGCTGCTGCTGCTAAGTCACTTCAGTCGTGTCTGACTCTGTGCGACCCCATAGACGGCAGCCCACCAGGCTCCCCCGTCCCTGGGATTCTCCAGGCAAGAACACTGGAGTGGGTTGCCATTTCCTTCTCCAATGCATGAAAGTGAAAAGGGAAAGTGAAGTCGAGTCCGACTCTTAGCGCCATGGACTGCAGCCTACCAGGTTTCCCTGTCCTTCACTATTTCCCCGAGTTTGCTCAAACTCATGTCCACTGAGTCTGTGATGCCATCCAACTAACTCATTCTCTGTCACTTCTCCTCTTGCCATCAGTTTTTCCCAGCATGACAGTCTTTTACAGCAAGTCGGCTCTTTGCATTAGGTGCCCAAAGTATTGGAGCTTCAGTTTCAGTATCAATCCTTCCAATGTATATTCAGAGTTGATTTCTTTTAGGATTGACTGGTTTGATCTCCTAGCTGTCTAAGGGACTCTCAAGAGTCCTCTCTAGCACCACAGTTAGAAAACATAAATTCTGCAGTGCTTAGCCTTCTTTTATGGCCCAACTCTCACATCCATATATGATTACTAGAAAAACCATAGCTTTGACTATATGTACCTTTGTAGTCAAAATGATGTCTCTGGTTTTTGCTGTCTAGGTTGATATTACATTAAATGCTATCAACAATAGATGTTTTCCAGAACCTGTTTCTGCCAATCCCTTTTAACGTGAATCAAACTGCATCTAAGAGATTTAAAGCCAAGAGCATAAGAGACAGAAAAAAGAAATTAAGCACTGTTAAAGTCAAGTCTATTTGGAGGCTCAGAAAGAAACAAAAAAGGCTGAAGACAACTGTGTGTGCAATAGTGTCAGCTCTCACACAAGTTAGGAGCCTTTGGAGAGCAACTGTTTCCTAATTAGCTTCTGAAAATCACTGATGTACCTATCAGTAGGCTGTCCTCTCCTTTTTCCACTCTCAAAAGCAGAAGGTCACTATGGCAGTGGTTCCCAAACTTGTCAGCATGTTGGAATCTCCTGGGGAGCTTCCAAAATCTCTGAGGAACTGTAATCCAATCTGTTAAAGGGATAGAGGGGATGCCTGATCTTTAAAATAATTCCAAGTTTTAAAAGATTTCCAAGATGATTCTACTCTGTAGATAGGTCTAGGAACCCCCGTCCTAGCAGGTAGGATCAAGTAGAGATTTTCATCTGCTTCAAACCAAAAAGCAGCTTCTGAAAGGACAATGACAATGGAGTTGGCAAGAAGATACTTCCTGCACTGAACTGCCTAACCACAGTAAAATTAAACCAGGTTGCCAACTCTTTTATTGATTTCAGTCACTCAGTGAGCATTACTCAATCAGGGACTGGGCTAGTGATGGAAAAGGAAATCCTCCAGAAAGCATCTTCACTACCTCCCAGTAGAGCTGCCCGATCCCCAGGACTGGTGCTTGTTGAGGTCTGGAGAATTCCCTGGGAATCAGTCTGGATGTATGTGTGTCTCACATCTGTTAACCCTTCTCTGCATCTCTGGATCACTTCACTAGTGCAGTTAAGCTATACATTAACTGCACCACTACCCTGTCTTGTCTCTTTCTCTAACCTGATTTTGTGGTATGCTTCTGTTGTACGCTCCTCAACATTTTACTGCATTGCTAATTTGTTCGACATTTCTAAAAGCCAGTGACCATACCTCTGTTGCGTTAGTCACTCAGTCACGTCTCACTCTCTGTGACCCCATGGACTGTAGCCCACCAGGCTTCTCTGTCCATGGGATTCTCCAGGCAAGAATACTGGAATGGATTGCTATTCCCTTCTCCAGGGGATCTTCCTGACCCAGAGATTGACCCTGGGTCTCCTGCATTGCAGGAAGATTCTTTATTGTCTGAACCCCCAGGGCAGCCCCAGTTAGGCAGCACTGAATTCTGAGGGCCCAGCCCAGTGCTAACACCCTCAATTATTATGTGGGAATCAGTAAACAAACATGGGAGTTGTGAACCACATGAAGCATCTAGGTCTCCTCAGCCTGCCCTGTGCCTCTCCAAACCAGGATCTCAGTCAAAGAGCTTGCTAGACATTCCCTCCCAGGGTGTTACCTGGAAATAAAAGCCTGTTCCCCAAGAAGCACACTCTCAAAGCCACAAAGAAAGACTATCACCTTTATAAGGACCTAACAAATGGCAAAGCAGAGAAAAGACTGGCAACCAAAGAGTCTTCAAGGCAGACATGGAAATGAGCTTATAGGCTGGTTATGTGTGACCCCTTTTTTTATACAGGGAAGGAAACTGAGGTCTGTAAAGACAAAGGAATGCAACAACTTGATTGAGATCATACACATTATTAAACAGTACTGTCCAGCATTTAAAAATCCGTTTACTGGCCAAAAAGTTCATTTAGGTTTCTCCAGGAGATGCTAGAGAAAAACCCAAACCAACTTCTTGGCTAACCCAATACTACTTCTGAGATTCACAACACATTATGACAACAAGCTGACAACATTTTATGAGATTTTTGTCAATTCTAGTGAATGAACACCTTGCTTCTCCCACCCATTACTACAAAGACCACCATGGAAATTAGTGTTACCAATTACCATGAAATGTGAAAATTGCCATGTGTTTTAAATTGTATAATTATTGCACGTTTATTCTTACATATATTTTCGTTCAAAATAATCCTATTCAATAACGTTGCATACTTTCAAATAATATTTTAATCTTAGAAAAGTCTAGAATGGGGATTTGTCCGCAAACATCCATCTTTGGATCCCTAGGTCATGTCAACTATAGCGGGTATCTGTATGTGTGTTTTCTTTTTTCATCTAGATGTGCAACTCACAAATGAAAAGCAGGCAGACCAGAAAGCCATTAATGCTATCGTTATAAATTCAGTATCCGAATTCAATATCACAGATGGACCAGCCAAGGAAACCCCCAGTGAGAAAAAACTGTCAGAATCCAGCATATCACTGTCCTCCCTTGAAGAAAGCCAAACGAAATTTTCCTACCTCCAAACTGATACTTCAGTTCATCCGAGAGACACTGATGGTATGTTTCTCACAATCAACCTATCTCTAAATAAAGCTCCCCAACCCCCGGCCCCTGGAAAATCATCACATATGCTGTTAGGGGGAAAAAAAGTCTTTATGAATATTAAACAGGAAGACTTTGATTTGAAAACTCTGGTGAATGACACATGTCAAGGTCACCTTGCAATTATGAGGTGCTTGGTAGGTTGTTTGCTCTCCAAGGTGGGAGTCTGAGGCAAAGTGTTTTAAATAGCTTGAGTGAGGTATAATCATCCTGGCTATGGAGTGACGAAGTAAATTTTTTAAATGGCCAATTTTTTTCTCTTCTTGGATCTGGAACTATTCAACCTTTGAGTCTAGACTGAGAGGACTGAGAGGAGAAGAAGGCAGAGTGGAATAGTATCAAAAAGTTGAAAAAGTGTAAAAATAAACTTCTTTAACTATAAGGATGCTGACATCAGCAGCCTGTGGGAAAAGGTTGGTTCCTCTGGTAACACTACCTCCTAGGCGTTTGAATCAGTGCAAAGCTACATCAAACCATCTCGATGTATGACATAAGAGGCATGTTTCATCTGCAAAACCAATTTCAAACTGAGCTGATGTTAAATGATCAGCATAGTCAAGTTCAAAGTAATGGACTTCAGACCAAGACATATGGAATTTTAATCAGGCTAACTTTGCAGTGACCTTTACAGAAGATGCAAATCACTCAAGAGCTTTATAATATTCCATATTGATATTTGCATTTAAGGAAAACTCGAAGTTTCTCAAAGGAAAACATAACAGGGTATAGTTTCTGGTCTATATTTAAATTCATATTTGCCTTTCAAAATAAGACAAAAAATGAAATGAACTCTGTATAACAAGAACTTTGAAATCACATCAGTTTAATTCCTGACTCAAATTTATTCACTGTATAAAACTGGATAAAGTTTTACCACCTATGAATCTCAGACTTTCAGTTATATAATGGTGCTAGTAACATGCCATACGGTGTTTTGAAGATCAAATGAAACAGCACGGGAAAACATCCCAAAGTCTATCACATAATGGGTGTCTAATTTTTGCTTTTATTATGATTACGGTTTTAAAAAGTAAGGAAAAGATTTCTAATACATGTTATATATGATCTTGTGAAAATGTCATGGATGCTTTGGACCAGAAGCTACAGACAGGATCGCCTGCAAATGCAGTTGCCAGATGATAATGTGAATAATGAAGCATGGAGGTAAACAATAGACATTGGCGAGTATTATGGCAAGGTAAACAGCATCGCCTCTACTCAGCTCCAGCTAATTGTTGCCAGAAGGAAAAAGAGGTTCAGAGTTGCCAGACCTAGAATGTTACACGCAACCTCTCAATTTGTAAGTGTTGGCAATACTTACGATGTTGCCAGCTTACTTTATGAAGCCCCAGATACTCACAACGAGACATGGATTTTGGCTAACTCTGGCCAGGTTATGACCTTGAGTCAAGATGATGTCCATATTTCTCGTTTTGTTAGAGCTTGGTGCTAATCAAGAAAATAGGCAATACAACAGCATTCTCAACATTTTGACACTAAAGAATTCTGTCAAATCATGTCAGGGTTACACAGCTCTTGTAATGATTCCAGAATCAGGAATTCCCATTACATGTATCCACACACACACACGTATAGCAGAACCACTCTAACCTGTCTTATCAGGTGTCTTGGCAGAATGAGAAGGCCAATGCAGTCAGCATGTTGCCTGAACCCTTGTATTCTCAGGGAAGACCCAAATGACTATTCTATTAAAATGGCAACCCTACTCTGGTGCCTCATGTAGGAAAAAAACCATTCACTCTGCAAAACAGCAAAGGAGATTCATGAAGACCACTGAATTAGACTGTCTTGTTAAGGCCTGGACCAAGGATACTGTGGTCCAGGAAATTCCAATATTAAGCTAACAGCCTAGGCAGTAGTTTATCCTTCATTTCCCTAGCTGTAAAAAAAAAAAAAAAAAAAAAATCTCCCTACCACGGTAAGCACTTTTGGTATCTGCTTAAAAGACAGTAAAACATCCAGACAAGGGCCCACAAACAGTGTGAAGAAACTCTTATTATCCTAAACAGCAAACATCAAGGAACTAAAACAGTTAAATCAGATTCACTTCATTTTAGGAAATTTTGATAGTAATTAATTTAAGGATGCAGAAATTGAGAGCTGGGGTCATTGTTCATACTGAGATAAATACAGAAATATCTTTCAGGAACAGCAGGGGAAACAGAAGGGAAAAGAGAAGATTGCATCCACTTCCATGTAGTTTGTGGTTAATTTATTTTCAAATATATAAATGAGTGCATAGGAATGGGTGCTTAATTGCTAATATCTATTATTTATATACATTTCCCCACTTAAAACAAGGATGGAGAAGCCTCACACATGCAGATTTTGTAAAATGTGCTTCATCCATTAGCACAGTTCATGGTGTGTGCACTGATGGGAATTTAAGAAGGATCTTTACTGCGCATCACACACTATGTGCTGCGACATTATTATTAAATCATGGCTCATCCGTGTGGTCCCATTCCTGGAGAAAAGGGGAGAAGTCCAGAGCACTATCTGTGCTTCTGCTTCTATGATCTGACTGTAAAAGCATCCCGGTGGATGATAAAACCAGGGATATACATGCTATGAGAAAACAGGCTGCTTAAAAAGATTCCTGAGAATATACCTAATGGATGTATAATTTTGAATCTGAGGTGTCTCATCCAAGTGGAAAAGGAAAATCATAAATATAAGACACCTCAAAAGAATAGTCTTAATTACACCATGGACTACTGAATAAAATGATTACATTTTCTACACTGTAAATTTCATACAATTAAATGCAACAGTGTCACCTTATAAAATGTTTCAATTTTATAATTATTTCAGTTCATTTGCTCAGAAAAAAACATAAGCACAAATTTACTAAGTATCACCCAAATCTAGTCATTCTAGTTCTAAAGAACTAACTTGAATGTTAGTTGTGCTTGTCTGAACTTAAATAGATCTTGACATATTTAAGTAGCTATTAAAATTGATAAAATCAGGGATGATACCCCAGCTAGAGAAAGGCAGTCACACTTTATCTATTTCCATTCTGCATTACAGACTTTTTTGAAGAACTTAATGTTGGGGGAGTGGGAACCAATTTTTATACTTTTGAACCCAAAACTTCCAGTAACCAGTTGGAGCCACCATGTCATGAATCTTGTTATTAATGCCAAGTTCTCTCGGTGACAGAACACTAACCATAATGTACCAGAATATGCCATTTGGATGAGGTTCATCTTGTCCTTTGCTTTGTTTTTGTTTTTAATTTTGTTTTGGGAGAAGAGGATAGGATTTTTTTTTTAATCTGTATTTTTTAAAATCATGTCCTTGCCACTTTGGAAAATGATTCCCAAAGATGCCGGAGCTATGCTTCTGGAGTTGAGAAGTGTGACAGGGACCAGAGAGGGCAGCTACAGCCACCTCTGGTTCCGCCCTCCTCCTGATTCCAGACATGGTGGTGGCAAGAACGACAGCTAGAAGGGCAAACTCAGAGAGGACAGGATCGTGAGTGAGGGACTGACCTCAGGTACAGTAGTGGAAATTCCTTTGCACTGTTACCTTCTCCATTTTAACTAAATATGATCTTTTCTAATGAGGCAGATTCTGCCTCTCTTTTTCTCCCATATTTATTTTTTATTTTTTGGCCGTGTGGTACAGCACGTGGGATCCTAAGTTCCCTGACCAGGGATCAAACCTGTGCCCCCTGCATTGGAAGTGCAGAATCTTAACAACTGGACCATGAGGGGAGTTTCCTGCCTCTTTAAATGTGAAGTATGCTTGATTTCCAGGACTGTGTTAGCTTCAAGTATATAGCATAGTGACTCAGTATTTTTGCAGATTATACTCTACTATGCTGCTGCTGCTGCTAAGTCGCTTCAGTCATATCTGACTCTGTGCAGCCCACCAGGCTCCCTTGTCCCTGGGATTCTCCAGGCAAGAACACTGGAGTGGGTTGCCATTTCCTTCCCCAATGCATGGAAGTGAAAAGTGAAAGTGAAGTCGCTCAGTCGTCTCCGACTCTTAGCGACCACATGGACTGCAGCCCACCAGGCTCCTCCGTCCATGGATTTTCCAGGCAAGAGTACTAGAGTGGGGTGCCATTGCCTTCTCCGATACTCTACTATAGGTTATTATAAAATAACAGGCATAATTTCCTGTGCTGTACTGTACATCCTTGTTGCTTACCTATTTTATATACTGTAGTTTGTATCTGTGAAGCCCATACCCCTAATTTGCCCCCCTTTCTATCTCCCCTTTAGCAACCACATTAAGATATGGTGTACCTGTACACGGGAATACTACTCAATCATAAAAAAGAACGAAATGCTGGCACTTGCAACAACGTAGATGGAACTACAGAATATTATGCTTAGTGAAGTAAGTCAGGCAGAGAAAGACAAACTTTATATGTGGAACCAAAAGTAATACAAATGAATGCATATACAAAACAGAAACAGATTCTCCGCCTTAAACAGCCAATATTCTAATTACATTTGGAATGGTCCAGAGGCTGCAGTAGTCCTTCAGGATCATAAGAGTATCACTTAGCACTTCACAGTCTTCACATCCTCCATGCACCCTAGGGGTGAAAGTAAAGAGGAAATGCTGCTGCTAAGTCGCTTCAGTCGTGTCCGACTCTGTGCGACCCCATAGACGGCAGCCCACCAGGCTTCCCCGCCCCTGGGATTCTCCAGGCAAGAACACTGGAGTGGGTTGCCATTTCCTTCTTCGATGCATGAAGTGAAAAGTGAAAGTGAACTCGCTCAGTCGTGTCCGACCCTCAGCGACCCCACGGACTGCAGCCTTCCAGGCTCCTCCATCCATGGGATTTTCCAGGCAAGAGTACTGGAGTGGGGTGCCATTGCCTTCTCCGCAAGAGGAAATAAAAGCACCCTAAGAGGAAATAAAAGCACCCTAAGAGGAAATAAAAGCACCCTAAGAGGGTTTTTGTCATGGCTTCTTGCTCAAAGGCAAATACCACATTTGGCTGAATGGCCTGAAGGTCTCAGATCTCCTTTAAGGCAGGTTTAAGGAAGGAAGAAGTGAGAAATGAGATGGGTATCCTGACAGCAACATGCAGAGCCTATGCTGTGATGCCAGGTAGTTCAATAAAGGAATTTAATACGTAAGGAATGTGCCGCAAAGGTATGAAGAGAGCCGAAAAGCCAAGTGAGGAAATCAGCAGTAATAGGAAAGCTCTGCCACCTCTTCTTTTGGTCTCTCCTAGTTAGCAGTAGATCATCAGCACGCACATTAGCTCCTCAGCCATTAGCAACTGTTAGTAGACAAAACAGAAGTAAGTGGCACCAGCAGAAGCCACAGCGAGCAGGGCATTTGGAAGAAGATAAAACCAAAGAGAAGATTCAAAGCAGAGAGCTTTGTAGCCTGAGGTAAGGATTTAGGACCTACTTCTAAAGGGAGAGTGAGATGTTCTAATTTATGATTTTAAATATCATGAGGGCTAAAGAATTTGAGGTGGGCTCATGTGGAAGCAGTGTCCTGGACAGGAGGCTGTTAACATGGACCTGAGAGTGGCTACAGCTAAGACAGTGGACAGAGGCTGATGAATCTCAAATAGGATTCTGCAAGGAAATCAGCAAAACTCAGGAGAGAATTGGGTGGAGAGGGTATGATGAGGAAAAGAAAAATGAGAGGAATGAGGTGCAGCTTTGAGGCAATTCATATGTGCGTTCAGGAGCCATTCACAAGATAAAATTAGGGAAGAGACAGGTTTGTGGAATGTGGGAAAGAGGGAGCTCCATGATGCAAGGTGGCCTTGCTAAGTGAGAGATGTTCTGAACACAGTGCAGAAGAGATGAGACGCAGGCGGCTGGATGGATGCTGGGCACGAGGTCATGATGCTTTAGATTGGCCACGAGGAGTGCTAATGATAGGCTATGGAACATCAAGTTTATGCAACATTAAAGTCCTAAGGAATACTGCAGGCAAAGGAAAATATACCCATTCAGGAGAATGGAAAGTCCAATTCTCTTTTCAAACAGTTGAGACTTTTCCCCTGAACTGCTTACGCTACTTCTGTGCAAACAAAAATGGGCCATATGCAAAACAGTTTCCCCTGATCATGCAGAATTATTTAATACGTCTTTTAGGAACTGTGTGGAACACGCTTGAAAGTTGGGGAAAAAAATCTGTTTTCAATTCATTAATATTGCTGTGTTTTTCTGGGCTAGAGGCTCTGCCTTTTATAACCAAATAAAAAGGACTGACTTATAAACAGAAAAAGAATAATGGGCTCTATTCTCAAGTGCAAGATAGAGATAAGGAAGGAAACAAATGCCAGCTTGACCAAAGGATTAGGTCAATATATATATATAATATTATACATAAAATCTATGGTGTACATCAGAAGCAGAGACCTCCAGGGTCTGACAACTTGAGGAGCTGTTGGCAAGAGGATTCAAACCAGTTATATACCCACAGGAAATTACAAGGCCATTTTACAAACAGGTTTTCACACTCTGATAGGAAATACCAGCTCCCATCCCCAGAGGACACCCTGCACCCAACCTGACTTATTTCTAAGCCAAACTTTGAGTCTTGTAATATTTACAAATGACAGGACCTGGTGGGTAAATTATTTTTATATGGTCACAGACCTGAGTAGGTCTCTGATTCTCCAGTCTAAGAGATCAGGGAGCATTTGCTTGGAATATTTTCTCCTGAGAGCCTCTTCTTTACCAGGGGCTGCTAGAGCAGCAGTCTTGGCATTAAAAAAAAAAGTGATGAGGCTTTATGCCCAAGATCTTTGACCACCAACACGCCCTCTTCAGAAATGTATACTGAGAACAGTCTATGAACGGCACTCACTCACTGCTGAGTTTTTGTGGATGATTTGTAGTGACTTGTGAGCTATGGGTGGGTTGGCCACATGCTAGAAGCTGGCTCTAAGGGAATAAAAATACACCCTGTCTGGCAGAGAGATGAGTACACACACCATAGACATATTATGAAATAAGCCACCTAAACTATAAATACTGAGTAATGGCCACAGCACCTGCAACAATATATAGCAATTAAAGTGGTCATAAAAGTTATGGCCTGGTTCTTTACCACTCTGTCTTACTGGGAAGAAAGAATCAAAGGGTGAGAGGCTGGGGAAGAGGGCAGGAGGGACTGAGGGATGAAGGAAGATTTTTGTTTATCTGATTGCAGAACTCACTTTAGACCTTTATATATATATATTTTTAAATAAATTAGAATGAGTGTATTTAAAATATTTGTTCTCTTTCAGAGAATTTCCATGTTCTCCCTTCTCTTAAACACTAAGCAGTGTTGTGCAACAGAACAGCAGTTCTGTTACGATTAACAGAAAAAAGTTTTCCGGAAGACATTCTTAAGAAGTCAATGGATGGGGACCTTAGAACACTTAGACAGCACTGGCAGATGATGCAGAAAGCAGAATTTGCAAGCTTGTGTAGTCAGTCAACTGAAGTCTGAAGACCAAAGATTACTAACATTCTTAATGGAGGAAAAATAGATTACAAAAGTGTAATAATGTTGATTGACTGATACGCCCATTAGGAGAGGGGAATTTTCCCCAATTCACACTAAAATGTTACTTTCAACCATCAGCAGTCTTCAGTATACTGATTTTAATTACTTAGATGATATATCATATGAACACTTACCTACCCTTTTTAAAGACCCTTACATGTTTTTGAGACTTTCTTAACTTAAAAAAAAAAAAAGAAGAAGGAGGGAGGAAGAATGAAGAAAGAAAAGGAAAGAAGTTATAATTTTAACAAAAGAATTACTTCATCTTCTAACTAATTCCCTTTATAGAAACAAACAAACAAAAATAATCCATAACCCATCACAGCTGCTTGGCTAGAATTACCAATTACCTTCGATGCCTTAGAGATACTTTTCATATTTTTACAAGTCTGCATAGCAAATTTCTAAAACAGTTTTCTTACATAGGATTGATAAGATTTATACCATTTTAAGTGTATATGATGATGTATTTCATTTAACTACATAAAATCAAGGCTGATTCCTCCTTGATCTCCTGGAGGAAAAGTGAGACAGGGCTTAAAAATAATATACTACCACAAACAACTACAATTATTTAAAAAGTAATTTATGTTAGGTTTTGAAATGTGCTTTTCACTGGCACTGAATATGGGTGTGGCAGATTTACTGGAATCCACATCAAACAAATAAAAAAGCCTTGTGACGAGAAGCCAGAAATGTGGATGGTCCCTCCTTGTCCCCAAATCTAATTGCTCCTGAAAGCTCCCAGCACTTGAGGAGGACTTACTATTTTTCAGACCACTGCAAGGTTTCAAGAGAGGTAGCTAATTGTGCAGCTTCCCAGCACCTCTATACACAATGTAAATATAGGAGTTTAGAAAAGGGACAGCACTTTAAATAACCAGATTATGTGGAATCAATAGGAAATGCTCAGGAAGTTAATAAAGCAATTACTTAAGTAGAGTGAGTACTGGACAGGGGGTGGGAGCAGTTGAGAAAATAACGGTGTACATCACCTCCAATACGGATAAATAATTAAGAGTCGGCTATAAAGTTATCAAGCACACCACTGCACATGCTTGCCCTGCATCTGCGTCCCCAGATGAGCCACATATAATTGTCTTTCTTTCTTCTTTCCACAGAGGACTGCGCCTCCCTTATCCTCACCTGTCTGTTCTGCCAGTTTCTGGACTGTCTCCTGATGCTCCCGGACACGTGTGAAACGGTGTGTATCAATGTTTGCTGCCCCTCTCTCAGGTACCATCACACCTCAGATGAAAGCCACTCCCGGAATGACTGCAACTGCAACTGTGACATTGACTGCAGCCTTTTTGAATCTTGTCATGAGACCAGTGACTGTCTGGAGCTGGCCATGGAGATTTCCGAAATTTGTTATCGTTAGCACAACAAAGGAACCGTGTTCAGGCAGACCTTTTGGCCCTCAGGGGAAACTTCATGACAATGAGCCTGTGATTTTCATGTGCTGAAATGTAAGGACTGTACACATTTCACCATTTTATTCTGCACCTGTCTGGGGAAAAGCTAGTATTGTCAACTCAATGGTCTTGTTCCAAATTTCCCCACCGCATGGCTCACTGAAAAATCAGATCTTGATCACATGTGATGAACAAATCTTACATACTTCTTAAATGCCATAGGTACAAGATGTTTCTTGACTGCAAAATAGCATGCAGAACCATTCTGTGTTATTGCACTCATTGGCTTGCATCATGGATTCAACTTCATTCACAAATTCAGGACAAATTAGTGCATTCTTTTAGAATTGACATACATTAGCTTGTCTTTCTAATGGACTCATGCATAAACATTATGCATTGTTGGTTATTATTAATAATGTATTGTATAACATCATTTTGTAATTAAAAATTTATTTATACAGTCTCTTAAAATTCACTTATATGTACAGTTTAGGTAGGAAAGGGAATTAAATGAATTAGAAACCGTGTTCCTGTAATTACAACAGATGTCTCTAAGACATATCCAGTGAATTTTGAATATGATGTACTTTGGGAGAGTACTGTAATTCTAGACCATATTATTATATGCTTATGACTATGTCATAACAGGTTATGCATATTCTTAATTTGTTACAGAAAATCTTTTCTTTATTCTAATAAGCAGAAATGGGAATTATGTGCAAGTTTCAAGAAAATGACCCCAGATCGTTAATTCTTCATTTTCCTCATTTCTGTTTGTCAGGTACAATAAGCAACAGGATATTAAAACAGAACCAGTTCATTTTACTAAATGATCAGTTGTGTAGGAACCCGAAAGAAATTCATGTGCAGGTACTTATTCAGCACTGAGTTTCCTAATACAGAATATGCTGCAGAAACCATATCTTTTTTTCTTTTTCTGAAAATTCAAGTGATTCATAATTATATTGAGCACTTCCTCATATTTATAAAAAATCTTTTAAGATGTGGTATAAACTTAGAAAGTGACTTTTGC
The DNA here is from genome assembly GCF_032452875.1 of Bos javanicus. Lineage (NCBI taxonomy): Eukaryota > Metazoa > Chordata > Mammalia > Artiodactyla > Bovidae > Bos > Bos javanicus. Next base: position 31,432,083 of record NC_083889.1, read on the forward strand.
CTCCAACAAACTAAAACAAACAATCAAACAAATTAAAGCGATTTGTGGAGGTTGAAGTCACTTGAATTTTCTTCGGTCTCTATAGGCATGGCGCTGCTCACAAACGTGTTCTTAAATATTCTAATTACGCTATCTCACTACCTTCATCGAATGTAAAAAAAAAACACATTGTCAATAACCAAAGAACACGAAAGTGAAATGAGTCAACAGAACTTTTTATGATCGAGACAAACAACAACAATAACAAATCCCAAAATATCTATCTTTGCCTGACTTTGGCAATTTGGGACAAAAGGCATGTTTGGTTTGTGTCTGTAGCCAACTAGCACATTTTTCTACTATGCGATAACTTCCTCAAAACACTGAAAACTCTTAATCTTTTGAAAATATTTTAAACTGCCCATATAAAAAACATTGAACTGCTCTTGTCTTGTTCCTGGTAACACAGTGCATCTACGGCTCCTGCAGGCTTCGTCCTTGTTCAATTATCGTGTTATCCACAAAGCACAGAGCAAGATAGAGCCCAACACTTATGAAACACTGTAGTCCCAATTCTTTCTAGAAGCTTAGAGACAACTGTATGCATAGAACTTGCAGATCTTCAGGATGGAAAAATGTGAACTATTAAGAAGGGGACCTAAAGTTGTTGTTATCCAATATTTTCAAAAGAGAAAACAGTCCCCCAAGTACTGACTGATCCTAGATCATACAGTGATTTAATGGCAGTGTCAGAAACTCAAAGTGGTGGTCTAAGTTTCTAATGGCCGTGCATTACCCCAGGATTCTCTACTTATTAGTTCAGCTCTACACAGCTATATACCTGTTCCAGTTGCTCAAATATCAAAATACTACCAGGCTGGCTCATAAACAGTTGCTACTGTGAACCTCCTTAGGGCTTCTCCCATACCCCTAACCACCTGGCCCCTCTCCAAGCCCCTACCCACCTCCTCACAGTCCAGTCACTCAAGGAAGAACATCTGGAACTGTAGAGGGTCTTTGGGATCCTGTCCCGATAATATGGTATCTCATTCCATTCATCAGGCCATGTCATATTAAATGTTAAATATTTTGACTATCATCCCCTTATTCTTTCTAGTCTACATAACCCTCAAATTGGGCAAAGATGATCTATTTCAGAAGTGAACTGAATACTTGTCAATTAAAGACATAAAAATTGTCAGGTCTTATTTTATACTGTGGTCAGAATACTACAAGATCCTTCTGTGGCCTCTTTCCACGGCTTGTTAACTTATTCCTCACTTTCAGAATTTGCCATGCTCTAAAAGAAAGGGTCGGTTATACAAAGTGTGAAATTTCTTTTCTTTATCACCAATAATAAAACATCATCCTTTTTGCAAACATGAATGGCTCTTTCAATTGAATTCTTACACAATAAAGCATACATAGCTGGGAAAATGCAATTGCAGAGGTAAGACAGATGAAAAAGAAACGTGGTTATTGATTAAATACAAATATCAGGGTCTGAGAAGGTTCAGATTTTTTTTTTTTTTCCTGCCATGATGAAAGCCTGTGATCACAAATAAAGATAATGTTGTTCTTTAAGGTGGGCTTCTTAGGGAAAAGAACATTCTGATTTAAGGAAGCACACTAGATAAGAGAGCTCTGAGAACATACAACCTTTATAGGGATTCCAGAAAGAGGTTTTTTTTTCTACACAATATAACCAGATAAGTACATTGTCTTTGCTCTGCTCAATGGATTTTTATAAAACCATTGCTTCCCTAAAAGCCTACAAAATATGGGAAGCCATGAAGAAACGAAGTTACATTTAACTTGCTAATGAAATTTTCCCACTACATAAGCTGATAGGCCTACAAAATTAATTATCAATGCTGGACAATCAAAGTTAATAAAGCAAAAGTCACCTCAGTTTTTTCTTTTTTTTCCCAAAGAAGTGAGACAACATATTCAGTCAGGGAACCTTCACAAATAGGAAATACCACATGAAGGCATATCAGCATTTTTTCAAGGATAAATGTGTAGGTGGAAATGTCTGAAGGGCAGAATTCATTATCCAATGCCTCTAAATTTCTCCCTTTACAGAACTGAACAAAAGAATAGTACATACACTTAATTAAGGCACTTTGACTCTAAGAATTTTGCCCATTACATATTAAGTTCACCCAGGTTACACAAACTGATGACCTGTGATAAAATTATAAAATTTAAGTACTTGGTTTAAATTTTCTTGGGTGTTCTTCAAAAAAGATACCTGAGTTAAAACCTGAAGAGGAGCCATATAGAGGCTCATGTGAATTGTTCAGAAAGGTAGGGTGAGTACAGCATAATGTTCGAGTGATTATAATCAACACTGGACCAAAAGTGCATTATCGGTATTTTCTACATAGGTCTAGACAGCTCGTTCCATCACCATGAAGGAGCCCAGGATGTGGGAAGGGATGAGGAATGGAGATAAGGACAGGAGCTGCATCAGTACTAGATACAAGTGCCACTTTCTTGGGCTTTCCTGGTGGTCCACTGGTTAAGACTCCATGCTTCCAATGCAGGGGGTGTGAGTTTGACCTGTGACCGGGGAACTAAATCCCACATACCATGTGGTGTGGCCAAAAGAGTAGAAGAAAAAAGAAAAAGTGCCACCTTCTGGTCTGCTATCCTGATATGCTTCATAGCCTGGCTTTTGCTACTGTCTCTAAAGCAGTGGTTCTCAGTTAGCGGTGATTCGGCACTCATCTGGCAATGTCTCGAGGCATATTAATATTTGGTTGTCACAATGGAAAGAGGAAAGATGCCTTTGAGCTTTAGTGATTAAAAGCCAAGAATGTTACTAAACGTCCTACCACACACAGGACAACCTCCCAAAGAGCTCTAAAAGCTTTTCTATCAGTCTCAATAAATCATTACCAAATGGACCTTAAAAAACTGTTAGAAACAAACTTGCCAGGTAAATTTAAACTTTAAATTTCCAATAAATAACAAACAATATTTTAGTATAAGCAATGTCCCAAATATTGGACATGACATATTAATACTTATACTATGAAGCAATTCCTTGTTTATCTGAAATTCAATTTAAACTGCGTGTCCTATATTTCTATTTGCTAAGTCTAGCAGCCCCAGTGCAACAGACTCCACACTTTGAGAAGGAATTTAGGAAAGTGATGATCCTTTAGCTTCCTCCCTGCTGTCCGTTGTTGATCTCTTTGGTCAGAAGCCAGGACATTCATTGGGCCACATTTTACAAAGTGGTGTAGTTTAGGTCAGGGAATCTGGTTTAAAGATCAGCTCAAGAGCAGGACATTCTCATTTTCCCTGCTGTCTAAGGTTGCTGCAGGGCATACTTCCTTAGACTAAGCTGGTCATGTCACATCTCTGTTGGCAACTGAGGAACCACCTTAGCCAGGGCTATCCTGATTTAAGAAGTAGGATTGGGGCCAGGAGGAGAAGGGGACAACAGAGGATGAGATGGCTGGATGGCATCACTGACTCGATGGACGTCAGTCTGGGTGAACTCTGGGAGTTGGTGATGGACAGGGAGGCCTGGCGTGCTGCGATTCATGGGGTCGCAAAGAGTTGGACACGACTGAGCGACTGAACTGAACTGAACTAAACAGAGGTCTTCACTTAACCTTGACATCTAAACTGTATTTTCTGATTCAGTCTTAGCTGGAAAGACCTGCCTTGATTAGTGCTTACATCGCTAGAAGAGAATCTGTTCCCCATCTAGCTATTTTTCCTATCCATATAGCTCCCTCTGCTAAACTCAACAGGGGGAGAAAGGGGTGAGTGGGAGGGTGAGACCAAGGCATTCTTAAACCTGGATTGCAATACCATCTACAAACTTCACCACACGCTCTCAGTACATAGTTAGGAGGAGACCAGAGAGCCTGACAGTGTTCCCTTTACTGCATTATTCTTATTTTATAGATGAGAGAAATATTAAGTAGAAAATATAATATTTAAGTGCTTTATATACATTATCACTATTCTCTAAACAGCCCTATGAAACAGATTCTACTAACATCTTCATTTTCCTAGAGAAAACAGAGACTTAAAGAAATTAAGTAACTTGCCCAAGGTTCACACCAAATAAGCAATTGTTGCAAGGCTTGAACCACTTGTGTTCATGTCAAGGTTTTCACTTTTTTATCCCTAAGTCTAAAAGTTGTACATATGAAAAATGATTGCATCAAAATAAAGCCCAAGCATCACTTCAAAAGCAAAAGCAATCATAAAAATACGACACTATTCAAAGAAACCCACTCGCTGTTTTCTGAGTTGTTATCCTATGCAATGATGAGAATTTGAAACATCTTCAATATGCTTTTAAGATAGGTACTCTAATAAGTAATAAATGCATAAGTGAATGTATAGCAACTTAATCTTTATGTCAGGAGCTCTGCCCCATTCATTTCTGGTTACAAAGGCTTACATTTTAGTGCTCCATTTTAGCAAAGCAATTTTGATCTCTGCCTCCAGAGCTCATCCTGCACACAGGACCTGGACCAGTCCCTCATCAGCATTCCATAAGAGCACGCATTGTTTTTAATCAGTCAACAACACTACAGTCAACCAAATGCATTCTGATACTGAGACCTTTTATCTCAAAAGCTATGCAGAAACCAAGGTCACAGTAACCTCTTTTATGGTTTATTGTTCCTCAAATGTACTTAGTGAATTTACAAAGCCACAACTTATTTTGTGGATTCAGAGCTTTCACTACATTCAGCCCTCTCCTACATCATCTTTGTTCCCTCTTTCAGCACTTGCTGCTTAAGGGTCTTCATTGAACATCAAGTTCCCGTAAGCATTTAAAAAAATAAAACAAGAATATCGAACAAGATTCTCTCAGCAGCTAAGATAATCATCATTTGTAATTGAGGCTCTTCAGAAAACTGCATGAACGTTTCAAATCACTGCTGTACAGCTTTGCAATTAAGGTGCAGGCAATGGAAGGGGAAGGCAAGAAGGTAGGACCTTGCTGGTGCTGTCGCTCTGCCATTGTTACAATCAAATAACTGCTGACGTAGCCAAGGCAGTAAGCCTTGATCTAGCCCAGGGGGTGAGTGTGTGAAACTGCCCTCGGGAGGTGAGGTAGAGTTAGGGTTCTAAATGCTGTAGAAGTGTTTCAGCAGACCCACAAACCTCATGAGGTTACCCTCCTAGCTCATGTTTTTGATGACTCTCATTTAAGCAATAATGTGGATAAATTCATGGTCTTGATCTACTAGTGGTATTTTTACAATAAAGTATTAATGTGTGATTAGAGATAATTTTTAAAATAAAAATGTGTCTGTGTACACAGAGAACAAATGAATGGACACAAGTGGCAGGAGGAATTGGTAAACTGGGATTAATATATATATACGCTACTAATAGTATGCCTAAAATAGATAACTAATGAAAACCTACAGTATAGCTGGGAGAACTCTACTCAGTGTTCTGTGATGACCTAAGTAGGAAGAAAATCCAAAAAAGAGGGGATATATGGATATGTAGAGCTGATTCACTTTGCTGTATAGCAGAAATTAACACAACATTGTAAAGAAACTATCCATCAATAAAAAATAATTTTTAAAAATACTGTCTGTGTAGCACCAAAAATCATCTTGCATGCTACCAATGGTACTGTAATCATAAACTGGGCAACAGCGGGTTTAATGAAAGAAACTATGTAAACAGTAGGGAGGTTATTGCCCAACTCTAGGAAAGACTTAGTAAAGGCCTGAAAGTGGTTAGGAAGTGAGTGACTGTGGGGAAGGAGGAAGGGGCAAGGTTCATATCTAGAAAGGCCTTTGAATGTTAGTTTGTGATTTACTTTGGAACAAATGAAACCCACTGAAAAATGGCACGGGATTACATGATTAAAGTGGGGGTGGGAGGAGGATGGGCCACGACACAGTGTACAGGTCAAATTAGAGCAAGGAGGGATTGGAGACTGACAAAGGAGCCACTGCAGTGAGGCATGGGGTGCTGAAGGCCTGAAATAGGATGGTGACAGGGAAAACAGGAGGAAAGAGATGGATGGGAAAGAAATTAGAAAAGGGCTATTAGTCCTTTCTCAAACTCTTCCTATTTTAAGACTCAAATATTCCCTACTGTCTATCATGTCTATGAGTCATGAAGCCATTATTTTCATTAGGGAAGGAACGGGTTGGGGAGGGGAGAGTTTTATTCCAAGTGGAAAGTCAAGGTATATTTTTAGCTACATTAAGCCAGCCTTCTGCTGCTCTGCACACTGATGTAATTCCAACATAAAACATAATCTATAATATTCCAGGGGAACAAATCCAATTCTTGGTCATATAAATTTTCATATAAGTCCATCACAATTCATTCCCAAAACATCTCATTCTCTTTGAAAGCTGGAACTGCAGCAAGTGATCAAAAAGAGTAGTTTAAAATTGCTCTGGAATTTCCAGAGATGCTAAATCTAACCTGCCGACGGCATAGGACCAATCCCCCAAACTTTAAATCAGAGGTAAAGCGTTTTATGTTTTAAAAGATATATTCCTCAAAGTTTATCACAGTGTATTAAAGTCAAATGTGAGTTATTACTCACCAAATCTGGAGCTGATGTCGCCTCTTGATTACCCTAGGTAGGCGAGAATAAGTATCTTCCAACCAACATATTTTTTACCTTTTCATCTGCCTCTTGCTATTTACAATAGAGTGAAAAATAATAGCCAAGGAGTGACTTTTCAGGGTTGGACGAAGTGCAAATCCCATCTGACTAGAGTCTAAATTGTATTCCAGGCCCCTGGCAAGTTCTGCCACATGGGGAAAAAATAATGGAAACTGACTTCTCAATAGCTGGATTGGTCCTGGAGGAATAATCAGTGAAAACTCATCTGATGAACTTTCAGCACATTTGCACTGGCTTAGAACCCATGTATTTATTGTTGGTCATGCTTGAAATTTACTCCTCTCTGCCCCTGCTGGAGTTTTCTGCATGAAGGTGAGCCACACCATGATCAAGATGCCTGATGGAACCCCAGAGTGAGCAGAAATTTTATAACAAATACCACTGATACAGAAATTCAAGATTTCTTCCAAGGGAGGAAGGAGTTGGAAGGGTGGAGGATATGTTTTAGTTTAAAGTGATCTTAGATCCTTTTCTTTTTAGTGCCTAGAATATTACCTAGGCACTCAATTAGAGGAGCATCCCAAAGGTTCACCGTCCTAAAGGCCCCACTTCTGGTCTTGGGGTGTTTGCATTATCAGGACACTCCTCTTCTAGAATGCCCCCATTATAACACAAGTAAATTCTATGAAATGGCTTCAAGAAGCCATATAAGAGTAGATAAGAAGGTTGACGTCTACAGACAGACATGGGTACCAGTCCTTTCTCTGCTGTTTACTAGCTAAACAAACTGAGTTAGTAACTAAACCTATTTGAATCTAACATCATAAAATGTGTCTATTAACACCTACCCCATGGGTCACTGTTAAAAGTAGAAGAGATAATTCTATCAAAATCTTTTGTGTAGATTTAGTACATGTGTAGATTTACTACTTTCATTAAAATTTTCAGGGACTTCTCTAGTGGCCCAGAGGCTAACATTCCACGCTCCCAATGCAGGGGCCTGGGTTGAGTCTCTCGTCAGGGGATCTAATTCCCTGCAACCAAGAGTTCACATGCCGCAACTAAAGACCTCACATGTCACATATTTCGCAGGCTTTTAGAGAAGCAATGGTTTTATAAAAATTCATTGAGCAGAGCAAAGACAATGTACTTATCTGGTTGTATCGCTTAAAAAAAAAAAAACAAAAAAAAAAAACACCTCTGTTCTAGAATCCCTTTAAAGGTTATATGTTTTCAGATCTCTCTTATCTAGTGTGCTTCCTTAAATCAGAATGGTCTTTTCCCTAAGAAGGCCACATAAAAGACATCTGCCATGGAGGAAATTTTCACATAGCCCTTCCTTCTGTGGGAAAATCCAATTAAGACTTTCTTAGGAATGGAGGCAAATTCACATTTTGTAGGGTGTGGTGCTTAAAACAAGAAAGAATCATTTTAAGATTCAAGGCTGCAAAAATACCTTAATTTTGCACTTTTATAAAACCACAGTCATGAGTTGAAAAGGGTACCCTTTTTTTTTTTTGCAATCTATGATGGAGATCTAGAGATCAACAGGACAAGCAACATCACACCTAATGGGAAAGGGTCTTAGCAGGGATTTGCATACACTAGCATCCTTTTTGGGTGTAGACAGTCCTTTCTCATAGGAAAAGGGCACAGCAAACTTTGCCCATCACACTTCAGATAAGCACACAATGCATTAGTCTCATCTGACAACTTGAGAAGTAAAATATACGATGCCAAGAGGCATTCTTGACTCCATTTCAGGATTCTTCCCAAGGATTCCCCATAAAGGTGACACAAAAGCACATAGTTATTCCAGCAAGGGCTTACAACTAAATTATTCAGTGAGAGCTGAGACTCCAAATTTCAGTTCTGACTTACCCTACTGTTTTCATTTCTTCTTTTACATCTTTAATTTATGGTTGTTGAAAAATCTAATTAGTTATTAATCCTTAGGAATTATGTGTTCCAAGCATGATAAGAAACCAAAAAGGACTAAAGAGAGGGAGAAAGGAGAAGAGTTAACTGTGAAAAACTCATTCACAATGAATGTCCAAGTGGGTGGGGGCTTAGCCTCAATTACTCTGAAAATGAAAACGTCAGACCCTTCTTCAGCTAAGCAACAATACCCCAGCATTTCCCTACCTGTTTGACTGCACAGTAGTTTCAAGTAGACGCTTTTGTGGAAGAAGCATTCTAAGATCAAGGGGTATAACATTACATCTTCTTGGAGACTCATAGGGAATATTAAAGACTCTGAGAAGTCCTGCAGCAAAAAATACCCTACACATATGTGTTGAACTCAGCATTTTCCAAACATATATTAGCCAAAGAATCATGTGTATAAATAAGGGCAAATAGATTTGAGACATTGGTTGAAGCCTTTATTTAATATTTTTAAAAGCATCATGGATGGTGCACTTCATGGGGTATCGTAATTCTTTTAGACAGCTGCAAAAGACAGTACTTCAGAGGAAATCAAATGACCACCCCATCCGTGCAACCACACTGCTTCAAACAGGAATCTGTACCAATATGGAACATCCATCTGCTTTAGCTCACAAACTGAGATTTGGGATTCTTTTCATCCAAATGAAGATTTCGATTCTGCCATGGGGAACTACTGACACACTCATCTTTCTCGTTTCACGGCATGTGATGTGCTCGCTCCTTCTCTATCTCACTATCCCTCTAAATAGATATCTATGGTTCCATTATTTTTTTTCTTTTACTAGCTCTCACTTTGAGAACTGAGAAAATACTCATTTATTTACTGATGGAGTTCATAAGAATAGAGTCTCAAAATTGAGGGCCATGATTCACATTATGCCATGTATATGATGACTAACTTATTTCAAGAAGGGTATACTTTTTGTCACAGTTCTGGCACCCCAGGAGACACTGGGTATGAGCTGGCTTTCAGAGAATGCTACTTCCAAAATAATAAGGAACCTGTAACATCCATATTAGGCAACTCAGGTATTCAGTTGCATATGCCATGATTTCTCTGTTTGAGAAAGGAAAGTCTCAACCTCTGAGAAACCTCCTCTTCCTGGAGCATCATGATTTTTAACTCCATTCCAAGGTAAGTCATTTTATATAAGCCACTGACAATAGTGAAGTGGATACAACAATATTTACTCTGGGAATATTTTGCTCTTCATGGTTTCTGAAAACTTTTTTAAAGGACCAAACAATAAATCCATAATGGACATTTATAATCATCTCTTTGGGCAAGTTACTTAAATTTCCTAAACCTCAGTTTCCTTACCTAGAATAGGGAGATCAGACTTAGATCTTACAGTTATACTGAAGAGAAAATGAAAAAGTACATCAGATGTCTTTAGGAGAGTGAATGACATAGCAAGTATTCAATTTAAAAAAGTTATTTAAATCCAAAGGTCTGAGGAGGATACAAATGTCTGCTGCTGCTGCTGCTAAGTCACTTCAGTCGTGTCCAACTCTGTGTGACTCCATAGACGGCAGCCCACCAGGCTCCCCCGTTCCTGGGACTCTCCAGGCAAGAACACTGGAGTGGGTTGCCATTTCCTTCTCCAATGCATGAAAGTGAAAAGTGAAAGTGAAGTCGCTCAGTCGTGTCCGACTCTTCACGACCCCACAGACTGCAGCCCACTAGGCTCCTCCGTCCATGGGATTTTCCAGGCAAGAGTACTGGACTGGGGTGCCATTACCTTCTCAAATGTCTGCTGCTGCTGCTAAGTCGCTTCAGCCATGTCCGACTCTGTGCGACCCCATAGATGGCAGCCCACCAGGCTTCACCGTCCCTGGGATTCTCCAGGCAAGAACACTGGAGTGGGTTGCCATTTCCTTCTCCAATGCATGAAAGTGAAAAGTGAAAGTCAAGTCGCTCAGTCATGTCCAACTCTTAGCAACCCCACGGACTGCAGCCTACCAGGCTCCATCCATGGGATTTTCCAGGCAAGAGTACTGGAGTGGGTGCCATTGCCTTCTCCGTCTCAAATTGTCCCTAAATTGTTAACAGGGACATTTTACGTTCAAATTTCAATTTTGATTAACTCTCCTGTTGGGAGTTTTTTTCTTTTGCACTGTTAATATATACTTACCAAAAAATCTAATTAGTCATTAAACCTTTGAAATTACAAGTCATAAGCATGATAAGCAGGCCAAAAAAAAAAAAAAGGATATAGAGAAGGTGAAAGACAAAACATTAACTATTAGATGTTCATTCATAATGAACTTGTATGCGGGTGGAAGCAAAGGCACAGCTGCCCTAAATTAATGAAAAATGTATATCATTTAAGAATGATTCTGCCATCTCCATTACTTGGAACTATTAGATTTATGTTTGAGTAAAATTGAGCTAAATTGGGCTCAGGTTGCATTGGGGCCCTCCTTATACATTAACCCGTGATATCACTGAAATTGAGGTGAAATTTCCAAAAGCTTCATCTTCTCTGGGAAAATGAACAGACCAACAATTCCCCGGCGTTAGCTCCACCCCACTCCAATCTGTTACTTTTACATCCAACGTCAAAGGCAAGCTCTCCCCATCCCAACTGTACCCTGAACACTCTCCCCCATAAAATACGGTTTAAAGGCCAGCTGCAGTGTGGAGCCTTTTCTCGGAGCCTACAGTTTCAAACGAATGACTGGGCAGAAGCCAGGATCTATATGGGCTCACGAAGACTGTAAAACATTTGGTGCGGAGTGGAAAAAGACGCCTGAGAGCGCTGCCAGGCGTTTTCAGCTTTCTTGCACCTGTGCCAAGTGTTTTTCAGCTCCCCTACCCCTTTCTTTGGAAGGGGGGGCTGGTGGGATGGAGGCGGGGGTTGGGGAGATAAGCAAGCTTGCTGAGGGCATATGCCATGAGCATTGAAAAGCTTGCTACCACCATTAGACACTTGTTTCCTGCCCAGTCCCTTCTCTGAAGGCAAAATGAGGACCTCCAGCCAATCTTAGTATTGGAATTCTGAGCATTGAGTCTACTTGACATTTATTTTATCCTATCGCGCATCACCATGGATTCCGAAGACCACTTCCTCCTCGGCCCCCTCCCTGAAAAGCTCCTCAGCCCCCTCCCTGAAAATCTCTCCCCTGAGCTCTCAGTTGAAGCACCCCTGCCCATCACCGACACCAAATTGCCAATTATTTCAAGGAAATAATTTACACATTGAGACAGTTTGTAATATGCAAAAATGTGTGTGGAAGAAAGTATATGTTTCTTAAAGGAAGAACACCCAAAATGTTTTCAGATGAAAGTGTGAAAATGTCTAAACATAGATGACATGATACAGATCATGAGAAAGTCGATTTGAAATTATCCTGAAACGTTGTGATAATGTTTTCAAAAGAAGGAGAATTCAGGGGAAGGGAGGTGCTACTCGGACCCTGCACGGTGGTACTGAAGATAAAAAGTTCTCCAATGGTGTATTGATTCCCATGCATTTTTTCAGTTAATTCAACAACCCTATGAATTACTTTCCCCATTTACAGTTAAGGAAACCAAGGGTTAAGAAGATTAAATCACCCATCACACACCAAGGAAGCAGAGCTTGGACTTGATCCCTGATCTCTTTATCTCTGAGCTCTCTGTTAGGCAGGCCACATTCCTCTCCAAAAGAAGCCCTTTCAGCTCACTGACATATAGATGCAAAGAAAATCACATATAGAGATTCATTCCTTTGGCTGAAACTTGGATCTCCCTTAAGATATAAGTGTTCTCTCAAGACCAACTATACACCTTCTTCAGCCACTTAACCTTAGGAGTGAGAAAACTGGGCCTTTTCTCTGGGCATCTCTTATTAGATAGAGAGGGTAGAAACCACTGGGCTGCTATAGATGGGAACAGAGCAATTGCTGGTAGGAAAATGGTAAAAAGAAGTCTCTTAAGGGATTTCCCGAGTGGTCCAGTGGTTAAAAGATAGCCCTTCCATTGCAGCACACATGGGTTCAGACCCTCATCTAGGAACTAAAACCCTACATGCCACAAGGCATGGCCAAAAAATAGAAGAAAAAAAAGAAGTCTCTTACAAATGGAATGGGAACTAAAACTTGTCACTTCCTTGCTCCTTCAATGATTTCCCATTGTTTCCCAATGAATTCCAAACTCCCCACCATGACTTATGCCATGATCCTTGCATAAAACTTCCAGCCTTAGCAGAAAAAGTCAGTTCCCCCAACTTAAGGTGCTCCTGTCTGCCTTGGGCCATTAGTACGTGCTGTTCCTTCCTTTGACTAGTTTCAATTAACCCTTCAGGTCACAGATTTCTATTCCTTCCCTCTGAAACCTCAGTTTACATTAGGAGGCCTTTGTTTCACCATACCTTAGCACTTTGCTTTTCCTTCATGATACAGAATTAAATTTGTAACTCCAGAGCAAGAGAAGGAAGAATATATCTTGTATACACTTTATATACCACTGTATACCCTGTGGGGCTTCCCAGGTGGCTCAGTGGGAAAGAATCTGCCTGCCTGTGCAGGAGACACGGGAGACACAGGTTTAATCCCTGGATCGGGCAGATCCCCTGGTGCAGAAAATGACAACCCACTCAAGTATTCTTGCCTGGAGAATTTCATGAACAGCAGGGTCTGGTGGGCTACAGTCCATGGGGTTGCAGAGTCAGACACGACTGAGCACTTACACACACATGCACGTATACCCAATAACTACTATTAATATATTCCCTGGTACATAGTTGGCACAGATTAATATTTTGTGGCAGAATGAATGGATACAGGGTAGTGCAATCTACCTTTGTACTCCATGATCGTTCAGTGAGGGATAGCACAGCTGAAAGTTCAGTCAAAGACTTGAATTGATTGGACAATGATGCAATTAGAGATTTTTTCCTAAGTAGGTATATAAAAGGTATACAAAAGAGACCCTGACTTTGTAAAAAAGTTTCAGGTCTTAGATATCTATTTTCTAAGGCCTAAGTATCATATATATGTATATGGGTGTTATCTATACACAACATGCATATATATTAGTATTTATATTACATATTATATACATATATTAGCATGTATATTAGCAATTATCAACATGATTATTATTTTGTCATTATAATTTTTTTTATTACTTTTGTTACTGGACTAGCTCACATTGGCCCAAGAATTTGCTACATGGGAGGCACTGGACACGACTGAGCGACTTGACTTTCACTTTTCACTTTCATGCATTGGAGAAGGAAATGGCAACCCACTCCAGTGTTCTTGCCTGGAGAATCCCAGGGATGGTGGAGCCTGGTGGGCTGCCGTCTATGGGGTCACACGGAGTCGGACACGACTGATGCAACTTAGCAGCAGCAGCAGCAGGCACGGGCCTAAGCAATTTATATATATTATTTAGTTCAAGCTTCATAAAAGAAGCCTATAAAAAGATATTATTAGCTTCATTTTACATATGAAGAAATATGGCTTATAAAAATTAAGACATCTGAGATTCTTTTCTAGCTAAGATTAAAAGCTAAGTCTCTTCAAAGTCATTTATCTTCAAGGACAACTGATAACCAGTTCATAATTCCATCATTCAAAAATTCAAAGAAAATCAAAACTCTCTCCCCTTAATCCATCTTTCTCTTTTCAAACACACACACGCACACACACACACACACACACACTCCAAGCTTAAGTAAAACAATAAAAACCTATCCCATGATGAAACAAAAAAAGAAACACACCAAGAAAAAGAAGGCCACAGACAGTTGAAACTGTCCATGAACATCTCACTCTCACATCCATCTCATCTACTCAACAAGGACATATACCTGTGTTGTACTTTTCCCTGAAGACTTCTGGACACAGCAAGCCTGACATAATAATCCAAGATCTCATGAAGAAGTGTATTGACTCCATTCAGCTAGAACAGGAGGTATCCTAACACCTAATAGGCAGTTAGGTGAACTCAAAAGTTTTCTTCCAAACTTTGGAAATGACACAGTCATTCTCACCAAGTAAAGACCTGCTTAGAGGCAAAGCTCAGAGCTTGTCGATAAAGATCCTAGTAATGCTGTGTGTGTGCTCAGTCTCATCTGACTCTTTGTGACCCCATGGACTGTAGCCTGCCAGCCTCCTCTGTCCACGTGATACTGGCCTTCAGCAAATAAGTCCCTTGGTAAAATGTGATACTGGACACCATTGGGGTCTACACGATATGGTGTTTTGAAGGGAGTCAGTAAAGACAGGGTGGTGGCCAAGGAAAGCTGATTAGACAAGATGCCAGGCTGCCCTTGCCCTGCAGTCCCTGTAACTCTTAGGTACTATCGTCCACATATGATTTCATTGACACTCATCTAAGGTTCATTCAACATACACCAAAAATGCACTCATAGAGCACTATGCTATAGGAAATCTTTAAATGGCTATAAATTTCATTTCTGAAAAGAAGAGGGGCAGGGGGTTCAGAAGGGAGGAGGAGAAAGAATAAGGGAAAAAGCACACTCATGAGTGCCTCTCTCATGAAGAGAGAGACGCACCTCAGCAGCCCTTCCAGCCTTGACTTTCTAAGGTAGACATGCAATCCACCTCATGTGCCTCAGTTTCCCCCCTCTTTAAAGTGGGGATAGTTACCCTGCCTCAGGCTTCATGAGATTGTTGTGCTATTCAAAAAAAAATGTAAGGTGAAACTGCTCTGTATCCATTGTAAAGGTCCTATTATTGCTCCATGAGCAACACAATTTTTTTTTTCCCCTCATGAGACATTCAATCATTTCTCATGACCCAATCAGGGGGAAATTCCAAGTGCCTCCCCAGTAGTATCTGCTGAGCTGGAAACTCCCTACAAATACTGGCTTCCCAGTACTGCACCCCAGTTACAAAACATTAGTGCTTTCTCAATTTAATGTATTTTCTTGCAGCAACTGGTCCACTAACAGGCAGAGGTGCATTAGTGGGAGATTTATGCTAATATCTCAGCAGTGGAAAATCATGAGCCTCACTATATTCTCATTCGGTCCGAGACAAGTAGCCAGGGTATGTCCTTTAACAGGATTTCCAGGAAGGATACTGCATCTTAAGAAATGCTGATTTGCTGGCATTTATATATTCCAGGAAGAGGGCTGTCTTAAGTGTATCAGAGCATCGAGCAGAGAATTATTTTAATGCCCTCTGCCTCCCTCCACACATCCCCAGCATAAGAGAAGAGCAGAAAATATCCACTGGCTACAGAAATGCTGGCACTGGAGAAGAGGCTGGAACCGTTCTGAAGAGCCCTCATAAGACAATAAGACAAACGTCCTGGAGAATGGGGTGCTATCCATCCCCAGCAACTGCTTCTACGATGGCCCTGCCAGCATGTGTAACGGCCAACTGGTTCATCTTGCTAACTATAACGCTCAGCATATGGGGCGGGAGTGTTTATAGATATATACATACACCATACATTTTTCACAGCAAGTACATATAGAGACCATCCAACTGTATATTTTGCAGACATACAAACACGCACATATATTGTCCATATGTTCAAACAATTTTTAAGCTATATCATGAACAAATAAAGATCTCTTTACACAAAAAGTTGCTAAAGGTACCATAGCGAACACTTCAGAGTGTGGATTTTAAAGATGAAAAAAAAGTGAACTTGAATCCAGCCTGACCTTTTCCAGGTATGTGACCTCTTCTATAAAATGAGAATAACACTGGAATCTTCCCTGAAGGATAACTTCAAGGATTACTCAGGACGATGCGTGTAAAACACTTAGCACAGCATCCGGTGGAAGGTAAATTCTCAACAAATGTTGGCTTTGTTTCTTCTAGATACCATGTCAGGTGGTAATCACCAAAGTTCTTTTAGAATTAAGAGAAGTCAAAACAAATGGCAAGATATTATACACTGCCCATCTAGGACCTCCATCAACAACTTGATGTCTCTTGTCTGTTTCTCACCATATCCCAAGCATGCATCTGTCACTGTACTTACCCTTCCTTCAGCTCTCTTCCTTCACTAGCCTATGACTGTCTTGAAATAAGGAACTGTGTGTTTTTCATCTTTGTTTTCTCAGCCTGTGGATCAGAGACCAGTTCATGGTAGGTGCTCAATAAATATTGACTGAATAAACTATTCTTCATAGATGACATGTCCTATGCAGAAAGACCTGCAACTGGGACTTGTCAGATTTGGCCCAGCAGGGAGATGTACAAATGCAAATTATCATAGTAAAAGCTGATCTCTTAAACAAAGAAGTACAGATAAAGCAAAACAGTGATTTTTTTGAAAAATATTCTACTTTCTTTAGATATTTTCTTTCACTGAGAATATATGAATGTACATATTTTCTCTCATCTTCTTGGGTAACGCCAAAGGACAATTGGATGTTTGATAAAGACCTGAATCCTTTTTCTTGCATATACCACCTCCTTAATGCATAATGTATTCTAGCCTCAGATCTTAAAGCAAAGATCATACAGACTCTTTTAAAAACCTGTGTGAAGAACTCTTCCAAATTTTATATTTTGTCTCTCAGTGAATTTGGTGAATTCAAATTCTTACCTAAAGTGTGAAACCCTAGTGCAAGGAGATACTGTATGTATGGTAAATTTAAGTCTTGAAACATGGACAGAAATATCTATGGAAGAAATGTTTATTGAATGGCAAACAATAAAAAAAATAGTAAGTGTAATGACTATGTGGAAAGGCATTTTGGTGGCCCAGTGTAGCATCAACCATGAATTGTCAGGATACCCCAACTTCCCACTAGCTTTTTCTTAGGGGATCACAGGATCCAACTTTTCACCATCATCAAAGGCAGTTTTATTGTAAGAGTTCCTTGCTCTAATGCAATAATCTTGAGAAGCCAACCAAGTGAAGTCATACTAAGCCATTCTCACCTCATCAGGAATTTATCATCCAGTCATTTGGCACAGTTTCTGGAGGATACTGCAGCAGGAATGGGTAAGAGAAAGGATAAATCCAACTCCTTGGATATTATCTATGAAGTCTCAACACACAACATCACTTTTTTTTCCTAACCACAGTAAGTTTCTATAGTGGGCTCAGCTCACACATATCCACTTCCTTAAGATGGACCTTAAGATGGACACTATGAGTTGTCTGCACCTTCTGTCTCTCATGTGACTCCAGGGACACAGGTAAAGCTTCAGGGGTAGAGCCTGATGAGAATAAATGAATCTGACTGGTGAGGATGGCCAAACGGCCTAAACTGACCCTATCCGATTCAGAGGAAGGACTTAAATATCAGGGTAAGGGGAGAGGTGTACTTTGTCATTTCATTTGGTATGAGCTAAAATGTCTTGCATAAGCTACATTTCATGCTAAGATAGGCGATAAAGGACAGAAACAGTAAGGACCTAACAGAAGCAGAAGAGATTAAGAAGAGGTGGCAAGAATATACAGAAGAACTAAAAATCTTAATGACCCAGAAAACCACTATGGTATGGTCACTCACATAAAGCCAAACATCCTGGAATGTGAAATCAAGTGGGCTTTATTCTTAAAGCATTACTATGAACAAGCTAGTGGATGTGATGGAATTCCAGCTGAACTATTGCAAATTCTAAAAGATAATGCTGTTAAAATTCTACACTCCATATGCCAGCAAATTTGGAGCACTCAGCAGTGGCCACAGAACTGGAAAAGATTAATTTTCATTCCAATCCCAAAGAAGGGCAATGCCAAAGAATGTTCAAACTACCAAACAACTGCAATCGTCTCATATGCTAGCAAAGTGATGCTCAAAATCTTTCAGGGTAGGCTTCAAAAGTACATGAACCAAGAACTTCCAGATATAAAAGCTGGATTTAGAAAACACAGAGTAAGAAGAGATCAAATTGCAAATCACGTTTGGATCCATTGGATCATAGAAAAAGCAATGAGAATTCTAGAAAAATATGTACTTCTACTCCACTGACTATGCTAAAGCCTTTGTGTGGATCACAACAGATTGTGGAAAATTCTTAAAGAGATGGGAATACCAGATCACCTTATCTGTCTCGTGAGAAACTTGTATGCAGGTCAAGAAGCAACAGTTAGAACTGGACATGGAACAATGGACTGGTTCAAAATTGGGAAAGGAGTACGTCAAGACTGTATATTGTCACCCTGCTTATTTAACTTATATGCAGAGTATATCATGCAAAATGCCAGGCTGAATGAATCACAAAGTGAAATCAAGACTGCTGGGAGAAATATCAATAACCTCAGATATACAGATGACAGCAAAGAGGAACTAAAGAGCCTCTGATGAAAGTGAAAGAGAAGAGTGAAAAATCTGGCTTAAAATTCAACATTCAAAAAACTAAAATCATGGCATCCAGTCCCATCACTTCGTGGAAAATACATGGGGAAACAATGGAAACAGTGACAGATTTTGTTTTCTTGGGCTCTAAAAATCACTGTGAATGGTGACTGCAGCCATGGAATCAGAAGATGCTTGTTCCTTGGGGGAAAGCTATGGCAAACCTCGAAAAGAAAGTGAAAGCAAAGTTGCTCAGTCATGCCTGACTCTTTGTGACCCCATGGACTGTAGCTTACCAGGCTCCTCTGTCCATGTGATTTTCCAGGCAAGAGTATTAGGTTGCCATTTCCTTCTCCAGGGTATGTTCCTGATCCAGGGATGGAACCCTGGAGACAGTTTACCATCTGAGCCCCCAGGGAAGTCCAAGAATACTGGAGTGTGTTGCCACGCCCTTCCCCAGGGGATCTTCCCAACCCAAGGATCGAACCTGCATTTCTTACTTCTCCTGCATTGCATGGTGGATTCTTTACCACTAGCACCACCTGGGAAGCCCCGGCAAAACTAGACAGTGTATTAAAAAGCAGAGCCATCACTATGCCAACAAAGGTCCATATAGTCAAAGCTATGTTTTTACAGTAGTCATAAACGGATGTGAGAGTTGGACCATAAAGAAGGTTGAGTGCCAAAGAACTGATGCTTTTGAATTGTGGTGCTGGAGAAGACTCTTGAGAGTCCCTTGGACAGCAAGGAGATCAACCAGTCAACCCTAAAGGAAATCAACCCTGAAAGTTCATTGGAAGGACTGATGTTGAAGCTTAAATTCCAATACTTTGGCCACCTGAAGCAAACAGCCAACTCATCGGAAAAGATAGATTGAAGGCAAGAGGAGAAAGGGGCAACAAAAGATGAAATGGTTGGATGGCATCACCAAGTCAATGGACTTAAGTGTGAGCAAACTCCAGGAGAAAGTGAAGGACAGGGGAGTCTGGCATGCTGCAGTCTACGGGATCACAAAGAGTCAGACACAACTCAGTGACTGAACAACAAAAATGTCTTGGTTGTTATTGATGGCCAGCTGATGGCCATGATGAAATCAATGCCATATCTATATTCATAACACTAGCAGAGTAGAGATGAAAAGAACTAAGGTCTCTAATTTTGTTAAACCATCATATCAATTAAAAAGCAAATCTGTTCATCTCTGGACTTTCTAAGTGTGATAAATTTCCTTATACTTAAGCCACTTATATATCAGCTTTCGTGATATAAAAGAAAAACCACTGCATTAAATGTCCATATTGATTTTAAGATGTAGTTCAATTTGAAAACATTAAAATGTAGATGGGAAGGTAGGGGCAGTACTTATTAGAATTTGGGAAATAAGAGAAAAAATATGTCTGAATTGGCTTGGTTCATGATTCTGAAATTAGAATGTCCACTTAGGATTTATGATCTATAATTAGAAGTGGTTCCAGGCCAGTGGCTGCTCCTTCATAGATAGCAGCCTACAAAATCTTAGACCTTGTTGATATTAATTGATTAGAAAACTGAAAGGAGAGAAGATTAACCATTTCTAGATTTTTTATTGGTAGGCAGATGAATACAATAAAGCTAGATTCTATAAGAAAAATAGACTATTGAGAAGAGTTTAAATTCCTTTTAGATATCATGAAGTACCTATAACTAACATATTTGTTCTTCTCATAATTAATGGCCATTTGCCTAAATGTAGAGTTAATAATATCTGTGACTGCTTCCAGGTTCCTCTATCTCCACATTCATATTTTGCTTATGAGTTCCTTTCCTCTACATGCCATGTATATTCTACTTTGGCTGAATTCTGAGCCTGAGTTTCAGATTCAACCACTTCATAAAGCAACTAACACTTTTCTTTCTCTATCCAGCCACTTAAGCTCTCTCCAACATACTTAAAAAGAGATCAAAACGTGATCAATTTACTACTTAGATTTTTTTCCAAAAAGTAGTTTCCTAGCATAAACAATTTCTATTTATGGCATGCTCCAAACCATCTTATTAAATACTTGAGTGTAGAGGTGCTTGCTTTAAGTCTGAGAAAAAAGTATAAATCAATACAATCATCCAAAAAAAAAAAAAAATTGGACGATCAGTCAAAAAAGAACACTTTATTCGTTACCTAGTTAAGATGTAAGACATTAAACTGGACTGGATCTTTCATAGAAAGTACACCCAAATAATTAAAGGGAGGGTATAATTTAGAAGTTCCCACATTGAGTCACTCTCCTAAGAAATTTGTATTTGTTTTGTATTTTTTGTCTTTTTCAAAAAATCAGCATTCTAATTTCCAGCCATTCTGCATTCCCTAGATACAGAAATTTGAATCTTGGTAACATTCCCCTATAAATTTAAATGCATACAATTATTTTTTAACCAAAAATTAAGAAAATATCACCTCCAGGAGAAAATTTTATGAGTATTAAGGAGAAAAACTAATTAAAGTACCTGTTAATATAAATAAACCTTTTGTTATCTTCAGAGAACAAAATTAAACAGAGACACAGTTTTTAGCCTGGCTAATGTGATTAACAAGATAGTGAAAACAAAGTAGGAAAATTTTTAAGTATCAAGTTTTATCATTTTGATGGATGAACACTGTAAGTAATCAACAATTCAGAGAAAAGTGTTTTTTAAAGTTTTTGCAAGAATCTTCTAATGTGAGCATACACAAATTCTATTAAAAGTACATATAACAGTAGTGGTGTAGGAAGAAGTGTCAAAGATAATATAACATCTAAACAAGTGACTTACAAGTTAAAACACACTTATTTTCTTAGTTAAAGTGGATTTTGCCTTTTACTGCTGTGAAAAATTGGGGCAAATTATACAGCATTTTTGAAATATTCAAGAGCCCTTTTAAAAAATGTGATTTTGGAAAACCACAGCAAAGAATATGCACTCAGTAAATGTTTTTAAGAATTAAACTGAAATGATTAATTCAGCACTACACAGACCAGGTGACAAAGAACAGAGGCTATTTTAAAGGTAATTCATGCTGAAAAACAAATGGTTGAAGAAACAGGAGCTTGTATTACAATCTATAAAACCTCCAGTACATCAATATGATAGGGTAATAATATCTCTATCAGCATAAATTTAGGCCTCTTATATTTATCTGAGAAGAAAAATACAGTAGGCTGTTAGTGGCTAAGTATGTGAGCAATAATTCATAAGTACGCCTAATCCCTACATAGCACTGGATCATCCTAGGTGGATGGTTTCAACATCGTAGGTAGGAAAGGACCAATATTAAATTTATAAAGATGCTATGAGACAAGCTGAACTAAGGTAAAACATTCTTAGAGAAAAAAATTTTAATAAAGAGAAAATAATTTAGTGTAATCTGCAGATTGGACCTGAACTGACGTTTATTAAAGATAAACAAATAATTATTATCTCCCTAAT
The DNA here is from genome assembly GCF_032452875.1 of Bos javanicus. Taxonomy (NCBI): domain Eukaryota; kingdom Metazoa; phylum Chordata; class Mammalia; order Artiodactyla; family Bovidae; genus Bos; species Bos javanicus. The sequence goes on from NC_083889.1 coordinate 31,454,268, forward strand.
ACTGTTCCCATTTTAAATCTCCCTAATATTGTTTCCATTTTAAATCAAGAACTCAGATTTTGTGCCCAGCTAAAATCCTGAATTTCCCAGGCTCCCACCTGGTTCTAATAGACCAGGAAAAAAAGTTCTGTGCAATGAACTTTTAGGGAAAACGAGGTTATCTTTAAAAGGAATAGGAACTGCCTTTGCCCTGAGCATCATGTTTAAGCCACACTTTTTTGAATTTTCTTACCTGCAGCCATAAGTCATCCCTAACCCAAACAGGGGTCTGACATCTTACAAGCAATTTATTGTTATGAAATAGGATGTCGTTTCAAATTACATGAATAAACCAGCACATATAAGCTAACTAGCATAATAAACTTTTAAAGCTGACAGTAGCAGTATCTTAATGGAGCAGAATTTCCAAGGACTACAAAATGAAGCTTTGTTTTCTCTTTCTCATGAATGCAGGTGTGACAATAAACTCTCTCTAGCCTGACTCAGAGAACTTCCCTGGTCAAACTGAGATAGTTACTTAAAAATAAATAAATAAATAAACTATTCATGAAGCCAAGTAACAACTTGGGTGGGGTGGGGGAGGAATCTAGGTTTCAATATAACCAACCAGCTTGTAAGGAATATAAAAATATTTTACCTGGCCTGTGGTTACTTATTGAATAAAAGGCAAAATGTGCTTTAAAAGGGCTTCCCAGGTGGTGCTAGTGGTAAAGAACCTGCCTGCCAACACAGGAAACATAAGAGATGTGGGTTCAATCCCTGGGTCAGGAAGATCCCCTGGAAGAAGATTTGGCAATCCTTTCCAGCATTCTTGCTTGGAGAATCCCATGGACAGAGTTAGCCTGGTGGGCTACAGTCCATGGGGTCACAGAGAGTCAAACACAACTGAAACAACTTAGACATATTTTTAAAATGAAAATTAATTGAACAAAGCTTAATAGAAAGTTTTCTTTGATAGAAAACTTTCTTTAATAAAAGCGTATGTCTAATGGATTAGATCAGCTGACTAGATTAAGGCACTGTGATTAGACAGTATCTCCTTGTCAGGTTACTTTCCAGAGACAATATGACCAAGTCACTCCTTACTTTTCAAATCATTTATTGGCACAAATTGAATCACTTCTTGGCACAAATTAAACCACTTCCAACACAACCTTAAAACACTGAAACCTGCGAACTGAAGCTTCTTCAACTTAATTCTGTATCTCTCATTGTCTAGTCTGCCAGGTGTCTCCCTAAATCCATGGGGGAGGTTAGAGGATTTGTTCATTTTGAATATCCACTGATTCTTATTTTGATTTTTCTGGGATAATGATTATGTTGTTTGAAAAGAGTATAGAAGGTTTAAACAGGACAAACTTCTAAACACACCACATGAGGTTATAACAGAAAAACATAAGCATCCCTCATGCTTTATTAAGTGAAGATCATTCATATTTTTGAGTTTTTACCTGGGAGTAAAACTCCTCCAAAAGATTGTGCCTTTTAACCTACACCAATGTCCAGTTTTGGGGTGCTTTTTCAAAATTATTTTAACCAAAAATAATATTCAGATTTTCCACTTTCCACAGGGCACATCCTGAAAAAGTATTTTTATTTATAGCATTATACATAAAACCTATAAATGCTCTGAACAGTATGGGTTTGATATGTCTGAAGGTTGTTTTTTTTTTTTTTTTTTAACTTATATTCACAAGATCTTCCAGGAGAAATATACGACAATGAAGTTAAACTTCAGCTAACCTTCTAGACATAACTCTCAGGTACTCCCAGATTTACTAGTGATCAATTCTCCACACTTGTGAAAAACGTAGAATAGTCTCTGACACTTTGATATACAAATTCCACTTTTAAAATTACGATGTTCACAGAGTTGCTGGAAAGAATAGACTTCTTCATTTGTGAGAAGTAGAGAATAGAGAAAAGGTAACAAGGGAATTTTTTAACATGTGTTTTCTGGACAGCAGGCAAGCAACCAGTTATTTCTGGAACTCTTTCATTGCATTAAAATATCACAGAGCCAAATTCTGCCCTCAAATGATTTTTCTTAAACTTATTTGAGTCCATATGTTTCTAGAAGCTGAATTTGCTTCAGTGCATTTCAAGGTCTAATCTTGCTGTTATTACACAGACAGAATCTCCATGAAATTGAATTTTTGTTTATGTAAGAACAGTGTATTTGAATATTTCCTGAAGCAAAATGTGGGCAAAGACTGTGAAGAATTAGGGTTAGTGGAAAATAAATTGCAGATCATCAAAACATCTCTGAACTCACTAATTTTTCTTACAAGATTTCTCCTTTACTTGGAGAATGTTTTTTTCTTCTTTTACAGGAGGACATCTGAGAACACAGAAAGGAGTATCTAGAGGATTTTTATTTAAAGGTATCTCTTAAAAACTTAACAATGTCCCTTACAATTTCTTTTAAAAATGTTTTTATCTCCATTTAGTTATTAAATAAAATACAAATTTCTATGTAAAGCATCGTCAGTGCAAAATAAGGAAAAAGAAAATGTAGACTGTAAGTAATTCTGCTTAAAATTGTTATTTTTCATAGTCTGGTTGCCAATTTAATACCATATGGCCATTAATTGTGCAGTATAAAGTAAAATATTATGTGCTTTTCTGTATAATTAATGAATCTTAAATTCAAGAATTTAAAAGAGGCAAAAATTATTCCACCAGATTCCAGACATTCGGGAACCTCTATATAATATCACAAATCTTCTTTTAAAGTTTCTGAACATTTGTCATTTTCCTGTAAAGCTATATTCATCTTCATACCAAAAGTACCTGTTTCATTTTTCAGATAATAAGGGGGGAAAAAAAAAACCTCTCCTACATCTGCACAAAATATGTCTATCCTCATTAGATCCATTTTTTTCAATTAAATTCAAGTTTCTCTGTCCAAAAAGCATAAATCTGGGTATTGATTTAACTATAAACTCATGAAACTCCCGGTAGTCTTCTAAAACCATTTTACTTGGATGAGCATATAAGCTTTTAAAATATCAAGTTATTCCAGTATTTAATACACATAACTGCTTCCAGAGGGCTAAAGGCAATAAGGCACAGCTGCCCATTCCATTTGAAGAACAACTAGACTGCTAGCCAGTGTCTCACCACTTCGTTGTTTTTTTTTTTTTAAAGCGTTTGCTTCTATTTTATTCAGTATGAGTTTGATACCTTCTGAACATGAACCATATCACCAGCAGCCAAAATCAATAACCTATCTAATCAAGGCCCTATAAACTAACAACAGACCCTTGGTGCTCTGTTCCTATAAAATGTAGTTCATTCGAAGTCTTTCCTTCCAAACCAGTCTAACTCTAAATTTATTATCCTCTTCTGACAAGGTTAGAGCATTGTCTACCCTAGACTTCTAGAAAGACCCTTTTGGGGAGAAAATCAATTACCTCTTGAAAAGAAAAAAAAAAAGACCTCTCTGAAATTTTTTTCTTTGCTTCATTTTTTTTTTTTTTTGAGAGCAAGGAATCTTCTCCATGAAACTTTCATACAGCAAGCAGCTACTTCTTTTCAAATAAAAATCATGTGTAAATATTTCACAGACATGTCTCTACTGTGAATTGCACAATATGAAAAGGAGATGTTAAAGAAATATTTCCTTAAATCAAACCAAATAAGAATATAAACATTTTCCTAAATCCATGAAGTTTTGAAGTCTAAGCCACAAATTCTCCTTGTATAAAACATCATATGTTTTTCTGATATCCTGTAAGCTGTGGCTGAATAGCCTTCTCTCAATGACTTCATAATGTATCTGATACTCATGTTTACTTTAAGCTTCTTCAAATGATATTTTCCATCTTAAAAACTGAGAAGGATTTTTGCCTTGAAAGATTATTCATAGGTAGCAATATAAGCAAAACCAAAAGTTTATCCAAATTTTCTTTTCTCCCCTAGATCTGTGACATTAAACACATGTGTGCAAAAACCCTTTAGATGATAGCGATTTTCCTTTTATATTTTAGGTATTTAATGACTCTTTCTCCTCACTTTCACTTTCTCCTCAGTTAGATATGCACAGCTACTAAACTGGATGGAGACCAGCAAACTCAGAAAACAGCTAGAAAACTTGAATCAAATGTCAGCAAAGACACTGGTATGAATTCCACATGTTACCCATTGTTTCTTGATAAAACATAATCAACAACTCCCTTTAGAATAGTGTATGAAATTAAAATTCACTTTAAATATAACAAGAAAAGTGCTAATAACTAATGGACAAGCAGAAATGATACTATTTATTGAGAATACTCTTTTAAGTAAGCCAAATGTTAGAAAAGAGAGGCCATAAATAAGTATTGATATGGAAACATTAATGCTGATGTTGGCTACCAACACCAAGTCTAAACGGTATTCTTATCTGCACTCATTGATCTTACCAGCTTGTGTTCTTTCAGGATCTACTGATGGCCCCATATATCAAAGAGCTAATCTCTTCTGTTGCTTTTGTTTACTGGCTTTGCATCTATTCTCAGCTTTAGTGCCAAGTTTTCAGCGAAAACTTACACAGTCCAGTTTATAAGCATCTGACTCCTCCTGATGGTATAATCTCTATGTGCTGCTTTTCTTTAAAAGATGCCACATGCCACTTCTGACCCACACTCCACAGGTTCTGAGTTGTTTCAACAACAGGAGTGATGAATGGTCCTTCTCTACTACTACTTAGTTCCCTTAGGACTAGGTACACAGTCAACACAGCAGCTGGAGGAAGGAGAATGATCTGTGGCTGGGAAATATTGAAAATCACTAGCCTGTATGATGACTGAATCTGTGCCCTTGAACTTTTCAAGCCTTCTGACTAATACTGTAACCAAGATATCCAAAGACAGAACAGGGAAGCATAAGAATACTTTTTCCCCTCAATTCAGAATACATGAGTCTTACAAGGAGTGTTCCCGGGTGACTCCAGGAGACCTGGGTCTGATTCCTAGGTCAGGAAGATCCCCTGGAGGAGGAAATGGCAACCCACTCTAGCATTATTGCCTGGAAAATTCCATGGACACAGGAGTCTGGTGAGCTACAGTCTATAGGGTTGCAAAGAGTTGGACACAACTGAGTGACTGAGCATGCAGCTTTAAACACAGAAATGCTTTATTTTCCACTACTTAAAACTGCTTCAGTAAGGGTGGTGGTGTTCACTGGGAGTATATCTCTCCAAGATTTGAAACCATCATCTTTTTCACATTCAGAAGGAGCTCAAAATCAATACTTTAGCCACTCTCATTACAAGTTGTGCAAGTGATCCTTGGAAATCAGCGATAAGATGACATTAGCACCACCTACAATGACCACAGGCTTCTTCCAGCATGAAGCCTATCACTGCAGCCATCTCCAGCACAGCCCATTACCATGAAAGATTTAGCAGCCAGAGTGTCATAATGCAGTCAGTGCTGATGTTCATCTGGATCTGTGATGCCCATTTGTTCCTTTAATGCTCTTTATGCTGGCAAGAAAGCTGATCCCATTTTGTTGACCAAATATCCAAGAGATATAGATCTCCAAGTAGGAGAAAATCCAGTTTCCTTTAGAGGAAATTGAAGGGAGAACACTGGCCATATTTTTCCCAGCTCAATCTCTTAGTCACCATGTTCTTATAGGCATTTTACTATATTTATATTGTTCAAAAGACAGTATATAACTCTCCATGTCCAAAGGCTGTGAAAATATAGATTCAAATGCATTTTGAAAATCTTGCATTAAGGCATGACCTTTATTTTCAGGTATAACATATCACAAGATTATTTGTCAATATTAGAAGATGCTAGCATTCTGCTCAAATGTTATTTAAATACAAAAATTAACAACTATATATTCTATACCTATTACTGTGTATCAAATAATAAGCATGTTTCCACCAATATGCCTATTTAATATTTACTAGGTAACTACAGTTTTATATGTAAGGATATAGAACTGTAATCTCCAACACTGTAGCCAATAGCCACCTGTAACTACAGAGCACTTGAAATGTGACTATTCCATTGTTGTAAGTATAAAATACATCCCAGGTTTCAAAGACTAAATACAAAAAATAAGAGAGAATGTTCATGTGGATGACATGTAGATTTGATAATATTTTGGATATGATGGGTTAAATAAAATATATTATTAAAACTAATTTTACCTGTATTTTTTTACATTTCTCATGGAACTACTAGAAAATTTTAGTTACATATATAGTTCACATTTAAGGCTTACCCTGTATTTCTGTTGGACAGGGATTATGTAGAAGATAAGTCTAGTTCAGAGATCAACTAAAGCAAAATATATCCATAAAATACAACAATTTCTAGCTTTACTTATTTCCAGTATTCTCTTTCTCTGGAGGAAAGGGAAGAAAAGGTCTGTTAAGACATTTATTGTACAAACTTTGAACCTTAATGATCTAGAATGTACTAATTTGCTCTAGGTAAAAACTTCATGTTAAAGATTAGAAAAGAAAATTGCCACTTTTTAAATTGCCACAGCCAATTTTGACAAGTTTGGAATAAAAGGGAACTTCCTTAACATGATAAAAGGCATCTATGAAAAACATACAATGAATATCATGCCTAATTGTGAACGAATGAAGGAACTGTCCTAAGATTGGAAACAAGGTGTAATTGTTTCTCATCACTTCTTTTCAGTGTTGTACTAGAAGTTCTGTGAAAGTGAAAGTCGCACAGTCGTGTCTGACTCTTTGCGACCCCATGGACATGTAGCCTGCCAGGCTCCCCTGTCCATGGAATTCTCCAGGACAGAACATTGGAGTGGGCAGCCAATCCCTTCTCTGGGGGCTCTTCTCAACCTGGGGATGGAATCCAGGTCTCCCACATTGCAGGTGGATTCTCTACCATCTGAGCCACCAGAGAAGCTGAAGAATACTAGAGTGGAAAGCCTATCCCTTCTCCAGTGGATCTTCCTGACCCAGGAATCCAACCAGGGTCTCCTGTATTGCAGGTGGATTCTTTACCAGCTGAGCTACCACGGAATTTCTTAACAATTCAGTTTAAAAAAAGAAATTAAAGTCTTCTATATTGGAAAGAAGTCGCTCAGTCGTGTCCAACTCTTTGCAATCCTGTGGACTGTACCTACCAGGCTTCTCTTGTCCATGGGATTCTCCAGGCAAGAATATTCAGACTTAAATTGAATAAAGTAGGGAAAACCACTAGACCATTCAGGTATGACCTAAATCAAATCCCTTATGATTATACAATGGAAGTGAGAAATAGATTTAAGGGACTAGATCTGATAGATAGAGTGCTTGATAAACTATGGACTGAGGTTCGTGACATTGTACAGGAGACAGGGATCAAGATCATCCCCATGGAAAAGAAATGCATAAAACAAAATGGCTGTCTGGGGAGGCCTTACAAATAGCTGTGAAAAGAAGAGAAGTGAAAAGCAAAGGAGAAAAGGAAAGATACAAGCATCTGAATGCAGAGTTTCAAAGAATAGCAAAAAGAGATAAGAAAGCCTTCCTCAGCGATCAATGCAAAGAAATAGAGGAAAACAACAGAATGGGAAAGACTAGAGATCTCTTCAAGAAAATTAGAGATACCAAAGGAATATTTCATGCAAAGATGATCTCAATAAAGGACAGAAATGGTATGGACCTAACAGAAGCAGAAGATATTAAGCAGAGATGCAAGAATACACAGAAGAACTGTACAAAAAAGATCTTCACGACCCAGATAATCACGATGGTGTAATGACTGACCTAAAGCCAGACATCCTGGAATGTGAAGTCAAGTGGGCCTTAGAAAGCATCACTATGAACAAAGCTAGTGGAGGTGATGGAATTCAAGTTGAGCTATTCCAAATCCTGAAAGATGATGCTGTGAAAGTGCTGCACTCAATATGCCAGCAAATTTGGAAAACTCAGCAATGGCCACAGGACTGGAAAAGGTCTGTTTTCATTCCAATCCCAAAGAAAGGCAATGCCAAAGAATGCTCAAACTACCACACAATTGCACTAATCTCACACGCTAGTAAAGTAATGCTCAAAATTCTCCAAGCCAGGCTTTAGCAATATGTGAACCGTGAACTTCCTGATGTTCAAGCTGGTTTCAGAAAAGGCAGAGGAACCAGAGATCAAATTGCCAACATCTGCTGGATCATGGAAAAAGCAAGAGAGTTCCAGAAAAACATCTATTTCTGCTTTATTGACTATGCCAAAGCCTTTGACTGTGTGGATCACAATAAACTGTGGAAATTCTGAAAGAGATGGGGAATACCAGACCACCTGATCTGTGTTTTAAGAAATCTATATGTAGGTCAGGAAGCAACAGTTAGAACTGGACATGGAACAACAGACTGGTTCCAAATAGGAAAAGGAGTACGTCAAGGCTGTATATTGTCACCCTGCTTATTTAACTTATATGCAGAGTACATCATGAGAAACGCTGGACTGGAAGAAACACAAGCTGGAATCAAGATTGCAGGGAGAAATATCAATAACCTCAGATATGCAGATGACACCACCCTTATGGCAGAAAGTGAAGAGGAACTGAAAAGCCTCTTGATGAAAGTGAAAGTGGAGAGTGAAAAAGTTGGCTTAAAGCTCAACATTCAGAAAATGAAGATCATGGCATCTGGTCCCGTACTTCATGGGAAATGATGGGGAAACAGTGGAAACAGTGTCAGATTTTATTTTTCTGGGCTCCAAAATCACTGCAGATGGTGATTGCATCCATGAAATTAAAAGACACTTACTCCTTGGAAGGAAAGTTATGACCAACCTAGATAGCATATTCAAAAGCAGAGACATTACTTTTCAACAAAGGTCCATCTAGTCAAGGCTATGGTTTTTCCAGTGGTCATGTATGGATGGGAGAGTTGGACTGTGAAGAAGGCTGAGTGCCGAAGAATTGATGCCTTTGAACTGTGGTGTTGGAGAAGACTCTTGAGAGTCCCTTGGACTGCAAGGAGATCCAACCAGTCCATTCTGAAGGAGATCAGCCCTGGGATTTCTTTGGAAGGAATGATGCTAAAGCTGAAACTGCAATACTTTGGCCACCTCATGCGAAGAGTTGACTCATTGGAAAAGACTCTGATGCTGGGAGGGATTTGGGGCAGGAGGAGAAGGGGACAACAGAGAATGAGATGCCTGGATGGCATCACTGACTCAATGGACATGAATCTGGGTGAACTCTGGGAGTTGGTGATAGACAGGGAGGCCTGGAGTGCTGTGATTCATGGGGTCTCAAAGAGTCGGACACGACTGAGCGACTGAACTGAACTGAAAGAATCTGCCTGCAATGCGGGAGACCTGGGTTCAATCCTTGGGTTAGGAAGATCCCCTGGAGAAGGAAAAGGCTACCCACTCCAGTATTCTTGCCTGGAGAATCCCACGGATGGAGCAGCCTGGGGGATCATAGAGTCCATGGGATCGCAGAGTCGGACACGACTGAGTGACTTCACTTCACTTTCACAATAGTATCAAAAATAACATGTTTAGGAATAAACTTAACAAAAATGTTCCACAGCTGTACACTGAAAATTACACAAGATTGGTGAGAGAAATAAAAGAAAACCTAAATAAATGGAAAGACATTTCATGTTCATGGACTAGGATACTCAGTACTGTTAAGATGGCAATTATTCCCAAAGTGATCTGTGAATTCAGTGCAATCCCTTTCAAATTTTCATCAGATTTCCAGAATCAACAAGCTGATGCTAAAATCTATAATGAAGTGAGAAAAATCTAGAACAGCCAAAGCAATTTTGAAAAAAAAAAAAAAACAATAAAGTCGGAAGACTTTCACTTCATAAGTTTGAAACTTCACTGTAATTTGATTACTACAGCTCTCAAGATAGGGTGAAACTGACATAAGGATGGACATATGGGTCAAAGTAACAGAGTTGAATCCAAAAATGAATCCTTATATTTTCAGTTAGCATTCACCAAATTACCAAGCAAGTACACTGGAGAAATAATAGCCTTTTTAACATACGGTGCTAATACAATAAACTACCCAAAAAAAGAAAAACCAGAAACATAGCAGACCTTTATTTCATAACATATAAAAGAGAAAAACTTCAACACTTTGACTTAGGCAAAATATTCCTAGATATGACATCAGAAACATGTTCCATGTAAAAATAATGATAAATTGTACTTCCAAAATTCAAAATATTTGTGTTTTATGAGATTTCATCAAGAAAATGAAAAGACAAGCAACAGACTGAGATAAAATATTTGCAAAGCATTTATCTGACCAAGGACTTATATCGAGAACATACAAAGAACTCTTTCACTCAAACATAAGACAAACAACTCTATCAAAAATGGCCAAAAGATTTAAATAGATATTTTATCAAAGAAGATGGATAATAAGCATATTAAAAATGCTCAGTATTATTATTCATTAGGAAAGCACAAATAGAAATCATAATGTGATATTATACTCACTAGAATTTTATACACACTAGAATGGCCATAATAATAAAAAAAGACAATAATACTGGGGAAAATGTGGAGAAACTGGAAGCTGCATACACTGCTGACATAAATGTAAAATAGTACAGTCACTTTGGAAAACAGTTTAGAAGTTCCTCAAAATGGTAAACAGAGTTACCGAATAAGCCAGCAATTCCACTCCTAGGTATATATCCAAGAGAAATGAAAATAATGTATATCCACACAAAAGCTTATACATGAAAGTTCTTAGCAGCATCATTCCTAATCACCAAAATTTGTAAATATATAAGTGTTCATCAACTGGTGACTGATTTCATGAGTAAAATGTGGTCTGCCCTTATGATGGACAATTATTAAGCAATAGAAAGGAATGAACTATGGACATATGTCACAACATCGACAAAACAACAAAAAAAATTATGCTCAAAGAAATCTGCTACAAAAGGCCACACATTATGTGATTATATGATTAAATTACATGGTTCCACGTAAATGAAGTGCTCAGAAAAGACAAAACTATAAAAACAGAAAGCAGATTAGTGGTCTATAGGGATGAGAGGAGGAGTAGGGTGTGAGATGGATTAACAGTAGGGATGCTAAAAAAATCTTCTAAACCTCATTTATAGTGATGGCTGCACAACTTGGTAAATTTACTAAAAATCTTTGGACTAGTATCCTGGAAAAAGGTGAAATACCTGAAATGTCAAATTTAAAAAAAATTAAATCTTATAATCTGTCAGTTCAGTTCAGTTGCTCAGTCGTGTCCGACTCTGTGCAACCCATGAATTGCAGCACGCCAGGCCTCCCTGCCCATCACCAACTCTCAGAGTTCACTCAAACGCATGTCCATTGAGTCGGTGATGCCATCCAGCCATCTCATCCTCTGTCGTCCCCTTTTCCTCCTGCCCCCAATCCCTCCCAGCATCAGAGTCTTTTCCAATGAGTCAACTCTTCGCATGAGGTGGCCAAAGTATTGCAGTTTCAGCTTTAGCATCATTCCTTCCAAAGAACACCCAGGGCTGATCTCCTTTAGAGTGGACTGGTTGGGTCTTCTTGCAGTTCAAGGGACTCTCAAGAGTCTTCTCCAACACCACAGTTCAAAAGCATCAATTCTTCAGTGCTCAGGTTTCTTCACAGTCCAACTCTCACATCCATACATGACCACAGGAAAAACCATAGCCTTGACTAGACGAACCTTTGTTGAAAAGTAATGTCTCTGCTTTTCAATATGCTATCTAGGTTGGTCATAACTTTCCTTCCAAGGAGTAAGCGTCTTTTAATTTCATGGCTGCACTCACCATCTGCAGTGATTTTGGAGCCCCCAAAAATAAAGTCAGCCACTGTTTCCACTGTTTCCCCATCTATTTACCATGAAGTGATGGGACCAGATGCCATGATCTTCATTTTCTGAATGTTGAAGCTTTAGGCCAAGTTTTTCACTCTCCTCTTTCACCTTCTTCAAGAGGCTTTTGAGTTCCTCTTCACTTTCTGCCATAAGGGTGGTGTCATCTGCATATCTGAGGTTATTGATATTTCTCCCAACAATCTTGATTCCAGCTTGTGTTTCTTCCAGACCAGCGTTTCTCATGATGTACTCTGCATAGAAGTTAAATAAGCAGGGGGACAGTATACAGCCTTGACGTACTCCTTTTCCTATTTGGAACCAGTCTGTTGTTCCATGTCCAGTTCTAACTGTTGCTTCCTGACCTGCATATAGGTTTCTCAAGAGGCATGTCAGGTGGTCTGGTATTCCCATCTCTTTCAGAATTTTCCAGTTTATTGTGATCCACACAGTCAAAGGCTTTGGCATAGTCAATAAAGCAGAAATAGATGTTTTTCTGGAGCTCTCTTGCTTTTTCAATGATCCAGTGGATGTTGGCAATTTGATCTCTGGTTCCTCTGCCTTTTCTAAAGCCAGCTTGAACATCTGTCACTTAAAACACTACAAAGTCTGGCTTCAACCTACCCAGGACAATTGAAAAAAAAAAACAAACTTTGTTGGGTATCAGTGTGGACTCTAGAATCAAAGAGATTTGGCTTCAAATCTCACTCTACTACTTACTAGCCGTGCAACTTGAGTGATTTCACCTCTCTGAGACTTACACTTTTCATCTACAAAATAGAGTTAACGGTGTCTCCTTGCCAGATCATGGTGATAATTAGAGGCAAGGCATGCAAAGCGCTGAGCAAAGTTAGGCACAAAGTGCTCACTGATTGGTAGCTAGAATTATTAGCTACATCTCCAAATTATTTCCATGCTCTTCCAAAATGAGCTCAGCTTTAGCTCCTTTGGTTAAGGAACTTCCCTTAGGCATTCCTAATTGTCATATTGTATTATTATAATTTTCTTCACTAAAGATTGCTACCCCTCCTGCCCCATCAAAAGTACTTATTCTTCCAGCTCCACTAATTCCTATAGAGCATTCCATCCCACTAGGGATACTGTTCTCCTAAACTCCTCTCTTTGTATATACAACTCCTTTGTCTATGTACAACTCCTGTGATTCAGAAGCATACAATCACACGATTGCCACCTGTATTTTCTTGAGTGTATAATCTGACTCCTGTGCTACCACACTCCCCTGCTGCCTGAAGCCATGGACGATATCATGGGATTTTTGTCTGGCAAGTTGAGATGAAACTTCAATCTTTCTGTACCACACTTCCAGATAGCCACAGTGATATGCGGTTTGATATCATTACTCTCCTGCATTGTGATTCAGTTTTTATGAGAATACATTTACATGAAGAAGTGCTCAATGACTGTAGAATAAAAAAATAAGCTTAACAAAGGTAAAAGTTCCATAAAACAGACTCAAAAAAATTAACTAGATTGTTGTTCTATCTTCTTTGGCTGCTAGACAAAGACCCAAATCTACTGCTTATTACTCTGTTTTCAAAATGTTCACACCCACGAAATGGACTCAGTAAAAACAGATAAGCACAGGAGTTAAGGTGTATCACCTACCTAAATTATAAAGAAATGCCAACTCTCTATATATACTGCAAACACTCAGTAGTGAATTTCTGAATAAAGCAATGCATGACATCACAATTAGTCTTCCTTATTAACAACTTAGCAACTTTCAATGTTTGAAAAACAGAATCAGACATTGTAGAAAAATTTCCCCTTATTTTACCTCCTATCATTCTTTCAAACAAAAAAAAAAATCAGACATTTTCCAAGAATTTAGACATCAAAATCTCAACCAAAAGACCTGTCTTTATCAAAAGAAATAACTGCTCTTGCTACGATCTTCATTCTTCAGAAGATTTCTAAATTGCCCCCTTCCTTTTTAAAAAATACATTAGAATAGATAATGACCTACATCCTTCCACTTTTGTCACTTTTGATGGGATCTTCTCTTTTCAGCTTCATTTGTTACTCTTGTCTCTATCAAAATACCACTTCTTGAAATTTCTGACAAAATTTCTGGTTGCACTAGTTGGAGGCTGGGAGCAGAATTTTCCTGGCCTTGCATCAGTACTGACCCTGTGTGCAACCTGAGGTAAAAATCTCTCAAAAGTACAGGCAGGTGGTCCAGTGGTTGGGAATCTGCCTTCCAAGGCAGGGGATTCAGGTTCGATCCCTGGTTGGGAAACTAAGATCCCACAAACCATGTGGCCACTAAGCCTACGCACCACAGTGAAGAGCCAGAGTGCTGCAACTGAGAGCCAGTGCAGCCATAGATAAATGCATACCACACAGGGATCAAAATGTCCAACCCACCTACTCAAAGGCGTGCTGAGAGATAAATGAGACCACAAGCATGAAAACCCTTCAGTGATTGTGGATAAAATTCAACATCATCATGAGGATCATTAAATTTCTTCCTGGGCGCTAAAGGGGTGGAACCCACCAGAGACAAATCCCCACCTGACCCCTGAAATTCAAAGGAACCACTGGATTAGTAGATTCAATATTTTCTTTTATTCATTAAATAGAGAAACAGCCATCACACATTAAACTTGGATCTTTCTGTTTGGAAGGAGGCAGAGATTTGGGGCAAAAGGTTTACTTTGATTCTTGGCTCCAGTACTTAAAACTTTGGCAGTCTGGCCAGTGTCCTCATCTGCAAAATGGGAGTGCATATCAAAGGTTATAAAACCCTTGAGTGCTACTCAGATGTAAATGCTTATCAAATATTTAGTAACTATGTTTCAAAAAAATTACATGTTCAATATTTGAAGAGCTCTAACACCTATTAGCTCTACTCTTTATTCCACTGTGTCATTCTAAATAAGTACTCTCCTGCGTTCTATCCTGAGCAAGAAATGAATTTTCAAAACTGATTAGTTTTGCAGGAACATAGAGAGAGATTTACAAATACACCAATTTGAAATGTGATTTCTTGAATAACTTGCCTGTCATTTTAACAGAATATGGGATAGAGGGATAAAAAGAAAGCTTCATTACTGTCCAGACCAATTTGACTCTTACAAAGCTAATTAAACATGTCTTGAGTATATAAAATATATCATCCTCAGATAACAGCATACTGTTAAGTTCTTCATCTTATTAAGAGCTTGCATTAATGTTCCTTCAACATAAATTTTATACCCAGACAGGTACTATTTGAGAAACCTCACAATAGGAATGACCTAAATTAGGGTGACAGAGGCAAAAGATGGATCACCAGGGCCTGTCTCAACAAGAAGAGGAATGGGGATTCGATCTTACATTATTGTCCAATTCTAATGTGCTAACATTATCTTCTGAAAAAAGCTTCCTTCCTCAAGCCATCAACCCCTCTGGGGCTCAGCATCAAGGTAAGGAATTTCACAACCCAAGGGACTAAACCCCATACCTCAGAGTCATAAAGTCAACGCTGAAAGACTCTTAGAGGTCCTTGAAACTTTATCCTTTATAAATAAGGAAAAAGAGACCCAAAGAGGTGATATGTCGGAAGTTATAGATTCTGATATGTAGCACAGCATCTTTTTCAGAGAAAAGAAAGTTAATGTAAGATAGTCACCAGAATGTATCTGAGTACTAAAAATAAAGCTTTAAAGATTAACCAATGACTATGAGTCTGTTTCTGCTTTATAGATAGGTTCATTTTTCAGACTTGTGATTGCCAAGGGGGCAGGAGGAAGGGAGAATGATAGACTGAGAGTTTGGGGTGATTACGTGCAATTACATTTAGAATGGATAAATAACAAGGTCTCACTGTACAGCATAGGAACCACACTCAATATCCTGTGATAAACCATAATGGAAAAGACTATCAAAAAAGAATATATACAGTATGCATATAAATGAGTCACTTTGATATATAGCAGAGACAGGCACTGTAAATCAACTATACTTCAACAAAAATATTAATCAATGGATTTCATCAATTGATCTGATGAGTCCATGGCTCTTACTTTCTATTATCTCATGCCTGTCGTAAGGCACCATCCTGGCTCATGTGTGAGCCCTAACATTTGGATATAGTCTCTCCAACACATTGCTTCCTCCAGCCTATATTTGAACACCCTTTTTTAATTTGGTGTGAATGCCCCCATTTTGGGGTGCTCTCTCTCCAGGAACCAGAACTGAAGCCAAAGTTTAGAAGAGCAGCACGACTTACAATCAGAGGCTAAAAGTGACATTTTACCACAATAAAAAATGTCACAAGATTTTTTTTTAAAAATCACAAGCATATAAATATACATTGTTTTCCCTGATAAGATTACATTCAGGCTATTAAAAGCCTTTTTATGTTCTTTCTTCTCTTTCACGTTCCCCAGATGTAGGCTATAGTACAATGGGACATTGACCCAACCACAAAAGTCTTCCTCCGTAATCTCTATTGCAGTGAATTGGAGCCATAGGAAATGCCCTATGACCTGAAGAGCTTCCCCAAACAGAAACTCCTGAGCATTAATGGGTAAATTTTCAGTATCACGGTAAAGTTTCTATAGAGTTGACATTTGAATGATGCTGTGACAGCTTTTTGTACCTTACATACTGTCAGTGCAACCATATTAGGGACCACTTTTGACTTTGTAAAGCCATTTTAAAAAAGTTGGGGGGTGAGAATTAAAAAAAAATACTTCACTGACATGCCAAGGGCATATACACTAACAGAATAATGACCCCCCCTTTCAGGATCATTCCCTTGGGAGGGGGGAAAAAAACGTGAGTGTACATGTACACATATATATGTACACACATGCGCACGTGCACACACACCTTCTAGGGATCTACAATTCCTTCAGATTCATTAAAAGGCCAATGGAATGGCGACTTTGCATACATTTATAGGCTTCCCTGGTGGCTCAGAGGTTAAAGCGTCTGCCTGCAATGTGGGAGACCTGGGTTCAATCCCTGGGTTGGGAAGATCCCCTGGAGAAGGAAATGGC
The DNA here is from genome assembly GCF_032452875.1 of Bos javanicus. Classification (NCBI taxonomy): domain Eukaryota; kingdom Metazoa; phylum Chordata; class Mammalia; order Artiodactyla; family Bovidae; genus Bos; species Bos javanicus. Next base: position 31,471,048 of record NC_083889.1, read on the forward strand.
AACCCACTCCAGTACTCTTGCCTGGAGAATCCCATGGAGGAGGAGCCTGGTAGGCTACAGTCCAAGGGGTTGCAAAGAGTGGGACAGGACTGAGCGACTTCACTTTCACTTTCATGGTCTGTAAGAGACACTTTTATTGAAATTCAGTTGTAACTGTGAATGCTTCAGACCAGATACAATTTTAACATTTTCTGCTACTGGAGTGGGAAGACCAAATAGCTATTTCAAATTCACATTTCCCTTTTCCAATTGAACGTGTCACTCCCCCTGGAACGCCCGTATGCCACGATACCTCTAGCTTTCCAATTCATTTTCATTGGAAAAATCTAAACATGAAGCAATACCTTCTACTCTACCAGTCACCGAGGATCCCCTTAGGGTATTTTTGTGTTGAAAGAAGTCACTGAGTATCAGACTGATAGCTTTTTGTCTTCTGAAGCTCATTGACTAAGAAAATAATACACATAAAGACAGCCTATTCCAACAATATCCCAAGGGGAAAATAGTTCATTGCCACTCACTTTTAGTGATGGTTTAGAAAGGGTTAGAGAGTTTTACCTTGGGGGTCTACAGAAGATAACATGCCAGTACTCTATGTTTTAAGGGAAAAAAAGAAGAAGAAGAATAAAAAAAGGAAAAAAAAAAACAACAGTGCCTCTTTAGGAAATGTAGAAGATATTCACTGTCACTTCTGATTAGAAGAGAGTTGGGAAAAAAGATTCCTTGGTAATAGATATTTCACTGAATGTGTACAAGTGCTTTACTAAATGAAACTCCAAAAACCAAAGGGGCATCAAATAACACTTAGGTATTCAAAGAACACAACCCATCCACACTTGCAGGGATTGTCAGTTCTCAAAACCACACACTTGAAATGATAACTTTAAAATCCTCTCTCGAATTGTTTGATGACATTTGTTTCTTAATGTTATTGCCAACCAAGTGCTCAATTTCAATGCAGAAATATAAAATATGAAGGATAAACATATTTCTGCATCAGGTGCCATAACCATATCTTATTTTATAAATATTTTCACTTTCACCTGCTTAAAAGCAGTATAATTAGGAAAAAGACTCAGGCAGCCTGGAATTATATTTCTGTTTACAATTTTATAAACACAGCTATATTTCCTTTTAGTGCTGTGATCTGCAGCTGTAAAACATCCTTAACACTATTAGTTAATAATCTGATTTTACTTACAAATGCTTCCTTCTTCCTCCACATCTACTTCTTTAAAAATGTATTTGTACCTGTTTCAAAGAAACAGAAAAACGGTTCACTCATGACCCAAAAGACAAGGTTTCCAGGCTTTGAGTTTAAAATGATGATAATATTAGGAAATATATAAAACAATGAGTATATGAAGAAAAATAAACTATTTAATTGATTATATGATGGGGGTATAAGCAATTATGTCTTCAGTTCAGTTCAGTCACTCAGTCATGCCCGACTCTTCGCGACCCCATGAACCGCAGCACGCCAGGCCTCCCTGTCTATCACCAACTCCCAGAGTTCACTCAGACTCAAGTCCATTGAGTCAGTGATGCCATCCAGCCATCTCATCCTCTGTCGTCCCCTTCTCCTCCTGCCCCAAATCCCTCCCAGCATCAGAGTCTTTTCCAATGAGTCAACTCTTCGCATGAGGTGGCCAAAGTATTGCAGTTTCAGCTTTAGCATCATTCCCTCCAAAGAAATCCCAGGGCTGATCTCCTTCAGAATGGACTGGTTGGATCTCCTTGCAGTCCAAGGGACTCTCAAGAGGCTTCTCCAACACCACAGTTCAAAAGCATCAATTCTTTGGCGCTCAGCCTTCTTCACAGTCCAACTCTCCCATCCATACATGACCACAGGAAAAACCATAGCCTTGAGTAGACAGACCTTTGTTGGAAAAGTAATGTCTCTGCTTTTTTTTTTTTTTTTCTTTTTTACAGGGTTGTCGTTACCATCTTTCTAAATTCCATATATATGCGTTAGTATACTGTATTGGTGTTTGTCCTTCTGGCTTACTTCACTCTGTATAATAGGCTCCAGTTTCATCCACCTCATTAGAACTGATTCAAATGTATTCTTTTTAATGGCTGAGTAATACTCCATTGTGTATATGTACCACAGCTTTCTTATCCATTCATCTGCTGATGGACATCTAGGTTGCTTCCATGTCCTGGCTATTATAAACAGTGCTGCGATGAACATTGGGGTACATGTGTCTCTTTCCCTTCTGGTTTCCTCAGTGTGTATGCCCAGCAGTGGGATGTTATCTAGGTTGGTCATAATTTTCCTTCCAAGGAGTAAGCGCCTTTTAATTTCATGGATGCAGTCACCATCTGCAGTGATTTTGGAGCCCAGGAAAATAAAGTCTGACACTGTTTCCACTGTTTCCCCATCTATTTGCCATGAAGTGATGGGACCGGATGCCATGATCTTTGTTTTCTGAATGTTGAGCTTTAAGCCAACTTTTTCACTCTCCACTTTCACCTTCATCAAGAGGCTTTTGAGTTCCTCTTCACTTTCTGCCATAAGGGTGGTGTCATCTGCATATCTGAGGTTATTGATATTTGTCCCGGCAATCCTGATTCCAGCTTGTGTTTCTTCCAGTCCAGCATTTCTCATGATGTACTCTGCATAGAAGTTAAATAAACAGGGTGACAATATACAGCCTTGACATACTCCTTTTCCTATTTGGAACCATTCTGTTGTTCCATGTCCAGTTCTAACTGTTGCCTCCTGACCTGTATACAGATTTCTCAAGAAGCAGGTCAGGTGGTCTGGTATTCCCATCTCTTGAAGAATTTCCACAGTTTATTGTGATCCACACAGTCAAAGGCTTTGGCATAGTCAATAAAGCAGAAATAGATGTTTTTCTGGAACTCTCTTGCTTTTTCCATGATCCAGCAGATTTTGGTAATTTGATCTCTGGTTCCTCTGCCTTTTCTAAAACCAGCTTGAACATCAGGAATTTCACGGTTCACGTATTGCTGAAGCCTGGCTTGGAGAATTTTGAGCATTACTTTACTAGCATGTGAGATGAGTGCAACTGTGTGGTAGTTTGAGCATTCTTTGGCTTTGCCTTTCTTTGGGATTGGAATGAAAACAGACCTTTTCCAGTCCTGTGGCCACTGCTGATTGGATGCAATCTCAAAAACGACAGAATGATCTCTGTTCGTTTCCAAGGCAAACCATTCAATATCACAGTAATCAAAGTCTATGCCCCAACCAGTAATGCTGAAGAAGCTGAAGTTGAATGGTTCTATGAAGACCTACAAGACCTTTTAGAATTGACACCCAAAAAAGATGTCCTTTTCATTACAGGGGACTGGAATGCAAAAGTAGGAAGTCAAGAAACACCTGGAGTAACAGGCAAATTTGGCCTTGGAATATGGAATGAAGCAGGGCAAAGACTAATAGAGTTTTGCCAAGAAAATGCACTGGTCATAGCAAACACCCTCTTCCAACAACACAAGAGAAGACTCTATACATGGACATCACCAGATGGTCAACACCGAAATCAGATTGATTATATTCTTTGCAGCCAAAGATGGAGAAGCTCTATACAGTCAAAAAACAAGACCAGGAGCTGACTGTGGCTCAGATCATGAACTCCTTATTACCAAATTCTGACTTAAATTGAAGAAAGTAGGGAAAACCACTAGACCATTCAGGTATGACCTAAATCAAATCCCTTATGATTATACAGTGGAAGTGAGAAAGAGATTTAAGGGCCTAGAGCTGATAGATAGAGTGCCTGATGAACTATGGAATGAGGTTCGTGACATTGTACAGGAGACAGGGATCAAGATCATCCCCATGGAAAAGAAACGCAAAAAAGCAAAATGGCTCTCTGGGGAGGCCTTACAAATAGCTGTGAAAAGAAGAGAAGCAAAAAGCAAAGGAGAAAAGGAAAGATACAAGCATCTGAATGCAGAGTTCCAAAGAATAGCAAGAAGAGATAAGAAAGCCTTCTTCAGTGATCAATGCAAAGAAATAGAGGAAAACAACAGAATGGAAAAGACTAGAGATCTCTTCAAGAAAATTAGAGATACCAAGGGAACATTTCATGCAAAGATGGGCTCGATAAAGGACAGAAATGGTATGGACCTAACAGAAGCAGAAGATATTAAGAAGAGGTGGCAAGAATACACAGAAGAACTGTACAAAAAAGATCTTCACAACCCAGATAATCACGATGATGTGATCACTGACCTAAAGCCAGACATCCTGGAATGTGAAGTCAAGTGGGCCTTAGAAAGCATCACTACGAACAAAGCTAGTGGAGGTGATGGAATTCCAGTTGAGCTCTTTCAAATCCTGAAAGATGATGCTGTGAAAGTGCTGCACTCAATTTTGTCTTAGATTTCTTTTATTTCAATATCATATTTAAAGTAGAGTAAGACTTTTAAAAGAACAATCACAATACCATGAATTTACATGGTATCTGTTCACTGACTGGGCTTCCCAGGTGGTGTTACTGGTAAATAATCTGCCAGACAATACAGGAGACATAAGAGATGTGAGTACGACCCTTGGGTTGGAACGATCACCTGGAGAAGGGCATGACATCCCATTCCAGTACTCTTGTCTGGAGAATCCCCATGGACAAAGCAGCCTGGCAGGCCATAGTACATTGGGTCACAAAGAGTCAGACCCCACTGAAGCGACTTAGCACACACACACGCTGATCACAGACCAAGTGTTTTAATATCTTTTTATGTTCCAAAGACACCATCAAGATGAGAAGAGTAAAGACTGTTGGCCCCATTTTATGGATGAGGACAATGAAGCTCTTAGAAACTGAACAATGAAATTCAGGAAGGAGTTAACACATTCCTTTAACACGTCAATTCACAGGACAAATACCCATAAGTGGTTTCATTGGGAATCCCTATAACTCAGATGAACAGGGTTCTTCACCCTGATAGCGGCAATCATCTCCAGTACCCAGTTGCTTTCTGCACTCCTAGAACTAGCCTTATGGGACAGCACTCAGAGGTATCAACACCCCAAAGAATCCCATCCCTCTTCAGCCCTCTTCAGTCCCCAAATCCCTCATGCAAGCTTCTGGATTTGAAAACCTCAACTTCCCTTTGTTCCTCCAGTCTGAGGGGTAACAGCTGCTTGCTGTACTTCCTTCTGAACCACCAGTCTTCCCATGGTGCTCTAGGAGTCCTCCCATACCTCCTCAACCAATTTCCTTTCTGAAATTCTCTGTTGCAATATAGAAAGTTTGGTTCTGCTTTCCTGACTGGACCCTGAGTAATACAGACAGGTTAACCACAAAGTAAGAAGTACTGATTTATACATTTCTCTCTCCATCTAATAACACAGAAGGTCTGATTTTCAAGTCTAGCCTGACTCAGGAAAGTTAACAGTTCATTCACATCATTTTATTACTTTGAGTGCTTGGAGATTTGCTACGTGCGGGCCTCAGTGGGACAGCACCTGGTTTCTTGTGATTCAAGTTCCAGTGCTAAATGGGCAGAAGGCTTTTCTTACGGACATTTCAGAGGAAGCCTCCCCACCACTGACATGAAAACACCAATACTGCACGTAGTTTATTTCACTCATGTCCTTTATAATTACTTCCAAACGTGTGTATTGCACCCAGGGCCACAAGGCAGGCAGTCCTATTTTTGCCGGGACAGTAAAAGGAATCTTGTAATCCATTACACCTTTAAACCACAGGCATTTGGGGCCAAGTTCAGAAACAAAGCCAAATATGGTTCAACTCTTCTAAGCCTCAGCTTCGTTTATATTTTGTTGTGTTTTAACTAACATCCTATTTCTAAGGATTTTAAGAGGTACGTGACACTTGGACAAGAAGTAGTTCCAGCAAAATAATATTCTGATGAGTTAAGTGTAAATGAATCAGAAACATGCAAACTATATTTCCCTTGAAACACACAGGGATTTAAAAGTTAATGGAAAAGTGCTGGCAACCCACATTTAGAGTTTTTATTGAAATCAGGATGTTTGAATAAACATTAGACATTCAAATAACTCAAACTGAAATGGGGTTCACCAATCCTTAATTAAACAGTACTTTAAATGATGATGAAGCATGTCACATTCACATTTCAGACTTAAAGCTTTACTTGGCAGACATGCTTCTGGTTCAAGAAACCTCTGCAGTCATGTTATGGCAACCAATTGAGATATTAAAACAGACAGTGAAGTTTTAAACTCAGTTTGGCAAGCACCATGAGAAAATAACTACCAATTGGAACATTAAAAAAAAAAAAAAGAGTGTCAGGAGTGTAATACAAAGTTTTGAAAGGAAGTTGGAGCCAGACACAGAATTTAGAAGGAATATGCCTTCTTAAATGGGCTAATAATGAGCTAATCATATAAGAAACTAGAGAGTGGTATGTGTCGAGGTTGCTCTTTTCTGTTTTCGATTGTAAGTTGAAGCTGCAAATCAAAATGGCTTGTAAGTTGGAAATGGACAGAAGTGTAATGGAATTTTAATTTCTCTGATGCCTAATGCTGGAATTAAGCTAGCAGTTGGCTAAGTGGACTTTCTCTGACCCACTGGTCAGCTTGTAACCACATTATATGAATTTCCAATGGATTAAAAATAACCCCTGGGGTTGTTCAGAGCCCCGTGTGAAATTAGTCAGAAGCAAAACTAATGATATCATAGATGCCAAACTTCAATATGTATCAGACAAACTTTAGTTTGCATCAGAATCATCTAGAAGGCATACTGGACCCTACCTTAAGAGTTTATAATTGAGGAAGTCTGGGTGGAGACCTACAATCTGCATTTTTAACAGACTCCCAAGTGAGAAGCTGATTCTGTTGGACTGGGCCATTCTCAGAAAGCCTCCAAAGCATCCATGATGGCTCAGGTCTGCTCTAAGCCCCTACTAACTGTGGAGCAAGCACACTAATGCTTTCTATGAGCGCTTTCCATTACCATCTTAGAAAAGGGCTTCAAGCCTCTCCCTCTACTTTTCCCCTAAAAAACCAGAGCTGCTTAAGGAATTTGCTGGAATATAAATAGTTCAACCATTTTAAAACAAGATCATCTAGTTCTTTGGCCCATTTTTTGATTGGGTCATTTATTTTTCTGGAATTGAGCTGTAGGAGTTGCTTGTATATTTTTGAGATTAGTTGTTTGTCAGTTGCTTCATTTGCTATTATTTTCTCCCATTCTGAAGACATACAGATGGCTAACAAACACATGAAAAGATGCTCAACATCACTCATTATCAGAGAAATGCAAATCAAAACCACTATGAGGTACCATTTCACGCCAGTCAGAATGGCTGCGATCCAAAAGTCTATAAATAATAAATGCTGGAGAGGGTGTGGAGAAAAGGGAACCCTCTTACACTGTTGGTGGGAATGCAAACTAGTACAGCCACTATGGAGAACAGTGTGGATATTCCTTAAAAAACTGTAAATAGAACTGCCTTATGACCCAGCAATCCCACTGCTGGGCATACACACTGAGGAAACCAGAAGGGAAAGAGACACATGTACCCCAATGTTCATCGCAGCACTGTTTATAATAGCCAGGACATGGAAGCAACCTAGATGTCCATCAGCAGATGAATGGATAAGAAAGCTGTGGTACATATATACAATGGAGTATTACTCAGCCATTAAAAAGAATACATTTGAATCAGTTCTAATGAGGTGGATGAAACTGGAACCTATTATACAGAGTGAAGTAAGCCAGAAGGACAAACACCAATACAGTATACTAACGCATATATATGGAATTTAGAAAGATGGTAACAATAACCCTGTATACAAGACAGCAAAAGAGACACTGATGTATAGAACAGTCTTTTGGACTCTGTGGGAGAGGGTGAGGGTGAGATGATTTGGGAGAATGGCATTGAAATATGTATAATATCATATATGAAACGAGTCGCCAGTCCAGGTTCGATGCAGGATACAGGATGCTTGGGGCTGGTGCACTGGGATGACCCAGGGGGATGGTATGGGGAGGGAGGAGGGAGAGGGGTTCAGGATGAGGAGCCCGTGTATGCCTGTGGCGGATTCATTTCGATGTATGGCAGAACCAATACAATATTGTAAAGTTTAAAAATAAAATAAAATTTAAAAAAAAACAAGATCATCATAAATGTTTTCAAATGAGATGTGCATACCTATAAAAAAGATGTCTAAAATAAACAGAGTAATTCTTTCCATCCCACTTGACCTTCTATTGGAGGCAAATTTTTCAGACATTCAGATTAGTCTGACAGATCAGCATCAGAACTATCAAACCGATTCATCTCTGAAATTATTGTGATCGCATCTGTTCTTTGTGAGCGACAACCTGATGCATAGTTTAGCCAATCTGCATTATTCCTCACCTTGCAACAATAGATGATTTGTCATCCTCTGGCTCCTGCTTATGTCACAGAATTGCAAATGAATTGACCACAGAAATCTAATGGAACATCTTACTTTCTGCAATAACCACTACAATAACCTCTGGGCAAGAGTTTTCATCCTTTGCTTGGATGTCTTCAAGTACAGGAAACCAACCACTATTGACAGCAAAACACCTTTTCCTTTTCAGGGTGAAAGAACACGGTGGAGACAGAATAACAGACTTCTGCCTCAATAGGAACATGTAGTTTTTACTCTCAGCAAGGGCCTCTTTCTCATTCCTTGCATCAAGTGGGCCTCCAGGTCCTTTTGTTGGTTTAACTTCTTTAATATCCACTACTTTTGAACAGGGGCTTCCCAGGTGGCTCAGTGGGCCCAGCGGGTAAAGAATCTGTCTGCAAAGCAGGAGATGTAGGAAATTTGGATTTGATCCCTGGGTTGGGAAGATTCCCTGGAGCAGGGCATGGCAACACACTCCAATATTCTTGCCTGGAGAATATCATGGACAAAGGAACCTGGCAGGCTATAGTCAATGGGGTCTCAAAGAGTCAGACACAATGGCAGAAACTGAGCACACACGCATGCACCTTTGTCCATGTCTTGGATGTTGTCCCCATCTCCATGCTAATTTGCTTAATTAATCTGCCATAAAACTAACATTTTCAGTGTACACTACTATGAATTTTAACACAAGTAGAGACTTATGTAACCATGACCACAATCAACTTACAGAACAGAGCCAAAGCCACAAGAACTTCCCTGTGCTTGTAATCATACCCCTTCCTCACCCTTAACTTCTAATCTCTTCTCCATCACTACAGCTTTGTCTGGTCAAGAATACTATAAACAAAACCATGGAGGAAATGACCTATTGAGACAGACTTCTTCCCCTTGGGATAATGCTATTGAGAGTCATACAAATGGTTACACGCTGTCAATAGTCTGTACACTCTATGACTGAGGAGTATTCCAGTGTATGGTTTTACCACAGTTCATTTATCCATTCACCTACTGAACATCTGGATTCTTCCAATTTTGGGTGATCATGCATAGATCTGTCATAAAAGCCCATGTATAGTTTTTTGTATGAGCCTTCTTCAGCGATCAATGCAAAGAAATAGAAGAAAACAACAGAATGGCAAAGACTAGAGATCTCTTCAAGAAAATCAGAGAGACCAAAGGAACATTTCATGCAAAGATGATCTCGATAAAGGACAGAAATGGTATGGACCTAACAGAAGCAGAAGATATTAAGAAGAGATGGCAAGAATACACAGAAGAACTGTACAAAAAAGATCCTCACGACCCAGATAATCACGATGGTGTGATCACTGACCTAGAGCCAGACATCCTGGAATGCGAAGTCAAGTGGGCCTTAGAAAGCATCACTACGAACAAAGCTAGTGGAGGTGATGGAATTCCAGTTGAGCTCTTTCAAATCCTGAAAGATGATGCTGTGAAAGTGCTGCACTCAATATGCCAGCAAATTTGGAAAACTCAGCAGTGGCCACAGGACTGGAAAAGGTCCGTTTTCATTCCAATCCCAAAGAAAGGCAATGCCAAAGAATGCTCAAACTACCACACAATTGCACTCATCTCACACGCTAGTAAAGTAATGCTCAAAATTCTCCAAGCCAGGCTTCAGCAATACGTGAACCATGAACTTCCTGATGTTCAAGCTGGTTTTAGAAAAGGCAGAGGAACCAGAGATCAAATTGCCAACATCTGCTAGATCATGGAAAAAGCAAGAGAGCTCCAGAAAAACATCTATTTCTGCTTTATTGACTATGCCAAAGCCTTTGACTGTGTGGATCACAATAAACTGTGGACAATTCTGAAAGAGATGGGAATACCAGACAACCTGATCTGCCTCTTGAGAAATTTGTATGCAGGTCAGGAAGCAACAGTTAGAACTGGACATGGAACAACAGACTGGTACCAAATAGGAAAAGGAGTTCATCGAGGCTGTATATTGTCACCCTGTTTATTTAACTTATATGCAGAGTACATCATGAGAAATGCTGGACTGGAAGAAACACAAGCTGGAATCAAGATTGCCAGGAGAAATTCAATAACCTCAGATATGCAGATGACACCACCCTTATGGCAGAAAGTGAAGAGGAACTCAAAAGCCTCTTGATGAAGGTGAAAGTGGAGAGTGAAAAAGTTGGCTTAAAGCTCAACATTCAGAAAACGAAGATCATGGCATCTGGTCCTACCACTTCATGGGAAATGATGGGGAAACAGTGGAAACAGTGTCAGACTTTATTTTTCTGGGCTCCAAAATCATGCAGATGGTGATTGCAGCCATGAAATTAAAAGTTGCTTACTCCTTGGAAGGAAAGTTATGACCAACCTAGATAACATATTCAAAAGTAGAGACATTACTTTGCCAACAAAGGTCTGTCTACTCAAGGCTATGGTTTTTCCTGTGGTCATGTATGGATGGGAGAGTTGGACTGTAAAGAAGGCTGAGCACTGAAGAATTGATGCTTTTGAAGTGTGGTGTTGGAGAAGCCTCTTGAGAGTCCCTTGGACTGCAAGGAGATCCAACCAGTCCATTCTGAAGATCAGCCCTGGGATTTCTTTGGAGGGAATGATGCTAAAGCTGAAACTCCAGTACTTTGGCCACCTCATGTGAAGAGTTGACTCATTGGAAAAGACTCTGATGCTGGGAGGGATTTGGGGCAGGAGGAGAAGGGGATGACAGAGGATGAGATGGCTGGATGGCATCACTGACTCGATGGACATGAGTCTCAGTGAACTCCAGGAGTTGGTGATGGACAGGGAGGCCTGGCGTGCTGGGATTCATGGGGTCGGACACAACTGAGCGACTGATTTGATCTGATCTGATCTTCCATTTTATGGATTCTTTTTTTGCTGTAAAGTCTAAGAACTCTTTGACTAACCCCAGTTCAGAAAATTTTCTGCTGAAAGTTTTATAATTCTACACTTAAATCTATGATCCATTTTGAGTTAATATTTGTATAAGATGTGAAGTTAAGGTCAAGGTTTACATTTTTGCATACAGATGTTTCATTTTTCCAATACCTTTCATTTTAAAGATTGTCCTTTCTCTAAAGAATTGCTTTTACACCTTTAAAAAAAATCAACTGGCATACTTGTATTGATTTCTTTCTGGACTCTATCTTATTTATCTATGTGTGATCCATGAGCCAATAACACACCATCTTGATTATTCCAACTCTCCGAAAAGTTCTAACTAGATAGAGTGATTCTTCCAACCTTACTCTTTTTTTCAAAACTGTTTCTGTCTATTCTAGATCCTTTACTTTTTCATAAAAATTATAGAACAGCTTTTTATATTTACAAATAAATCATGACAGAATTTCAAGTGAAATTGTACTAAACTTATAGTTTACTTGGAAATGAACTAACATTTTACTATGGAGTGGAAAACTATTTTGATATGCTGTCTTTCAATCCCTGAAGAAGGTATGTATTTCCACTTATTTAATTCATTTATTTATTTCATCAGTGTTTTGTAATTTTCAGCATACAGATATTACAGGTGTTTTGTAAGATTCATACCCAACGATTTCATTTTGTGGCAGGATTATAGGTGGTAATTTTTAAGTTTTTATTTCCTACATTTTATCAATAGCATCTAGAAACACCACTGGTTATTACGTTGGCCTGGTACCCTATGTCTCTGATAAATTCACTTATTATTTCTGGGAATATGAAGATATTCGTCAGAATTTTCTACATAGATGATCATATCATCTGTGAATTTCCAGCGTGAGGGTGAGGGAAGCAGACATCCCTGCTTTGTTTTCTGTCTTAAAGGGAAGTCACTCCTTTTTAAAATAAAGTGTTGTGGATGTTATGTGTAGGTTTTTTGTAGATCGTCTTTATCAGATTGAGAAAATTCCTTTCCATTACTAGTTTGCTGATAGATTTTCAGTATGAATTGTTAAGTCCCTTTTCTGTATCAACTGATATATCCATACAGTTTTTCCTATTTAAAGTATTAACATGGTAGACTACAATGATTAATTTTTAAATAATGACTCAGCCTTGCAGTCCCAGAATAAACTCTCCTTGGGCACAGCATATTAATTTTTATATATTGTTGGATTTGATTAGCTAATGTTTTCTGAGCATTTTTGTATTTATGTTCATGAAAGACATTTGTCTGTAGTTTTGGTTCTACCTTTGACTTTTAGTATTGGGATAACTTTGGTGTTACAAAATGTATTTGGCAGTGTTTCCTGCTCTTCTCTTTTCTCGAAGAGACTGGATACAACTGACGTTATTTCTTCTTTAAATGTTTGGTAGAATTAGCCAGTGAAATCACTTGAACTTAAAGATTTCTTTTTCAGAAGATTTTAAACTATGTATTTCCTTAATAGTATAATGCTATCAAGGTTACCTAGCTCTTATTGGTAATGTTAATAGTCTGTAGAGTTTTATTGACTTCCCTGGTGGCTCAGACGGTAAAGAGTCTGTCTACAATGTGGGAGATCTGCGTTTGATCCCTGGGTCGGGAAGTTCCCTGGAGAAGGAAATAGCAACCCACTCCAGTACTCTTGCCTAGAAAATCCCATGGACGGAGGAGCCTGGTGTCCATGGGGTCGCAAAGAGTCGGACACGACTGAGAGACTAAAATGGCTGGGTATTAAATGTTGTGGTATTCCAACTATTTGTAGTATTCCCTTATTATCCTTTTAATGTCTGTAGTGATATTCTCTTATTCCTGATAGTAAGAATTTTGTCTTTTTTCTTTGTCAGTTTTATTAAAAGGACTGTCAGTTATACTTCTATTTTCAAGAACCAATTTTTCTTGAATTTCTTTATGATTTTTATTTTAAAGTTCACTAAGCTTCTCCTATATTACTTCCTTCTTCCTGGTTCTTTATGGTTATTTTTACTCTTGTTTTTCTAGTTTCTTAAGGCAGAAACTTAGATTATTTGAGGTCTTTCTTCTTTTTAGCATAAGCATTTAATGTTATAAATTTTCAGGTCAGTACTACTTTAACTGCAACCCTCAAATTCTGTTTACATAGGATTTTATTTTTTAAGTTCAAAATATTTTTCAGTTTCCCTTAATATTTCCCCTTTGACTCATGGATTGGTTCAAAGTATGTTGCTTAATTTATAACTATTTGGAGTTTTTTTTTTGTCATCTTTCTCTTACTGGTTTCTAGTGTAATACATTATGATCAGAGAGAATATTTTATATGATTTTAATTATTTTAAAGGTGTTAAAAGTTTGTTTTATGATCCAGGATATGACCTCTCCTGGGTAAAACCCATGTACTCTTAAAACAAATAGCTCAGAAAAGAAAAGCAAAAGGCAAAGGATGAGGGAAAGATATATCCAACTGAATACAGGGTTTCAAAGAATAGCAAGGAGAGATAAGAAAGTCTTCTTAAAGAAAAATGCAAAGAAATGGAGGAAGACAATAGAATGAGAAAGACTAAAGATCTCTTCAAGAAAATTAGAGATACCAAGGGAACACTCCATGCAAAGATGGGCACAATAAAGGACAGAAATGCAAGGACCTAACAAAGCAGAAGAGATTAAGAAGAGGTGGCAACAAAAAAAGAAAACTACAGGCCAATATCACTGATGGACATAGATGCAAAAATCCTTAACAAAATTCTAGCAAACGGAATCCAACAACATATAAAAAGAACATACATCATGACCAAGTGGGCTTTATCCCAGGGATGCAAGGATTCTTCAATATTCACAAATCAATGAATGTGATATATCACATCAACAAATTGAAAGATAAAAACCATATGATTATTTCAATAGATGCAGAGAAAGCCTTTGACAAAATTCAACATCCATTTATGATTAAAAACCCTCCAGAAAGCAGGCATAGAAGGAACATACTACAACATAATAAAAGCCATGTATGATAAACCCACAGCAAACATTATCCTCTATGGTGAAAAATTGAAAGCATTTCCCCCAAAGTCAGGAACAAGACAAGGGTGCCCACTCTCACCACTACTATTCAACACAGTTTTGGAAGTTTTAGCCATAGCAATCAGAGAAGAAAAAGAAATAAAAGGAATCCAGATTGGAAAAGAAGAAGTAAAACTCTCACTGTTTGTAGATGACATGATCCTCTACATAGAAAACCCTAAAGAAACCACCAGAAAATTATTAGAGCTAATCAATGAATAGAAAGTAAAGTTGCAGGATATAAAATTAACACACAGAAGTCCCTTGCATTCCTATACACTAACAATGAGAAAACAGAGAAATTAAGGAAACAATTCCATTCACCATTGCAATGAAAAGAATAAAATACTTAGGAATAAATCTACCTAAAGAAACAAAAGACCTATATATAGAAAACTATAAAACACTGATGAAAGAAATCAAAGATGACACAGATGGAGAAATATACCATGCTCATGGATCAGAAGAATCAATATAGTGAAAATGATTATACTACCCAAAGCAATCTACAGATTCAATGCAATCCCTATCAACTTACCAATGGTATTTTTCAAAGAACTAGAACAAATAATTTCACAATTTGTATGGAAATACAAAAAACCTCAAACAGGCAAAGCAATCTTGAGAAAGAAGAATGGAACTGGAGAAATCAACCTACCTGACTTCAGACTGTACTACAAAGCTACAGTCATTAAGACAGTATGATACTGGCACAAGGACAGAAATATAGATCAATGGGACAAAATAGAAAGCCCAGAGATAAATCCATGCACCTATGGACACCTTAACTTCGACAAAGGAGGCAAGAATATACAATAGAGAAAAGACAATCCTTTTAACAAGTGGTGCTGGGAAAACTGGTCAACCACTTGTAAAAGAATGAAACTAGAACACTTTCTAACACCATACACAAAAATAAACTCAAAATGGATTAAAGAGCTAAATGTAAGACCAGAAACTATAAAACTCCTAGAGGAAAACATAGGCAGAACACTCTCTGACATAAATCACAGAAGGATCTTCTATGACCCACCTCCCAGAGTAATGGAAATAAAAGCAAAAATAAACAAATGGTACCTAATTAAACTTAAAAGCTTTTGCACAATGAAGAAAACTATAAGCAAGGTGAAAAGACAGCCTTCAGAATGGGAGAAAATAATAGCAACTGAAGCACCTGACAAAGAATTAATCTCAAAAATATACAAGCAGTTCATGCAGCTCAAATCCAGAAAAATAAATGACACAATCAAAAAATGGGCCAAAGAACTAAACAGACATTTCTCCAAAGAAGACATACAGATGGCTAACAAACTCATGAAAAGATGCTCAACGTCACTCATTATCAGAGAAACGCAAATCAAAACCACAATGAACTACCATCTCATGCTGGTCAGAATGGCTGCTATCAAAAAGTCTACAAACAATAAATGCTAGAGAGGGTGCAGAGTAAAGGGAACCCTCTTACACTGTTGGTGGGAATACAAACTAGTACAGCCACTATGAAGAACAGTGTGGAGATTCCTTAAAAAAACTGGACATAGAACTGCCTTATGACCCAGCAATCCCACTATTGGGCATACACACTGAGGAAACCAGAATTGAAAGAGACACATGTACCCCAATGTTCATCACAGCACTGTTTACAATAGCTAGGATATGGAAGCAACCTAGATGTCCATTGGTAGACAAATGGATAAGAAAGCTGTGGTACATATACACAATGGAATATTACTCAGCTATTAAAAAGAATGCATTTGAATCAGTTCTAACGAGGTGGATGAAACTGGAGCCTATTATACACAGTGAAGTAAGTCAGAAAGAAAAACACTAATACGGTCTTTTACGTATTAGTATTACGTATTACAGTGTTTACAGTATATTAACGCATATATATGGAATTTAGAAAGATGGTAATGATGACCCTATATGTGAGGCAGCAAAAAAGACTCAGATGTAAAGAATAAACTTTTGGACTCTGTGGGAGAAGGCGAGGGTGGGATGATTTAAGAGAATAACATTGAAACAGGTATATTACCATATGTGAAACAGATCGCCAGTCCAGGTTTGATGCATGAGACACGGCTCTCAGGGCCGGTGCACTGGGATGACCCTGAGGGATGGGATGGGGAGGGAGGTGTGAGAGGGGTTCAGGATGGGGGACACATGTTCACCCATGGCCGATTCATGTCAATGTATGGCAAAAACCACTACAATATTGTAAAGTAATTAGCCTCCAATTAAAATAAATTAATTAATTTAAAAAAGAGGTGGAAGAATACACAGAGAAACTGTACAAAAGGGTCTTAATGAGCTGGTGTGGTCACTTACCTAGAGCCAGACAACCTGAGTGTTTATTCAAGTGGGCCTGAGGAAGCATTATTATGAACAAAGTTACTGGAGGTGATGGGATTCCAGCTGAGCTATTTCAAAGGCTAAAAGATGATGCTGTTAAAGTGCTGCACTCAATATGCCAACAAATTTGGAAAACTCAACAGTGGCTACAGGACTGGAAAAGGTCAGTTTTCATTCCAATCCCAAAGAAGGGCAATGCCAAAGGATGTTCAAACTATCATACAACTCCACTCATTTCACATGGTAACAAGGTAATGTTCAAAATCCTTAAAGCTAGACTTCAACAGTATGTGAACTGAAAGCTTCCAGATGTACAAGTTGGATTTAGAAAAGGCAGAGGAATCAGAGATCAAATTGCCAACATCCGCTGAATCAAAGAAAAAGCAAGAGAATTCCAGAGAAATATCTACTTCTGCTTCACTGACTACACTAAAGTCTTTGACTGTGTGGATCACAAAAAACTATGGAAAATTCTTAGAGAGATGGGAATATCAGATCATCATTCTGCTTCCTGAAAAATCTGTATACAGGTAAAGAAGCAAGAGTTAGACCATACAAGGAATGACAAACTGGTTCAAATTGGGAAAGGAAAACTGTTAAGGCTGAATATTGTCACCTCGCTTATTTAACTTATATGCAGAGTACATCATGAGAAATGCTGGGCAGGATTAATTATAAGCTAGAATCTAGTTTGCTGGGAGAGATATCAATAATCTCAGATATGGATATGATATCACCCTATCAGCTTCCCTGGTGGCTCAGAAGTTAAAGCGTCTGCCTGCAATGCGGGAGACCTGGGTTCGATCCCTGGGTCAACAAGATCCCCTGGAGAAGGAAATGGCAACCCACTACAGTATACTTGCCTGGAGAATCCCATGGACAGAGGAGCCTGGGGGCTACAGTTTACGGGGTGGCAAAGAGTTGGACACGCCTGAGCGACTTCAACTTTCACTTTCACCCTAATGGCAGAAAGCGAAGAGAAACTAAAGAGCCTATTGGTGAAGGTGAAAAAGGAGAGTGAAAAAAACTGGCTTAAAACTCAATGTTCAAAAAACTAAGATCATGGCATTCGGTCCCATCACATCATGGCAAATAGATGGGGAAAAAGTGGAAACAGTGACAGACTTTATTTTCTTGAGCTCCAAAATCACTGCAGACAGTGACTGCAGCCATGAAAGTAAAAGATGTTTGCTCCTTTGAAGAAAAGCTATGGTAAACCTAGACAGCATGTTAAAAAGCAGAGATACCATTTTTCCAACAAAGGTTCATATAGTCAAAGCTATGGTTTACCCAGTAATCACGTATGGATGTGAGAGTTGAACCATAAAGAAGGCTGAGGACTGAAGAATTGATGCTTCTGAACTGTGGTGCTGTAGAAGACTCTTGAGAGTCCCTTGGACAGCAAGCAGATCAAATCAGTCAATCCTAAAGGAAATTAGTCCTGAATATTCATTGGAAGGCCTGATGCTGAAGCTGAAACTCCAATACTTTGGCCACCTGCTGCAAACAGCTGACTTATTGTAAACTCTGATGCTGGGAAAAATTGAGGGCAGAAGGAGGATGAGACGGTTGGATGGCATCACAAACTCAATGGACATAAGTTTGAGCAAACTCTAGAAGACAGTGAAGGACAAAGAAGCCTGGCATGATGTGGTCCATAGGGTTGCAGAGAGTTGGACACAACTGAGCGACTGAACAACAATAACTTAAAAAGAACATTATCTGCTTTTTTATTCTTTTAAAATTATACATTTATTTTATTTTTATTTCACTGGGCCTTCATTACTGTGCACAGGCTTTCTCTAGCTGCAGTGAGCAGAGGCTACTTTTCCTTGTAGTGCAAAGTCTTCTCATTGTGTTGGCTTCTCTTATTGCAGAGCACACGGCTTCAGTAGTTACGAAACACAGGCTCAGCAGTTGCAGCTCACAGTCTCTAGAGTACGGGCTCAGTTGCTCTGCAGCATGTCAAATCTTCCCAGACCAGGGATCAAACTCATATCTCCTGCATTGGCAGGTGGGTTTTTTCCCACTGTACCACCAGGGAAGTCCTATCTGTTATTTTTGGATAGAGCATTCTATAAATGCCAATTAGATTCCAAACAGTTAATGATATCTATTCCTTCTGCATCCTTGCTGATTTTCTGTCTACTAGTTTTATCAACTACTAAGGAAATAGTGAAGTCTCCAACCATAACTGTGGATTCTTCTATTTTACTTTTAATTTCTGTCAGTTTTTACTTCACATATTTTAAAGCTTTGTTGTTAGGTGGATCCAGTATGTAAAAGTACACAGAAGGGGATAATTTCACAGGGTTCTCAGGGACCAGGAGTCACGGCTACAGTAGTACTGACCTCGAACAACCAAAGGTTCCTTGAGAAAGAAAAACTGAGCTGGAGGAATCAGGCTCTTTGACTTCAGACTATACTATAAAACTGCAGTCATCAAAATAGTATAGTACTGGCACAAAAACAGATACACAGATCAATGGAACAGCAGAGAAAGCCCAGAAATAAAGTCATACACCTATGGTCAAATAATCTACAACAGAGGCAAGAATATACAATGGAGAAAACACAGTCTTTTCAGTAAGTGGGTCTGTGTAAACTGGACAGTTACATGTAAAAGAGTAAAATCAAAACATTCTCTAACACTATACACAAAAATAAACTCAAAGCGAATTAAAGACATAAATGTAATGTCAAGTACTATAAAGCCCTTAGAGGAAAACATATGCAGAACACTCTCTGACATAAATCACAGCAAGATATTTCTTGATCCATCTCCCAGAGTAATGGAAATAAAAAGTAAAATAAACAAATGAGACCTAATTAAACTTAAAAGATTTTGCACAGCAAAATCCATAAAAACCATAAAAAACCCAAAAAACAACCTGCAGAAGGGGAGAAAATTTTTGCAAATGATGAAACAGACAGAAGATTAATCTCCAAAATATACAAAGAGCTCACACAGCTCAATATCAAAAAACAATCCAATCAAAAAATGGGCAGAAGACCTAAAGAGAAATTTCTTCAAAGCAGATGTACTGATAGCCAAAGTGAAAGTCAGTCAATCATGTCCAACTCTTTGTGACCCCATGGATGATACAGTCCGTAGAATTCTCCAGGACAGAATACTGGAGTGGGTAGCCTTTCCCTTCTCCAGGAGATCTTCCCAACCCAGGGATCAAACCCAGGTCTCAAGCATTGCAGGAAGGTTGTTTACCAGCTGAGCCACAACGGAAGCCCAAGAATACAGGAGGGGGTAGCCTATCCCTTTTCCAGCAGATCTTCCCAGCCCAAGAATCAAACCAGGGTTTCTTGCATTGCAGGCAGATTCTTTACCAACTGAGCTATCAGGGAAGCCAAAAGGCACATGAAAAGATGCTCAAAACAGCTCATTATTAGAGAAATACAACTCAAAATTACAACGAGGTATTACCTCAAAGCAGTCAGCATGGCCATCATCAAAAAGTCTACAAACAACAAATGCTGGAGAGATGTGGAGTAAAAGGAACCCTCCTACACTATTGGTGGGAATGTAAACTGGTAAAGCCACCATGGAGAGACCTAGAGGGGTAAGATAGGGAGGGAGGCTCCCAAGGGAGGGGATACATATATACACACACACACACACACACACACACGCACACATTAATTATGACTGAATGGCAACGTTGCATTTGGCAGAAATCAACACAACATTGTAAAGCAATTATTCTTCAATTTAAAAAAAAGACTAAAAATAGAATAACCTTATGATCCTGCAGTCCCACTCCTGGGCATACATCCAGAGAAAACCATCAATCAAAGTGATGCATGCACCCCAATGTTCACAGCAGCACTATTTATTATAGCCAAGGCATGGAAGCAATCAAAATGCCCATCAACAGATGAATGAATAAATGTGGTATGTGCATACATGCATGTATCTGTATGTGTATACATAGAGAGAAAGAGAGAGGCCTCCCTAGTGGCTCAGAAGGTAAAGAATCTGCCTGCAATGGGGGAGACCTGGGTTTGATACACACATACACACACACACACACACACACACACACACACACACACAGTGGAATATTATGTGCCCATAAAAAAGAATGAAATCATGCCATTTGCAGCAATGTGCACGGACCTAGACATTATCATACTAAGTGAAGTAAGCCAGACAAAGACAAGCATTGCATAATATTGCTTAGATGAGGAATCTTAAAAAATGATACCAATGAACTTATATACAAAACAGAAATAGACTCACAGACATACAACAAATTCATGGTTAACAAATGGGAAAGGGGGGGAAGATAAATTAGGAGTTTGGATTAACATACACACACTGTGTGCCTGTATGCTGAGTCACTTAGTCATGTCTGACTCTTTGTGATTCCATGGACTGAAGCCTACCAGGCTTTTCTGCCCAAGGACTGGAATGAATTGCCATTTCCTACGCCAGGGGATCTAACCCAGGGATTGAACCTGCATTTGCTGCACCTTCTGCATTAGCAGGCAGATTCTTTACCACCGTGCCACCTGGGAACCATATATATATATATATATATATAATTATATATTTATAAATACATGTGTTTGTACATACCTATATAACTGAATCACTGTGCTGTACAACTGAAACTAATACAACATCATAAATTAATTATATTTCAATTAAAAAAATTTAAAGAAGGGAGAAGAGGGAGAAAAGCAAGAGGTAATAGGATAAAGGCGAGGAATAGATTACACATATATGGCAGTAAGAGGCAGTTGGTGGGCACTGGGGAGTAACTGAAGACAGTTAAGCAGAAAATAATATAATCAAATTGCTCTTTCATTAGTATAACTTGGAAAACACTATGGATAACGTACAGGGTTCCTTAGAGAGAAATGAAAATGCCAATTAAATAAATAAAAGTTAAATTCTAACTAACAGACTCAGGAATTCAAGACAGTAGGATTAGAAAGGATGTGATTTATTACATTTAGGTCAGAAAATCTTTCAGAAGGAAACAGATTCTGTATATACACAACAGTCCTGAAGCCTACTATAGTTTTTTCAGTTATGGAGAGAAAGCAGACAGACTATTATTTCGTATATTGCAGTTTGGCATATTCATTATAAATTTAACATTAAAAGCTTAATGTAAAGGCCAATTTGCAAATTCGCTGCCTGTCCCTGTGAGTGGCCTTATTAATAAATAATGCATATTGTTTAATGAGAAAAATGATGGGCAAGGTAAAAATGTAAAACATTTTAATGTGATGCCTTTACAAAAGGTCACTGCCCTTTCTAAATATTTTTTGATGATTTCTTCTACTCAGGAAAGCTGTATTTAAATGCACATACTTAAGAGCATACAATTACTCCAGCAGCAAGAATATCTAAGTGTACCTGGATAGGAATCCAAAGTTGTCTCCCAAATTGCTTAGCAAGAGGCTTAATGATGGTCCACTACTTATAAAAACTCTGAGTAAGAACACTAAAAAACTAGTTTTCATGAAAAAAAAAAAAATATATATATATATATATAAGGCGATGACCTGGGGCAAGACAGCAAAAAACACCATATCAAAGGAATGCGGAAAGGACTTGAGGAAAAAATTGATTTACAAAGATGTGGGTAAGTGTAGGGAAATTAACAAGGAATGGTGAGGCACAGCAGAGAGCTCACTCCAATCTGGAGGGTTAAAGGGAAGGAGTGATTTCCAAATATGTCCTCCAAGAATACCTACAGTTGAAGAAAATGACACCTTTTAACACCCCCTGCACCACCTACCTAGCCAGGTGTTAATTTACTCTCCCAGCCCCTGCCCCTGCCACTGGCCAAGCCAAGAGAATGTGATTTGATTCATAAAGGGCAGTCCCCCAGGTCCCAGAATTGGGTGGGGAAAAAAATGTAGAGAGTGGATTGGGGACTGGAGGGGGAGTAGGACAACTGAAAGCATTAATAGGCACATTAAATCTAAAAGAAATTTCTGTTGGGCAACTTACAATTGAAATAATTCCACCTCCACTACTAATTTTAGAGATACACATGCACACACACATATCCTCATATGTACATTCCCTTACTGGTTCTACTCATTAAGAAGATATTTTTGGGTCTCACATGCATAATTTCTTTCACTAGGATTCAAAGCCTTTGATTCTCCTAGTTTCAGTTGAAAGATAGATGGTGCACATTAGAATTCCTAGTCCAGATGTTTCATCACACAGAGAAATTATGCTACTTTCTAACACAGTACAAGAACTATACTTGCATTCTGTCCATCAGCTTAACTGATTGGGCTTGGAGTTGGGACTGCAAATAGTCAAGCAACAAGTCTGAAGTTCCGTAAGTGCGTCAGATCATGCTGAAAGGAGCTAAATGTCTCAGTGATTTAAAGTGCTTGAGGCTTTAAGTGGTTCATTCAGAAGGCACACGGAGATAATTCTGAGTCCTTGTCTTTTTTTTATCATCACTTGATCACAATCCCTCTAATGAGATGAAGGGCTTCCTCTCAGTGAAATAGGGACTCAAGCATGCTTAAAGCAATTGAATTATGTTTCTTTTGTAAAGGTGCTTCACAGATTTGCTACCTTTTATATCCCTCAGGCTTTGACTGGGCAGGAACCCACTGGTCCTTTTCATTACTGAACCCACTGATTTTTTCATTACTAACCTCATATAGGGCTTGCTATATAGTCAAAGTTCAGAGGATGTTTTTGAATAAATTAACAAATGAACTAAACAGGCAATATGGTACTAGGAAGAATAGTGAAATCTGATCCAGGACTTCCTAAGTCCTGGCTCTAACGTTTGTGTGGTGTTATCATGGAGACCTTTTAACTTCTCTGAGTCTCAAGCACATCAGCCATAAAATAGGGATAAAATCCATTCTATACGGAGTTGCCAAAGAACCATGGGAAATACTGTTTTTGAAACTATTTGGAAACTGCAAGACATTCTACAGTATACACTATTTTTCCTACCGATACTGGTTAGCAAACAAAAAATTATGAGAATTTCACACTAATACAGATTGAAAGTGCCAAAAAAAATACTTTTTCTTCTCACAACACTGAGAAAAAATAATACAAAACAAAAAGTTGTGATAATCTACAACCCACATGCTTTTATGTTTGAACTTCACTCCAAAAACAAATTCTTGTATCTATTTAAATTACGGGTGTCCATGTCTTTGACTCAGCACCTTTACTTCTGGTACCTTGTATCCTATGGAAATGAGTATGTATAAGGACACCTATGTTTATAATGACAAAAAACAACTAGACACAATCTGAATATCAACAAGCGATACATATGTGAACTATACAACTAAACTGTCCAATACAGGAGTCTCTATTAGCAACATGTGGCTAATAAGTCCTTGAACTGTGGCCAGTTCAAGTCAAGACACACTGTAAGTGCAAAATATACCCTGGATATCAAACACTATGAAAAATAAGCATGTAAAATGTCACATAAACAATTTTCATATTATTGCAATGCTGAAATAATACCTTAGATGTGCTTAGTTAACTAAAATATAATATTATTAAAAATTAAAATTTTCTTTTTTTACTTTTTAAAAATATGTCCACTAGACCTTATTTATGGACACTAAAATTTAAATTTCATACATTTTTTACACATCAGGATATACTGTTCTTTATTGTTTTCCCAAAGAGTCTTAAAATGTAAAAAAACTTCTTAACTCACAGGTGGCAGGACAAATGAGCCCAAAAGCCAGTTTGCCAACCCCTGCTTTAGATCCTAAGCAGTATTGAGAAGAATGGATTAGGTCAGTACAATATGTACTTTCTCTAAAACAACCTGCTGCAGAATAATATATAGAATGAGATTTCATATGTCAAGAAAAGAAAAAAAAATTATGTTTATATATTTTTTTAATTTTAAATAACCAGAGGCCTATGGAAGGATGAATATACACCAATCTATTTACCTAACCTGTTACCACTGGACATAAGATTGGAAGCAAGGAGGAAGACATTGTCTGTGTCAAGTTTCCCAAATCAATGGAATCAATTATGACTGATAATTAAAATCCTGATAAAATGTAACTAATTTCAAAAGAAACCCACAAAAGGTAAATCATTTATCCACAAAGACTTCATATAGAAATGTTGATCAGTTCAGTTCAGTCACTCATTTGTGTCCAATTCTTTGCGACCCCATGGAATGCAACATGCCAGGCTTCCCTGTCCATCCCCAACTACCCAAGCTTGCTCAAACCCATGTCCATCGAGTCGGTGATGCCATGCAAACATCTCATCCTCTGTCATCCCCTTCTCCTCCTCCCTTCAATCTTTCCCAACATCAGGGTCTTTTCCAATGAGTCAGTTCTTCCCAACAGGTGGCCAAAATACTGGAGCTTCGGCTTCAGCGTCAGTCTTTCCAATGAACATTCAGGACTGATTTCCTTTAGGATGCACTGGTTGGATCTCCTTGCAGTCCAAGAGACTGTCAAGAGTCTTCTCTATCACCACAGTTCAAAAACATCAATTCTTCAGCGCTCAACTTTCTTTATGGTCCAACTCCCACATCCATACACGACTACTAGAAAAATCATAGCTTTGACTAGATGGACCTTTGTCAGCAAAGTAATGTCTTTGCTTTTTAATATTCTGTCTAGGTTGGTCATAGCTTTTCTTCAAAGGAGCAAGCGTCTTTGAATTTCATGGCTGGGGTCACCATCTGCAGTGATTTTGGAGCCCAGGAAAATTAAGTCTGTCATTGCTTCCATTGTTTCCCCATCTATTTGCCATGAAGTGATGGGACTGGGTACTGTGATCTTAACTTTTCGAATGCTGAGTTTTCAGTCAGCTTTTTTACTCTCCTCTTTCACTTTCATCAAGAGGCACGTTAGTCCCTCTCCAGTTTCTGCCATAAGTGTGATGTCATCTGCATATTTGAGGTTAGTGATATTTCTCCCAGCAAACTTGATTCCAGCTTGTGCTTCATCTAGCCTGGCATTTCTCAAGATGTACTCTCTATATAAGTTAAATAAGCAAGGTGACAATAGACAGCCTTGATGTACTCCTTTCCCAATTTGGAACCAGTCCGCAGTTTGTTGCGATCCATACAGTGAAAGATGAACTCCCTGGAGATCAGTGGAGAAATAACTCCAGAAAGAATGAAGGGATGGAGCCAAAGCAAAAACAATGCCCAGATGTGGATGGGACTGGTGATAGAAGCAAGGTCCGATACCGTAAAGAGCATAGGAACCTGGAATGTTAGCTCCATGAATCAAGGCAAATTGGAAATGGTCAAACAGGAGATGGAAAGAGTGAACATCAACATTCTAGGAATCAGCGAACTAAGATGGACTGGAATGGGTGAATTTAACTCAGATGACCATTATATCTACTACTGTGGGCAGGAATCCCTTAGAAGAAATGGAGTAGCCATCATACTCAACAAAAGAATCCGAAATGCAGTACTTGGAGGCAATCTTAAAAAAACGACAGAATGATCTCTGTTCGTTTCCAAGGCAAACCATTCAATATCATGGTAAGCCAAGTCTATGCTCCAACCAGTAATGCTGAAGAAGCTGAAGTTGAATGGGTCTATGAAGACCTACAAGACCTTTTAGAACTAACATGCAAAAAAGATGTCCTTTTCATTATAAGGGACTGGGGTGCAAAAGTAGGAAGTCAAGAAACACCTGGAGTAACAGGGAAATTTGGCTTTGGAGTACAGAATGAAGCAGGGCAAAGGCTAATAGAATTTTGCCAAGAGAACACACTGGTCATGGCAAACACCCTCTTTCAACAACACAAGAGAAGACTCTACACATGGACGTCACCAGATGGTCAACACCAAAATCAGATTGATTATATTCTTTGCGGCCAAAGATGGAGAAGCTCTATACAGTTGGCAAAAACAAGACCGGGAGCCGACTGTGGCTCAGATCATCAACTCGTTATTGCCAAATTCAGACTTAAATTGAAGAAAGTGGGGAAAACCACTAGATTATTCAGGTATGACCTAAATCAAATCCCTTATGACTATACAGTGGAAGTGAGAAAGAGATTTAAGGGACAAGATCTGATAGACAGACTGCCTGATGAACTATGGATGGAGATTCATGACATTATACAGGAGACAGGAATCAAGACCATCCCCAAGAAAAAGAAATGCCAAAAAGCAAAATGGCTGTCTGGGGAGGCCTTACCAATAGCTGTGAAAAGAAGAGAAACGAAAAGCAAATAGGAAAGGAAAGATATACCCATTTGAATGCACAGTTCCAAAGAATAGCAAGGAGAGATAAGAAAGCCTTCCTCAGCAATCAGTGCAAAGAAATAGAGGAAAACAACAGAATGGGAAAGACTAGAGATCTCTTCAAGAAAATTAGAGATACCAAGGGAACATTTCACGCAAAGATGGGCTCAATAAAGGACAGAAATGGTATGGACATAACAGAAGGTGATGGAACTCCAGTTGAGCTATTTCAAATCCTAAAAGATGATGCTCTGAAAGTGCTGCACTCAATATGTCAGCAAATTTGGAAAACTCAGCAGTGGCCACACAACTGGAAAAGGTCAGTTTTCATTCCAATCCCAAAGAAAGGCAATGTCAAAGAATGCTCAAACTCCTGCACAATTGCACTCATCTCACACGCTAGTAAAGTAATGTTCAAAATTCTCCAAACCAGGCTTCAGAAATACATGAATCATGAACTTCCAGATGTTCAAGCTGGTTTTAGAAAAGGCAGAGGAACCAGAGATCAAATTGCCAACTCTGTTGGATCATCAAAAAAGCAAGAAAGCTCCAGAAAAACATCTATTTCTGCTTTACTGACTATGCCAAAACCTTTGACTGTGTGGATCACAATAAACTCTGGAAAATTCTGAAGGAGATGGGAATACCAGACCACCTGACCTGCCTCTTGAGAAACCTGTATGTAGGTCAGGAAGCAATAGTTAGAACTGGACATGGAACTATAGACTGGTTCCAAATAGGAAAAGGAGTATATCAAGGCTGTATATTGTCCCCCTGCTTATTTAACTTATGTGCAGAGTACATCATAAGAAACACAGGGCTGGAGAAAGCACAGCTGGAATCAAGACTGCTGAGAGAAATATCAATAACCTCAGATATGCAGATGATACCATCCTTATCGCAGAAAGTGAAGAAGAACTAAAAAGCCTCTTGATGAAAGTGAAAGAGGAGAGTGAAAAAGTTGGCTTAAAGCTCAACATTCAGAAAACTAAGATCATGGCATCTGGTCCCATCACTTCATGGCAAATAGATGGGGCAACAGTGTCAGACTTTATTTTCTGGGGCACCAAAATCACTGCAGGTGGTGACTGCGGCCATGAAATTAAAAGACGCTTACTCCTTGGAAGGAAAGTTATGACCAACCTAGATAGCATATTGAAAAGCAGAGACATTTCTTTGCCAACAAAGGTCCGTCCAGTCAAGGCTATGGTTTTTCCAGTGGTCATGTATGGATGTGAAAGTTGGCCTGTGAAGAAAGCTGAACACCAAGGAATTGATGCTTTTGAACTGTGATGTTGGAGAAGCCTCTTGAGAGTCCCTTGGACTGCAAGGAGATCCAACCAGTCCATCCTAAAGGAGATCAGCCCTGGGTGTTCGTTGGAAGGAATGATGATGAAGCTGAAGCCCCAATATATACCAATCTATTTACCTAACCTGTTACCACTGGACATAAGATTGGAAGCAAAGAGGAAAACATTGTCTATGTCAAGTTTCCCTAATCAATGGAATCAATCATGACTCATAATTAAAATCCTGATAAAACATAACTAAATTCAAAAGAAACCCACAAAAGGTAAATCATTTATCCACAAAGACTTCATATTGAAATGTTGATCAGTAACTGAACTGAATACAGTCAAAGGCTTTAGTGTAGCCAATGAAGCAGAAGTAGATGTTTTTCTGCACTTCTCTTTCTTTTTCTATGATGCCACAGATGTTTGCAATTTGGTCTCTGGTTCCTCTGCCTTTTCTAAATCCAGCTTGAACATCTAAAGTTCTCAGTTCACATACAGTTAAAGCCTGGCTTGGAAAATTTTGAGCATTATTTGCTAGCATGTGAGATGAGTGCAACTGTATGGTTGTTTGAACTTTCTTTGGCATTGTCTTTCTTTGAAATTGAATGGTTCTATGAAGAGCTATAGGAACTTCAAGAACTAACACTAAAAACGATGTCCTTTTCATCATAGGGGACTGGAATGCAAAAGTAGTGGTAAAGAGATATCCGGAGTAACAGTCAAGTTGGCTTGGAGTACAAAATGAAGCAGGCCAAAGGCTGAGTTTTGCCAAGAGAACACACTGGTCATAGCAAATGCCCTCTTCCAACAACACAAGAGATGACCCTACACATGGACATCACCAGATGGTCAATACCGAAATCAGGTTGATTATATTCTTTGCAGCTGAGGATGGAGAAGCTCTATACAGTCAGCAAAATAAGACTGGGAGCTGACTGTGGCTCAGATCATGAACTCCCCCGGAAGGGGTGTTACAAAAGAGCAAAGTGAAAGCGGTAATGCCTTTTCTGGCCTAGGCCCTGAAGTTGCAAAACCACAATTTCCTAAGGATATACAGGTCAGTCCCACTTAAAGGTAGGAGGATACTATACAGAACATGAATACCAAGAAGCAACAGTCACTGGACACCAACTTAGAAACTGGCTAACACAGAGATGTTCAAAAATATTTCTAGAGACAGTCAAGAGTATGGTTTAAATCTATTTTTATATCTGATTTTAAAAGTATTTTAATTTTGTTGTTTGGAAAAAAATCTTTGTTATGTTAAAAGCACACAACTACAAACTGTCAACCAACAAGTTGACAACCAACAAGTCAGTATTTTAAAACAATTAGATAACACAGGGAATTGTTTATACAAGCATACTGTTGTTGTTTAGTTGCAAAGTTGTGTCCGATTCTCTGTGACTCCAAGGACTGTAGCCCCCCAAGCTCCTTTGTCAATGGGGTTTCCCAGACAAGAATACTACTGGAATGGGTTTCCATTTCCTTCGCCAGGGGATCTTACAGATCCAGGGATTGAACCTGTTTCTTCTGCAAGAATTGACAGGCAGATTCTTTATCACTGAGCCATTGCTGCTACTGCTAAGTCACTTCAGTCGTGTCCAACTCTGTGCGATCCCATAGACGGCAGCCCACCAGGCTCCCCCGTCCCTGGGATTCTCCAGGCAAGAACACTGGAGTGGGTTGCCATTTCCTTCTCCAAAGCATGAAAGTGAAAAGTGAAAGTGAAGTCGCTCAGTTGTGTCTGACTCTTAGCGACCCCATGGACTGCAGCCTACCAGGCTCCTCCGTCCATGGGATTTTCCAGGCAAGAGTACTGGACTGGGGTGCCATCGCCTTCTCTGACTGAGCCATTAGCTATCTGTATAAATTCCATGGGCAAGTGAATAAATATAAGAGGGCATCAGTGCAAAAACTTTATATTATAAAAATTGCCTGCTTTAGCTTATTATTTTCTTGGCAAACTGGTATAAAATTAAAAGTACAAAAAATAATTTGTTAAAAATTCAGGTTACTAACCAGTATGTAGAATATATTTTTGAATAAAAATGTTTATGCATAGAAAAAAGACTGGAAGCATACAAATGACATTAAGAGTAGTCTCTGAGTGTTTGGATTGGACACGACTTTTTCCTTTTGGCTTTTGTGGGTTTATTTAGGACATCCGCAGAGAACATGAATCAATCATTTTTATATTGAGAAAAGACTCATGTAAAAATGCTTATAGTCTATTTTTCTGCCTGGCATTAAGATATTTCTGTTACCTAAATTGCCTTCTGAAGAATTTTATTTGAGATCCATCACTCTTTCTTACAAACCAAAAAAGGATAAGTTACCTATTCTAACATTTATTCCTGAGGCTACTGGAAACTAATTGTGAATAGGTAAAATAAGAAGCAAATTTCATTTGCATTATTTTACTTTTATGTTCAATAAGGTCAAAGGTAAAGGTTTTGTATCTTTCTGGTCCATAAAATATGGATTGCTGTTTCAAAGTACATCAACAGTGGTAATAGCTACTCCCATTAGTCAGTCCTATAATCTTATGAAATATTGACATGATAAAACAATGTAACTGAGAAAAAAACCAATAGAGCACACATTTTATTGACAAATAAATGCAGAGGCTTAAATTGTCTCTCACCAGCTTTATACTTCATTGACACATTATCAGAAAAATAAAGATTCAAGCTAGCCAAGATCAATGATTTCAAAATGATTCTTTGGTGCTCCATCAGATAAAAAAACAAATTCAGTCCAATCATAATTCATATTTGGGTTCACGCCACCCTGACAGTTACATTTTATGGCAAAATGTACTTTAATTTTATATTCAAACCTTTTCCCAGATTTTCTTAGAGAATTCACTTTTTAATTTATGATACTTCCTTGCTCAATTCAAGCTTCATTCACTTTTAGATACTTTGGAAAGATAAATAACTGACATACTCTGCCATTCATGAGTAATGTACTGCCTGTAACTTAAGAAAATAAAATAGGTGGCCAAAGATATATATTTGTTTTAGAAATAAATATGTATCATATGTATAAGTAATAAAATAACAATAAATTATAAATATGTTATAAAGGTGCTTTCCTATTTTACTGGGTTTAAATTATATACTGTAATATATTGTTAGGTCATATACATTTTAAGAATGACATACCTTAGCTGTGGCTTCTGCTGAATATATAAGTACATTTGACTGTAAAGCCTGCAAGTTTAGCCATATGTTTACATAGTATTACAGACTGCTGTTTCCAGTACATATCCATTAAGAAATATATTCTTTATTCTTTCTTTCTTTTGGTAAAATACTATATGTCATCAGAACTCTTAATCAGAACAATTAATAAAAATCTTGAAAAGCAAGGATTTATCCAAGTAGCATTTTAAACTTTTATCCATGTCCCAGGTTGTGGCATAATGAATTCAGTTCAGTTCAGTTGCTCAGTCATGTCCGACTCTTTGCGACCCCATGAATTGCAACACACCAGGCCTCCCTGTCCATCAAAAACTCCCAGAGTTCAGCCAAACTCATGTCCATCGAGTTGGTGATGCCATACAACCATCTCATCCTCTGTTGTCCCCTTCTCCTCCTGCCCTCAATCCCTCCCAGCATCAGAGTCTTTTCCAATGAGTCAACTCTTTGCATGAGGTGGCCACAGTATTGGAGTTTCAGCTTTAGCATCAGTCCTTCCAATGAACACCCAGGACTCATCTCCTATAGGATGGACTGGTTGGATCTCCTTGCAGTCCAAGGGACTCTCAAGAGTCTTCTCCAACACCACACTTCAAAAGCATCAATTCTTCAGCGCTCAGCTTTCTTCACAGGCCAACTTTCACATCCATACATGACCACTGGAAAAACCATAGCCTTGACTAGATGGACCTTTGTTGGCAAAGTAATGTCTCTACTTTTTAATATGCTGTCTAGGTTGGTCATAACTTTCCTTTCAAGACGTAAGTGTCTTTTAATTTCATGGCTGCAATCACCATCTGCAGTGATTTTGGAGCCCCAGAAAATAAAGTCTGACACTGTTTCCACTGTTTCCCCATCTATTTGCCATGAAGTGATGGGACCAGATGCCATGATCTTCGTTTTCTGAATGTTGAGCTTTAAGCCAACTTTTTCACTCTCCTCTTTCACTTTCATCAAGAGGCTCTTTAGTTATTCTTCACTTTCTGCCATAGGGTGGTGTCATCTGCATATCTGAGGTTACTGATATTTCTCCAGGCAATCTTGATTCCAGCTTGTGCTTCTTCCAGCCCAGCATTTCTCATGATGTACACTGCATATAAGTTAAATAAGCAGGGTGACAATATACAGCCTTGACATACTCCTTTTCCTATTTGGAACCAGTCTGTTGTTCCATGTCCAGTTCTAACTGTTGCTTCCTGACCTGCATACAGATTTCTCAAAAGGCAGGTCAGGTAGTCTGGTATTCCCATCTCTTTCAGAATTTTCCACATAATGAATAAGCTTTATAAAAACCAATAACAGTAATCATTTCTTGAGTGTTTTCTATGTGTAGGAACAATACACACACAATTAGTACTTCATCTAATCTCGTAACCCCCTGTCAAGGTAAATAACATTATCTCCACTTAACAGTTGATGAAACTCACATCCTTTAGGTGTATACCTAAAGCCTGGATTCTGAACATCACTTCCTTAAATACGGACCCTTAAGCATATTCCTCTCCATCTTAAGAACTGTGAGCCAAAGAGGCAAGTTATCTGCTCTTGATACTTCCACCATCCAAAGGTGGGACAGACACAGAATAACTGCGAAAGATGGTCCTTATTCGTAAGTATAGGACAGGGAGACTCACTGCCATCACTGCTCCACTGCAGGTCTAAAATTAATACATCCTTTGATTGGACATTAGTCCTAGGAACTTTTTATTAATACTACGACCTTTAGTTCCAGCCTTGGGGTCAGATTTCTTTTTCCATAAAATGGAGCCCGTGTTAGCAAGAATGAACCCTGCTTCCTGCCTACAGAGTCTAAAGCTCCCTTTTTCAATTTGTACTTACTGTGTCTGTCCCTTTCACTACAGACTGATCTAATTCTTTTAAAATTGTTGTTTATTTTTACAAATTAATTTATAATCCACTCTGTTAGACAAAAGTTGTCGTACTTCCATATCTCTCAAGATGACCCATTCTCTACACTTGGGTTTCCTATAAGGTTGTTATGAGATAACACCTTTAGGACCCTTAAAATTCCTACCATTTGAAGTGGTACTTCAAACATTTCTGA
Organism: Bos javanicus; assembly: GCF_032452875.1. Taxonomy (NCBI): domain Eukaryota; kingdom Metazoa; phylum Chordata; class Mammalia; order Artiodactyla; family Bovidae; genus Bos; species Bos javanicus. The sequence goes on from NC_083889.1 coordinate 31,504,474, forward strand.
GGTCTTAATAAAAGGCTTCATAGTTACATTCTTGCTTGTATCTTTATAATTTTTTTACATTATCCTGTACTTGATTTCCACCATTTGATTAGGAAAACATCTTCTAATCTGAGAACTTTAGAGAGTATGGAATAAGAAACAGTTTAGTGTTTAAACTTAGCAGTCATATTCCTTAATGTTTCCCCTGAAATGTCTCTTGAAAACTCAACAAGCTCATTAGGTACATTTCCCATTTTGCACATGAATCCAGGTGTTGATACAGTTTCCACCACAATATAACAAGAGCTCTTCATTTTCAGCTTTCAGTGTCATTCTCTTCACTTTTTTAAAGACCTCACCAATAGCTTCTTCCAGGGTCCTAAGACTTCTGCAACCCATATACCCTGTCAAAATCCTCCTAGAGATCCCTCACGTTTGCACTAAGAGTGTCCTCACGGCCCTTCAAACTCCACCTGTTACTCAGTTCCAAAGCCACTTCCATACATTTCAGATTTTTTTTAACTTTACAATATTGTATTGGTTTTGCCATATATCAACAAGAATCCGCCACAGGTATATACGTGTTCCCCATCCTGAACCCTCCTCCCTCCCCGTACCATCCCTCTGGGTCGTCCCAGTGCACCAGCCCCAAGTATCCAGTAACGTGCATCGAAGCTGGACTGGCAATTCGTTCCATATATGATATTATACGTGTTTCAATGTCATTCTCCCAAATCATCACACCCTCTACCTCTCCCACAGAGTCCAAAAGACTGTTCTATAACAATAACCCTGTATACGAGACAGCAAAAGAGACACTGATGTACAGAACATTTCAGATTTTTGCCATGGGATCTCCTCACTACATTACAAAACGTATTCCTATTATTACAGTTAAACACTTATTTACCCCAAACTTACTGGCATAAAATAACTGGTTATTGTGCTAACAGAAATACAATAGGACACAGCAGAGATGGCCTGTCACTGCTCCATGATTTCTTGGACATCATAAGGAAGACCCCAAGGTTAGAGGACAAAATCACCTGAAGGTTTCCAAGTCTTAACTATTTGCAAATTAATCCTGGCGCTGTTACCAGGGATATCAACACATGGTTTTTCCACATATCTTGTGCTTCCTCATAACATGTTTCGTGGATTCTAAAGCAAGAGTCTTGAGAAAGAGCAAAGCCGGTCAGAAGTCACATCCCTTTTAATGCAAGAGCCCTTTTACTGAATTAGACGGAATGTCATGTTTGCCATTATCTGTTGGTTGATTACAAAAGTCCACCCAGTTTAAAGACGAGAGAAGAAAGACATCACCCATGATGGAATGGCATCTGTCTCATACTGTAAAAATAGGCATACAGGATGAAATATATGGAGATATGGCCATTATGGAAAGTGCAATCTGCTAGAACAAACTTGGAGATCTGTTTGATTAGGAACACTTTTATTTCTATACGCTATAATTTATAAGCAGCACAAAAATCACTGAATAAAAAGCATGGGGCAGATTAAAGACCTGTGTCTGCCCACAAGCTGGGTCATCCAGAAAAAGATTCTATTCCTCTGCAGGTCTCAGTATCATTACTTATTTAAAAACAGAAGTACTATTTATAAAAGATTTGAAACAGATGATCTCTAAAGTTCTTCACATGTCAAATATTCTATAACTCATCTATTTTAAAAGATGGGTGAACGTTTTCCATCAGGTACTGTGTGATTCTTGTTCCTTGTGCTTCATGTCCAACTCTTTGCAACCCTATGGACTGTACCCTGCCAGGCTCCTCTGTCCGTGGGATTCTCCAGGCAAGAATATTGAAATGCATTGCCATTTCCTCCTCCAAGGTATCTTCTCAACCCAGAGACCAAGTTTAAATACCAGAATCTTCACCTGTGAAATGACTATAACAATGTTTCCCTCTTAAGGTCATTATGAGAATAAAATAATATATGTAGAAAAGCTTAGAGTAAAACCTAAACTATAATAAGTACTCAATGCATATTGCCTTTAATTTAATCGAGTATAAAGTCACCATACTAGTTTGGGAAGCAAATGTTGTGAAAGAGGTGACTTTTATCAAAATGTTAACTGAGATGTGTACAAATTTAGTCTCAAATAAATGTGAATAGAAATTATTCTTTGCTATTTTTAATAGTAAATATTTATTGATATCAGGAGTGGTATTAAAGATTTACACACATTTGATGCTTACATAAACCTGTAAGACAGTTTTTAGAATTAAAAATTGCTACTTCTCCCTACCATATGAAATATTACCTTCTACATTGCTATATATTCTCCACATTTTTAATACTTTTTACTTTTCTGCATTACCAGATATATCAGGCAAGAATGGTTATGAGATACTGAGGGTTATTAATAGACATCATTAGTAATAAACTACAATGTTAATTTCATGCCCCAAATGCCTCTTATCTGCTCCTGATTGAAAAGAATTCCTTGTCTGGCCCTCTCAACCTCATGTCACCCCAGAGCACAGCCAAGGACTGGTTTCCTTTCTTAAAGAGTCAGACAATTTAAAGAATAGAAAAGGGCAACCTTTCCTTTTCAAATGAGGATTTCTAAAATTCGAGAAGTGAATACTAAAAGTAGAGGGACACAGAAAAATCTTGTCACATGATATCCTTATTTCAATCCTTGTTTCAATTACCAAGCTACGCTTTTCCCTTTAAAAAAAATGAGGTAAAATTAGTATATAATGTTATACAAGTTTCAAGTTACAGCATTATAATTCAACATCTGTGTTGAATTACACTACAAAGTGATAACCACCAAAGGTATGTTACCATCCATCACTGTACATCTGACCCCCTTCAGCCACTGTGAAACAGTACAGAGAACCACCAAGCTACTTTTCAAAAATACAAAAAGTTAAAAAAAATTAAACTGGTTTTATCACCATAGGACTTTTCAGAGTTAACATCTGAGAGTCTCCAAGGAGGGTTCATGAAGAATTTCACAGATATATTTAACCTTGAAATTCATCTCCTAAAGAAAATCAGTCCTGAGTAATGTTGAAGCTGAAACTCAACAATACTTTGGGCACCTGATGCGAAGAGCTGACTCATTGGAAAAGACCTTGATGCTGGGAAAGATTGGGGGCAGGAGAAGAAGGGGACAACAGAGGATGAGACGGTTGGATGGTATCACCAACTCAATGGACATGGGTTTGGGTGAACTCCAGGAGTTGGTGATGGACAGGAAAGCCTGGCGTCTGTGGTTCATGAGGTCGCAAAGAGTCAGACATGACTGAGTGAACTGAACTGAAATTCATTTTTATTTTTCTTCCTAGACTAGTATTCATTGGAATACTAGTTTTCATTCACAGAGTGTTGGGGTGGGTTTATCAAGAATTCACACAATGGTGTCAGATAAACAGATTTGGTAGAAATGGTAGTTTTGATTTGGAAAGACAGTAAGAGGCATGGAGGTATTTCTGCAGTAGACAGTCCTAGATTAGTTGGCAACTGGAAATATCCAGACGTTGGTATCAACAGCAAGACAATAATGTCTGCAAAGTGGGAACAGGAAGAGGGAAGCTACCCCAGGTAAGTTTACTCTGCTTTACACTATTTTCTTTCATCCTGCAAACTTCTCCAGGCTATTCAACTTATTCAACAAGTGAACTCTAAAAGTGCTCAATTGAGAGACTTCATCCACAGCCAACTAATCCTTTTATTCCAGAGTATGAACTATCATCAAAAAACCTGGGGCACAGACTAACTCAAGGTCAAGTAAGTTTTAATTTGTCACTGTTGATCAATCACAGGCACTTCCATCTCTTTTTATTAATAATACGTCTTTAAAGACAGTGAAACCTTCTATCTCATTTGTGACATGTTGGGAAGTAGAACCACTGTCATACACTCACATCTGCCTTTGGTTCAGGTGGAGAAAGTGATAACATATGGACTTCCTAGCTGCTATCCTGCACTCCAGTTCAGTCGCTCAGTCGTGTCCGACTCTTTGCAACCCCATGGACCTCAGCATGCCAGGCTTGCCTGTCCATCACCAACTCCCAGAGCTTGCTCAAACTCATGTCCATTGAGTTGGTAATGCCATCCAACCATCTCATCCTCTGTCGTCTCCTTCTCCTCCTGCCCTCAATCTTTCCCAACATCAGGGTCTTTTCAAATGAGTCAGCAGTTCACATCAGGTGGCCAAAGCATTGGAGTGTCAGCTTCAGCATCAGTCCTTCCAATGAACACCCAGGACTGATCTCCTTTAGGATGGACTGGTTGGATCTCCTTGCAGTCCAAGGGACTCTTAAGAGTCTTCTCCAACACCACAGTTCAAAAGCATCAATTCTTCGGCGCTCAACTTTCTTTGTAATCCAAGTCTCACATCCATACATGACCACTGGAAAAACCCCAGCCTTGACTAGATGGACCTTTATCCTGCACTGCGGGTCCATTAAGTTTTGACTGTTTACAATGATGAGCCTAATAAATCCACAGACAGCTCTTCTCTGGATTCTGTCCCAAAGTCTCCCTTATAAGAAAGAATGTAATGAATGGAGTCTAAAAGTTAAAAATAATAATAGTGACAATAAAGCTTTGGCTATAAACACTTTATTCTTCCTTTTCAAATAAAAACAAATGACATATTACTTGCAAAATTCTGGATTAGATACCAAAATTCTCAGAGACATTGAAGCTCACTGTATTCAGAGGTATTTGTTGTTATTTTTGTCTAGTCACTCAGTCATCTCCAACTCTTTGAGACCCCGTGGACTGTAGCCTGCCAGGCTCCTCTGTCCATGGAATTTCCCAAGCAAGAATACTGGAGTGGGTTTTCAGTATACCGCAGGGATTGAACCCATGTCTCCTGCATTGCAGGTGGACTCTACCACCAAGCCACCAGGGAGCCTGTATTCAGGGGGATAGTCTTGGTCATTATTTAAAACACTCATTCACATAAGGATAACATACTCTATCTTTGACATTTTAAAATGTTCCACTTAATTTTACTTGATTAAAATTGTCATTTTTTTTCAGCCTTGCTCAGCTTTACATAGTTGATCTTGCCACATAAGGCTGTGAGTCCAAATAACTGAGAGGAGGAGAAAATTTTCAATCCAAAACAATTACATGAAACTTTCTTCTGATAGATAATTTTTAAAGTAAAATGTACTTAACAAAATGTCTATTTCTAATATACTTGCTTTTAGGCAAATTTCATAGAGAACTGGACCTTCAAACTTGGCAGGTACAGTATTTTAATAGTCTAATCATGAAAGAAAGCTTATGTGTTAGATAAAAATATTCTCAACTGACATTAGAAGACTTGGACTTTTATATGTATGTGTATATAAGACTGTGTGTGTGTGTGGCGGGGGGGGATTCTCCAGCACTTACTGAATGAACTTTAATATATATATATATATATATATATATATATATATATATATATATGTTTCTTTCCCAAATGGTGAAATCTGTGCTTAGTCACACCTCTAACTTACAGGTCTATTCATTAATTCATTCGGCAAATATTTACAGAATTATCCATTCTAAGCCAACTACTTGGATATTGATTGGGATTGAATAGAAATTCATTCATTCATTCAACAAATTCTATGAGCTTGGCTCCATGCTACATGCTAGAAACAGAAGGGTGAGTAAGATAAGATAGAGTCTGGGGAGAGTCATGCACAAATAATCACAGTGATGAACCCAAGAAACGAAAAAAAGTCTAAGCAACCAAAACCAAGACAATTAGGGATTGGACCAGGGCATTAAGTTAGTTGGTGAACCAGCCCGCTGCGCATACCTCCCAATCCTGTACAGAGGTAACAAAATTGATAATGTTTCCCACAGAGTTCCAGGTACTGGCCGTGTGCCCATTTCACCCCTCAGATGATGATTCCATTTTACTCTGACAATGTCTCAAAACTATTCTGAAAGAGAAATCTTCAGAGGCCATGCAGAGCCTCAAGGCTTTAACCTTTCTGTTCCTACCCTCCTCCCCTGCCCCCCAAACCTGGAGGCACCTTAATTTTTAACCCTGGTATGGATGTGAGAGTTGGACTGTGAAGAAGGCTGAGCACCGAAGAATTGATGCTTTTGAACTGTGGTGTTGGAGAAGCCTCTTGAGAGTCCCTTGGACTGCAAGGAGATCCAACCAGTCCATTCTGAAGGAGATCAGCCCTGGGATTTCTTTGGAAGGAATGATGCTAAAGCTGAAACTGCAATACTTTGGCCACCTCATGCGAAGAGCTGACTCACTGGAAAAGACTCTGATACTGGGAGGGTTTGGGGGCAGGAGAAGAAGGGGACGACAGAGGATGGGATGGCTGGATGGCATCACTGACTCAATGGACGTGAGTCTGAGTGAACTCCGGGAGTTGGTGATGGACAGGGAGACCTAGCGTGCTGCGATTCATGGGGTCGCAAGGAGTCAGACACAACTGAGTGACTGAACTGAACTGAACTGAAGGTCCCTGACCAGGTGACATGTGAGTAGTTAACGTCCTAGGGAACTATCACCAGATCACTGGTTTCCAAGCCTGGCGGAATACCAAAATCACCTGGGGGTGGGGGATGGGGTAGTGCTTAAAAACAAACATTTCCTAGAAACGCACAATCTAGCACAGAGATGATTAAAATATTGTCCCCAGTCCAGCAGTATCAGGACCATCTAAGAACTTACCAGAAATGCAGAACCTTGTCATTCAAAAAGGTACATGCACCCCTATGTTCACAGCAGCACTACTGACCATAGCCAAGACACGGAACAGCCTAAATGTACACTGAGGGATAAGGAAGATGAGGCACACAAACAGAACGGAATACTATCCAGCACCACAAAGAACGTGATAATGCCATTTGCAGCAACATGGACAGACATAGAGATTATCATACGAAGTGAAGTAAGGAAGGAAGAGAGAGACAAATACACAATATCACTTATGCATGAAATCTGAAATATGACACAAATGAATCTACCTATGAGACAGAAACAGAATCACGGGCATAGAAACAGACTAGTCATTGCCAAGGCGGAGGGGGTTAGGAGAGGGATGGAGTGTGAGGTTGGGGCTAGCAGATATAAGGCCTTATATAAAGATGGATAAACAAGGTCCTACTGCACAACACAGAGATCTATATTCAATATCCTATAATAAACCATAATGGAAAAGAATATCTTTAAAAATGTGTGTGTATAACAATCACTTTGCTGTACAACAGTAGTTAACACAACATTGTGAAGCAACCATCCTTCAATTAGGAGAAAGAAACATCCAAGAGAAGGAATCTTGGGCCACACCCCAGATGCACTGGATCAGAAGATCTGTGGGTGCAGCCTAGGGATCTGTGCTCTAATAAGCACTCTAAATGCTTCTGAGGTACTAACCATTTGATCTTGAATTTATGGGGTAGGCGCTAGGAATTATTTTTTTAGCACCTCAGGTAACTTTGAAGACAAATGAGTTTGGGAACCAAAAGGAGAGCACTCCTCATGGCTCCAAACACTATTTGGAATGCCTCAGAAAGGTGAGATAAACAAGGCACAAAACAAAACAACGGAAAAAGCCTTGGAGAAGGAGAGAAATCTGCCAGAGAATTCACAAACTGAAGGGTATTGCTATCAATAGTAACACATTCAAAAGTTACACTATAAGATGTTTTTAAGAACACATTTATTTCACAAATTGAGCCTATTTTGACACCTACAAACCTAATCTTTTAAAGTTATCTATTCTAAAGCCATGGTTTTTAAAATAAAACAATTTAAAGAATACATGCCTGAAATAGTTAAAAAAAAGGTTCTGTTAAATAAATGTCCTGATAAAAAGAGAGCTTTTTATCTCAGATAAATGTGTGGCATTTTATTCTATTTACATTTAACACTAGCTTAAAGTATTACTGTATTTTAAATGTTTATAATATGAGTATATCTCTGTTAATTAAGCTTATCTGTGCTTTACATTTTTAATAACTGAAAATTAATAGGAAGGAGGTAAGAGCTAGAAAGACCATCACACTCTTGATTATAGACTGCATATAGTACAGGTGAAAACAAAACCTTTAATGGTTATGACTTTTTACTGCTTGTTGACTGCAAATAGATATCCCGCAGAAGCATGCTAATAAGCTACACTGTGGAACCCAACAGACGCTTGCTAAATCCCAGGTCTGTGGAGCCCTGTGTTAAGAACATGGTCCCTCCGAGTCTTTTACGAGTTTCATGCCTTGTGTCTGGACTGTGTCAAGTGCTTTTCATGCATAATTCTCCACTCCCACCCCTACACACACACACACACAAATCCACTGTGGAAAAAAAAAATCCACTGTGAGTGCTGGATCATTAGAATCCCTACCTCAGGTAAGAGAACTGAATGTTAAAGAGGCCAAGCCACTTGGCTGCCTCAGCTGACCCTAGGCAGACTTTATCCAGCCCACGTCTCTTCCCCTCCTTGGAGCCTAACACAGAACTAGGAACACAACAGGTACCAGGAATGCTCGGCAAATGCAGGGCTGTTTTGTTCGCTGTGCACATGGCTTTCTGGCTGGCCTGGCTTAAGACTTAAAGAGTCCCAGAGTACTGAAAAGATGACATATTTCTAGTTTTAAAACTATACTCAACTATAAACTAAGCCTACGAAAGTCCAACAAGATTTTTATTTTTCTCATGACTACTACTCTGAGGCTTTGTTAAAAGATCAAATGTAAAAAAATCTTTAAAATAAATGTTTATTGTTTTGGCTTCACTTGGTACACTAAAAACATGCATACAACATGATCCAGGGCTGGCCTATTTCAACCTGATTCACTGAAGAGAGTGTTAGACTTTTCTCCATATTTTTCCAACTCAGGGCTTCTCAGAAGTACGGCTGGGAAAGGGAAAAGGAAGTCTGTCTTTCTGTCGATCTTGGCTTTAATACATCCTTGACTAAGCTTCCACATATCACTAAAAATCTGCTAGAGCCTTGTCTCCTAAGTGTGAATATTCTAAAACCAATCCAGGTTTAACTATCTTAGTCAAAAAGATCTTGGGAGTCTCAGCACCACGACATTTGCTTAAGCATGGGAGCAAGCACTGTCCGTGTGTGTGTGTGTTGTGTGTCTGTGTGTATCTGTATGTGCGTGTGAGTGTGAACTCCAGCTGGCACTGGTGCAAGATACAACTCCAAAGTTGTGAGCATAAAGCAGGCGACTACCATCATCAAGATATGCCAAGAAGAAGAAATCAGGCTTTGACAATAAACTGAATGTACAAGCCTGTCTGGTTTGGTTTTCTTGGGAAAACACAAAGTCCTCACCACAGCTTAGCACTCACTGACGTGGAGTCTATCAGTGCTTTGCCTGACCAACTCGCCTTCTAACACACCAGTTCCTAAATGTTATACACACCCTGGTGCTCCATCATGAACTCCTCACCTTGTTCTGAAGTTTCCACGGGAGACGACTTTTGTGACAAGGGTGGGGAAAATGTAGTGAAGAGTTAAAAGTGAATCTCTTACCTCTTTGAACTGTTTTCTTCGCACTTTGTATACACAGATACACTTTTGATGTGTTAACTAGAAAATCTGACTAGAAAAGAACAAAGCAGCTGTCACTAGGAGGAAGGCACTGACAAAAAAAAACTACACAGCCCTTTATTGAAGAACTGTCAAGCCCATCCCACACTGCTGGGGTTGTCTGTGGCACTTATCAAAGACCTAGATCTGATGCAGGAAATTAAAAATAATAATAATAATAAATCTGTCCACTGGACATGTATTAAAGGAGTCTAAAATTATATTACATTTAAAATAACAAAAACTGATATTTTAACAATTCAGACACAATGTTGTTTTTATTAAATATATTTATATAGATATATACTTGTATATACATGTACATGCTTCTAACCACAAAAATACACAAGTATGCATAGAGAATTACAGTACACGTGTAAGGAACAGGTCTATATAAAAATTAAGAGCACATATATATTTTTCTCACTATGAAGGAATTCTTAATGAGTGTAAATGCTTTTTCTCGATGTTATTTTCATTTGAATATCATATAAAAAGTTGAATCTTTTCAATATCTGAAAAGATTAGAACTTAAACAAGGTCCTTAAAGGCAAATTGATGTCTTCATGTTGTTCTACTGACTTACAATTATTTTACTGAGCATCATTCCTGGCTTTAAATAATATACAGGCTTTGCTTGACTCCAGGTCTTTACATATTGATTATAAGTTTGGGCTCAATTCTAACTACAGTATTGCATGGAATTTAATAACCTTTTTCTAAGTAAATATACTGTATGTAATTAGCGTTTTTTTTTTTTTAACAAAATCCCAATAGCATGGACATGAGGTAAAAAGAAATCCATTAAGGAGTGCACAAGAAAAAAACTGCTCAACATAGAAACTATACATGTATTCAAATGAATTTAGCTTCTTATATTTTCAGATCACAGTGACAGATTTTGATAGAGCTTCAGGCTTCAGCCTTCAAATCTTACCTCTATATCACTGAACAGTTGCATGACCATAGGCAGGTTATTTAACTTCACTGAGTTCAGCTTCTTCCCACCTATAAAAAAAAAAAAAAACCATTTACCTAACTAGGGTTGTTCAGATTTTTAAACGGCAGGGAGATGTTCTCATGGTTAAATAAATTGAGAAGATGCAATACCAAACAATTCATTCTGCATTGAACAATGGTAAATAGACGGCAGAAAAGAATGCAGACCTTCCCAGAGCCTTCGATAGGTTCAGGTATCTTTTTAATCTCAGGTACAACTCAATGTTTAGAATGCCACAGAATTATTTAAACTGGAACATTTTTATGATGAGTATTTCTAGAGACTAGCATTTCCCAAAATACAGTTTGCAGCATGGTGGTTCTAAGGGGCATCTTAGGTCAAGAGAAACCCTTTTACGGCACACTTCAACTTGTGTATGTAAACCATGTCGCAAGAACTGGGAAACTCTTTGCTAACTCTGGTCACTGTTGCTTCAGTTGCAAAATGATTTCCATGGCCTGAAATGACAAGTTTGCTTTTCCTATATCCATGAAGAAGAAACTCTCTGGAGGATAAATTATTAAGTAAATACATTGTCCAGAATTGTTTTTAAACTAAGATTAGAGACTCCCCAGGGTGGGATTATGGGTGCAAATTAGGTGAAAGGGATTAAGAGGTGCAAAACTCCAGTTGTAAAACAAATAAGTCGCAGAAATATAATATGCAGCGTAACAAATACGGTCAGTAATATGGGGACACGTGGTTACTAGACTCATTGCGGTGATCATTTCATAATGTACATAAACATCAAAGCATTATGCAGTACACTTCACACTAACAAAATAATGCATGCCACCTATATTTCAACTGAAAAAAGAATTTGAGATGTTGTTGCAAGTGGTTTATATGCATTTATGTATCCAAACATTTATCAAGTTGGACTACAGACCAAGCAGGTATCTAAATTTAGGATAAGCACTGGGTAAGATGGCCAGTGAGATGAGTTTTACTATATTTCCCCCAAAAAAATAAAATAAAAGGAATATTTTCAGGCAGGTGTAGCTGAAGTCCATGATTTCTTGTTTATTTTTGATTCTCAAAAGCTAAAGTATTGCATTGAACAGGGCTTTATCAATCTAATTTAACTTTTCGATCCTTTGAAGACAGAAAGAATTGATGATTAATTTCTCTCCTTTTTGAAAATTCTGTCCTCTGAAAATTCCAACATTTTCAAAGGATCTGATAAATAATACCAAGTTCATTGGCATTTCAAACAGACAAGACACATCTATTTTAAACCATTATGAATGTCATATTTCCATTCAAACTTGAGAAGATCACATTTTCAGCTACCAACCAACTATGGAAAAATCTTTCAGACAACAATAACCTCTTAATTGAAGATTTCTCTTAAAATTATTTTTATAGAATAATGTGGGAGTTCTCCTTCTGAAAAACAAAATTACTTTTAATGAAGCGGTTCAAAATCAGGGCAGAGAAAGAGCAAAGAGTTTCCTTGAGGTTCTGGTGACAGTTTACATAAAAAGATGTTTTATTTTCTCTTTGCAGGGTGTACACCATCATTTTGTCTTATTATTCCTGACATTCAGTTCATCATATTAGCATCTTTGTGGGAAACAAGAAAGCAATTAAGGTTTTAGCTCTTTATTCTTTGGGAGACAGATTTGCTTTCCCTCAAAACTCTTAATGATGAGGCAGACCTGGTCAAACACCAAATGCAAGGATTTTTAATGCAATAAAGATGGAGCTTTAATAATTTTCAATTACAGTTATTCTGCAATAATGTTAGCAAATCTCATCTAAAAAGTAAATTATTCATTGAATAGGAAATGGGAAAGTCTTAGGATTGTGTGACTTTCCCATTTAAAGTTTCACTAAGATTCTCCTTGATAAAGTCCTTTTAAAAGATTACATATTTTATACTTTGTTTCTATCCTTTTTCTTCTTTCATGATGCTGTTTCTACTTTTTAATATACTTTTCTAACAAAACACAGTAGTTATAGAGCAGCCATTCAGAGAGATCTATTCAGAACGAGTCCTCATTCACTTGCTGCCAGAAATACTGATAATATGATATTTTTTATTTAGTTTTAAGAATACATTTTTCATTTTAAGCAAATGAAACCTAGAACCAAATTTAAAAAAAATGTCATTGATTTTCATTAGAAAATTGGTAGTAAAAAGTCTTTCATGTTACCTTTGCATTAGCAAATCTTACTTTTCACATAAATAAATACATCATTTATTGGAAATTACATAGAATACAGCAAAACTATAGAAAATAATTTAAGTCAAAACAAATATTTTAAAAAAGGCAACAGTTTTCTTTAAAAAAAAAAAAAAAAGCAATGCCTTTCTCATTGAACCTGAAAATATTTAACTTAGTCACTTTCTATATTCCCTTAGCAATAATTTCCAATATTTGTGCTCAGATAAATGTTAGATTCTTTACAATCTACCTCCTCACTCTTTCTCTAGACAGGAATTTAGTTACATTTGTTTAATCTTCATGTCTTAAAACTGAAGGGAGAGTCACACATTTAACTTGGTGACTAGCTTTGTACAATACTCTTTCAACGAAAACTCGTGACTGCAACACTTTGTGTTCAGAATTCTAGAACATATTATAATACAAACTTTCAGAATATTTATGGGAAGTGATCTTGAGTTCAGTTAACACAGAAATTTGAACTTTTCTTCCAACAGATATCACCAATTTATCTCACAAACCAAAGCCAACATGTTTGGGATGGCAATGTTGTGGAAACTGTGAAGGCACATGTCAAATTCAGTGTTTTCTGACAATTATTTTAAGTTCCTGGGTCTTTTGTTTGTTTCAGATCGTGTTTAAGGAAAGAAATTGTTTCTCCACTGTAATAGGAAACTAGATTAGGGCAAGAGTAAGTGAATTAATCCCAGTATCTGTGAACCCTGTTTCAGCTGGGATAAGAAATACCTTCTAACAGCCACATCTATTACCTTCAATCATGCCACTTTATAAAATGCTTCAGGTTTATTTCAACGACAGATACTTTAATGACAAAATAAACAGAATCCACATTTTTTCTTAAGGAGCATCTTTCAGCACTGCCTCTCTAGATAAGATATTGATGCCTAACTCTTCATGAGTTTAATTTAATTTACATAATTAAGTATGTATCAATGCATGAATATTAGAGGAACAATCTTTTTCATGAAATTATTCAAGAAGAATCGTTGTAGTATTAACTTTTATTTAGAAAACCATTTTGAAAAGCCCTTCACTGCTGGAATTTAGGTAGAACTAATATAGCAATATAGCTATTATGGGCTTCCCCAGCTGCACTAGTGGTAAAGAACCCACCTGCCAGTGAAGAGATGTTAAGAGACGCAGGTTCAATCCTTGACTCAGGAAGATCCCCTGGAGGAGGAAATGACAACCCACTCCATTATTCTTGCCTGGGAAATCCCATGGACAGAGGAGGCCTGGTGGGCTACAGTCCATTGGGTCACTGAGTCAGACATGATTTAAGCCACTTAGCACGCACAATGTAGCAATTACATGCATGGTTCTTCAGGTCTAAGAGACATAGGTTCAAATTCATGCTTGATCAATTACCAAAAAGCTTTAACTTCACATTTCTGGACTTCTATTTCTTTTTCTTGCAAGTGGAGATGGCAATAGTAGCTATCTCATGAATTCTGAGCTGTCTAAGGCAATAAACATATCTGAAACTCTCAGACCAGCATCTGGCACAGAGCAAGCCCTTAAGAAACAGGAGCTAATGACTAGCAAATTGTTGTAACAAATAATCAGAAGTAAAAAGGCATCTTCTCCAATCTTGTCAAAGTTGACCTGCATCAACAGAAATTATGGTCTCATGTGAAATTCAGTCTCTTTCAAATCCAGCACTGTATATTTGATTCCATAATTCTTTATGATTTGCATGGTTCTGTTCTTCATTGCTCTCTCTCTCCCTATCTCTCAGTTCAGTTGCTAGTCGTGTCCAGCTCTTTGAAACCCCGTGAATTGCAGCACGCCAGGCCTCCCTGTCCATCACCAACTCCCGGAGTTCACTCAAACTCATGTCCATCAAATCGGTGATGCCATCCAGCCATCTCATCCTCTGTCGTACCCTTCTCCTGCCCCCAATCCCTCCCAGCATCAGAGTCTTTTCCAATGAGTCAACTCTTTACATCAGGTGGCCACAGTATTGAAGTTTCAGCTTTAGCATCAGTCCTTTCAAAGAACACCCAGGGCTGATCTCCTTCAGAATGGACTGGTTGGATCTCCTTGCAGTCCAAGGGACTCTCAAGAGTCTTCTCCAACACCACACTTCAAAAGCATCAATTCTTCAGCACTTGGCTTTCTTTATAGTCCAACTCTCACATCCATACATGACCACAGGAAAAACCATAGCCTTGACTAGATGGACCTTTGTGGACAAAGTAATGTCTCTACTTTTGAATATGCTGTCTAGGTTGGTCATAACTTTCCCTCCAAGGAGTAAGCGTCTTTTAATTTCATGGCTGCAATGACCATCTGCAGTGATTTTGGAGCCCCAAAAATAAAGTCTGACACTGTTTCCACTGTTTCCCCATCTATTTCCCATGAAGTGGTGGGATCAGATGCTATGATCTTCGTTTTCTGAATGTTGAGCTTTAAGTCAACTTTTTCACTCTCTTCTTTCACTTTCATCAAGAGGCTTTTTAGTTCCTCTTCACTTTCTACCATAAGGGTGCTGTCATCTGCATATCTGAGGTTACTGATATTTCTCCATGCAATCTTGATTCCAGCTTGTGCTTCTTCCAGCCCAGCATTTCTCATGATGTACACTGCATAGAAGTTAAATAAGCAGGGTGACAATATACAGCTTTGACATACTCCCTTTCCTATTTGGAACCAGTGTGTTGTTCTATGTCCAGTTCTAACTGTTGCTTCCTGACCTGCATATAGGTTTCTCAAGAGGTAGGTCAGGTGGTTGGTTTTCCCATCTCTTTCAGAATTTTCCACAATTTATTGTGATCCACACAGTCAAAGGCTTTGGCATAGTCAATAAAGCAGAAACAGATGTTTTTCTAGAACTCTCTTGCTTTTTCCATGATCCAGTGGACATTGGCAATTTAAAACCAGTTTGAACATCTGGAAGTTCACGGTTCACATATTGCTGAAGCCTGGCTTGGAGAATTTTGAGCATTACTTTACTAGCGTGTGAGATGAGTGCAATTGTGTGGTAGTTTGAGCATTCTTTGGCATAGCCTTTCT
Organism: Bos javanicus; assembly: GCF_032452875.1. NCBI lineage: Eukaryota > Metazoa > Chordata > Mammalia > Artiodactyla > Bovidae > Bos > Bos javanicus. The sequence continues at coordinate 31,520,211 of NC_083889.1, forward strand.
TTGGGATTGGAATGAAAACTGACCTTTTCTAGTCCTGTGGCCACTGCTGATGTCTGGGGAGGCCTTACAAATAGCTGTGAAAAGAAGAGAAGCAAAAAGCAAAGGAGAAAAGGAAAGATATAACATCTGAATGCAGAGTTCCAAAGAATAGCAAGGAGAGATAAGAAAGCCTTCCTCAGTGATCAGTGCAAATAAATAGAGGAAAACAACAGAATGGGGAAGACTAGAGATCTCTTCAAGAAAATTAGAGATACCAAGGGAACTTTTCAGGCAAAGATGGGCTCGATAAAGGACAGAAATGGTATGGACCTAACAGAAGCAGAAGATATTAAGAAGAGGTGGCAAGAATACACAGAAGAACTGTACAAAAAAGAGCTTCATGACCAAGATAATCACGATGGTGTGATCCCTGACCTAGAGCCAGACATCCTGGAATGTGAAGTCAAGTGGGCCTTAGAAAGCATCACTATGAACAAAGCTAGTGGAGGTGATGGAATTCCAGTTGAACTATTTCAAATCCTGAAAGATGATACTGTGAAAATGCTGCACTCAACATGCCAGCAAATTTGGAAAACTCCCTATCTCTAGAGAAATATTAACATAAGTTTCATTGATATGACAAGATTATCATTTGTGACTATGAAAGTGTTCAGCAAAAACATGAAAATAAAGCACTACCTGCCAGCATTAAAAGGAAGAATCTCCTAAAGTAAGCCTACCTTTAAACAAATTTGAATATTTAGTTAAAATCTCCACTTGCATAATTAACATCTTTACATATAGTGATACTTTGAACTCCATATTTTACTTGAATCACTATTTAAATTCTTTATTGCAGAGATCACTGTTCATCATTTCTACTTGGCTTTGTCAAAGATATTGTCTTAAAAATCTTTTCCCAATGTCTTGATTTCTAAAAAACAATTCTTCTTTTCCCTGACTTCATTTTTTGGCTAAGAGGTATGAATGAGAAAAACACTAAACAGAGGCACCCATGAGCACTGAAATGTATTTGTGGGCATTTTGTGAAACTAAATGACTTCTACCCACTTTAGCTTAAATGAGTGCCTTGACAAATACTCTAAATACAAAAGTTACTAAAAATGCCTTTGATTCATGTTTTTTGTTGCCCATCTGCATAAACAACTTATGTTTGACTACTTCCCTTTCAATTTTTATTTATATTTTTCTGTATTTACAAAGAGGTTTTGTTGGAGAAAGAAGATTACCCAATATTGTCTACCTGAGGTCAAAAGGAACATCCAGCTATGAAAAAAGGATCTAGATGTCCCATCAATTCCTCTTGAGAGTCCAATAAGTTGAGAAACACAGGGTAACCTACTCATTGTAACACTCAACAAAATATAAGGTAAGATCTGGTTTTAAACATTCCCATCAGGAACATACACAACTAGACCAGCACACGTCAGAGATTTAGATTCATGGAGTTCACAGACTACTCAACGTTCAATTCTTCTTCCCACAATCTCCTATGGTGGGTATAAAACTGAGATGAATGAATTGGTGCCTCCAATTTGATCTACCTGTTGATTCCAACCTCATCAGGGAGCCCTGTTGTCTCAGTCAGCTCAGGCTGCTAAAAGAAAATACCCCAGACAAAGTTGCTAAAACAACAGACACTTATTTTTCACAGCTCTGGAGGATGGGGGTCCAAGATCAAGATGCTGACAGATTCAGGCCCTAGTGAAGATTCTCTTCCTGGCTTCCAACCAGGGGTTCACAGGGCAAAGAAAGAGAAGCTCTGATCTCTCTTCCTCTTCTTCTAAGGATACAAATCCCATCGTGGGAATTCCCCTTTCATGACTTCATCTGAACACAATTATCTCCCAAAGACCCCCATCTCCAAATATCATACTAGGAGTTAGAGATTCAACTTATGAATGGGGTCGGGGGGGGCAAACATTCAGTCTATAATAATGTGTCAGAGTACCACATCTCACTTCCAAAACTCACAGCAGGAGATAAACTCATATATATCATTTTTCATTTATGAGTGTGCTAGATCAAATCCCTTGGGCCAGCTCTTCCTACATTAGTTGAATCAGTGGTCAAGTAAAATATAAATAATAATGTCTGGAGATAAAAACTTAGTGAGACTTGATAACCTGCTTTTTCAGTTCATCTAATTTTGCCTCTGTATATATATTGATTTTGGTAATTGTAAATTTGGCTTGTGTGCAGTTACATGAATATAACCTGGCCTATTATTTACTCTAGCTTTTAAGAATTATGTACATGATCAAAATATCAGCAGCCTAATAACATGGGGAAGTTGATTTAGTGAAAACAAGAGAGTTATGTCATACCATAATCACAGATAATTAAAGTCTTCATGCCTTTTAAATTTCTGTTTTATCATTATGGTGCAGTAAAACTTCCTAATTAAAAGAACTCTACCATATGCTGTTATATGTGTCCATTTTGTTCGGAAAGGAGATGTATATGTCCCTTCATATGCTTTACTCTAAGCCATCTGTGAAAACTAATCCTGTGGCAAACACCAACCAGCAGTTCTTCAATTTGATATCATAAAACATTAAAATACTTGGAATCCTACATCCAGCCATGTTCAATTGCTATTATTTCTTGTTCATAGAAGGCACCCCAGAATATGGGTGTGTGTGAGTTTTGGCAACCCTTATTGTGAAAATGGAGTTCTAGTGACTTTCTTAAGATCCTCAAAGATTAAAAAGAGATCAAGTCCAACTGTGTTTGTATTCAACACCTTTCTTTTGAAAGAGTATATAACTGGAATTTTTTAAACCAACATAAATATCAGACCATCAACTGGCAAATTGATTCATTTACATGAACTGTGGTTATTAAAATATTTGTCCTTCTTTCTCCCATTATAGTTTGCAAATTGTAAATATTTACCATGATTTCTTTTTGTCCCTCCCAAATAAAGAAAATTATTTGTTAAATTTTTACCATGCTATCTTAAAGCATGGAAAATTTTAAGATATAGCCAACAATACTTAAATTCTACTCATTTTTTTTTTTCTGTTGTGGAATATGGCAGCTTGATGCTGTTTTACACTCTTTATCATATTAGTCTTTACCCTCAAATCAATATCCGTTTAGGTAACTCCCACCATTTCCCACATCTTGGTTCACCATTGCTCCTTCTGTTCCACTATTTCCTTCCTCCTGAGGTTCCATTTCCTCTTCCTGAAGCCCATCTTTTGGTTACTATTTGGCAAGCTTCTATGAGGGAAACATGCTTTATATTACCACTTTTACTCCTGCGTAGCATATGACCTGGATTCATAACTGTAATTTGATAATTATTTCCCTCAGGACTTTGCAGGTATTTTAGTGGTTGGGTTGTTTTTTTTTTTTTTTTTTTTTTGACACTTGTTACTACTGCTGAGAATTTGACTCTGAGTGAATGCACTGCTCCTTTGTAAGTAATCTATCTTTTCTCTCTACCTCTTTATAAGGCTTTCACTTTATCTGTGGCATTTCACAATTTATTTGTTTCTAGGTGTTGATTTGCTTTTATTTACCTTGCTTAGGATTCACTGTAACTCTTCAATCAGGAGATCCATGTCTTTCATTTATACTTAAAATTATCAACCAAATATAATATAGTTTACCTCCCAATCACTATATTATTTCCCTCTAGAAAATCCAGTAAATTTCTTGGACTGTCTCATTTTCTCTGCCATATATTTTAATGTTTCTACCTTATTTTACAATTTTTTTAATCCATCAGGATAGCAACTGCTATAATGTCTGTAAGTCCCTCTTCTCTCTCTCCCTACCATTCACCTCCCATATATCTAATCTGCTTTTTTACTTACTCACTGAGGTCTATTATAGGACTGTATTCCTCTTTTATGTAACTCCTGATTTTAAAATCAAAATTGCCTATTATTAAATTTATACAGTCCCTCCTCATTCATGAAGTCTTTAATCAACTTAAACTTACTTGTATAAAACCTTCTTATACCTCAGATTCATTTCAGTGTCAATCCTTCTGTTTGTAGAATCAGTTTATTCTATTAATAGTTCATTTCCTTGCATGATTTGTCTTTTTCCTTTGTTTTTTTTTTTTTTTTACTGCAAACAGAGCTCCAGCTAAGATTATTTTTCCATGGGAGTTCTATGCACTATGTATCATAATAACAACTCCATGGTATAGTTTTGGGGTTTTGGCAGGTGGGGAGCCTAAACTAAGTTCCCCCATCAATGTTAAGAATCCAGCCTCTTGTCATTAAAGATTATATACAAACTGCTATCCTGCTAACTACACTGGATAGAGTTGCCTCTATAAATCCCTGGAACCTAGATATTTCCCCCATCTTTCTTTTTAATTCAGCTATAAAATGTTTTATCATTAATGTTATCCAGCCTATCCATATGTTCTCATGTGAGGTCAGAAAAACTCCTTCATTAACTCTGTTCCTTGTATTATAAGACCAAGAAGTCCACACACCACAGTGTTATATAAAGATCTCAGATCAATAGCACAGTGCTTGGTGATTCATCAGTGAGGTTAAACTAAGAGACATGACTTTGATCAAATGAGGAGTAGAGGTCCCCAGGAAAGCCAAGGACATTATGAGCAAATGGCTTCAGAGGGTCTTAAACTTGATCAAAGAAGGTTTCTTCCTATTTACTAATTTCTTATGCTCTGGTAGAGGTGTCCCGCCAGACCCAAGGACATCCTTCCAACTCTACAGATAGGTGGCATTTCTTCAGGAAATGCCAGAAAACAATAATTTCCTCTTTCTCTGGGAACTGCCTTTCACCACCTCTTTCCTATCTCCGCAAGAACAAGTCCTCAACAGCCTTGTTTCCACTGATCCAAGCTGGGCCAAAAAGATACTCTCTATGGGAAAATTAGAACTGAAATGGAATGAAGCTAAGTTAGTCTTTACGTGTGGCTGAATGTACAGTACCTAAACCTGGGAGGTATAAGGTGGCTGGATTCCATACTACGCAAAGAGAAGACACAGCAGTTCTATAAGAGAAATGGGAACGAACAACTGAGAATTCAGAGGGATTAATATGCTTCTTAAATTTTGTGTGTGTGTGTGTATGTGTGTATTTGAGAAAAAGCTCTTAGAATAGTCTATCACAACCAGCATGGGTAAACATCAAAATGTAAAAAATTAGAGATAAACACATTTAAATCTAAAATGATACTTCTGATTGATTTTAGACTATTGTTAATTACTGGTATCAAGGATAAATACAATTGTTTCTAAAATATTTTAAAAGACTTTAAATTACATACTGTAGAGTAAAATTATGATCGAATGAAACTGATGATCCACCAAGATGCCCCAGGTTTATTTTGTCCTTCTCATTTTACCAGCATACTGTAGGATGCCATCAACTTAAGAGGCATAAATCCAAATAATTCCCAACTAAACTCCACATCTCTGGATTCTCCCTTCACTACGGTTTATGAGACAGAGTCACCCCTCAAAAGGTAGTGCATAGGATCCTTCTTTCCATCCATCATATCCTGTTGATTCCTAGGACAAATCCCTTCCTTTCATAATCTCTTTATTTACAGACTATCAAAATAAATTTGAGTTGTTATTTCAAATTTGAGTTATCTCAAACTGATAATTTTTAAAAAATAAAAAAAAATATTTGAGAACAATTAGAGCATCTATTTACACACACATATACAAACACACACACAATAGTTCAAATGAAAAAGACTAAAGAAGTTCTGAAAGGGAAATAAGAATAAGTGGCTTGGGTTAAAAAACAGCTCCCCAGTGACTACTAAAATTCAACCCAAACATCTTTCACTGGATTTTGAGGTCATTCCATTTGTAAACCCAACTTTCGTTTCCAAGGATACTGTCAAACATAATCCCTGCATGAAATCCGCATTTCAGCCAAAATGAAACTATTCCCAGTTTATGACACATATGCTACTTTTCCTACCATCTATTTTCTCAAGCTTTCTCTCCCTATAATATATTCTCACCTCAGTCCACACTTCACAGCCTCATTTCTACATACCCAATCTCATAATTCAAGTCCTAGTTCAAATGCTACCCTCTCCATAAGGATTCTTTGGGGCTCCACCATCAGAGGAGCTTTCTTTCTTTCCCTTGAATTCAATTGACATTTAATTTGGGTCTTTATTACATCACCTTAAATAATCTCCATTTCATGCTACTTTTCACGCATATACACTGTGTCTCCCTCACTCCACTTACAATGGAGTTTAAGCTTCTTGGTGGCGGATATGTGCCTTATGCAATGTTGTGATTCCATGCAGCCCTCGAGAGGATGCATGGCACAAAACAGGATCCAACACTTAGAGAAGTTGCTCTATCTGCAGCTCGGGCTACATAAGTGAGTTGTGGATGTCACTCAGATTGTATGTACTATTTGCAATTCAATGTGAGCTCTTAGGAAAATAGCTCTTATTAGGCAGGGATTTTTGTGAATCATTAACAGGCAGCAGCAGGACTAGGGATTAATTTTAAGAATATTTCTGTTATAAAATTCAAAGGCTTTCTTAACCAAAATATGTATATCCCAGACAAGTACACCTGTTGATCATCACAATGACCACAGCTGAATTTTAAAATTCATCCCTTAGTTAGAAAGATATGTGAAGCCTTGCCACTTCAAGTGTGAGCCATTCTAATAAGGCAGCTTATTAGAAATGCAGAATATCAGGATACCCTTCAGACCCAGTGAATCAGATCTGCACTTTAACAAATATACACAATGGACGTTGAGAAGCTCCAGTCCAAATGTTTAAATGGATATTTATTAAATTTTAAATATTCATTTGATTCCATTTATTTGGACATATATTTATGTCTGGATATATTATGTCCATCTATTTATTAAATGGGTACATAGTTTAGTATATTTAGTAGGATTGAAAACCTGAAAGTTAATTGAATGTAATATAAACATAAAATTAAAAAGGAATTTAAATAACATATCAAATCACTGTTTCTTACATTTTGCCTTCAGCTTTCCAAAAAGCAGCACAGAAAGATTGTTCAGGAATGGGGAACACCAGCTACCTAGTGGTTAGTAAAATTCCTCTTCTCATTAAAAAATGAAGAAAAACACTGAATATGGACATGACAGGGTTGGAAGTTGAGTGGTAGCTTCCCAGGTGGGGCTCATGAAATCCAAACTGTTTGATTCAAGTCTTCAAGGGAAAGAGAAGCTTGTCTATAACCTCTGAGGGGAGATCCAGAAGACCCCTGAAAAGAGGAGAAATATGGTCTTCCTGCCACACTGACACCCTTAATTATGGCTTTTGAGCTTTTGATGTTCTGACACATAAATAGCTAAAAATTTGCTTTTTCATTTTGTGCACTTGTAAGTTGGAAATGTCATCAAGTTTCATCAAGATTGAAATGGGGTCCAATTTGCTAAAAATGCCTCATGCATAAGGAAGTTGTGTGCTCTCTTCCACATGGGAGTCAGCCTGCACAGTACATTATGCACCTCGAGCTGGAAAGATCTCGATATGCCACTCAAATACTGAGGAGGGAGCAGCCACACGTCAGGGTCTTTGTCCTTTCAGGGGGAGGGGTGCTCGTAACCCTCAAATATTCAATCCCCCAATAAAACAGTTCTGTGTACTCTCTATACAAGTACTGTGTATAAATTATGCAATACACAGACTGCTTCCTCTGATTCGTAATTTCTGAAACAAAGACCTTTGTTCTGCCATAGTGCACCCCCAAACAAAGGCAGGCAAGCCAGTGGCAAAAATAACTGCTGTTTTATATTCCTTTTACCTTTAACAAAGTATAAAAGCAATAACTTCTTTCTTAAACAGTGGGAAAGCAAAGTGACTTAGTCCAAGGAAAGACCACGTCCTTAGAATTTCACCTTATCTTTTTCACTGGGATTCCATTTCCCTTGATTCTGTCAAGAATCTCTCTGAGATTCTAGGTCTAGTAACAAACTTTGACAAGTGTTTGAGTCAGTCTCCTAGAGAAGTGTTAGTGACTCAGTCATGTCCAGTTGTTTGCAACCCGATGGACTGTAACCCATGAGGGTCCTCGGTACATGGAATTCTCCAGGCAAAAATACTGGAGTGGGTAACCATTCCCTTCTCTAGGGTATTTTCCCACTAAGGGATTGAACCCTAGTCTCCTGCACTGCAAGCAGATTCATTACCATCTTAGCCACCAGGGAAGCCCCACTCTCCTGGGCAGACAAATTTTTATTTACTTCTGCAATATTGATTCTTTTTCCTCCTGCTCTTTCTCTGAATCCACACATAATCACTATTTTATACACTCATCATGTGATTCAGGATACTGAGAACCTACAGCAAAGAGTCTGCTGCCCAGTAATTCACATTGAAAGGAACAAGATCATAAAGTTGTCAGATCATTTCCCACTGGGACCCCATATCTGAAAAACAGGAACCTGGAAAGCAGGCTTTCCAACCCACCCACAGTCAAAGATATGCACCCAAGGTGTTGGCATATGGCTTGATGTACTACCAAAATTTCTGTGAAACTCTTGTTGCATCCAAAAACTCCTTACAATTCATTTTATTTCTCAATGTATCTGTTTATTTTAAAGATTTTCTAAAAATATTTTAAGCTCCGTGCCACAAAGTATAATTGGCACTTCTTAAAGGTTCCTCATGCTTCCAAATACAGCCTGACCCAGCTCTTCCTACCATGGGATTGCTCATACCCTCGTCTCCACACTGAAAATAAAAGGTCTGAGTGATCACAATAGTTTTAAATGTTACATTTTACCCAGTGCTTTTACGTTGATCAGCATCATCAAAACATTAATAGCCAACATTAATTAAATACATACTGTATGTCAGGTATTATGGGAACTCTTTACACACACACTCTCATTTAACAGTTAAAATATTCCTATAAGCCAGCACTGTTTACTTCTCAATGTACAGATATGGAAACTGAGGCTTAGAAAAGTTAAATAACTAGTACTTAGTTCCACAGCCAATAAAATCCGGATTTTGATGATTCCTACAGTTGGTGAAATGAAATCCCTGTGCCCGACACACCATGAGGCCAAACACCACCAACACGTCAGAGTTGCGAACAGTTAAAGGTTTACTGAGGGCCCTGCAAGGAGATGGATGGCTCCTGCCTTAAAAACCCCAAACTCCCCAAAAGCTTTCAGGAAAGTCCTTTCATAGGAAAGGTGAGGGAGGGGTATGGTAAGTTCCTGCAAAGTTCTTGCTGTGAGAGCCTTTGTTCTTGAGGTGAGTCATGGTCAGGGCACAAATGATCCCGTAAATCGCCACCAAACAAAAGTTACTCTCTGTTCTGACAAGAAAGGGCAAGGATCTCAAGGCACAACTTTTAACCTCTGAGGCCCAGGTCCTGGCTGAGAGAATGCAGATCTCAGCTAGCAGCTCCCTCAGGGCCAGTCCTCAGGCCCCGCCACTGCTGAGGGAGTCAGGCAACCAGGACCTTCCAGGCCCTCAGGTTACTCAGGCCGCCCACACAGTGGGGGCAAGTCCCACAGACCACGTTCCAAGCAGACAACTGCTGCCTCTAGGCCTCAGAGGTAAGGATGGGGGAGAGGTTCACCATGGGCTCAAGGTCTGGGCCTGGCTAGTGGGCAGACTTGGCAGGGGCTCTGGAACCCTGCAGGACACATCCCCCATCCCGTTCCCTGGGCCTTCAGCTCACCCACTGGCCAGGGGCCAGGGGAGCTAGAGAGCTAGGGAGAAGGCCAGGACCCATCTCTTACCTCACTCTCTACCTCAGGACCACAGCTGTGCTGACTGTTGACAGACTAGCCAAGTAGGTACTTTTTTAACAGTTGGTCTCTTGGGGGAGGGGCCTACTGTAGCACCAACCAGTGGCTGAGTGGGACCACTAACCTTCACTCTTTGACAGATGCTCACTTGGGGGAGGGGCCCATTACCAAGCCAACCAGTGGCAGAGTATGACCATTAATAGTCCCAAGGTAACCTTCCTGGCAACAGTACATGAACCGTGAACTTCCAGATGTTCAAGCTGAATTTAGAAGAGGCAGAAGAATCAGAGATCAAATTGCCAACATCTGTTGGATCACCAAAAAAGCTAGAGAGTTCCAGAAAAACATCTATTTCTGCTTTATTGACTATGCCAAAGCCTTTGACTGTGTGGATCACAATAAACTGTGGAAAATTCTAAAAGAAACGGGAATACCAGACTACCTGACCTGCCTCTTGAGAAACCTGTATGCAGGTCAGGAAGCAACAGTTAGAACTGGACATGGAACAATAGACTGGTTCCAAATCAAGAAAGGAATATGTCAAGACTGTATATTGTCACCCTGCTTATTTAACTTATATGCAGAGTACATCATGAGAAATGCCGGGCTGGATGAAGCATAAGTTGGAATCAAGATTGCCATGAGAAATATCAATAACCTCAGATATGCAGATGACACCACTCTTATGGCAGAAAGTGAAGAAGAACTAAAGAACCTCTTGATGAAAGTGAAAGAGGAGAGTGAAAAAGTTGGCTTAAATCTCAACAGTCAGAAAACTATGATCATGGCATCCGGTCTCATCACTTCATGGCAAATAGATGGGGAAACAGTGGAAACAGTGACAGACTATTTGCGGGGGGGAGGCTCCAAGATCACTGCAGATGGTGATTGCAGCCATGAAATTAAAAGAGGCTTGCTCCTTGGAAGAAAAGCTATGACCAACCTAGACAGCTTATTAAAAAGCAGAGACATTACTTTGCCAACAAAGGTCCATCTTGTCAAAGCTATGGTTTTTCCAGTAGTCGTGTGTGGATGTGAGATTTGGACTATAAAGAAAGCTGAGCACCAAAGAAGTGATGCTTTTGAACTATGGTATTGGAAAAGACTCTTAAGAGTCCCTTGGACTGCAAGGAGATCCAACCAGTCCATCCTAAAGGAAATCAGTCCTGAATATTCATTGGAAAGACTGATGCTGAAGCTGAAACTCCAATACTTTGGCCACCTGATGCAAAGAAGTGACTCATTTGAAAAGGCCCAGATGCTGGGAAAGATCAAAGGTGGGAGAAGAAGGGAACCACAGAGGATGAGATGGTTGGATGGCATCACTGACTCAATGGACATGAGTTTGAGTAAGCTCCAGGAGTTGGTGAAGGACAGGGAAGCCTGGTGTGCAGCAGTCCATGGGGTCGCAAAGAGTTGGACATGACTGAGCGACTGAACTGAACTAAACCTTCCTGGCAGTGCTGCAGTCCATGGGGTTGCAAAGAGTCAGGTGTGACTGGGTGACTGAACAACAGCAACAGCAAACCTTCACCTGGCAATGGGGCACCACAGGCCGCATGCTACGGGTTATGCATGGCCACACTCTTGTTACACTATGACATACTGCCTGTTCATATTTGTTTTTCACACTACTTGCAGAGACTTTATCAGACTCGCACATTCAAAAGAGGAAACCAATACTTCCAGTTTCACATCATATACTGAATAAGCAGCAGAAGTATCCGTTCAATATCTTCTGACTTTAAGAGCTTCCATTCTACCACAGCTGCTCGTATCATTTCCAGTTTCACATTTCTAGAAATCATGACAGAAAAAAGCTTAAATGAGTCAACGGAACACGAGGAAACTTGGAGTCCTTATTTTCATGTAAATCATCTCCGAATGAAGGTCAAGACATAAAGATTCAATGACCTTAATTGTAAAAGAATTAGAAATTCCATTAGTAACTATCACAATTTAATAATGTTCATTTTTTCTAAGAATGGGTGATAGTTACAGGAAATTATAGCTACCTCTTAATTTCTAAAACTGTTTTTTCAAGCGCACTTTCCTAGTTAAAGATTAGGTGGCTTTTTCAGCTGCCAATAACAAAAAGGTTGAGAAAAAAAAAAAATTTGCTATTAAGAAGTTTCCTATCTTCAGACTGCTTCTAACAGGAATGCACAGTGGTAAGTTCCCTGTCCCTAGAGAAACAGGCAGAAACTAGACAAACTTGTCAAGGATGGGACAGAAGAGACTCACAATCTTTTCGGTTGACAGACTTTTTGAGACTGTCATAACATTGAGAATGTCATGGACATTTTCCCCACAAAAAGACAGAGGTGTGCAAAATTCTGCATACACTGGGGTAAGAGGCTTTGCTCTGCCACGTCTATATGGCAGGAAATCTCTTAGTCTGCAATGACTTCATAGGTATAGGTATAGAAAACAATATGTTGACTGGGCAGGTTTTCCATGGGCTTTGGCTCATCTCCCTCCCTCCCTCCCTCAACCAGGTCTCCAAATACCTATGAAAAAAAGCAGTTGCAACATGGCATATTTTGTATGGCCTACCAGATGATTTATTTATTTATTTTTTATTTGTTCAACCAAGAGCTATCACATAAAAAGATTTCTAGGTTCTGATGAATAAAATCAGAGGTTCAAGGTAACCATGGGCATTTCAAGAAAACACCCATTTGCTGAAGCTGAGTGAAGACCAAACCATGCCTTTAGATGAGGCCGGGCCAGTTTGTCATAGCCCTTATCACCATCTACTGTCATCCTCAGCCTGATTTACTAATTTATGTTTCTTATTTCACTATGCATTTCAGCTTGTGATCCCTGAAAGAGAAAAATCTTTTTTGGTCCAAAGTTTTCCAAACTGGCCCTCAAAGCAGCTGGCATGCTTCTGTTTAACCAGTGTCTCTCAACAGAGATACACATAGTACTTAAGGGAGGGGAAAGAGTGAGCTTAGGGCCAAATCAAACATAGGAGAAGATAAACCTTTGACAAAAGTCTAAGGAACAACCAAATAGACACATTAATTTTCAGTCCACATGCCCATTTTCTCCTGATGACCAGAAAGAGGTGGTCACCTCCTGATGACCACTTAGCAAGCTTTTAGAACCAGAGACAAGGTGCAGTTCTTTCAACCAGAAGCTTTCTCTCCAAGCCCACTGACTATGAGCTTGAACTTGGAGCTGTTCATACAGAAACAGGAAAAGATTCTCCCTCCTTTGCCCAATTCACCTTGTGTAACAGAGCTCTCAGCTCACTGATCAAGGACAGAGGAAGGATCTGGAAAAAAGGTAGGGACCTGAAAAGGAGATGCTTCTCCAGGGGCGTTTCCACTAAAATACAAATTCAGATTTCCAAAAAACTCCAGGGGCACCTACAGAAATGATTACAAATAGTCCTCCAATTTCATAGAACTTTCATGTCAGTACATTAGACATTGACGATTTCAACAGAGTGTTTGGATGGCAGATTCAAGTGTTTTTACATCATGCGACGAGCAGACATCTGCGGCAGTTTCATGATGATTCAGTTACATTCTCTGGATAGCAGCACATGGCCACTGATTTAAGAGGTGTTACTGTTTCTTGGATCTTCCACATTGCAGGCAGACTTTTTACCATCTCTTTACCCTGAGCCAACAGGGAAGGTTGGTTCTTACCTTATCATTACTAAGACAGAGGAGCAGAGAAAGATGAAATGCTGATGGCAGTAATAAAAATTGTAGATCTGATCACCTTAATTATAGAATCACTAAACAGCATTTCACCTCAACTGAATGCTCACTGGTCTCAGCTGTATATTAACTCTGAAGGCAAAGACCTAATTTCAGAACATATAGGAAATACTGAAAATACATCAAAGAGAGAAACCAATGTCTGTAATTAGGAAAACTGATCATTTATTTCTAATACTCTAGCATTGGAAAGCTGCCAGAACTTCATAATTTGTATTATAAATTCTCATGACTTGTAAGCAGTAGTCAACTTTTCCATCTTCTCCATTTTACATTTGCAGGAAGGCATTAAACACCATAGAATTATAATTTTAGTTTTGTTATTAATTGAGTTTTCAGTTTAATTCAAGCCACATAACCATTTCTGGTCTGTTTTTTCCTCTGTCAAATGAGGCATTCTATCATCCCAGAGATACTGGAAGGAAAAGATGCAATAGTGGATATCTAAATGTTTGGAAAAGGCAAAGTAAGATACCACTCAGATATGAAGTGCTAGCAAGGCATGAGCGTGTTATGTAGACAACGCTTGTTGTCTCACATAAAACCCTAACTAATGGGTTGCAGCTGCTCTCCCAGTTTCACTATGCTGCCCAGGACAAGAAGAAGAAACATGCTGGAAACGTGGTAAAGACAGACAAACCTCCAGTGAAAAAATCTGGTGGTAAGCCCCAAAAGTAGTAGTAGTCCAAAGGCAAAGTCTGGGACAAGCTCAATAACCTAGTCTTGTTTGACAAAGCAAATATGACAACTCTGTAGAGAAGTTCCCAACTCTAAGTTTATAACTCTAGCTGTCGTCTCTGAGAGACTGAAGATCCATGGTTCCCTGGCCAGGGCAGCCTTTCAGGAACCCCTTAGTAAAGGACTTATTAAACTGGTTTCAAAGCACAGAGTTCAAGTAATTCACGCCAGAAACACCAAGGATGGAGATGCCCCAGCTGCTAGTGAAGATGCATGAACAGGGCCCACCGATGTTACATTTTGAAAAAAAAAGAAAAAGCTTTATTAAATAAAAAGATAACTCATAAAAAGTTACCTTTTTGTCACAAAGACATGAAGACATATTTATTTTATTTTACTCTAAAATCCTTTAAAACTCCTTAAGTTCTCTTTTCATTAAACAATCCCCCTAATAGTCTCCCAGGTAACACAATCAAGATGCAATTTAGAAAACAAGTGATTATAAACACTTAATATTCATTTACTTCTTCCATCCTGTCATTTGTTATTGTAGCATTTATAGCTTTAAATATTAGTCCCATCGTATTTAGAACAACATTGGGAAGCGCTGCTCATTTATCTATTTAAGAAAGGCAATTTGGAGAAGGGGTAGCTAGAGTGATAGCAATTTGTCATTAACAGCAGTTCTAATTAAATAACCTCATCTACACACAACTGCACCATCTTGTGCATTTTCCCTAAGACTAAGTATCTTCTAAACCATAATAATCCACGAGATCAAAAATTCAGCTGCTTATGAAAGTGAGAAAATAGTGATTTACATGTTACACTTTAAAAGCTTCATCAAAGCTGTAATAATTTTGTTGGCTAAACAATGTGATTCTTGAAATTAATAAGAATTTATAAATATGAACAATATGTACCCTGAGGAGAATATGATTTAACAAGGAACTGATAAATCCTGTTGGGCAAATAATCTGCATACTAAAATCTGTGTAATGGAGACAGGAAATTAAATAGTGAAACGTGTAAATAATACACAGTTTGGTGTGTTGGGTCTTTTTCCTCCCCTTAGTTGGGTTAAATCCCAGCTTCACAATAATAGATGTCCCAGTGCAGGTCCTGGTCATTCATAAAAGAAAGAAAACAGAGTAAATTGACACGTATCCCAAATACAGATTCACACTAGGTAGGAAATAGAAAGTTGTTTGATAAGCTCCATTTGGAATAGCTATTTGGTAAAGAATGGAGGAAAATAGCTGTGGAATTTTTTTCTAGACTTCCATATCTGCATTTGGAGCTCTTTCCTCTCAATTGAATAAGTGTCTTTGAAAACTGGAATCAATGTTGCAGGTCCAAAAGACCATGGTGATATGGAATTCAATGAAAATACTGCCAAGGCTAAATTAATTAGAATATTTATATGGGACCTGAAATCTGTAGACTTGTGTTTTTGGTAGGCCATTCAGGAAGATGTTACCAGAACTAGGTGACTAGGTGGCAAAGTCATCAGACATTATTTTCTTCTTCATAATAATTATTTCTGGGAGGAGAAAACCTAAAAGTTCTTCCCCAGTCCGCACAGGGCAGGCACGGTGCAAGGACAGATGCAAGGCATGGTGCAGGGAGGCAAAAACTTTCTGAAAGATTGGGCTGTCAAGACTGATAAATGTCAGCCAAGCAAGGAGCAGTTAGTTACATGCACTTTAAGCAGAGGAAACAGCATAAGCAAGAATCTGAAGGGACGAAGCTTATGTGCCAAAGCATAAATAAGAGGTGCAAAATGTTTGAAAATAAAAATTTAGGAGAAAAGGAGGCAAAATTACCTGTTTGTATTTTCCATGCTAAGAATTTTAGAAAATTTTAACCTGAACGCATTGAAGAACAAGCTTAAAGAAGATATGAGTAATATTGGCAACATGTATAATTGACAAACAGTTGGTATCCTGAATATATAAAGAACACTTACCAATCAATAAAAAGAAATCCAGGTGAAACATGGACAAAAGCTACAGACAGGCAATTTCCAGAGTACAAAGCCTAAATGATTACAAAAAGACACTTACAAACATGTTTTGTTTGGTAGTAATCAGGAAAATAAAAATTAAAACATAAAAAGGTACCATTTTAAATCCATCAGACATAAAAATCTGACAATACCAAGTAAAATGAAATACGGAGCAGTCAGAACTCTCATACACTATTAATGTGCACACTGGTATAACATTCTACAGAAAAAGCAATAGTTAATAACAGTTTAAGATATCGATACCATTTGATCCTACATTCCCTTCCTTGTAATATATCTTAGAAATGTCTCACATCATATATAAATATTTGTAAGTACCATTATAGTAGCAGTATTTATATTCAAAAAATATAAATCACTTAAACATCAACAAAAATTGTTTAAAAAGTGTGGCATAATCAGAGTGAAATATTAAACTGCAATGAAAATGAACCAGAGCCACATATATCAAGGGTGAAATCTCCTAAAATAAAATACTGAGGAAAAAAAAGAAAAAACAAGTTGCAGAAAGATACATACCTTATGATGTCAGTAATATAAACTTTTAAAACATGTAACATAATAATCTATACTATTCAGAGATGCATATGTATGCAGTACAATATAAAGATAGACATGGGATGTGGGAATGATCATTGTCACACTTCACAGTAAGGTGTTTTACAAGGTAAGAGCAAAGACCCTGAAAGTTTCTGCTTTTTCTGGTAATATTTTATTTCTAAAGCACAGTGGCAGAGATATGAGAGTTCATTATACTATTTTCTGTACACATACATGGAATCTAAAATATGATATAAATGAACTTCCATGAAATACAAACAGATTCCCAGACAAAGAGAAGAGACTTGTGGTTGCCAAGGGGGTGGGGGGTGCTGAGAGAGGGAAGGACTGGGAGTTTGGAATTAGCAGATGCAAACTATTATATAGAGAATGGATAAACAACAAAGGCCTACTGTATAGCACAAGGAAATATATTCAATATCCTATAATAAACCATAATGGAAAAGAACATGAAAAAATATATAATATATATTTAAGCAATGACTCATAAGCCCTGCACTTTCCATATAGGATTCAGCAAGACACTAACTTGACCTGGACTTGAGTCTCAAGATTAACTCAAGAACTCTATATTCAAAAATATCCACAAATGGTTCAATTTGGCAAAAGAGACACAAACTTAGAGATGGAAAACAAAACAGACAACTCAATTAAAAAGTAATACTAAGTTCCCTATAGGGGCGGGGATGGGGACACGATTTAACCTTTCAACCCCTTGATCCATATTTATTATGTGGTGATAATAATACAGGGGATGTTGTGAGGATTAATAAATTCATTTCTCAAGCTTTGTAGATAAAACTGTGCTCCATAAGTACTTTATTTTAAGAACTATGAAATGGTTTGTTTATGCCACTGTCCTATGCAGCCATTCTGTAAACCTTATCTCCCAGTTCTGGGTTTTGAGATGAATATGGGGTCTTTTAAATAATTGCTAGTAACCTTTGAGGATTGTGCATTTTAAGCAGTGGTTCACAATGAATATGTGACCGGATATATGTCACACGAGAGAAAGTCAAAAATATAATCCCTGAGAGGTTAACGACACAAATTGTATTTAGAGTTTCAATTTGCTACAGTAATTGCAAACACTTTAGTATAAGTGACTTTGGCCTTCCTACCCAGTGTTTGCCAATACAAAGCCATCCTGATTACGGGTCTATCAGAAGGAAGTGAGGGTTTGAACCAGAAGGCAGTAAGCAAAGCTGTAAAATTCAATGGAAATATACACACTATGCTCTTCATAAAGATAATTAAAGAAGTTTTTGAGTAGTTTTCCTAGAAGCAGGCAATAAAGTGTTAGTCGCTGAGTCATGTCCAACTCTTTGCAACCCCATGGACTATAGCCCACCAGGCTCCTCTGTCCATGGAATTCTCCAGACAAGAATACTGGAGTGGGTTGCCATTTCCTCCTCCAGGGGATCTTCCCAACCTAGGGATCAAACCCAGGTCTTCTGCATCACAGGCAGATTCTTTACCATCTGAGCCACCGAGAAGCCCCTAGAAGCAGGTAATAGTTTATCCCAATTCATCCACACTTTCTTGCCTAGCCCCCTTCTGGAAAAATAGAGCACAAAGTTGGAATAAAGTTGGCCCACTTTCAATAAAAGCAATTTTGAACCAAAAATTCTGGCAATTTTATGATAATTTTAGATGCATTCATTCATCCCACAATTATGTACCAGAGGAATGCTTTTTATACTTGTCTTTTAGCAGCCACATTAATACCCGTGGTTAGGTACTTACTAGTATTCTAGGCACTTACTATATATATTCTCATTTAATCCTCACAACACCACCTAGGAACTATCACTGTCCACACTTTATAGGTGAGGAAACTGAGGGTAAGAGAAATTTAGGAAAATTAAGAAATTAGTGTGGCCCAAGATTCCACCACTGGTAACTGGCCTAAATGGGTGTTGAACCTCCTTTTTAACCATGATGCACATAGTTTTAACTTGATTCACAGCAACAAGTACAAAGTGTACACTGCGATGGGGTCTACAAAGACAAGATATGTGGTCTTAAGACAGGTTAAATGAGATTTAAACCAACCTGGCAGTAGGAGACACTTGAGCTGAAATTCGAAAGATGACTAAGACTTTATTCGAGAGAGACAAGAATTCCAGGGAGCAAGAAGAAGAAATGACAAGGGCCCTTTGGCAGGAAGGTAGGACTAAAGGCAGAGAAGAGAAATGAGATCACAGGGGTAGAGATGAGACATCGAGGAGAGATTGAGAGAGAGCAGAGATGCCAGACAACACGGAGCATCCATACCATATGAGGGAGCTTTGTCTGTTAAGATCAGTAGGTGGAATAGCACTGGAGATGTTTAACAAGGATGGGAGGGAGTAGGAGGCTCACATGAGCATATCCACTTTTTGAGATGATCTAGACTCTAGAACAGGTTTCCAAAGCGGCTCAGTGGTAAAGAATCCATCTGCCGATGCAGGAGATGTGGGTTTGATCCCTGGATCAGGAAGATCCCCTGGAGGAGAAAATGGTAACCCACTCCAGATTCTTGCCTGGGAAAATTCCATGGACAGAGGAGCATGGTGGGCTATAGTCCATGGGGTTACAAAGAGTCAGATACAACTGAGCACAAACACACACACATACACACAGAGAGAACAGACTGAAAGGAGTCCAGAAAAGATGTCTGAGGCTATTACATAGGTTCAGTTCAGTTCAGTCACTCAGTCATGTCTACCTCTTTACGACCCCATAGACTGCAACACGCAGGCTTCCCTGTCCATCACCAACTCCCAGAGCTTGCTCAAACTCATGTCCAATGAGTCGGTAATGCCATCCAACCATCTCATCCTCTGTTGTCCCCATCTCCTCCTGCCTTTGCTCTTTCCCAGCATCAAGGTCTTTTCAAATGAGTCAGTTCTTCACATCAGGTGGCCAAAGTATTGGAGTTTCAGCTTCAACATCAGTGGTTCCAATGAATATTCAGGACTGATTTCCTTTAGGATGGACTGGTTGGATCTCCTTGCAGTCCAAGGGACTCTCCAGAGTCTTCTTCAGCACCACAGTTCAAAAGCATCAATTCTTCGGCACTCAGCTTTCTTTATAGTCCAACTCTTACATGCATATGTGACTATTGGAAAAACCACAGATTTGACTAGACAGACCTTTGTTGGCAAAGTAGACTGGTTCAGGTGAGAGATAATGGTGGTGACCTCATCAAGGAGCTGCTGGTGGGGATGGCAGGGAACTGGCACAACTGAGACCTACTTAGGAGATGAAAAGCACCAGGGATTGGAAAAAGGGACGAAAAGAGGAGATCAAGGACAAGCAACTCTTAGGTTTCACTCATGTACAGTCTGAATCTTATACAACGTGCACCAACTACGGGCTGATGGTTACATGATTCTCAAAGTAAAAAGCAGTGCCTCGGGAAAAGTTAGCCCCTAGAGTCAAGTTTGTGGTTTCCCCATATATCACAACATAAAACATAAAAAAACTTACTAGAGGTTAGGGGCTGCAAAACATCCCCCAAAGGCACCTAAGGGCTTTGACTGAGGACTTCAATCATTCATTTAAAAATCAAATAGCTTTGGTTTTAGAAAACAGATATTTTTCATGAATAGGATAATCTGGTTTTGCTCCAGGCATCATTTCAAACATTCTCTGGAGAAGTACTTCTGAGTCTCAGTTTGCATCTCTAAAGAACCAGTGAGATCTGTGCCCTCTCCACCCCACCACGTGGGCTGAATGGCATCTCACGGACTCAAATCCTTTCTTTCATGACTGTCCAGGACTCTTCTCTGGGCCTGATATCGAAAATGTTCACCCCGCACATAGTGGGCAGGACATTTCTGAATGTCACACTGAGAGGAGCCCACAGTGTACTAGCTAACCAAGAAATCAACTTAAAGATAGCTTCTTTCTTTCAGAAAGTGGTTATAGTGCAAGTCTAATACAGAGGAGGTTATCTTGATTCCAAGCAACTAAGCCAAGTCCTGTCTTCAGGCATAAAGATATACAATTCAAGTCAGTGGCAATTAAGGCAGCACAATCCTCTAGAGTCTTATGGCTAGTCCAGAGCATTTCTCTAGCTTCTATTTAGTTTTTGTTGCTTCAATTTCCTTATCTGCACAATGAGAACTGTGCAGATAAGGAAATGTGTGTCAACGAGAATTGAAAGACGTAATCAATGAATGATACACTGTCTCCAGAATATGTTCTTCATAAATGTCCATCATTATGATTATGCCCCATCTGATGATATTCAGAAAATTAGGTGAGAACATAGATGTCAGAGAAAAGATAGCCCTTAGCTATAGGCGTTTCAGGCTTCTCTGGTGGCTCAGCGGTCAAGAATCCTCCTGCAAAGCAGGAGACACAGGTTCAAGACATGGGTTCAAGATGTGGTCCAAGCCATGGGTTGGGAAGATGCCCTAGAGCAGGAAATGGCAACCCACACCAGTACTCGTGCCTGGGAAATCCCATGGACAGAGGAGCCTGGTGGGCTATAGTCCATGGGAATGCAAAAGGTAGGACATGACTTAGTGACTAAACCACTACCTCCACCAAAGGAATGTCACATTCTAGTGAAAGAGACAGGGACCAAAGGAAGGCATGTAATGAGAAAAATCAGTGGAAAAACCTTGCCAGGCCCCTAACCCTCTGTCCCCTTGCTCCTCACAGTTTTTTCACTATGCCAGTCCTAGGAGGGTCCTGGCACAAATCTGCAGAAGAAAATTTGAAGAACATTGATCTTGTTAAAAAAAAAAAAAAATTCTGGACAATGCATCCAGAGGCTCTTGCCTAAGAACTTGATGAAACAGATCACTAAACTTGGCTGTCTCGTGCCACCATTCCACAAATGCCAGGGTCACAAATCTCACCTACACACAAAAGCACATTTGTATTTATTGTTGTTGTTCAGGCACTATATCAGTGTCCAACTCTTTGCAAGCCCATGGATTGCAGCACACCAGGCTTCCCAGTCCCTCCCTATCTCCCAGAGTTTGCTCAAAGTCATGTCTGTTGAGTTGATGATGTCATTTAATCATCTCATCTTCTGCTGCCCCCTTCTCTTTTTGCCCTCAATATTTCCCAGCATGAGGGTCTTTTCCAATGAGTCAGCTCATCACATCAGGTGGCCAAAGTATTGGAGCTTTACCTTCAGTATGAGTCCTTCCAATGAATATTCAGAGTTGATTTCCTTTAGGACTGACTGATTTGATCTCCTTGCTGACCAAGGGACATTTGCATTGAGGAAAGGATAAAATGAGAGGTAAGTGAACAGCCATTGAAAAATAAAAGCAATTAACCCAGTATCCATCTAGTCAAAGCTATGGTTTTTCCAGTAGTCATGCATGGATATAAAAGTTGGACCATAAAGAAAGCTGAGTGATGAAGAATTGATGCTTTTGAACTGTGGTGTTGGTGAAGACTCTTCAGAGTCCCTTGGACTACCAGGAGATCCAACCAGTCCATTCTAAAGGAAATCAGTCCTGGGTGTTCATTGGAAAGACTGATGCTGAACCTCCAATATTTTTGCCACCTGATTCTAAGAACTGACTCACTGGAAAAGACCCTGATGCTGGGAAAGAGCAAAGGCAGGAGGAGACAGGGACAACAGAGGACGAGATGGTTGGATGGCATCACCGACTCAATGGATATGAGTTTGAGCAAGCTCCGGGAGTTGGTGATGGACAGGGAAGCCTGGTGTGTTGCAGTCCAAGGGGTCGCAAACAGGTGGACACAACTAAGCCAATGAACTGATACTGAACTGATATTAGGGTTCTCTGATGGCTCATCAGGTAAAGAATCTGCCTGCAAGGCAGGAGATGCAAATCAGTGTCACAAAGAGATGGACACATCTGAGCAACTAAGCACCTACTACATGCTCTGCAATGTGTAGATGAATGCAGAGCAGAATGAGTTTACATGAGGTTCCAGTTTGGGGGCAAAGAATGGTTTTTCTTTGGGTGGGACAAGGAATAGCAGTTTTCAAGCTTAACAATACAAGGCAAGATAAAATGATAAATGATGTAGTTGAGATGTTCGTTTGATAGGATTTTAGAGCAATTAGAGAGCTCTAAGGATAATGCCGTCTGTCCTTTTAAAGGACAGAGTTGGGTCAAGAAAGATGATCCAATGGAAATTAGAGGCTGTTCCAGGGTGCAATCTGAGTGATAAGCCAAAGGTGGAAATGAGGAAGGCAAATTTGCAGGAAACTGGAGTGTCTATTGTGAATCTTAAAAACTTACATATAGCTTTAAAGAAATTTAATTTTTGAAACCCTCACTTAATCATACTTTCATTTCATTGCTTATATTTCAGAGCAGGCATGACTGCATTCAGGCAAACTGAGACCAAAAGTTCATTTCCAAAACTAAGCCAAGTAGCACAGTGGAAACAAAGATCTAAAGCCTGGCTAGATATTCACTTTCTCATTTCTAATCTCCTCTTGGATATTATGTTCTCAGGTCCAATGAGGAAAATGGTTGGATGGCATCACTGATGCAACAGACAAGAACTTGAGCAAACTTCAGGAGATAGTGAGGGACAGGGAGGCCTGGCCCACTGCAGTCCATGGGGTTGCAAAGAGTCAGACATGACTGGATGACCGAACAACAACGTTTCTGAAAGAATATTTTTCTCCTGATAACCCAGCATGTGCATTGTCATAGCTAACTTCAGGGTAACATCTTCTGACCTTTAGAAGAATACAGTTTAGTGTTGAAGTCTATTTCAGCATCTACTACATGCTTGCCCTCTGAGTCTTTAGTTTCCAATGACATCACCAAATATTTGCACACTGCCCCAAATAATGGTGTTGCCAGACCGTTCCACTCAATGACAGTCTCAGAAGGCCATTGTGCTTGTTAAAGACTGTCCTTATATATTAGCTTCCCTAGTGGCTCAGACAGTAAAGAATCTGCCTGCAATGCAGGAGACCCAGGTTCAGTCCCTGGGTTGGGAAGGTCCCCTGGAGATGGGAATGGCAACCCACTCTAGTTCTTGCCTGGAGAACCCTCGTGGACAGAGGAGACTGGTGGGCTGTAGCCCATGGGGTGACAAAGAGTCGGACATCACTGAGCCACTTTCACTTTCATATATGAGCATCCTTCAGTATTGAAAGTGCTTCCTTTCTAGACGCTTTTTCAACAAATTTGAAAGGTAGTTGCTCAAGGTGACCAAGTGGAATTTCAGCAAGTCAGTGAACGACAGGAAGCCAATCCTTACTGATAAGGATCCACTTCAAATTAACGATACGCCACAAAAGTAGACAAGAATTGTTCTGGCTTTAGCTGGCAGATATGCTCAGGTGGTACTCAATCTCTGGTCAGACCTGGCAAACCAAATGAATCCTGCCACCTGAAAATCACTGAAGGCTTGTTTTCATGGAAGGCTCTGTGACTGAGCAGAGATCCGGGAAATACAAATGCATTCCTGTGAAAAGCAGTGGTGACCTATGCCTGAGGGCCTCACACACACAATCAGTTAGGACCCTCATCTCCCAAGTGCCTTCAAATGGCTAGAAATTATGCAGGCTAGGCCATGTTGCAGCCTCATCAAAAATAGACTTGCACATTTTTCCCCCTGAGGTCACATGTTAGGTCACCCAACATAAGGAACAATGCACAAAGCCATCCAAAGCATCAATTCACCCCGTTTGTATGTGGCCCATGATCGATGGATGAGGAGAGACTAAATGAGACCCCTTTCTCAGAGGCTAACATAAGTTACAGTTCCACTTACACATGAAGCCTAAGTATAACACTAATATATACATGGATCCTGCATTTTTAGAAGAGGTGAGGGGGAAGGATTTCTAATAATATGCTACTGCATACAAAATTCATCTAAGTAAATAATTATTTTTAAACCTAAGGTTTAGGCAGTTTTACTATTCCACATTATGCTAATGTTTGACAATTACTAAGTGTGGGTATCAGCCGGCGTTTTTTTTTTTTTTTTTAAGTTTAATTTAAAGCAATTTGACACGGAAAGGTTATTACTTTAGTTGCCAATAAAAGCTGTACTTTTAACATAAGTGTACAGTAGGCCCTAGGGTATGTGACTATTATCTTTTCTGCAATTATGTGGTGTTCTACATAAATGTTAAAAAAAAAAACTTAGAAATATCAAAAGTACTAACTTAGATACAATATGAAAGTTCAATAAAAAGAGAACAGAAAATCCGATTATTTTAGATACAACATGGGTTGAGGTTTCCTCCTAGAGGTTATATTGGGATTAGCACCAGCTGGCTTTGAATAAATTAATTCAAAGTATATCTTAAAAACACACACTTAGCAACCAGAATATCGATTTTATGAACATTCTGTCTTGAGATGCAGTTGTTCAATTTCACAAGCTAAATGCCATTAACAGTAAGAGCAAGTCTCTGAACCAATTAACCTATTTTCTGGAGTTGCTGTGCCACCAAAATAAGAAGAACATTTCTCAGATGCTGTTTGCCATCCCAAGCTTTCATATGGCCCCGAGAAAAGAAAATAATTTATTGCCAGTAATTGGGTAATCTAAACCTTTTCTCCTCCCTTGATCTCTTAGCAAGATAGGACTTGAACAAAACAACACACTAATATTTTGTTCTTAAAAAGAAAGAAGGCAACCCAATGCCAGCTCACCTCTTTTCACCTCTTTGCATTTATCTCTGAGGTGCTCAGATTTAACTAATGGGGAAAAGTCAAGGAAAAGAGGCTAGAAAAGAATTTAATCAATAGTGCCTGTCAATTTTTCATTATTATGGGATACTCCCTTCCTATAATAGGAAATCACTCAAGAAAAGTAAGGCCAGCAAAGACAGGGACATTCGCCCAGCCATCTGCTTAATAGGAATATTTAATCCATCAAAGGAGGCCCAAGGGGCACCCCCAAAGAGAGGGATGGGGCTGGAGGAAGCCAAGTTGCACACTCTGGCTTTGAAGACTGACCCATGGGAGCAAAAGTTATGTGGACAAATATTTTTTTAAATCCTGTGTATATCATCACTATTATTAACATAACATTTCTGGAGAACAGCCTTCTCTGTAAGTGCTGACTAAACACTTTAAAAGCATGGCCTTATTATCCCTTAAATTACCCCAAAGGGGTAGGTGCTGTACTTACACGCATTTTCCCTATGATCACACCAAGGTTCCACTGATTCTAGTGGTCATACTGGAAGTCCAACCCCCATGTGTCTGCTTACAAAATTTCCGGCTTTAGGACAGTAATTCAGTCAGCATCAAGCCGAATAAGCTCATCGAAACTACTTCTCTGTGTGACTCAGTTTCCGTATCCATAAACCAGGGATAACTACAGTACCTATGTCATAAATTTGAGAGAATTGTATGTACTGACGCATACGAAACATTTAGAACCTGCTGCATAGTGGACATTCACTAAGAAATGCTACTTTAGTAGGTAACTACTGACTTTCAGCACAACCTATCAGCCTTCTTTAGCAAATGTCTTCTATGCTTCTTTCAGCACTTTGAAAGACACCCACCCCCAAATAAATGAGCCTTCCAGGCACAAGAGTGGAATAAAACTCAGGTACTGATAGGCTATGCTTCCAAAAAATCCTCAGTAGTAAGCGGTTTGTTTTTTGAAGCATCGTCTTTAACTGTCCCAATTCAGTGCAGAGATGTGTTTGTTTTTTTTTTCATTTAGCAACTTCTGTTTTGATTCTTTTTTTCAGTGACCCCAAGGAATCGCTTTTCCCCTTCCTGAGACAAGAATTCAGATCACATCAGAGGTTTGTGAGTGAAAAAAAAGTCACTTGCTAATGAAGGCATCTAGTTACCTGCCCAGCATTCATCTCCCAGTTCACCGTTATCGATATAAGTTCATCTCAGATCCAAAAGGATCACTTCTATTTCCTTATTATCTCCACTTCAACGTGAAGGGAGAATCACATGCCATGGAGAAGTAAGAAGATTTGCGAATAGAAGGGACGAGTATAATACCTTAGAACAGTTTGACTTCCATCCCATGAACACCCTTTTCATAGTCACACACACACACACAAAAACCCTATTGTAGAGATATTATTACACACAGCTACGGAAAAAAAAAGAAGCTGCTGAAGCTCAGTAACTCAACCACAGTGACTCACTGGTACCAAGTACAACTGCTGCCTTACCTTCTCCACAAAGCATCCCAAATTTACAGAGAAAGCCTGGCCAAGGTATACACAAGACTTTCTCTCATTTTGATCTGAACTGTAGACTTTGCTTTCCAACTCTAGTTCCTGCCTCACTTCTATTATGGATACACCATGGTTAACATATGTTATATCTGCCTTCTTTCTCCCTTCTTGTAATACAAACCCAGTTTTCCTTCAAAACTATACCTCTTCCATCCTCAGCTCATGAGACTCGGTAGGACTATGTACTCCCAGCTCCAAGACTAGGCATGGGCCCCAGGTTTGGTCACTCAGAACACATGGATTCTGGCAGAAATGCCTGGTTCAAGGACTAGCGTGCAACCCAAGCCTGACTACAGCTCTAGGTCCACTGGAAGCATTATCAGAGAGAGGTTGTCTTTACCCTAGAGTTACTCCAATCCTAAGTCTAAGACTCTAACTCTACAGCATTTGAAGATCTTAAGTGAAAAGAACCTACCTGCAAATAAAGCCATCACAGAGGAAAGCAGACCCCAAATAGGAAGAAAGCAACTTTTCTATCAACATTTAAGTCCCTGGATTCAGCTATGCCTGAAGCAATGCTACTCCCTACACTCTTCAGTTATGTGAGCCAGTAAAACCCCATTTTAATTTGCATCCGAGTGGGATGAGTGTCCTGGCCTTCTCTCTAATGCACTCATCCACAAAGGCCTGCACCTATTAGCAGGCTGTCCTCCTTCTGAGTTGTGACCTGTCTCAGTGCATGTCTGATGCAGACCTGAGATTTGGAGAAGTGACATGCCCATGGTTCTCTTTCGATCATTCCCGATACCTCTCTCTCTGCGTCCTCAGGCAGTTTGAATGGTAAATAACAAAGACAATGCATTGCCCAGACCACTCCATTTCTTAAATAGGAAAGTCTTCTTTCTCTTCTTTTCTGGGCTTGACTGAGTGGGGAATATAACTCAGGTGTTATCTCTGCTAAGGAGATCATGCTTCGTTGCTTTACTCGGATGTCGGTGGGCTCCACATAGAAGATAGCCTAGTCCACAAGACTACTCAGGCAGTACAGCTGCTTCATGTCAAATGAGGAGTCTACTTCATGCCTATGTGTACATACAAAGAAAAGAGTTTGAGGCTGGATGCATAGGCTGGAAGGAATATGGCGCTTCTCCTATAACTTTATTTGCATCTATTTGGGGAAACTTTCTAAGATCATTTTCTGTCAAATTAAATAAACGTTTATTTGCAGACAGGATTATGGGCTGGGAACTGATCACTCTGGATGGCAACACATCGTCCAAAGCCAGGAAGCCAAGGTCAGAGGCTGGGAAGGTGGGCTTCATCAGCTTGCTGGGTCCTAGCCTTTCACTAGTGGCCACTGAAACATTTCTAAGAAACAGAACATCACAGAGATTCAGTCAAGAGGAGAACTTAAATGTAACAAACCCTAGGAGTCCTCTAGGAGAAAGGCCAGGGCCAGTTCAAGATGGCCTGAAACTCAGAGATGGAACCTTTCAGGCTCAGAGAAAGCAGCTCTGCATTGTACCAACTTCTCAGTCAGATCGCCATGGCTTGAATATGGTCTGAGCCATGAGGTCTACAACCGTGGGGAACCTACTTTATCCTTTCTATCCTCCATTTTCCCCCTTAATGAACTAGGGTGCCTGGTGTGATCATCACAAGTGTTAAAGGAATGAGCTTCTGCTTGTGTGAAACACAGAGGACACGGCTGTGCATACGGAAAATGCTCAATAAACTTGAACTCTGCTATTCGAAATAATCACAGTCAACACAGGTAATTGGAAATACATGGGAAGACTTCACAAACAAGTACATCTGAAAGCATTCCAGAACGATATGGTACAGGACTTGGGGCCAGAATTTATTCACAAATTTTTTCCAGAAAGGACAGGAAAATCTGACCAGAACTGGAGGAACTTCCAAGTCAAACCTACTATGGGTTGAAAGTCTAGGCTTCCTGTTCTAACGTCTAACCCAGACAGGGATGAATGTGGCAAAAATAAAAAAGCCAGGGCAGAGTGCCTGATGAGCTTTACCAGGCAAGCCAATATGAAGCAAGACCTCAACTACGTTCGGACAAGATTCTGAACAGGGCAAGCTTAGTTCTCTGTCTTTGTATTTATTTTCTTTCACTTTAGTTTCTGAGTAAGAGATCCTTTTGAAAACACTCAAATTTGCTTTGGCTAAAATGAGGAAAAAAACTTTTCAAACCTGAGACCTGACATAAAGGGAGTGGGGCACCCATAAAGGCCAGCTATAAGTCCACAAGACAGAGGTGGCAAGTGTAACTATAACATCTGAAGACGTGAGAAGAGAGGGAAGGGGAGCTGTGGTCCTTGAACCAGCCTCCTGAAAGGATTTTCTTTGTCAGTACCAGAGTCTGCCTCCTTCCATGTTTTTCTTAGTGATAACTGAAATGACCAGCCACATCCCATAAGACTGTCTTGGAAAGTTTCTGGAAATAGTACAGCTGCCATTAAAAAAAATACATATATATATATATATATATATATACACACACACAAAAGAGATGATTTTAAGAACTGAAGAGTCAATTCTTAGACATTTGTAAGCATACCAGAGCTCTTAATATTGTTTTCTTCCTTAAAATCTAAACAGAAAGTCTGGAGTCATAGACTATGTTTGTGGTTTCACAAGGTAATCAGATTATGACTTCTTTAAAGGAATATTCCAGTCTAAAGAACTTGTCCAATTGCTGTGCCTCTCATATTAGTCCTTCTCTTACTTGGGGGAACAAGACCATCAAATTACTAGTAACTGCACTATGACCTTGAAGGTTGGTGATATGAAAGAACTCTTTGGGCTTAAGATGGACCCATTAACAATGGTTATGATGAGATTCTTGTTAAAATATTAACAATTATCACATCAGTCTTTAAAATTAGGATATGAAATTTACTTTAGAAAAATTAGGAGAGGTCGGATTGGGTAAAGGGAAGGTTGACCTCTTTCAATGTATCAGGAAGAGATCCCCAAGAGTGAACTGAGGGTAAGCACTGTAGTAGAAAATTCAGTCAAGGTAGGAAATCAATCTAAATCAAATTAGCACCACTGACCATACAAAGGGCTTCCCTGGTGGCTCAGTGGTAAAGAATCCACCTGCCAATGTAGGAGATGTGGGTTCGATCCCTGGGTTGGGAAGATCCCCTGGAGGAGGAAATGGCAATCCCCTCTAGAAGTCTTGCCTGGAGAATTCCATGGATAGAGGAGCCTGGTGAGTTACAGTCCATGGAGTCACAGAGTCAGACATGACTGAGCACGCACACATGGCTATGGCATAGCTATATGGACCATCCTAAAATGTAGGCAACATAATAAAAGCAGGATTTTGCCTTAAAACTTACAAATGCTCAACCTTCATTGGACTATTTCCTCTACATTTGTCCCATGTCCTGAGTGGCAATAAAATACCTTGGTTATCAATCATTAAGAAGATGATGGAAAAGAAAGAACCCAAGAAGTCCTGCATGGTTTTTTAAGAAGTCTGCCCATACCAAGAAGAAGGTCATTAAGCAGATAAACTATTAGTTGATCCTTGCTATCAAAACATTTTTAAACTAGGAAGTTTAGTGACAGAATGGTCATTTATTCTGAATGTAAGCAATTTCAGGTCAGCACATAGTTGAAAATGGTACCCACTCCATGGTTTGGTGTGAGGGGCCTCTGAACATTTCTACCTACAAAATATAACTTCTTGACCTCTTTTTAAGATATGGTAAATAACCCTCTTCTCTGCCCTCCTCACTGACTTCTGTACAACATCACCCATCCCAACCCACCCCCATTTTTAAGGTAAGACATCATAATTATAAGAACATACTATTAAAATACACACATTTTGTCCTGGAGAGATTAATTTGTAACCCATTGCAACAGATTAATTTATCAGTTTGATTTTTTCACTAACTCTGCTGCTAAGTCACTTCAGTCGTGTCCGACTCTGTGCGACCCCATAGATGGCAGCCCACCAGGCTCCCCCGCCCCCGGGATTCTCCAGGCAAGAACATTGGAGTGGGTTGCCATTTCCTTCTCCAATGCATGAAAGTGAAAAGTGAAAGTGAAGTCGCTCAGTCGTGTCCCACTCTTAGCGACCCCATGGACTTCAGCCCACCAGGCTCCTCCGTCCATGGGATTTTCCAGGCAAGAGTACTGGAGTGGGGTGCCATTGCCTTCTCCTATGGTTCAATTTCTATCTGTAAATTAGGGAATAATAATGGTATTTATCTCACAGAATTGGCTACAAATTAAATAATTCACACAATGTGTCTGGCATTCAGTAAGGGCTCAACAGATGTTGGCTCATTTTGCAACTGTTGCCACTGCTTGTAAGTATCAGCTGCGAGTCTCATGGTTATGACTATCGCACTGAAAAATCTAGAAGTAAGAGGGAAAGCAAGTTCTGTCATGCAGGGAGCTGCCCAGTTAGACCACAGAGCACAGGAGATGGGGACTAGACAAAGTGTGGACTGGCGTGAAGGCAGGGGTTCTTACATCCTTTTTTGTTACTCTACTTCTGAGCAAGTGTATCTTTTCCAATCCTTATATATCCTCTGAGAATGCAAGAAGAAAAATAATCTCTTCAAATTTCATTAAATGGTTCAGAGGCCACTTTTTTTTCCCTTCTGAGGAGAACCAGGCTGCATGATTTAAACGCTCCTAATGAAAGATTTTCTCAGCTCTGTTAATTAGTGTCAATTGCAATGGTGGTTTCTGTTTCAAATCCATTCCTGTTCGCCACTTTACCCTTACATGATGCTACAAAAGGCTGCAGCAGGCAAGAGGTAAACCCTACTGAATAGTCTCCAGTCAAAATGGTTGGGAGGAATTCCTGAGGGCCCCAGTGAGGTATGTTTACTAATCCATATCATAGTGAAAAACAAGACAAAAAAGTGAGAGCAGGTATGTAATGTATAACCTGACGCAAAGCTGTCAGAACGGAAGGGTGTGATGGGGAACAGAAATGTGTGGAAAGTGCACACGCTGGTATATCTCATAGCAAAGACCAATGTCTGTGGTTAGGATCCTAATTACACGTGGATGATTGAAAAAGCTACCATTAGGAAAGATCTATGTAAGCAGCATTCATCTCTACTCATTCATTCATTCAACCCACATTTATAGAGCTCCTACTTGGGATGCAGCTCACAATTTTACTGGAAAAACAGACATTCAAATGAATTATATAAACGAAGAGATGGATGGATTAATGGATAGATGGATGGATAATAGGTAGGTAGATAGTTCACAGTGAACAGTGCTGGGTGACAAATATAAGAAGGTTAACTAAAGATGACAGCCACTATAAAGGAAAGGAAGGTTATGCTGTAAAATGTCATGCAGAACTCAGGCCTGAGAGGGAAGTAGCAGAGACCAAGGGAAAGGTTTGGCGGGAAAAGGCAGCAAGAGGAGTGTGAGTCTCCACTGCCGGGAAGCACATCTCCTCCTTCCTGCCCTCGACACCAAGAAGCAGGCAAGGAAACCCAGGAGTGGTAGGAGGACGGCTTATAAACAAAGGTCCTGGTCCCGTCTTTGGAGGTCAGGCACCCCAAGATTTGATGACTAAAAGGTGGCAGAGGTAAGACCACTTCAGCCCTCCTCTCAGAGTCACGGCTGTGGGAGATACAAAATCTGTGGAAGAGAACAACTTTCTCGAGTTCTCGTTTTAGTTTAAACAAGAAGATAAATGGCCTGCAACACTTTCTGTAAAGACAGGGAGCTGACATGTAAACTTTAAGCTCCAGTGTAATGATATCCCTTCAAGAGTATTTACGTTACCGTCACATGTGGCTTCGGAATGAAAGCCAAATGGCACGCTATAAAAGTCTTTCGAGACGACCAGTTCTGGCAAATCACTAGAATCCTGAGCTCCTTCCTAACAGTGAACGCTGCTTCTTCCAGTTACCTGTGTGCCCCTGAATGGTTCCACAGAACAACAAAGGCCTTCAGAGTCCAAAACTTCCCAATGGCCAAGGGGATGGCAGTGAAGATTATCCGAGTTTCCCTAACTGGACACTCACTCAGCCAGCTGCTTTACAAAATCAAGAGTCAGTAACTAAACACACAGACTCTAGAGCCAGACTGTCTGGAGCTGAATTTTAGCTCCAACATTTGACAGCCAATGCAATCTTGAGCAAGTGACCCAAGCTTTTCACCTCAGTTTGTGCCTCTGAGACGTGGAGACAGCAACAGCACCTCTCTCACATGGACGTGATACACAACAAAATGAATACACGGGATACACTGGAGCAGAATCTGCCATCAGGAGGGTGACCAATGCTGATCCTCCCCACTCCCCAGAGAGAAAGCTGTTTAGTCAATTAGGTTCAGAGAAAGGAAGAAAGATACCTGAAAATATACAGCTAAGCACGGGGCAGGGCTAGGATGCAAACACAAGTCTGAACTGCTCCATGTTTTTCCCACTGACTGCACTATGTTCCCGGTAAGCACTGGCAAGTGAGTATGCATGAAGGCAAGGAGACGGCCGGAAATAACAGTGGTGCAAGCACCATTTTCTTGAGAAGACAGGTTGTGAATTTACCAATAAGGATTCCCCCACAAACCACCTTTCCCACCAATCTGTAGCCCAAGTCCTGTTTATCCTCAAACAGAAGTAACATAGCAAAGGAAGGATGCCTGGAAACTTATAAATGCTCAAGCCTCAGTGGACTGTTCTACTACATTTGTCTCATGTCCTGAGTGGCAATGAAGCTGCTGTTTTTGTTCAGTCACTAAGTCGTGTCCAACTCTTTGTGACCCCATGGACTGCAGCACATCAGGCTTCCTTGTCCTTCACTATCTCCTGGAGTTTGCTCAAACTCATATCCACTGAGTCGATGATGCCATCTAACCATCTCATCCTGTTGCCCCCTTCTCCTCTTGCCGTCAATCTTTCCCAGCATCAGGTCTTTTCAATGGGTCGGCTCCTCACATCGGATGACCAATGTATGGGACCTTCAGCATCAGCCCTTTCAATGAATATTCAGGGTTGATTTCCTTTAGGATTGACTGGTTTGATTTCCTTACTATCCAAGGGACTCTCAAGAATATCCTCCAGCACCGCAGTTTGAAAGCATCAGTGCTTCGGTGCTCAACCTTCTTTATGGTCCACCTCTTATATCCATACATGACTACTGGAAAAACCATAGCTTTGACCACATGCACCTTTGTCAGAGAAGTGTTGACAATAAAGTGTCTTGGTTATCAATCAAGTCATTAAGATGGAAAAGTAAGAACCCAAGAAGTCCTGCGTCGCTTTTTAAGAAGTCAGCACTTATCAACAAAGTCATTAAACAGGTAAACTATTAGCTGTTCTGTGCTATCCAAACATTTTTGAATTATGAAGTTTAGTGAAAGTGTTGTCATTCATTCACTGTTTGAATGTACCCAGATAAAAGAATTTGTGGGGTACTGCATGTAATCTTAATAAGTAAAGCAAAATCTAAATTTTCAATTTTAGATGTGGCATAGTTTCTATATTTTTTACACAAGAACTAATTTCAGAAAAAAGACCCATGAGTAAACACTTGTACTTCATAGAAAAGTACTGGATTTATCCAGCTCAAATAGGTAAAGCGTCTGGCCTCATGAAAAACAGGCTGGTAAATTTCTTTAAGTGACTTCAATCATTCACTGATTCACTACAATAATACTTCAATTTTTCACTGAAGTCTAATTGACTTACAATATTATATTAGTTTCAGGTGTATAACATACTGATTCAATATTTTTATACATTAATGATACAATCACTATGATAAGTCCAGTTATCACATGTCACATACAAAGTTATTACAATATTACTGACTATATTACCTATGCTGTATTTTACATTCCAGTGACTTATTTATTTTATAACTGAAGTTTGTACTTCTTAATCCCCATCACCGGTTTCATCCGTTCCCACACCCTAAAAATATTTCTTGAGCCTGTATTATGGCACTGTAGCCCTGGAAAGTCGACACGTATCTTTTGTGTCCCGCCAGCAAGAAAGTCTTTTCAGTAAACAAATCAACTAGAAAATTATAAGTAGTGATGAAACTATTTTGGCCACCTGATGTGAAGAGCTGACTCATTGAGAAAGACCCTGATGCTAGGAAAGACTGAGGGCAAAAGGAGAAGGAGGCAGCAGAGGATGAGATGGTTAGATAGCATCTCAGGATGTGAGGTGAGGCGAGACAAGCAGACTAGCAGGGAAGCCTCTGCCTCTGCCTCCATCAAGAATGTGGGCCACGAGAAAGTTGCCACGGAACTGCTGAGTTCAAAGACACAGTGACACAGGTACAGTCCAGGGTCAGGGCCACCACGACTGCCACTCAACCCCAGGAAGTCAGTGAACAGCACAAGGATATGTCTGCAAACAAACCCAACATCTTCAGGCTTGTGCCTGCCAGCAGCAGCTGGAGTCACAGGAAAGGTGTTCGCTTCTGTCTTCCGAACACCATCTTCATGCACTTGCAGGGGCCTATGTTCTTTCAGAACCCTAGCTGCAAGAGAGTCAGAGAGTTGTGGATTTTAGCTAACCAACTGATGATCCTAGAAGGAAGATGAAACCAAGGCATTCACCATAGTAGGCATTCTGGGAAAGGCTTTATTTGATGAGAACTTAAGGCTGCCTGTCCAACAGGTTTGAGACTTCACTGGGACATAGCCAGTTCCAATCCTAAGTCCCTATTGGTAAAGGAAACACCATTCATGGCCCCCAATACACACATATACACACACACACAAACATAACTAGTGTATCATGGGACTGGTGATAGGGATCAGAAGTTTCTAGCTGAGGGACAGAGGAAAACATGCAAAAAGTTTAACATACAAAGGAAGATTTGCAAGGGGCATAAAGAGTTGGATCAAGGAATGCCAGGAGTGGTAGTGGTTAGTGGTTAGAAGTAGTAAAATTACGAGCTCTAAAGGACAAGAGAAGGCTGTCCATTGCTAAGGGGTGAATGCAAAGGGAAAGTTGAGAAAATGCTTTAGATACGCCGTTCACCTTAAGGTAACCACTGCTTTGTGACCATCATATCTACTACTAACAGAAGAAAAAATACTAGCATTGCTCCCTGAAGTCAGAGATGGGTAGAGCTAAGTAATACTAAGCATGTTACAAATATACCATGCTCTATAGACTGGACTTCATAATCATTTCCACACAAAAAAAGAGAATTTATAAGTCAATACAAACGCAGCTATTTCCTTTAAAAATGTTTTGTATTATGATATATGATATACACAAACATATGTTCCAAAGATGTGATTATGGATTAAAATAATGAAGTACTCTCAAATCCACCATGTAACTTAAGAATTTTAGAGCTGAAGCTGCCTGTGTGTGTTTTCCCTCATATTTCTAACTCATTCTCTTTTGTTATCCCAAAGTTTGTAATCTCTTTTTCTTGCTTTAAAAAATATATAGTTGATCCCATATATGTGCAGTCTGAAATCATTTCAAGTTTGCACACCACAAGTGATTTCCAGGTGATAGAAATTAATACTATTGCTAATGAACATTTGTCAAAACTTATCAGAATTAGAAAACGAACAGAAGTCTTGAGTATTTCCAAAAAGGATGGAAAAAAGAAAGGCAGATATCTTCCATGAATGGTTAATTCACCTTGTAATTTGAGCACGTTTTCATTTAAAAAAAGAATAGTTTAATCATAAAATCCTTTCAGATGTGCCAGTCGGCTAAAACAGTGGCTAATTTCAACTGTTTTTCACAATGGTGAGCAAGTTGCAGAGTTAATGAAATTAAGCTTCCTTCATTTCTCTCAAATTCTCCCCACAAAGAAGAGCTGTAACGTACAAAATGCAGCCTTTGGTGTGTGGCCGTGCTGGTTTTCAGGACTGGAGCCATCACCGATTTGTCACACGGCCTCTTAACAACGTATTTGTATTTTGCAAAATGTATAATTTTTTGTAGCCCCTGAACAAATATATTTACATAACTGTGTCTAACGAGAAATTACATTTAACTTCTCAGAAATGACAATAAGTAAAACCTGGACTGCCAATTCCACTTCATTAGTGTGGTAGAAATGCATTCCAAATGTTAATAAAAATTCCAACATGCTGATAAATTAGAGCTTCTAAGGAGCATGTGACACCTTGGTTAATATATTCAACCTCAATTATATTTCTCTTCAGCACCCTGTTATCTGGAACCTTTGCTGGCAATCAGAGGTGCTGTTTTTCAGCGGCCAATTTTCTAGATAATGTAGCTTATCAACACTGTGGGTAAACTTGCCAATGGAATCAGGCTGCACTGAACCACACACACGCTAATTGCATCCCTTTTTTATGCATATTTACAGACTGTCACTTCAAAGAAATCAGTGGCCCATTGAGGCACCCAGTTAGCTGGAAGAATTGCCTCTTGCAAATGAAAATTAGCAAACAAGCTAGTGATAAATATGAAATGAACAAAGTATAAAAATACTGTTTTGTTCAGAAACTTCCTTGTCATCCCAATTTATGCTCTCAAAGAAAAGGAGTTGGGAACCTGGGATGTGCCTTTTGTTTCAAACTAAGAAAGAATTCTTCCTTAAACCCACTAACTAGGTAAAAGCTTATTAGCTTTTCCCTCTGCTCCCACGCCACCCCCACCCCAAATTTCTATTCACATAAACAGGTTATTAAATCCCGTATTAGATTTGCCTTGGAGTTTGAATAGACAAATGACATGTTAACACTTCAGAAACAATTAACCCTGGGAACTTAATTAAGTTCTTCTGACTTTAAGGAAGCACATTTCAAAATAATGTTTCTAAACTCTCTGAATTTGTTCAAGAATAGCAATGCTTTCCTTCTCTCAAGTATTCCTAAGTTCAACAGCAGAAAGCTTTGGCTGACTATATATGGATAAAGGTTACGGTGTCACAAGCCTGCTGCAATTTGACTAACTCAGAGTGAGTATTAAAAAAAAAAAAAAAAAAGACAGGTACCAAAATATAACAATACTTAAAAAAAATTTTTTTCCAAAAGTCCCAAACACTATCCATCTATAAAAGTGAAAATGACTTTATAACTATGTCCTGGGAACTGCATACAAACAAAAATATTGAGATATGGGCTGTGTTTTTGTCTGAAATCCCTTCCCTTGCTTTTTAGAATAACATTTGAAATCTTTCACCACGAGGACAATGTTGTGAAGGTAACATTAGGTTTTGGAAAACATGTCATTTTAATACAAGCAGGTCATTTTAATATAAGTTAAAATAAACCACATACCAATTAAACTATAAATACTTTCAAAGGTCTGGTGCCAGAGTGAGCAATTTAGAGTGGCAAAACTCAACAAATAAATGGCACTTAAAGTCTTAGCTTACGGCTCAGGTTCAATGATACTTTATTTGGATTGGAGAACTAAGTATCATGCCTGCTGTATTTCACAGTTTCAACAGATTCCTAAATTCCTCATCACTACCATTAGATATACAATGTCATTTGAGAGCTTTTTTTTTTTTTAAAGCACAAGCAACAATATAAATATTGATACAAACACTGGGGAAAACATTGCTATTTTAAGAAACACACTACACCTACATGCCTACTGCTCATTTCTTACACAAGAAAATACAGTTCTTTAGTAAATTAGTGCTCATCTGTGTGCACTAATTTAGACAATTATTTAATATCACTTTCTAAACTGACATACCATGGTATGTTTATATGTCTGTCTCCATGCCCAGACTGTGAACTCCTTGAAGACAGATATCTAGTTGTGGAAAAATGAATAAAACGGACAGCCCACCACTGAGGAGTTGAAAGTGTATGAGGGGCAGGAAAGACACTTACTCAAAGTTATTATGTACCAGGGAGAGGAACAAAGACATACGAGACCCTAAGACAAGACTAGATGATGACTCTGCCCAGGGCTCCGGGGAAGAAATCACACAATTGCTGACACTGGAATCAGATCTTAAGAGATATCTAACACTTCAATCCAGCAGGAAAGGGCATTTCAGGCACAATGAACCACAAAGGCAAACCAGAAGGCTGGAAGGTACATGAACCAGTCATGGAAAAGAGTTTTGGTGATACGAAATCCTAGGCTGGGCGGGTACGTGGGAGTGGGGGCGGACAGGAGCATCCACAGTACAGACAGACAGAAAGATCTGAATTCTGTCTGATTCACCTTTACCTTTCCTATCTTTTTGCTCTGGGGAAGACCAAATGTGGGGGGAGGCTATGTGAGCACTTTTGAAACAGAAAAATTCTCATGAACATGGACCAGAAGACACCCCGATTTTTAAAAATGAGTAACAATTTTAATTTTTAAAGTTCACCTTCCATGCTATCAAGTTATATAAATACATATTCCCCCAGCACCCTTCTAGGGTTTGTCTCTAATACAGTAAGATTGATTTCACAAGACACAGATCTCCTTTTCCTCTATACAGACACACTGAAGAATATGTCTCAATCGCTCCTGAATCAAGTAAATATTAACAAATTTCCCTGTCTCTTAAAGAGGCTAACTGAAATTTGGCTTAATCTTTAGTCCTCAAAATGTCTGGAGGAAAAGACAGCAGTCGCATCTCATGGGGCAGAGTCTTGGTTTATCCAAAACACTTAGTGTATTGAAAACAGTTTTGAACTTTAACATTCAAAAAAAACCTGCTTTTTGTCAATGGGCAAAAATAAAAAAAACCATCAAAAGATAAGGCATTATATAATATCAAAGCTAGGTAGTTGGTTTCAGAGAAAATTTGTGGATTGATTAATACATCATTCACTATTTCTTAGCTATTTTATAATACAGACACTGCTCCTAGAACATAAAAGGCAAAAGAATCATGGTAATAGTAACAGTAATATTTTAGCAGCTAACAATTTCAGCACACTATCTGTCAGGAACTCAGCCAGTGACGTACAGTATGCCATCTAATCTCTAGAACCTTCCTTTGAAGGCAGTATTCTCAGCCCTGGGTTTTATAAAAGATCCTTTTCCATTCTGTTGGACAAGACCGTGAACCAGTTAATGACAGAGCCAGGATTCCAATCTGAGTCGCAGCCTTCCAAGCCTGGGGTGGTAACTACTGTAAGATGCTGCCTCTTCCTAAATAATGTGAGATTGTTTCTCTTTTTCAACTTGAGCTTGGCTGAATTCTGTTTCACTCTTTCCACTGGTCCACCTCTCTGGTAGAGGATAAGCTCCATGAGGGCAGGAACTGTATCTGTCCTGGCCACCACAGTAATCCCTAAAACAAGCACGGAGCAGGCAAAGAGTAGACACTCACTATATGAATAAATAAAATACGTCTCTTTCCCTTTATGACTTGAATAGTTCATTTGTCAACTAGCTGTTTTCTTGTTCTCGATAGCCTCAAAAACATACGTATCAATGCCTAAAACTACAAGGATTGAACAATTCCATTCTCTCGTACCCATACATTTGCAATCACAAATGATTTACATCCAAAGAGTGCCACTCTGCTGTCACCGCCAGTGTGCCCTTCCTAAGGAGGAGCCCTGGGCTCCTGTATGCTTTCCCAAGTTTTTATTCATCTGCGACTGGGCACTGGACGAATATAAATGTGAGTAGAGTCCCTCTCCCTTCTAACTTTTGAAAATGAAATCCCTATAAGGCAGTTGGGGGATAATTCCATAAGCAGAAATTTCACTAGTCTCAACATTCCACAGAGGTCAAAGATCATTTTAATAATTTTTGTAGCCAAAAAATTGTACCCTTAAACCAATGGAAAGTGATTTTCAATAGGGCTATTACCCCACTTAATACTATCAATCAAAAAAACCATAGGCTTCAATATATAAATGTATGTTCTACATTCAAATTTGGAGAAATACATATTTGCCTCATAAATGAAAACAACGTAACAGCTAAAATACATGTCAAGGATGTGCCTTTATCTTGCTGAGTTTCTCACTGTTTATTTTTTTCTTACTCTTCATCAGACACCTGTTTTGTATTGAATTCTTCATTAAAAGGTTTTACTGTTGTTGTTTTTTTCCTTTTCTCTCTATTCTCAAGCCCTTTGCTTTTTGGATTAAAGCTGCAGTGTTTATCTGTATTCTCAGACTCCCCTTTCACTGGTCCGGAGGAGAGTTTTCCTTTGTGTTAGAGTTATTCACAGGGCCCATGGAATGAGGGCTGAGTACAAAATAAACTCCAGCTCAGGAAAAAAAAAAGTGTTGTTTGAAGAGGATGGCTGTGGAAAGTTCACTGAGCCCAGGACGAAATAAACAAATCTAGAACTAACTTGGGAGCAAGAATATTCTCAGAGCAAGCAGCCAAGCTGGGAGCCAGAGCAAAACAGAGCGTCCTGACATCTGTTTTGTTTTCATTTCAGGAATGAAGAACACCTTAGTCCTCACTGATTGTTTTGCTCTGAGAGTTCCTTTGGACTTTTGCTAAATCCAGAGAAAACCTGGGACAACTTGGATAAATGTGAACATGCAAAGTATTTACTTCATATTTAAAAGAAGGAAGAGAAAAAGAAAGTCAGAGAGAAAAGAGAGAGGTACCTTTGAAAGTTTCAAAACATCAGGTAATATACAATTTATTCTGAATATTTTTGACACAAATCACCCTATAATTGCCATTTCTGCAAGGTGTCTCAATTACAAGAATACGATGTGGTTGTTTAAATGCCTATACATTTGTCTGAAGAAGAGAAAAAGCCACAACATTGTCTATTAAATGTCAGAAAGCCTTTTCTTTCAGTATCGAGGGCTTGGACAGAACTCAGGAAATACTTCAACTGCAAAAGAAATGTTAAAAGCCACCCTTCAAGCTACTGGAAAACCTATTATCAAATGTTAAAACCTTTTAAAAAAGAAAATCTGTGACTATCCCAAGGTGGATCACAGATCTTTGTTTAGCAAAGGTTGGCCATCACGGATAACCAAAGACAGAGTAACAAAGGACGCAGTCTACCTGCTCATTAGAAATTACGATGCTTCGATTAAGAAACTCAAGAACAGGGATCTGATGACGTGTGTTCTCTGGATGCAGGAACCACAGTTACTTACAGAAAATGCCGTCCGTGTTTCTCTTTATCACATCTCTAAGTCATCATGTCAGCACTTTGGACGCTGCGAGCTGTCACTGTGTGTAAGAACCGGGGGGTGAGGGGGAGCGGGAGGGGAAATGAACATAACTTTCCTACAGAAGGAAAGCAGTGTGGAGAAATATACATTGTGTACATGCACAGGCGGACAACCTTTCACTTCTTTTTCTCGGTTCATAGGACCTAATGAGAATTAATTAGCACATTCCTAAATCATTTGCCCCCATTTCCTCTCTAATGTGTGTATCTATGCATAACCAAAGATTTTGTAAAGAAAGGAGACAGAAACCAGAAAGCTGAGGTCAGAGGCAGGAGCACAGATGTACAGATGTACATATAAATGGATGTTCTGAGACTGTCTCTTTGTGATGAGGAATTACAAAGGATTTTAATTCAGCCCCTTTGATTTCAGCGCTCCTTTTTTTCTGTTCTAAATACAGTACCTACAAGCCCCCCAAATTCATCTCTTACAGACTTGGAAGATTTAAAAATTTCTCCAAAATGCCACATGTCAGTCAAAAAAGCAAGTGATTGGCTTTTAAAATTATAATTTAAAGCACAATGACGAGAGGGTATATTTTCATTAAAATTTAACCCTTTTTTAAGCTCTTGAAGCTCTGATATCTGGGGCTTTGGGGAACACACTGAAAACTTGGGGGTTTTGCCTGCATATCCTTCTGAGTTAAAAAGAGCTACAAACAAAAGCACAGAATTACAATGGACTGTGTAGCCCGTATTAACACAAGGCTATGTCCTTCAATATACAACTCAGTGCAGGAGATATACAGAAAAGTTAAGAGTCATTTCCATCTGTAAATATTTAGAAATTAAATCTAATAGGTAAGGTTTAAACCGTACATGTACGGGAATTTTATTTTTTTAATGGAGTCATTTTATACCCTCTGAGAGGAATCATTTTCTATAAAGTGTAACCTTTCTATACTATGATTAACCATTCTTGCATCATGGTAATAGTGAATTAAAATTAAAAGAATATTCTACTCTTTTAGGGACAGAGTAATCCCAAAACATAAAAAAAAAAAAAACTGAGGGTTCAAAACATTTTCTTTTCCTTTATGCCAGCATTATAAAGCATCACCTTTGGGCAGTTACACAAATCTACACATGTGATAAAATTTCATAGAATT
Organism: Bos javanicus; assembly: GCF_032452875.1. NCBI lineage: Eukaryota > Metazoa > Chordata > Mammalia > Artiodactyla > Bovidae > Bos > Bos javanicus. The sequence continues at coordinate 31,563,266 of NC_083889.1, forward strand.
ATACAAAATAGTTGTTCATATTGAAAAACTGACAGAATCACATAAGGAACTATAGCCCAGTTGACTATTTTGCACGTCAGTTTCTCACTTTTGATACATACTGTGGTTATGTAAAGTGTTACTATAAAGGAAAGCTGGGTTAAGGATATGTGGTACCTCTCTGCTGTTTTTTTACAACTTCTTATATATCTACAATTATTTCAAAAGAAAAAAAAATCACCTCTATCCAAGTTTTATAAGTCTGAATTCCCAGACATTATGATGGAGTTTCACAATGCAAGGAAATCAAATAGCTTTTCACTAAAATTTAGATCTACAGAGCTTTCAAAGAAATTTCTGAAAGGTTCAAAAATGCATCCTCCAATTGACTCCAACTTGAGGGAAGTCAGATTAAGTCTTACCATCTTTCAAGTCCTGATCAAGGGCATGTCTCTAACTTTCTCTGATTACCTTATACCTTTTCTGGTCCTAATACCTATCCACCTCCCCAAGCAGAAACAATGTCTCCTTGATCCCACATCAGTCAAGTGTAGTGGTTAAGAATCTAGAGTCAGATTGTTTCTCGGATGCTATCTGCTCAACCTTAGTCAAGTTGCTCAACCTCTCAGAGCCTCAGTTTGCTAATCTATAAATGGGGGATAATAACAGTATCTAGTGCATAGCATTACTGTGAGGTTTACATGAAGCAGTGGGTGCAAAAACCTGACATGTAACACCACTCTACACCAATGTCAGCCATGACCTAGGGTACTGCTTTGTATATACACTTCTACTGTAGGAAGTGAGTAGAGGATAAAGAAGAGGAAACCCGAGCCATACAGATCTTTAAATGCTGGTCGCTCCTCTTGTTAACTACATGATCTACCCTACCTCCAAGCCACAGCTTCCTTGTCTGTAAGAGACTAATGATACCGGGCACTCAGTAAGCATCCAGCAACAAGCTTTTTTTGTTACTGTTGCATCTACCAGACCGTAAATATTTCTCTTGATTCTGTTTTGCTGTGATATGAAATCCTGATAGGCAAGGCAGAGTCAGCTGCCATTGCAGCTTCCTGTCTCCTGCCCAGCATCAGTACAAAAGAGATGTCTCATGAATGTTTTTTTTTTAATTTTTAAAAAGCTAAAGATTGAAAAATAAAACTTAAAAACCACTTGAACCACATCACTAAGGACCCAGCAGTGAAAAAGACATTTACGAAACCATTCTGGTTGCCAAAACCTTTTTCTTTTTACGAGGATGGTACCTCTTTTGAATTTCCAGAAATTGAATATGTGAAACTTAGCCTCAAGGAGAGCTGTAAGTTCTGGGTTCTGAAGCCGAGGAGGTGTCCACCAACAAAAACCCTGCTGTGAACACTCAGGTCCCAGAGTAACTAAGTGAAAGTTACATCTGCAGAATACCAGCAATAATGGGAGGGTCTTACCTGTCTTTAGTAACATATGCCCATGGGCTGCTGGTTAAATAATATGCTTGAAAAGTTGAGAAATGCCCACAGTAATGGCCTGGGACGCTATCCTTCCCTGTAACCATGTTTATTCCTCTGCTCTCACCTCCTCATCACAAAGGGCTCTCGCCATCACCCTGAAGTCACTTAAAGGAATGGAAAATCATCTTCATGAAGTAGCTGGTTTTCTGTCCTAAGTCCTTATTGACTGTGACTTGAGAAACCCTCCTACAGATAAATCTAACACCCCAATAATTCAATATTTTTCTTCAAAACAAAAACCATTAGCATTTTATTGGAAGAAATATTTCATCTCTCTCTCTCTCTATTTAAACACGCCACAGATGTAGCACTCTGTGTGGGTTGTTAGAAAGTCAAAGAATATAATTTCTTGATTAATTGCCATACACAGGATCCAAGTTATGCACAATTTTGGTAGTTAACCCCACAACCTCCCATAAGCAGTCTTGCTAAACCTTCCAAATAAGCACATTTCTGATAAATCACTTGCAGCTCTTTAAGTGGATCAGGCTTTAAGTTATTCCTTGGGATAGATCATGTCATTTTCAAAGTGCAAGAACTGCGGGAGAGAGATTCCATAGTAAACCTCTGCTGTGGTAGCTTTGTTTCACTTGCAGGCTTCAGGAGTCTTGGTCAATATTTCTTACTTTATTTTTAACTATGTTGTGGTCTACAAAATGGTTGGCGATTCAGAAATTACATCAAGAGTCTAAGGATAGACTTCAATAAATGCAGCAGTTCTTGAACAGGAAAAGAAAATGCCTGTTGGTTTTAAGAATGTTGGGAATCCAAGAGCTATTCTTCGTTGGGCCAATTAGAGTCGGTCCCTCCAAAAGCAAGTTACCGTCTCTCTTTCAACCATCCACTTAACTGGGCGCATGAATATAAATCACAGGGATCCCTGGATATTGGAATAGTGCTCAATTCTGAGCTATAGATACCTTTTTATGGGCTTTTTCCCCCAGCACAGGAGGAAAAACAAGTTTTGGGGAACAGTTCCCATATTAGCTATTTCACCAACAGAATAAGTGATGTGCCCGAGACAGCGGGGCTGACAGCAGCAGCAGCAGAGAAGGTCAGGTCTCAGGTGCACCTGGTGGATGCTCTTTTATGCCACCCGACCTCAAGGAATACTATCCCACGTTTCCACCCGCATGAAAATTTTTTGCAGGTGATCCTATACCCCTCTTAAGCTCTTCTTTTTCCAGGACAAGCATAACTATAAAAAGCATCTCATCTTATCTCAAACAGAATTAGTCAACCGATACATAAATGGCAAGCAACTGGCCTTCAAGGCCAATTCAAACCCTTAGCCAACTCCTCCATTTCTCTGAAAATTTATCTTCTTCAACACCAGAGGTGTGTTTCCCTAAATGTGAAGTTATTTGGGATTCATCCAGACAACCTTTTCTTCTTTAGTTCAAAAAGTGTGGGGGTATACAAGAATTCTGGAATGGATGACAGTCAATTAATCGTGACTTTCTAGTAAAGGAAAAACACGCACTGGTACTCTCCTCTTGAATACCACATCTTTGTAAATCAGGGACAATATATGTTCATTAAAAATAAAAACTGCATTTTTTTTAATATTCTCTTTAGTTTATATGATCTAAGTGTCCCGTAGTAAGCATGTTCCACTTTTGCAAATAAAGATGATCTTTAAAATACATTAGACAAAATTTTATAAACGTATCAATACTGTGTCAAAAATACCGTAAGAATGTCTCCCTGAAGCTCATGCCAAGTTTTGTTCACTTTGTTGTTGTTGTTTAGTTTTGTTTTGTTTTTTATGTTTCCCTGACCAGCCCAGCTTACTTCATTATTAGACTACAAACCATTCAATAATTGACTCCTCCAAAGTATTTTACTGAATCTGTAAAATGAGAATGAAGGGGGAAAAAGGAAAGAAAAAAACATGAACAAAAATGTCCTCTAAGTTTTCCTACACATATCCTATAATTTTCCAGTTGGCTTAACCACTCAACATATTTAAATAACCAACCAACATATTTATTTAACATTCGGCAGATGGACATGATGGAAACATCATGATTTTCAGATGTACTTTCATAACTGCAAGGTTTTCCTCTTGCCAGGATCACAACAGGTTCTTAAGGTAAAGCTGCTCCTACCTGCTGTTTCTTTAATGTCAGAGCAACGCTCAACCTCAACATGTCCACTCAGATTAATTTAAAGCCCTGACATTATAGCGGAAATCAAATCGTTCTCTTCCATCTATTTTTTACCCACAGCATAAAAGAGACTATTTTACATGTTAATAGTAATCTGATGTGGTTGTATAAATCTGATATAAATATGATACTCTGTTTGGAAATGATGCTAATTTAGTTTAAAATGGAGATTACATTTCAACTTGTAAAAAGAGCAGGATGGAATATTAGCATTCATGGCTGTTATATAATTTCCCTTTACACTACACAAGTGTTACTCAAAATCTTTTCTGAGCCTCTTTGTCCAAAGATTTCCCATTCTTCCTATAAGAAAAAGGACCTCTCTATTTAACTATAAGTTAAACAGGTGGTACAGACCCTTGAAAAAAGATTAACAACAACATTATAAATGCATTTTTGAAGAAACATTTAAAGTTACAGTGTAATAAACTGAACAGAATGTCATAAGAATGTCAAACTGGGCACAGTAAAAATAAATGTTATTCCCAAGGAAAATAAAAAGTCTGCATATTTATGTAACATTCAGCAGATGGACGTGATATTAATATAGGGTTTTCAGTTGTACTTTTATAGCTACTAGATTTTCTTGCCTAACTTGGCAACCCGAGGCACCATTTGAGTTTTGGATTTGGACAATACTGCAACAGATGTCCAGACCAATAAAATAAATTCCTTAAGGGCCCTGCTTAATTTGTGTAATTGATCAATTTTTGTTGCATAGGCCTCAGCTCACCAGCATGTAACTGCCTTCCACAAAAGCTCTGCAGCGGGGATTTCATTCCATATGTTCCGAGGTTTATGGACGCTGTCTCTGACAATGCTGCAAATGGAACAGGGCCTGGGGTGACACCTGTTGGCAACCGGTGGTGAAACCAAGAATAGAGCGGATGGATGGTTCTGGGGCAGTGTTTGTGAAACTCAGCTCTGTGGACATTCTGGACCAATTCTTTGTCCCAGGCACTAATCCTGCACGTTGTAGGATGTTCACCAGCACCCCTGGCCTCTCCCACTAGATGAACCAAAAATATCTCCAGATTGTGCCAAACATCCCCAGGGTGACATCACCATCCTGGGTGAGAACTCCAGCAGTACCATGGATGCTTCTGGAAGGGCTTAAGATATCTCACATAGTTTTGTAAAACAAAACACAAGACACTCTTCTTTTCCCTTACCTTGAAGTCTTTCAATCTAATCATAGTTTTACAGACAACTCACAAAAACTTTGGCCTGATAGAAGGTAACTATAATATCACTTCATCACTGCACTCAGGCGGATGGTAATTAAGACATGGATTTTGAAACTGAACTCGAAGTGTTCATCACTCACCTATTAAACTTGCCAGAGTTGCTATGTTAATTATCTCCCTGTATCCTTGATTTAGCATAATACAGCCTCCAGCCTGTGACAGAAATTAAAGGAAAGACCAGTGACCTCTTTTGTGATTGTGCTAATAACTACATGATAATAAATTAGTTTTCAATTTTCAGAAGACTTTACATGGTAAAAAAAAAAAATTGGAGTAAGTATGATACACAAATTTGATAGAAGATGCCTGATCAGCACCAACTTTGAGTCTTTTTAAACTTGTTTCCAATCGATGTAAACAGGAAATTGAATCAAACAGCAGGATTATTTACCTGGCTGGGTCCATCACTGAATAATAATAATGATGATGAGAAAGTGATGTCGGTTTATATTTTATATTGGATATTACAGCAATAAAAGCCTACTCATCTGACGTTTACCGAGGCGAGGAAAACTTGACACATATACACGGCACACAAAGCACACATCTAAACACACAAAAGACTTTTGCAGTCAGACAGATTGATCTGAAAGAGTCATACTAATATCGGAATAAAAGTATGCAAAGCAGAATGACTTACTTAACAGTAAAGAAGTACCATGACTTCTTGGCATGTTTTGTGCCTTTCTTACATCTGCTCCTGCCTCTAACAGCTTTCTTCCTTTGGCTGACAAAACACAAATAAGAATGTACAGGAAGCAGGGCCCCACTCTGATGCACAATAATATTTAGCTAATTAGAAGAATCCTCCAGCTCATTATGCTAGGCAGTAGGAAGTAAGAAACGACATGAAAGCATGACACTTGCTAAGCCCCAGGACGGTGTCAGAGCTGAACTGGCATCACTTTCTTCTATTTCTTTATAGACTTGGTTGGGTTGCAAGTTTACTCCTTTAAAATCAGTTTTGACTTTCAGAGGGAATGATCCCTTGAACACTGCACCATCTTCTGGCCAAACGATGAACTACAAGTTCTTAATTAAAGCATGAAAGTCCCAATTTTCTAAGCGAGCCTGCTGGATGAGTACTTGGTGTATTTGATTATTCCTTCCTTCAGACAGTACAATAGATCAATGAGAAACAGGAAACATTTTCCTTCTAATTAAATGAAAAGGCGGCAGAACTCTGTTTTAAGACAGCTTTGTGCTTCGCAGTCTTAAATAATTGTTTATCCCACAAATACTCATGGAAAGTCCTGGGTAAACTTGGCCTTTAGAATATGCTGACTGGGGCCAAAGGAGGTATACAACATGGTTCTGGCCTTCTGAGAGCTCACAACCTCATCGTACAATTCTGTAAGAACCCAGACAAGAACGGCAGTCAGAATTAAGAGTGGGGAATCTGAGGACTGACCTTGGCGGAAAAAAATTTATTGTGGACAGGGGTCCTTGAATCATGATACAGAGTGATGGTGTTTCCGCTAATGAAGATCAAAATATGCCAGGCACTGAGCTAAGTCCTTACAAATATTACCTAATTAATCATCAAAACAACCTCATCTTGCTGACGAGCCTGCCAGCAATGGAGTGGAAGGGGGTAAGACTGAAGCTGAGGTCCCAGAGCCCACGCTCTGAACTACCTTGCTGTCCCATCTCCCATGACAAGAATGAGAGGCCCACAAAAGATGACAGAGACGTTTCTAGAAGAATGAGGAAGGGATGTGCAGCTGCAGCTCTAGAATTTTCCACTAGAAGGTGACTTAGGATGGAAATCATTTTGAAGGAAAGGGATATAACTCCGAGACTTACCCATTTGAAGCTGTGCTCTCAGAGGAGATACAGAGATCCCACCTAGAGATATGAAGATGAGCTGGAGGGAATTCTGGGAAGGGCTGACCTCCAGGACTTTCACAGCTGCTGCCACTGAATCCATACTCAAAGAAGAGCAAGAAAACCAGCAGGGGGTAAATAGCTAAATGGTTCAGAAGGCAAACGGAAGAAAAAATGGATTAGAAAAACAGGTTGGGAAAAGATGAAAAGGTTCGGAAAGTTAAGAATATCAGGGTTCCAAAAGAATGACGAGTAAGCAGCAGGTTCATTCACTCATGTAATTATTCATTCATTCACCAAAATGATTGGGTTCAAGGGCAAAAGATCATGGGAGGAACCTAGAGAGCGTAATGGAAGATGCTGTAGAAACAAGACACCATTGAGGAAGTAAAGGGAGGAGGCCTGTGGTTACTGGGCAGAGATTGAGGGCACCCATCTTCAGAAAGGTTCCTTTCAAAGGTATGTCAATAATTCAATCATACCCTGAACAGGGACTGCAAACTCAGTTTTGAGGCAGGGAGTCAACGAGCACGATGTGCCGGCCAGGTGAAATTCATAGGGAGCAGTGGATGGAGGCAACCAGATGGCATGACCCGGCGAAAGGAGATGGCTAAGCCTCAGCTCAGGCTGCTGCCATGCCAAAACCAGAACCCAGAATTGCCAGATGGGCTGATATTCCAAGACAAGCTGAAAGGATGGATTTCTATATGCAGTCTCTCGATGTGTATGTTGTTAGAAATTTTAAAGATTTTTAAAACACTATGCGAGCCAAACAAAACACATCTGTAGTGCAGATGGGGCTTCAGGTTGCCAGTTGAGAACCTCTGGCTTAGAAGAAAGACGTTAGCATGGTCCCCAGACCCAGTCATGGTTCTGAGCGCAGGACACACAGTTGCATTCACCAGCTGGGAGGCCCCCAAATGGAGGTTTTGCCAGCATCTCGATCTGAATACCTCCAAACCCAAATTCATTTCCTTTCCTCCAACCCCCTCTTCCTGCTGTGCCTATCTGTCCGGGACCCCATTGTCAAAGCACTCACCTTTGGAATGGCCTTTCCTTCACCTTCCACAAGCCACATAACTCAGGTTCTGTCCTGTGCAACAACTGGACAGCCATCCTTCTTTCGGAGCTGCCTCTGTCATCACCATCCCTAGTTGAAGCTCTCATGATTTCCAATCCAGACTTCTGATGTCACCTCCCACCTCCACTTGCTCCCCATGCCTCTCATGCTACTCATATCACTGCACCCATCTTTCTTTTTTTGCACCCACAAAAAAAGTTATACCCAATAAAAGTTATACACAATAAACTTTTTTGCCTCAAGTTTTTGCCTCATCCCAGAAACCCGAAATGACTTTCCTCACTCCTTATTAAAATAAGTACAAATGATTTCAGCTCACCTACATCCATTTCTCTTCATGATAAGGCATCATTATGCCATCAAAGTGGGCTTCCCTCGTGGCTCAGATGGTGAAGAATCCGCTTGCAATGCACAAGACGTGGGTTCGATCCCTGGGTTGGGAGATTCCCTGGATAAGGGAACAGCTATCCACTCCAGTATTCCGGCCTGGAGAATTCCATGGACAGAAGAGCCTGGTGGGCTACAGTCATGGGTTCACAAAGAGTCAGACACAACTGAGTGACTTACACTTTTACTTTCATGCCATCTAAGTAGCCCAACATTTCTCTTCAAATGAAATGCCCTTCCAAATCTGTATATATCCTAAACTTTTGCCGGTGAGAACTACTCAACCTTCCAAATGCAGCTTAAGTTTTCATATATGTAGATCATAGTTTCTCAGAGTCAGAACTACTGATGTTTGGGGCTGGATAATTCTCTTTTGGCAAGTGGCGTGTCCTGTGTATTGTGAGGTGTTTAGCAGCATCCCTAGCCACTACAGACTAGATATTAGCAGCCCTGCTCCCGAGCTGTGACTACCGAATGATGTGATGGAAAAAATCCAAGCCCTCTATTTCTCTCAGGATAACCTTCATATTAAGTCGAACTCTAGAGCTTCACCAACAGGTAGCAGAAAAGTTTGCTCAGAAACAGCCAGAGGGGCAGAACAAGGCTGGCCACTGATCAAAAGTTATTGTGTATAGTCAGCACATCTTCCTGACTTTTTCGTCTATTATCAAAGAAAAGAGTGCTTCCCCTCAGGAGGTTTTTGCCTTCCTGATTCCCACACAAGCAGATTTTTTACCATTGAACCACCAGAGAAGCCCACCTCTTCATGTAATTCTTAACAAATCCCAATATTCATTCCTTTCAGACATAGCTCACAATAAATGATAGCCATGAAGACACCCTTGACTAATACCAACTGACTATGATCTCGCTTTTCCTGTAAATTCATAGAGCATCTCATAGTGCTTCTTACTCATGGTTTTCCATATAGTAGATCCTTTCACTGGAAAATCAAGATCTTCAAGACAGTCTGTATCTTTGAGCTTTTTCATTATCATCTTTAACAATAAATATACAGGTGACAGTTCTAAATATGTGCAGGTGCAATGAGTAAAGGATTGCGTTATTCACTAAAACAGCTAAAAAGCCAGCCATCACCAAACTGACCCTGGAAACCAAAATTTGAATGTATGATCTCTGTCTAAAGTGCTTACCTAATGTTTTCTTCCCGTATTTTAAAATTAAATTTCTATTGACTCATATTCAATTATTACTTATTCATACCATAAACATGTCACTTGACAAATAATACTTACAAAAACCTTCTCACCAGCACACAGTTTTCTCATCCCACAAGTCTGTGGTCTGGTGGAATAAGTTATTTATTAGAAAAAAAATAGAGAGCTGTGAATTCAAGCAGCTCAGTTAACCTTCCTGGTTTCCTCAACCTGTAAAAAGGGTATATTAATAGCTACCTGCTGGCATGGGGAATGATAATTCCTGTAGGCGTAGGGTTTGGAGTCCTACAAACCAGATTCAAATCTGTATTCTGTCTGATGACAGCTGTGTGCTCTTAGTCAATTATTTAATCTCTCTTCCTTGGTTTCTTTAAATATAAAATGAGATTAAAAATAAAATCTACCTCTTGTGAGCCATCTTTGATGATGTACACAGTTGTTGGTGAGTAGCAAGCACTCCGGAGAAGGCAGTGGCAAGCCACTCCAGTACTGTTGCCTGGAGAATCCCATGGACGGCGGAGCCCGGAGCCCGGTAGGCTGCAGTCCATGGGGTTGCTAAGAGTCGAACACGACTGAGTGACTTCCCTTTCACTTTTCACTTTCATGCATTGGAGAAGGAAATGGCAACCCACTCCAGTGTTCTTGCCTGGAGAATCCCAGGGACAGCGGAGCCTGGTGGGCTTCTGTCTATGGGGTCGCACAGAGTCGAACATGACTGAAGTGACTTAGCAGCAGCAGCAGCAGGAAGCACTCCGTGAATGCAAGTCCTCTTTTACCAGAGAGAAACAAATGAGAGAATGTCAAGAGAAAAGAACTCTGGACAAGAATAGTTTCTAGGCATGACCCCTTTTCATGATTATTGGAAAGTTAAATGATAAGATCAGTTACCTAATATCCTAAGAATTTTAGACAAAATGCTTACTTCTCAGCCTTAAAAGCCACAAAGTCAGCCCTGAGTTTTTATGGACCGAGACTCAATCTGGTTCCAGGACAAGGATTATACTTCAAAGTGTATAAATCCTGTCATTTTCTCTATTGGTCTTATAATTTTAAGAGATTTACTTTTGTTGTTAAATCTGGTGATTCTATATGGCATATCCCAATCTTTCTGAGTTAGTTGGACTTATACTGCTCCAAAACTGAGACAAAGTAGAACTGCAGGTGCAAAGCAAGTTGAGCAGAAAGGCAGCTTCATGGTATGGAGTGCAGCACCCACTCTGCTGCATAATGGTGAGACTCTGTGACATCCTGCCAACTGGGCTGGGAAAACTGGGCTGCTTGTTAGCTACCTCTCCCACTATCCCTCTGCAGTGCCAGCCTCGACTGCCACCTTTAGGTCTGTAGGTCAGCCTTTCCTCATCTCCTTTCTTGAGGATGAAGACAATTTAACTAAATTCGTGGGTTAGACGGCATTTTTCTCAAAAGGAAAAAAACAAATGAGGGGATACTGTGACCATTCAGAACCCAAATCTCTTTCATATGGATATTTCATTCACTCAACCAATACTTATCTTCAGCTTGAAATAGCATATGAATGTTTCAGATTTCCTTTTCACTGTGGCTCTGAGGACCTGGATCTTGTTTGACCTTGAACAAGATTTTACTCTCAAATTTCCCATCAATAAAGTAGAGATAATGACAGTATTTGCCCACTGCATGGGGGAATTGTAAAACTTAATTAATTGAAATCTTGGATGAAGTGTCCTAGCAACACCAACATTCTGCATTACTTCCTGACCTGGATGTGAATGAGTGTTAATTTAAAAAGACAAATTCTCCAATTTCTAGCATGATTGTAGAGTGGAGTTCTACACACACACACACATGCGCGCGCGCACACACACACACGTGCTCATCCATATACATATGTATATGCATATGTATAGCTTGGCATTTATACGAATGTGTGATTTCAGCAGCAAATCAGCCAAAGGAAAAATTAGCTACAGTTTTTTCCAAGGGAAATAATTTTCTGTTCATGTTCTGTTATTTTCAAAAGACTCTAATGCTGTTATTTCAAAACTGAATGTCCTCAAACAAGGCAAAGACAATTCTTCGTTGAATTATGCTTGTGGGTGCCAAAGTTTCAGTGTTGTGTTAAAGTCCTACAAGAATAATCCAAAATTTTTTAAATGTATGTGAAAACATTCTTTTAAAGTGAATTAAAAATATTCCACCCCTTTAGTATCAAATAACCTTAAAAAGAAGATAAATAAACATACCCCAAGAGAGAGGGAAAGAAGGCATAAAGAAAGTGTCATCACTTCCCTCTCCCCAAGAAAAGTTACAAATCGCCCACAAAATTTATTCTGCATTCCTGCTTGACTAAAGCTGGGAAGGGTCATTTTGTGACAAAAGAAGAGAAAGGAAGGGTTCTGATGTAATTGAGTAGGGGAATTAAGAAGCTAAGTCCTTTTCTCTTGGCACAGAGCTCTGGCTATCACATCCGTAAATTCCTGCCTGCCTTTTTTGGGACACAAACAGATTAGTTATTTCTTACAGATAAATGTTTTCTCTGGATGCAGCTACTTTCAGAGCTGATTAGTTGACTAAAAGCCATAGTATTTTTAAACTAGTTCATTTATATAGATAAGGCTTTTTTTTCAAGATAGCACCAGCTAACTTTGGCATCCAGATACAGCCGCCTGTCATAGGAAAAGTACATGGAACTGAATCGAACATGGCCTAATATGCAAAGTGGAAAGAACAGATAGCTTAGGGCTGTTTATCTTCCACCACGAATGAGAATCTTTTGTTAATTTCAATAACACTCTGTCTTAACACCTAACGAAGTGTTAGATGTGATATATAAACATTTGTATTGATATGCTATGAATTTTAATATTATTTAACTGAATTTTATTAAATTATTTTCAACCTCGGCAGTATATATCCATTAACATTTTTAAGGAGGAGAGAAAGACACCATATGTAAAATATCAAGTGTGTCTTAAAAAGAAGAAAAGGATAAAGAGTTCTCTCTAGAAACACATACTCAAAAAGAAAACAAAAATAGAAAAATCTAAAAGGGATCATAACTCCTGATAAAGAACAGATACAGCTTTTAAGAAGCTACCAAATCCTTCTTTCCATTGTGGAAACCCAGTTTTTATTCATCTTCCTCATTCATCTAAGGCAAATACATGTGTCTGTTTTGTTTACAACTAGATTCTAACAGTCTAGAACATGGCCTGACATATAGCAGGTGCTTGACAAATCTCTGCTGAATAAAAGAACAAAAGAAGAGAGTTTGTCAAGGCAGGATATCAAATCTGAGATTGGGAAAAGGCAATAGGAATTCCAAGAAGCCCTTCATCTGTCACTTCAGGTGTGCTAAGAAGGAGAAGAGAGAAAAAGAAGATCAAAATCAACCAGTCAATGAGGCTCTGGATCAGTGCGTACAGAAGCCAAGAGTAAGAAAGCAAAGCACCCAAAGGATAATCAGAATATTACGCTCCTCGTTCAGAAGAGTAAGACCATCTCACTTTCAACAACAACGAAAAAGTAGAACTGAAGTAGCTAGAAGAAATAATATCTAAAAATTGCTACATAGTAAGAGGCTCAACAAATATCTCTGAATAAATGAAAGGCTGTCTTTCAGGCACTGGCTCAGCACTGCGATGTCAAACCATTAATTGTCCTCAAGGAGCTCATAGTCCAGAGGGGAAGGGATAAACAGGCAGATTCCAATTCCAATAGAAAAGAAAGAAAATGTAAGTAAGAAAGGTGACAAAATTTCAAGCGGTAGGGGACATATGTATACCTATGGCTGATTCATGTTGAGGTTTGACAAAAAACAAAATTCTGTAAAGCAATTATCATTCAGTCAAAAAATAAATTTATTAAATTTTTTTTTAAAAAAAGGAAAACTGATCTTTTTTCCAACATATGACACATTTGGAATTTGTGCAAAAATCATATATTTCTTAGAAAAGACACAACCAAATCACAAGTTTTTAACTATTATGGAAACTTCAAACATATACAAACTTAAATATGCATGTATCCAACCATTATCCAGGGTCAAAGTCACTTCATTTATACCTCTGTTTCACTGATTCCCATATCCCCACTCTAACCTCTGGATCATTTTGAAACAAAGCTCCAACACTGTGTCATACATCTGCAAAGAGTTCAGTGAGTATTTCTAAAATATAAGAAGAGTTTAAAAAACGTAACTGTCATGCTAATAGCACGTCCAAAAAGCTAACACTAATTCCACCACATCGTCAAATATCCAGGCAAATTTCAAAATTCTCTGATATTCTCTGAAAATTCACTGATAGCTACACAATAGTATTTTTTAAAATTAGAAATTAATTGTCACATTTGAAAATAGTATGTAGTGTATAATAACCTATAAGGGAAAAGAATCCAAAAAGTATATATTTATATGGGCTTCTCTGGTGGCTCAGACAATAAAGAATCCACCTGTAAGAGGAGACCTGGGTTCAATCCCTGGGTCCAGAAGTTCCCCTGGAGAAGGGAATGGCTATCCACTCCAATATCCTTGCCTGGAGAAATCCACGGACAGAGGATCCTGGCGGGCTACAGTCCATGGGGTCACAAAAGGTCAGACACAACTGAGTGACTAACACTTTCATATGCATACACACACACACACACACACACACACAATTGAATCACTGTGCTTTACACCTAAAACTAACACGATACTGCTATAAATGAACTAACTACAAATTTTAAAAAGGGGAGGGGAAAGGAAAGAAAATAGAAATATTTAAATCAAGTCTAGATTTCTGACTTCTCTCTTAACAAAAATATCTGGCAACACTGAGCGCACACTGCGGAGCATTGAGCAGAAATGATGGAGCCACTTCCCCCTTTAAGCAGGTCTTGAGTGCTCCAGTCACCACACTCCTCAACACCCCTACTGTCTTGCCCACTGCACACTCCACACACCTACATCACTGATCTGGCTTTTGGACACAACTGAGTCTACAATTCTAAATCTAAGCTAATGGAAATTTTGGATGATTGGAACCTCTCCTAGAGCTTTTGGGTAAATGATGTCTTAAGTGGTGGCCACAGCTATGATTAAGCTTTACAGACTTGAGTAAGTCACAGACAGAACAGAAAGGAACAACCCTGAAGACAAATGCTCACATTTGAGGGTCAAACCAGGGACAGAACAGGGAAGATGCAAAATCAACAGACAAGGAAGCCAAGAGAGGGAATGGAGGAGTTATGAGGTACAGATTGATTTGATTAGTTCAAGAATTATTTGGAGAACCAAATTATGTGCTGGGCTTTCCTCTTTGCAAGGTATTCCAAGACCCAGAGATGGGTAATGTTGCTTTTAAAGGAGTTATGCCAAGTCCAACACTACATAAAGCCTTCCCACCTTCCCTATTCGTCAGTTTTGAAATGTGAGAATGCAAGCCCGGTAGGTTAAATTAAAAGTGTAGTCACCGGGGCGACATATTAATGCTCTTAAAATTGAAACGAAAATTAAAATCTAAAATAAGATCTCTTGCATTCACCTATATCTATTAATATATGTTGACTCCTTCTTAGAGAGGCTGGAATGCTTGAGACTCATTGTAAGAAAATAAAATGGTGTGTGTTTCACAACCAGATACTATTCAAAATTAAAAGAGCTTAATTTTAAGAATGGTGCAAGAAAAGACATATAATTTGCTTGCTATGCACACAGTAGATTAAAAACTAAAAAAAGCCAATGAGTGTGAAATATTAAATATTTACTTCTCAGGGTATTTTTGTGCACTCTGATATTAATGGGTAATAATAATTACTGTACCTTATCCAAAACACACCTAGACTGAGAAATTAAATTCCCAGCATATGGAGAGAGATATTGGTCGATGCACATGCTTAATTCCCATTATGTTAACAGAACCAGAGGAAATGCACCTATGGAAAAAAAAGAGATCCCTTCAGAAACTTAATATAATGGGAAATCTGGAAGTATCTTTTCCCCTGGAAGTAGATGAATAAATTCCATTAAAATTTCTTAAAATAAATATGCATACAGACAGAAAAGTTGAGTATGTAAATGATTTCATAGAAAATAACTCACAAAATTGATACTTGTCAGTCTCCTTGAAGATTAAAAATGTGAAGATGGCTTGGGACCCTAGGAGGAAGCTCAGTCAAGGAAATCAGTCATCCATCTGAGACCCCCACCATCACTCACATCTTTAATAGGAGATGTGTTGCCCTTCTGTTCCCTTTTCTATTTGCTAATTCTCATTCCCCATCAAAGAGTTTATCTGACCACAGGAATAGGAAGCCCAGTGGATATCAGAGCCATATCTCCATATCACACATGGAAAAGGTGATCAGCATTGGAAGAGTGGGTAAGGAAATTCACAATCAAGAGGCTGGAGTGCTGGTGCAAGTTCTACACTTTAGCCACTTAGATGACCTTGATCTTGACCTGAGTATTTAAATCCATAAAGAAGGATGTTAATAATCCCTTATCCATCTACTTTACAAAATTGAAAGTCTCCAAAAGAATATGTATATGTGAAGGTAACTGCAAATAAGAGAGCACTCTACAACTGAAGTGCCTTAAGTAATTTAGTGCTGTAGGTTCTGTTTTTCAGAGCTCTGCTTCATTTATTATTATTTGTTTTGTCTTCTGGCCTTTTTTCAAATATCAGAGTCATACACATCAGTATAAACAAATTAGAACAAGATAAGCAGACTAAAGAGGGGATGTTAATCATGCTGTCACCATCCCAAAATAATGCCCATGAATATTATACTTACAGATCAACCTCAGCCAGGGTTATCTCCCCACTCCAGGGGACATCTGGCAATTTCTGGAGACATTTTTGGTTATTCACAATTGAGGAAGAGGTAGATTAGAAGTGCTGCTAACATCTAGTGAGCACTGGCCCTGGAGGCTGCTAAGCATCCTATGGTGCACAGGACAGCTGTCTCCACTAAAGAAGTATTCAACCCCAAATGTCGCTAGAGCCAAGAACGAGAAACCCTGATGTAATTTACATGCAAGTATGTGTATGTAGCTATCATATGCAGCATTAATGCTAAAGGGGCATTCTAAATTTTCATCAAATTAAGCTAGGTGGGATGGCAACCCTAGAATCCTACATTTAGCCAAAGTCTGCTGCTATAACAACGTAAGGCTGTAAGTGAAATTTAACACAGAAATCACAAAATATTTCTCCATATATATTTAATGGAGGCAAGGTTTATGATAATATGACACTATTTATTATTTACTCTTCCAACTTCTTCACTAACTGCAAGAAGATGCTAGGCTGATAGATGAAGAGAGACAGGACGGCTTTTGCTCAAGCAGAGTTAGGAGTGATTTCTTGGTATCCTGATGCTGCAATGACGTCACACTGACATCAGACTGGTTACCAAGAGTACACAAGAAATTCAAATTATTACGGCAGCACTGTTAAAGTGAAAACATTATTGGGGGTAATCTTTCTTTTTTTGCTTTTCTTATGAATAAATAGTTATACAGTTAAGGAAATAAGTTTTCTATTCTAAATTCTCTTTACTAAAAGTAAGTATTACTTTTGATATGGCCAATAAATCAAACATCAAAACATGACCAAAATAAAGTGAATAATTAAGTTAATAGAAATAGAAAGATCTCAAATAGAAAAGAGGTTCTACAATTTCTTCTTAAAGAACATTGTAGAAAAAGATAACAGTCCAATGAGATCATCATGATCAAAATTAGAATTACCATCTTATTTTTCACTTAATATATGACACATCTTTACATGACATATTTATATATATACACACATACATAAACATAGATGTATCCTTTAATAGCACAAAATACTTCATTGTATGAATGTTCATAATTTACTTAACACCTCACTATACATATTTTCAGAGAAGGCGATGGCACCCCACTCCAGTACTCTTGCCTGGAAAATCCCATGGACGGAGGAGGCTGGTAGGCTGCAGTCCATGGGGTCTCGATGAGTCAGACACGAATGAAGCGACTTAGCAGCAGCAGCAGCATACATATTTTAATTTCCAGTCGTGCATTAAACAATGCTAATCTGAACATCTTCATTGTTAAGTCCTTTAGTATGTCTTGAATTATGCTGTTAAATTGGTAGAAGATGAATTAGAAGTCAAAGTGTATGGTTCATATAGGCATTTCCTTTCAAGAGATTTTATTGGAAGGCAAAATTCAAGTTCACCTTTACATCTGCTGTTTTACCTTTTCTAACAATGTAACTCTACTTCCAGAAGTCATGCCAACTGCAATTGGTAGTGAGCAGGATTTTTTTCAGTGACACGGACTACTTTATGCAACAGGAGATATCCCACAGCTTGTCCAAAAACTGCCTATATTAAAGTGACTGCCAGGTTTTGATTCAACTGAGTACTGATCACTGAATTATCATTCAGGTAAAAGTTCACAGAGACAGACCCATAGCAAATCTGATTCAGCCACGAGAGGAGCCCTTATTAGCAATTTGTCATTCCTTCAAACTAACCTCCTAACCTCACCCAACTGTCTACGTGTCAATTTAATTTACACACATAATTAATTTATTAAATGTTGTCCCCAAGCACCAAGCCTCTTCTTTCTGATGGGTTCTCAGCAAACACTCATGGAGACAAACACTATTCAAAGTTTCTGACCTTGCTTTTGCTGTCCCTATTGTCAAGAATTTTACCTTTATTTTTCTTCTGAGACTTACTCAGCTGAACTAGAAGACACTGGAAGTGGTTTGGCCAACATAATGCAAAACACATAAGGTCCCCAAGGTCCCCCACACGTTGGTGTGAGGAATTAAGAAATAACTACACTGAGGTTTTTAAAAGTCATTACAGTAGACCATGTTTGTCCCTGGGCATATATGCCATTCATACAAAATATTTCTAATTCAGTGGAAAGGCTTCCTCAAATGTGACGAGGGCGCCATACTTCAATAATCTGAACCATGATGTCACGGTGCTGCAGTTCTCGTCTCTGGCCACTAGGGTGTCATTTTCTACTCCAAAGGGGAATTGGCTAGATGAGGCCTCTAGCCTATAATACCTCCCTCCAAGTGTGAATTTATTCTTTCCCGCCTCGCAAGCAATTTTTACTTTTCCAGCTTGGCACATAGAATCTTGCAAGTCTCCCTGGAAGGTGACTCATATTTAAATATGAATGGGGCAGCTGGCTTCTGTTATCTTAAAGGGTTATATTATGTCACTGCACATTTTCAACTGGGGTAAAAACAAACTGTGCTCTTTCCACACATCAATTCCAGTAATATATATATATATTTGTATAAGATCACAGGGACTTATAAAGTGTCTGAAATTTTTCCAGCTCCAAAAATTAAGACCAATATACTAGGTTTCTTAAGAATTCAGCAACTACTAAAAATATCCCTTTGTTACCTGCCTTGCAGTTTAAGATTATTTCTCTGAAAAAGGATTAATCTCCAAGATATACAAGCAGCTTATGCAATTCAATACCAGAAAAACAAACAACCCAATCAAAAAGTGGGCAGAAGACCTTAACAGACATTTCTCCAAAGAAGACATACAGATGGCTAATAAACACATGAAAAGATGCTCAATATTACTCATTACTAGAGACATGCAAATCAAAACCACAATGAGGTATTATCTCACTCCGGTCAGAATGGCCATCATTAAAAAGTCTACAAACAATAAACGCTAGAGAGTGTACAGAGAAAGGCAACCCTCTTACACTGCTGGTAGAAATGTACGTTGACATAGCAACTATGGAAGACAGTATGGAAATTCTTTAAAAAACAGGGAATAAAATTGCCATATGACCCAACAAACCCACTATTGGGCATATACCCTGAGAAAATCATAATTCAAAGACACATGTACCCCAGAGTTCACTGCAGCACTATTTACAATAGCTAGGACATGGAAGCCACCTAGATGTCCATAGGAAGATGAATGGATAAGGAAGTTGTGGTACATAATATACAATGGAATATTACTCAGCTATAGAAAGGAATGTATTTGAGACAGCTCTAATGACGGGGATGAACCTGAAGCCTAGAGTGAACTCAGTCAGAAAGAGAAAGACAAGTACTGTATATTAATGCATATATATGGAATTTAATAAGATGGTACTGGTACTGATAAACGTATTTGCACTGCAGCAAAGGAGACACGGGCGTAAAGAACAAACTTTTGGACACGGGGGCAAGGAGAGGGTGGGACAAACGGAGAGAGTAGCATGGAAACATATACACTACCATATATAAAATAGATAGCCAGTGGGAATTTGCTGTATGACTCAGGGAACTCAAACTGGTGCTGTGAGACAACCTAGAGGGGTGGGATGGGATGGGAGGTGGGAGGGAAGTCCAAGAGGAAGGGAACATATGTATGCCTCTCACCGCTTCATGATGATGTACAGCAGAAACCAACACAATATTGTAAAGCAATTATCCTTCGATTAAAAAATAAATAATTTTTTAAAAATTAAAATGATGATGACAATGATGATATTGACAAGAATCAAGACAATAAAGGTTAAATTGTGTTGACATTCACCAACCACTGAGTATTGTGCCAACAGTTTTCCCTCTAGTCTTCACTACACTCCAAAGAAAGAGATATTCAAATGGTTCCCAATTTTCCGATAACAACTTAACGGGAAAAGGTCAGAGCTAGAAAATGGAAGAGGCAGGGTTTGAAAATAGCCAGTTTTAACTTCAAAGCCCATACTCCTAACCATTATGATACACATTCAACCTCATGTCTTAGTGAATAATTTTCTAAGGATCTGGTAAGCAAAGCTGAAATTTTCCTCAGGATGTATTTCCTCTATGATATCTTTCCTTGCCACCCAAGGCTAGGTGAGATGCCCTGAACTTTTCTAAGTAGCATATAGTCAAGGCCTTGTAAGAGCAGGCAGCACATTATATTTAAAGCACCTGTCACTCCTGTCTCCACAGTGGAGTGAGAGGGTCCTTGTGGACACAAATTTAATCTCTTTTAAGGGCACCCCAGAGAAGGCAATGGCACCCCACTCCAGTATTTGTGCCTGGAACATCCCATGGACAGAGGAGCCTGGTGGGCTGCAGTCCATGGGGTCGCTGAGGGTCAGGCATGACTGAGCGACTTCACTTTCACTTTTCACTTTCGTGCATTGGAGAAGAAAATGGCAATCCACTCCAGTGTTCTTGCCTGGAGAATCCCAGGGACGGGGGAGCCTGGTGGGCTGCTGTCTATGGGGTCACACAGAGTCGGATATGACTGAAGTGACTTAGCAGCAGCAGCAGCAGCAAGGGCACCCAATACCTGGTAGGCACTTGGCATCTGATCAGATAATGAACATAGATGCAAATGACGTCTATCTCCTTTATTATAGAGCAGTCAAGTTGAATTTCAGTCCTTCAGCCCTACATTCCTTTTCTATTTTGCAAATCATTCTCCATGAAACTGACCTCACTGGAAAGTTATCCCCAGACTTGCCTCCTTCTGAAAAATGGTGAGCATTGGAGTCGGAATACCTAGTTAGAATTCTGGGCCACCACTCCCCTGATGGAGATACAAGGTTTAACCCTCTTGTGTCTGTTTCCTCAGCTGTGAAAGGGTTCTGCAACACCTAATTCACACTATAGAGCTGAGAAGTGGATTAAACATAATATTGCAGTAACTGTGATTAGAATAGTGACTGACACAGAACAAAAACTTAGTAAAAGTGAAGTACAGTAGTAATAGCAATAGTATGAATAATTGTAGGTTAATAGAAGTAATACATTTTGATTGAGTGTAGACTCTAGATTTATTCATCCATTTATTCATTCTTTTATTCCCCACACATTCCAAAACTCCCTATTAATAGAATTAATAGAAGTAGTATTAGCAGTAGAAGTATTCCCTGAAAAAATGAGCATGAGGAATGAAGGATGAAAGATAACCTCAATTTTTAAAAGCTTATATGCTACTTGGAGAAGGCAATGGCACCCCACTCCAGTACTTTTGCCTGGAGAATCCCATGGACGGGGAGCCTGTTGGGCTGCAGTGCATGGGGTCGCTAGAGTCGGACACGACTGAGCGACTTCACTTTCACTTTTCACTTTCATGCATTGGAGAAGGAAATGGCAACCCACTCCAGTGTTCTTGCCTGGAGAATCCCAGGGACAGGGAAGCCTGGTGGGCTGTAGTCTCTGGGGTCTCACAGAGTCGGACATGACTGAAGCGATTTAGCATAGCATAGCATGCTACTTGGTATATGAGCCTGATTTTTTTCATTTACTTGATGACCTGTCCCTTTCACTAGCGTGCAAGAGCCATGACACAACAGATCACGACTACTCTGTCCTTCATTGTCTTCATAACAGCAATAGGGAATTTTGGAATGGTGGAAAAAAAAAAAAAAGAATGAATAAATGGATGAATAAATCTAGAATCTACACTCTTAACCAAAATGCACCTCTTAATTATCTGAGATGAATGACACTTTTGTATAACAAAACATCACCGGCAATGTTAGAAGCTGGCTGAGAAATTCTGTAAATAATAATAAAACTTATTGAGTACCTACTATATTTGTTGTTCCTATGCTAGGCCTGGTAAAAATCTTGCTAATGCTTCCATCAATCAACAAGGTAGACATTACCTCTGTTTTAGAGATACTTTGTTACCCAGTTATGCAGGATTTGAAGGCAGGTCTTTTTCTGAAGCCTTTTTGCACTTTGGTGTCTCCAATCTGCAATAGGAACAAAGGTAGTTGTGTGTTCTGTTCACTCTCAAAGAGTCACATGAGGTTGATGCCAACCAAAACTCAATTAACAGAAGCTTCGTAACTCCACTGACCACACCCAAGAAGAATCTTCCAGAACACCAGATTACTCTAAGTAGCCCATGTGAGCTGAATTTGGTTCCATCCTCTCCCGGTATATTTAACTCAAGAGTTGAAGGGTTGAAACACTCAAGAGTTATGGACCTTCTGCTGTCTGCTTTCTTCAGGGAACAGCTGTACAGGTTTCAATTCTGACTTCTGAGCATGAGCAGTGACTTTTTTCCAACACCTGATGATTAGTTTTAAGTTACTGTAGCTTCATGGCTCTGGCAAATGTTATACCAACCCATGGATTAGTTTATAAATATCAATAAATTCCTGTAAGACCTATTTCTCTGCTAGTAACCAGTGCTGAAGTGCCTTCCCACTTATGCTAAATGCTCCAAATAATGCCATCTGATGAATACAGATAAGAATCAATAAATCCATTCATTTTTCTCAACAAATACTCACTGAGTGCCGACTATACATCATAGGTGGTCATTTTTGTAAAAGGCACAAAGTGAAGTCACTCAGTCGTGTCTGACTCTTTGCAACCCTGTGGACTGTAGCCTACCAGGCTTCTCCATCCATGGGATTCTCCAAGCAAGAATACTGGAGTGGGTTACCATTTCCTTCCCCAGGGGATCTTCCCGACCCAGGGATCGAACCCGGGCCTCCCGCATTGGAGGCAGATGCTTTAACCTCTGAGCCACCAGGGAAGCCCCAAAAGGCACAAAGGAGGCACCAAAGAACACTGATGGCAGTCATTGCCATTGCTGTGGGGCTCTCTGCATCTTTCTGTGCACATGGGCAGAATAATGGCCTCCCCAAAATGTCTACATCCAAATCCTCAGAACCTGTGAATATGTTACCTAATCTGAAAAAGGAATTTTGCAGATGTTAAGGACTTTGATATGGTGGTTGAGCTTGAATTACCTGAATGAGCCCAACCTGGTCACATAAGTCCTTAACAAAGCCCTTTCCTGCTAATGTGACAGGCAGAGGAAGATGTGACTATGGAGGAATAGTCAGATGGGTGCAACCTGGCTGCCCCTGATGATGGAAGAAGAGGCCATGAACCAAGGAATCCAGGTGGCCCTTAGAAGCTGGAAAAGACAAGGATACAAATGACCAGCCTCCAGGAAGGAGTACAGCCCTGCCAGAACCTTCAGTTTAGCTCAGTGAGACCTAGAAGGGTAATATTCTAAATGTATATTGTTTGTAATGTGGTACTTTATTACAACAGCAATAGGAAAATAGTACACACAACTTTCAAACAGAAACAGTTCTCCCAGGCTTCCAAGTAGTACAGAAACCAAATTTTTCATTCAGGTTTTTCCGTAACATCTCACAGAAAAATCCAAATGAATTTTTTTGCCAACCCAATATATCAAGGGTAAATATCAACTTTTACACCTAAAAACTGGAAAGTATAAGAATATAATTAATAATAAAATAAATATTAGTACTGGATACACTTGGTACCAGCTGCAAAAATACCTATTGCACATATCACACTGCAAATCTGCCAAAATCAATACACAACCTTAGTGGATTAAAATGTGCTCCCTCATCAGTTGGGATAGAGGGTCATTCCTGATACGAAGTCAGCAGAACTCCCAACTGCTCACTATAAGGATCTACAACAATCATTTGATTTTCATTTTTTCACTTCAAATATTTTCATTGGTCACATTCACCTGTAAATCTGTTCTTCCAAAAAAAATGTGTTTTCCACTAAGATCATTTCATCCACTGGGAGGGCAAAGGAAAAAAGGATTGGAGTTGTGCCAAACAAGAAAAAAAATAATTTTCTTGCCATGGAGTATCTTGTTAAAAAGAAACGTCTTTTCCCATGAAATGGATGCTAACACAACACAACACAACAGAATACTAATAAAGCCTTTTCATAATATTTTTCCTAAAGATTACTTTCATTTTAAAAATTGCCTTTTCTATTGCCCCCAAGTGATTATTAAAAAGATACATCACTTCTGAAAAAGTGTTATTTTTTTCTTTGCATTTCTGGTTAACTTACATATGCTTTTGTGAAGTTATCCTCAGTCAAAAGGAGAAAAAAAAAAACAACAAAACACTTACCAAAGGAAAAGATCCTTTATAGCTAAAAGGAATACTTAGTATGATTTAAAGAAGCATAATAAAGCCCCACATTTTCTCAAGATAACACACATGCATGGCAGGCCCATATTTGTGCTTAACAACTAGGAAAAAAAAGGACTTGTGTTTAATATTTCACAAACAATATATTCATTTTATGTGCATTTAATACATGCAATTTTAAACGCAGGCTTCTAAATATTCACTAGTCACTTCATAATGAAAATTGAGTGCCTCATGCTTTGGGGTCTTGGGGGTGGGGTGATGTATAAATTTTTAAGGAAATATATATCTGCTTTTTCCTCCCACAAGAAAAAGGAGGGTGGATAAAGAAAGCGTTGATGGTGTCAGGGTGTTGAACGGCTGGTGAGCAGGTGCGTGCTCTTGAAGGGGCCTCTGGTGAATTGGAAGCTTTTAAAAGAGATTGATTCTCTTGCTTAACTAGTTATTTCAAACATGCTTTTAAAGGTATTAATTACTTTGCAGAAAAGAGTCTCCATTTGCTTCTAAATTGTTTCTTTGGGTGATTCTTTGCTGGCAAAAATGTCTGGGATAGAAGTTAACAATCTGTCACCATAATTTTAAGCATAACATTTATATAATATATTTAAATGTTATGCTTAAAATTATATAAAATATACTTGTGTCATTCAAGTAATATTTAAAATATATTTATAATACATTCAAAACATTTAAAATTTTATAAAATATTTGAAATTATTCGTTTTATATGTACAATTAAGGACTATAAAACAACTATATGCATTATTCTATACATACATAAATATATGTAACTACTAAATGGAACATCTCTTAAAAGAACTTCAGTGTTTGTTTTATTCGTGCATGGATGTGTATGTTACAGAATTGTATGAAAACTTCTTAATCTTGTAGAATTTTGTAAATTATGATCAGACACTAATGAGCGTCTTTACTCCCTTTAATACTGGTCCCCAGTGCTACAAAATTGTTTATTCAGGGATTGGTTTCAGTTTGATCTGCTAAAGGTATTTGAATCTGCATCAAAAAAAAGCATCTTTATTTGGCCCCAAATATTTTAAAATACGTTGAAAGTAGTACCACAAGGGTAGACAGTACTATAATTAGGTCTTTGGGACACTAAGCATAATTCTATACTGCCTCGGGTTTTAGCAGCCTGGGGCATCCAGATCTGCAAGAAAAATATTTTTGCAGCCCCTCAGGTACATTATATTCTCCAAGTGCAAAAGGGACACTTTCCAGTGACAAGAGGCCATTTGGCCAATTTGCTGTTCAGAACACAGACTGATGAGTCACAGGCAACAGAATAAAGAAACTCAACATTCCCGGCATTAATGAGTTGGGCAAGGATTAGTCATTTTCAATGATCCTTAGTATTACCATAAAGGCAGAAAATAACTCTTAAAAAAAAAAAAAACAACCCATAGGCTCCTTGATGTTTGAGCAGCTTTGACCCAGAATCTGCCAAAATACGTAAAAATATATCCCCTATGCCAAGATGTCTATACCTTTTTCCACATAAACATTTTGAAACCAAAAGAGAAGAGTTAAAAACAAAACAGTAATCCTATCAATTATGTTCACTCCTCTTAGATTTTTAATAATATTACAGCAAATCACCATCACTCATCCAGAGTTTGAAAAGCTTCACTGCTAATGTGAAATATAGATAAGTGAAATACCAAAGGAAAAAAATCAACATCAAAAATGCATTTTTCGTTCACCCAAAATACATTTTAAGACACTGAATGAATATCTAATTGTTAAAACTAACACAAAAGACTGAAGCCTTTCTCTCAATGTTCCCAACAGGATAATGTAGTCTAACAGTTTATAAACACAAGTCGGGAATTAAAATTTAAAACTACCCCAGGTCAGAAATGAGACCACTTTATAATTAGAGAAAAAAAACTACTGGTCCCCAGTGGAGATTAAGAAGGAGATGGTTTCTGAAAATGTACATAAGAGGGACAAAAATAAACAACTTCCACAGTCTGGTGGCACAATTCTGTTCCCTTGTGATGGAAACACAAAAAGGAGTCTCTAACAAGCTCCAAAAATATGTGGATGTGTATTTTAAGGAAAATTTAGCTTTCCAGACAACTACGTGCTTCTGCTGGAAATAATGAACTAACATAAAAATGATATAAGACTGTGTGTTAAAAGGACATTTAAGTGAAACAGGTTGAAGAGCTTCATAAATTTACCAAAGATTAAATTAAAGCTGGATGTGTAAGATATAGTGATAAAACAATTTGGGGCGGTTCCTTCTTGAAGCAAGGATGGTTTGGGCTTTCAGGAAGCAGGCTTGCATAATTAATCAGGGGTAGGACCAGCCTAGGCTCCAAAATAGGAGTCCCAGGCAGCCCCTTGCAATACAGACACGCTCAAAACTCATTATGTTGGATACGCCTTGTTCTTGACCTGAATGCAATAGAAATTCTTCCTTGGGGTGCATGATATACATGAAAAAGTACAACTTCTTTTTAAAACACCATTAGAATACTTTATTGTGTGTGGACATACACTCCTGTTACTCCTAAATGCTATTCTATTGAGTACAGTTTATATTCACTGGCAAAGCGAAATCTCCGGGGATGCCAGAGAGGGGAATGCAATTTCTAGTAATAACAGCTCACAACAGTGAATACTATCCACTTATCCCCACAATTTCCAGCTATTTTGGACTCCTTTCTGAATTAACCTTTCATATCAAAAGGAGCAATTCTGCACACAAGAGACTCCGGTACAATTTCATGCATAATTTATTCACTCAGTTCAACATTAAACGCACAGTCCTTGACTTTGTCAAGGTGGATTCTGTTGGCAGACTTCACAAGCAGCAAAACAGGAGAAATGAGATCTACAACTCAACCTCTTCACCTATTCTGTCTGGTGAGAGATTGGGGGTGGGGGCAGAGGAAAGAGAAAAAGAAGGCAAGATTGTAATACATGCGTTGTCATCCACAGAATCACTTGCAAGAACCCTGTATTTGCACATCAGTCACCTCTCAAAGGTATTTCTCAAGTCCAGAAAAACTGAAACAAGTTTGAATTCTCTTTCACCCACAGAAGTCTAGGGCCATTTGTTATCTTCCTGATGATTCCACCATTCACGGGAAACAATATTTTTATCCTGAGTTACCTAGCAGGTGCTGTTGGAAGAAATGACTCAAAGCTGTTGTTCAAACAGATCCACACATGGGCTTGAGGGCATATTAGAACAGCTCGTTTTAGAAATTTAAATAACACGACTTTCTGATGAGATCCCAAATCCCCGATTTGCGCTCCCAAATTGGTCTTCAAGAACGCAGACATTCATTTTCTCTCTTAAACTACCCATTTGAACCCTCAAATGAGGGATGTGTGCAACCAGTTGTAAAAACCAAATCTTGTCCGGATTAAAACCCACTGACTGCTCTATTTCCCACTCTCACGGATGACAAGCTGTTTTGTTCATGCTGTAACAGAGGGTTTCCTCTGTCAATGATTACAGTATCAGGACTTAATACATACCAGCAACTTCACTGTCATTATAGAATTTATTCCAAGGAACATCAGCACAGAGATGGTGTTATTAATATCCACGAGTCGCAGATACAGAAACTGAGGCTCAGAGATTTCTTAACAACTAGGCAAACCACCTCCCTTGCAGGCCTCACTCAGACTTGAAAGGCAACTCTGAAACTAAAGGAATAATTAAATTTAACACTGATTTCCCCAAATACACTAAGCAAAGTGAACTGCTCCCTAACTTTAGCACTTGCCCTTTAAAACCTGACCTCCCAGTAACCATGGCCCACTTTCCAAGCTTGTGGAAAATACGAGGCCTAGGAGTATACATGGAGACGCCTTTGGAAATGCCAGAAAATGCTGGAAATTTTCATGCAGGACACTTGGCAAAAGTCTTAAATTCAACTTTCTTAGCCAGCTGCCCCCACAGGCTACTTAGAAGAAGCCCAAAGCATATAAATTGGAGCCTTACCAAAACTGAACCTTACTTTTATAATTTGCCTTTAAGTTTATTGCGAGACCATGAAAATTAAATACCTCTGGTACCGTCAAAGTAGCTCGCTGAGAGTTTTAGCCGTCTTTCTCGGTGACTATTCAGCTGCCTTTTTTTTAGTGTCTCAAGATAGTTTCTGGATTGGGACCAAATCATTGAAATCTGTGAAAAATGGGAGAGGCAGCAGGTTTTCGGTTTATGACCTTTTGCACCCCCTGAGATGTTTGAGGACTTGCATCCCACGGAAGACGCACCAAAGTGGAGGTGAGAAGTGCCGTCTTGCTGTGCATCATTGCCCCGCCTCCCCGCGTCACGCGTGCCATTTGAGATGATTGGCAGGTGGGTGGGACTAGGCGGAGCCACGCCCAGCATGTTCCATTTGATTCTAGAAGCCACCGAGCGAGAGTGAGTAGCTGGAGTCCCAGAGATTCCCATGGGTCATCACCCTTGCTGTGCATCCGCAAGGGAAGGTAGTTTCCTTGTACTCCGATCCTTGAAACAGGACCTCAAGCTTCCACGACAACCAAGCCTCAGAGCTTCTAGAATTCGATTTATCAGAAGCCACACAGAGCCTTGTTTCCTGTAGACACTCGGAAGAATGTCTGCTCCTTTGTCCTCCAGCCTGGTGACCTGAGGCTCTTATCTTAACCCTTCTGCACCTTGGTTTCCACATTAGAAAACCAGGGAAATGATACCTACTTTAAAGAACTGTTGTGAGAATTTAACCTAAAAAAGATTTTAAGTTGCTTAACCCACTGCCTGGCACAAGAGTTCAGTATTCACGGGTGACTTTTAGTTGCTCTCCATGCATGATTTCACTTTTAATTTTAACCTTCAGGACACATCTGGGAGGTAGTTATTGTAATATTTGTCATACGGATATAGACTCAGAAGCCAGAAGTTACATGTGTCAATGTTGCTTAGCAGGTAAGTTGGCAGCTGGAATTTGACCATGTGTTAGGCTGGCCAAAAAGGCCATTCAGGTTTTTCATATTGTCTAACTGGAAAAATCTGAAAGACCTTTTTGGTCAACCCAGTATATCTCTTTGATTTCAAGCCCCCAAAAGTTGAAATCACCAGATTATGGTGCCACGTTAATAAATATTGCCAAAAGGAGCTTTGCAAGAACTGACAAAGTACTGTGGAAGGATTTATAAAGGGCCATAAATTTAACTTGCAACTAAATAAATGTTATTCACTACTCTTTATTCTTGCATCATTTTTCCAAGTACCCCATAAAAGGAATGTCCAAAAACAGGCTCCCTGAAGGAGACTGGTGCTTCACCAAGATCCTGTTTCTCAGCTGGTGCATGTAGCCACCAGCTGCTGAGAAGACCACTGCAAAGGGCTATTTTGTGATCTCTGTAAAAAGAATTGCCCTTGGCAGATGAAAGCTACCTCTCTTGAGAAAGAGACTTCCAGAAGGTGTTTCAGTCAGGATTCTATAGAGAAATAGAACAAATAGAATGTGTGTATGGAAGAAATTCGGGCTTCCACGGTGGCTCAGACATTTAAGAATCTGCCAGTAATGTGGAAGACCTGGGTTCAATCCCTGGGTTGGGAAGATCCCCTGGAGGAGGGCATGGCAACCCACTCCAGGATTCTTTCCTGGAGAATCCTCATGGACAGAGGAGCCTGGCAACTTACAGTCCATGGGGTCGCAAAGAGTCGGACACGACTGAGCGACTAAGCACACACAGCATGGAAGAAATTCATTATAAGGCACTGACTCGTGCTTTTATAGAGTTGGCAAGTCCAAATCTGGAGTGTGAGCTGGCAGGCTGGAGACCCTGGAGAGTTGATGGTGCATGTGAAGTTCAAAGGCGGTCTGCAGGAGAATTCCCTCTCACTTGAGAGGCCAGTCTTTCTGTTGTACTCAGGCCCTCAACTGACTGGACAAGGACCACGCACTGTGTTATGGATGGCAATCTGCTTTACTCAGAATTCAGAAATGTAAGTATTAACCTCATCCCAAAACATTCTTGACTTGTACAATTAACCATTGCAGGAGGTTAGCCAGGCCCTCCACTTTCAGATGGCCAATGACTGATACAGGATTCAAAGGGTCCAAGCAGGACATCTTTATGGACCAGATTGAGGCTAGATTTTACATAAGATTATACTGTTGCTTGGATTTTCCCTTTCTCTATTTAGCTTCCATCTCTCTCTCACAGGCTTGTCAAAAGAAGCTGGCCCTCAATAATCAATCACATACAACATAACCACATCCTTGTCTCAGGCTTTGCTTTGTGGGAAACCATCCCAAGACAATCGCTATTAGCCTCTGACTTGCTCCTGAATCACTCCACGCTTTTTCGGTTTTTCTTGCCTCCTCTATTTGTATTGTCTCACCCATGTGTTCTCCTATTATGAATTGTGCTATTCTGACTCCAGCTTCACCTGTCGGACAGATTGCCCCAAATTCACTCTGCCCCTTCACAAAATTTTCATCTGAGGGTCGGGCTCCATGAGTCCAAACTGAAAACCAGTTCTCTAAGGAAATTTAATTTACTTATAAATTTCCATCACAGGTTTTTGGTATTTACTGGAACTGCGTCCATAATGAATGACAGTTACCTGGGCCCTCTTTCTATGGCTGTATTTGAGGTCTGAGATTCCAGAAAGCCTTTTGGCATGAACTACCTTATGCTAAGGTCTCTAAAAATTTTTTACACTCCTCTTGATTGAGGTTAACAAGAAATTACCACAAATAAGAAGCCTACCAAAATCCCTGTAGATGGTGATTGCAGCCATGACATTAACAGACGCTTACTCCTTGGAAGGAAAGTTATGACCAACCCAGATAGCATATTCAAAAGCAGAGACATTACTTTGCCAACAAAGGTTCGTCTAGTCAAGACTATGGTTTTTCCTGTGGTCATGTATGGATGTGAGAGTTGGACTGTGAAGAAGGCTGAGCGCCGAAGAATTGATGCTTTTGAACTGTGGTGTTGGAGAAGACTCTTGAGAGTCCCTTGGACTGCAAGGAGATCCAACCAGTCCATTCTAAAAGAGATCAGTCCTGGGTGTTCTTTGGAAGGACTGATGCTAAAGCTGAAACTCCAATACTTTGGCCACCTGATGCGAAGAGTTTATTCATTTGAAAAGACCCTGATGCTGGGAGAGACTGGGGCAGGAGGAGAAGCGGATGACAGAGGATGAGATGGTTGGATGGCATCACCGACTAGATGGACATGAGTTTGAGTGAACTCCAGGAGTTGGTGATGGACAGGGAGGCCTGGCATGCTGCAATTCATGGGGTTGCAAAGAGTCGGACACGACTGAGTAACTGAACGGAACCATATATCCATGATATATTGCCAGTCCATAGAAAATTGTATTAGTATTTTAAACTGGCTAGCTCATATCCACTGACCTTTTTTTCTCAACTGTAGTAACTCTCAAAACAGAGTGTCAGGTTCATAGTATCAAACATCTTAATATGATATTCCAATCCCTCCAATCCATTACCTGACAAACCATCCTTCCACATCAAGATGGACTCATCTGGGCTGCTACAACAAAAATAACATAGGTTGAATGGCTTAAATATCATTTATTTCTCTTATTTCTCGAGCTGAGAAGTCCAAGATCAAGGCATCAGCAGATTCAGTGTCTGGTGAGGACCAGTTTCTGGTTCATAAGCAGGTATTTTGTTATGTTCTCACATGGCAGAAGGGCTAGATGGTTCTCTGGGGTCTCTTTTATAAGGGCATTAATACTATTCATAAGAGCTCCCCCCACAGGACCTGCTCATCTCCCAAAGACCCTACTTTTAAGCATCATCACATTGGGGCTTAGTTTTCAACATATTAAGGCATCATCATCTACCTGATCTAGCAAGCTAAAAAGCTGGATGGCAACTTCAGCTTCATCCTCTTTCAGCCTCCCATGGAGTCACCAACTCCCTTGAGTCAAGTGCTCCTACATCCTTCCAATCTGACCCCTCTTCCTCATTCATTTCTGAGTCTCCGTTGTTCATCCTCTCTCACCTGAACAGTTACAAACATCTCCTGGCTAGTCTCTCTGCCTACTGCCTCTTGCCTCTGATCACTGCAGCCCTGGAGATCATGTTCTCTTAGGTCACTTACAAGACAGTGTTGAATCCCTCTTATGCATCAGAAGGCTTTTGACAAGTGATACCAACATACCTCTCTAGCCTCTGCCCCTTACCAGACTTGTCAGTTTTCACACTCTGACGTTCCACCATTCCCCACACATCCTGTCATCTTCAGGGCCTTCAAGAAACCCTCTATGTCCTTGGTGCTTTTACACCAGATGCTCAAGTTACCAGGAAGGTAACTTGCCTCTCAACCCACCCATACCCTCAAACTTCTAACTCACGTCCTTCAACTCCTGGCTTAAATGTCATATTATGTTTCATGTGGATTCTTCTAAAGGCAGAGCCTCAATTGAGGACCTGTGTGCAGGTAGTTTAATTGGAAACTAATCACAGAAAGCAGGAGAGCAAAAAGGAAAGAGGGAAGATAGAAGAAACAAAGGAAGGAAAGTAAATAAGGTTGCTTATCAAGGTGGTTGCTATAGGAAATGTCAGGACCTACTGAAAACCACAATGAAAGCTTCTTAGAAATGTTCCTTCTTCTTAGAATGGAGCATTGATCTACTCGCCTTTAGGGGCATTAACTCCCTGGGCAGTTCTGCACTCTACTTCCAAGTCCTAATGCTTCAGGTAGCAAAGCTGAGTGGCACAGCCCACACTCAGTAAATGGGAACTCTCCACTGCCTGAGCAATGGAATCAGAGGTGGAAAGAGGGAGGTGATGAAAGGCCCTCAGGGAATCTGCTACATTTTTTCTTTTTTTGGTAAAGCTATCCCCTGCTCCCACAGATTCAGTTCAGTTCAATTCAGTCTCTCAGTCATGTCCGACTCTTTGCGACCCATGGAGTGACTGCAGCACGCCAGGCTTCCCTGTCCCATCACTTACTCCCAGAGCTTACTCAAACTCATTGGGTAAGTGATGAGTCATCCAACCATCTCATCCTCTGTAGCCACCTTCTCCTCCTGCCCTCAATTTTTCCCAGAATCAGAGTTTACAATGAGTTGGGTCTTCGCAGCAGGTGGCCAAAGTATTGGAGCTTCAGCTTCAGCATCAGTCCTTCCAATGAATATTTAGGACTGATCTCCTTTAGGATTCAAACACCACCAATGGCTCAGAGGTTAAAGCCTCTGCCTGGAATGCGGGAGACCCAGGTTCGATCCCTGGGTTGGGAGGATCCCCTGGAGAAGGAAATGGCAACCCACTCCAGTACTCTTACCTGGAGAATCTCATGGAGGGAGGAACCTGGTAGGCCCCAGTCCATGAGGTCGCAAAGAGTCAGACATGACTGAGCGACTTCACTTTCACTTTCCTTTAGGATTGACTGCTTTGATCTCCTGGCAGTCCAAGGGACTCTCAAGAGTCTTCTCCAACACCACAGTTCAAAGTGTCATTTCTTTGGTGCTCAGCTTTCTTTATGGTCTAACTCTCACGTCCATACATGACTCCTGGAAAAGCCATAGCTTTGATTAGATGGACCTCTGTCAGCAAATAAATGTCTCTACTTTTTAATATGCTGTCTAGATTTGTCATAGCTTGATGGGATCACATGCCATGATCTTAGTTTTTTGAATGTTGACTTTTAAGCCTGCTTTTTCACTTTCACTTTCTCCTCTTTCACTTTCATCAAGAGGCTCTTTAGTTCCTCTTCGCTTTCTTCCATAAGGATGGTGTCATCTGCATATCTGAGGTTATTGATATTTCTTCCAACAATCTTGATTCCAGCTTGTGTTTCATCTAGCCCAGCATTTCATATGATGTACTCTACATTACTTTGTCAACAAAGGTCCGTCTAGTCAAGGCTATGGTTTTTCCAGTGGTCATGTATGGCTGTGAGAGTTGGACTATAAAGAAAGCTGAGCACCAAAACATTGATGCTTTTGAACTGTGGTGTTGGAGAAGACCCTTGCAAGTCCCTTCGAGAGCAAGGAGATCCAACCAGTCCATCCTAAAGGAGATCAGTCCTAGGTGTTCATTGGAAGGACTGATGTTGAAGCTGAAGCTCCAAAACTTTGGCTACCTGATGCGAAGAGCTGACTCATTTGAAAAGACCCTGATGCTGGGAAAGATTGAGGGCAGGAGGAGAAGGAGATGACAGAGGATGAGATGGTTGGATGGCATCACCGACTCAATGGACATGGGTTTGGGTAGACTCCGGTAGTTGGTGATGGACTGGGAGGCCTGGTGTGCTGCAGTTCATGGGGTCGCAAAGAGTTGGACATGACTGAGCGACTGACCTGAACTCTGCATATAAGTTAAATAAGCAGGGTGACAATATACAGCTTTGACATACTCCTTTCCCAATTTGAAACCAGTCTTGTTCCATGTCTGGTTCTAACTGTTGCTTCTCAACCTGCATACAGATTTCTCAGGAGGCAAGTCAAGTGGTCTGGTATCCCACCTCTTTAAGACAAGAGTTATTCCAAAATCCTCTGTGCTTAGTCCTTACTGCAGTGTCTCCAAAGTTTATTGTGACTGATTACTGCTCACTATCCCACTCCAGTTATACTGTGAGCTCCCAGATGTTATGTTCTCCTAGTAGAGAAGTTGGTTGGCCCATTCTAGAATTCCTTGAACATTTGTTAAATAAATCAATCACTAAAGCCTCTCCTAAGTCATTCCATGATCCTAAATGTCTAATTCTGCATATGCTGGACCCAGATAAAAAGATAAGATACCAATTCATTAACAGGAAGTTTAAGATCTATAGCCCTGCTGTCAAAATATAACCAAATAATTTAGACTCAATTCAAAATGCTACAGTAAAGTTGTTTTCTTCCTGGCTATTGTTATTTTAAAAGAAATAAGTAAAAGAGACAGAGAGCAAACTCCTCTAGGCTGAAGGAATTTTAAATTTATATACATATATATATGCACACACTCTTTAAGTCACTGGTCAATACATCTTTATTATATTTTTTAAATGTTGTTATAAACTCAATCAATAAAAAGTTACCTTTAAAATAATTTTAAGCAAGTGGCTATATTTTTTCTATACCAGGCCCATTCAACTTAATTCGAATGATTTTTTTTTTTTTTCTGTACACTTCTCCTCCTGTTTGCTTGATGTGCCCTGACATAAATTCAATACAAATATGGGTGGTTGTTCAGAGAGGCAGCCTAGACATGTTAATTGGCTGATCACAGTAACAGTCTCATCCTAATTCTGGGCAGTTCTCATCCCTGAAAGAATCATGCTCCCAAATTCCTATAAATTCAAAATAATATTACAGTGCCTTTGATTGAGTGTGCCAGTTTGCATTATTTTTCCATTTTATAAAGCATATGGCTGGGGAAAATGTGCATTGCACCCAAAAATGTGCAACACACAGCTCATAAATAATCTTTTAAGTTGAATTATGATGTTGCTGTTGGCTTTGGGTAAAGCGAGGCTTGCCATTCAATCCCTACTTGCTCAGCACATCCCGTGTGCTGGCACTGTGCTGCTGGTTGTATTTATAATTAGGGACACAGAGCCATTCTGCCATGTCAGGCTCCAAAAGTCCACAGTGTTTTAATAGTTTATCATCAAACTCTCTTGGAAAGTCAAATTGTTTCCACTTAGCAAAGCTAACTGATATCCCACGAATTATGCACACACCTAAAATAAAGAAGTTTTTCTCCCTTCAAAAGTGTTTACCATCTGTTAAACCTGATAGTCACTACAATTTTAACCAAACTCTATACTTAGATTTACATTTCAGTTCTCACCTAGTCTTTTTTTTTTTTTTTTTGCCCAGAAGTGTTTTACCCCTTTCTGCATATATATATAATACATATATACGCATTATATATAATATATATATGTATATAGAATACATATACAAAATATATATGTAAGTATAAAATATGCATAACATAAAAGGTATAATTTTGGCAATTTTAAGTGTACACTTCAGTGGAATTACGTATATTCCCAGGTTGTGCTAGTGGTAAAGAATCAATTTGTCAATGCAGGAGACTTAAAAGATGTGGGTTCAATCCCTGGGTCAGAAAGATCCCCTGGAGAAGGGCATGGCTACCCACTCCAGTATTCATGCCTGGAGAATCCCACGGACAGAGGACCCTGGCAGGCTACAGTCCACAGGGTCGCAAAGAACTGGATATGACCGAAGGAAATTAGCATACATAAAGTGTCAGGCAGTCATAACCTTTATTTCCAGAACTTTTTCATCATCCCAAACAGAAACTCTATATCCATTAAACAATAACGATGCATTCCCCTCTGCCCCGGCCCCTGCTAACCTCTGTTCTACTTTCTGTGTCTATTGGTTTGCCTATTCCAGGAAACTCAGATAAATGGAATCATATAGTGTTTGTTCTTTTGTGTCTGGCTTATTTTACCAAGCATACTGTTTTCAAGGTTTATCTATATTATAGCATGCATCAGAATTTCATTGCTTTTTTTGGCTGAATAATATTGCATGATCCAGCCTATGACTTGATCCTGTCTCACTCTGTGATGTGGGTAAGGAGACATAAGATGAACTTTAGGACACACCAGCCTCTGGGACTTCCTGGTGACCCAGTGGCTAACACTCCATGCTCCCAGTGAAGAGGGCCCAGGTTTGATCCCTGGTGAGAGAATTAGATCCCACATGCCGCAATGAAGACCCAGCACCACCAAGTAAATAAACAAATATTTTTAAATAAAAAAATAAAACACATCTGGTTTCAATATAGCTTGATGGTTTGGCTCATAGCCTCAAGAGCCAGATGGTACAAAGGCAGGATCTATTAAGTTACTTTGAGCAAGCAACTTACATTCTTGAAGGCCAGACTGCCCATCTGTCCAATGGGCTTAAAAATTGTGCCCACCTCAACCCAGTGGGATGAATATGGAAGCACTCAGACTAGGGGCTGGTGATGCCTAATACATTTTAGAGATGATTACTATTACTATTCAAGAAGGCAACTCTCTTGTGTGGGTATTGGACTTGCATTTCTTTCCCTGGAAAAATATTATATAATCTTATTTTGGCTATGTCTAAAGAATGGAATGATATTAATACTATCTGGAGAAGTTTCATTTCCAAGTATTGAGAAATGATTTGGTCACAGTTTTTGCTGTCTTTCATACAAACAAGTAACACCACACTGACCAAAGGAATGACTTCTACCAAAATATTCCATTAAAACTTTCATTCTGCCTCCTCAAATTTAGGGTTTTCCTTTCTCAACTAATGAATAACCAGACAATTTCTGGGCATGGATGTGACACAGCTCTGTGGCACACATAGGAATTTGTCATTCATCCACATATCTTCGGCCAGAACAAGAATCTGCCAGCCACAAATTCTGCCAGTTAGTCCCTCCCTCTGGCCGTAATCATGGGAATAACAGTCTTGGGAACACACCCCTGGCTCAAAGTAAACACCACCTATTCAAAAACTACAAGACATGTCATATCCACAAGGGGAGACAACTTCAGGAGAGGGACACTTTTTTAAAATTTTAGTTAAAAAAAAAACAACTCCCATCAGGGAAGGCATTAATTGGGTTTTAACTGAAAATGCAAAGCCATTTACATTTGCTTTAATATTGCCTAAGTGTCTGCTGCAAAGGCCTTGAAATATCATCTATTTCAATATTACCTCCATGTGAAAATGATTTTGAGATGTCTTCTGTATTCTTTGCTGGGGACTGAAAAGAAATCACTGCATTACCTTGCATTTGCTCTGAGAGTCATTAGCCTTAGACAGCACCATCATTTAAGAAATTTATCATCAGTGCTGTCCTTCGCACAATGTATTAGAGCAATACATTATAAAAGCACCTTACTCCCATGATGTATGGCTCCAAAGATGGCAACATCTGGAGACGAATGGGTCTAAGAATAGATCTGGTCTAATGAATGTATAGGTCCACCTTGGTTGTGTTATTCTGAAATAAACCAGTATTTGTTGTTCTCCACCAGCCCCTCAAACACTCCGAACAATCTTTACAACTTCCCTGATTTAACAAAGAAACAATTATTAGTGACATTAAATTGATTTTCATGACAAAGAAGGAAGGCTTCTAAATTAGTGGGCTGATACATTGAGGGATAATCTAGCCCAAGCGTGATGATAAATTTCAATCATGGCTTTCAGGAAAACTCTAATTTAGTCCACCTCTCGCTCACTTAAATTTTTCAGTAGATTCTCCAAAGGAGAGAACGGAGATTAACGTCTGATGTCCTCAAGGGTATTAGAGCAAAATTGAGTCACAATTAATTCGTCTATACCAAATTCTAGCTTTCTACATGGCTGATGATACATTTTTTTTCCAAAGCTCAGTTGTCCCATTTCCATTCTTCAAAGTCCTGAATGCTGTCCTCTCCATTAGTTTGCTTAAATAAGACACAAATATTTTAGCTAACTACTGAAATAAATCATTATGAATGTTCAACCTCAGAGAAAATGATGGCAAATGAAAAAAATTCAACGGCTCAATCCATGCCTGCTAGAGTAAAATGCAGGGCCACAGACTTCTTTGTTAAAATGGATTCAGAGTTTCCAAAGTGCCCAAAGAAACTTTCCAGCAGTCTGGAAACTGGTCGTATTTGCTCATTTTAAGCACTGTGCCTCCAGGAATCAGTGTTAAAAAGTGATACTTGCATTCATCAATGACTCCTGTCATTCAGTGATACTTCCTTAAAAGGAGTTCATCGATACTCCCTGTGCTAAGAGAAGAAAAGACAGAGGATAAAGTTCCTTGTGTGCACAGTCCCACCATGATGTCCAATTAGTGTATTTCCTGCAACTACGTTGACGCGCCAACCAGTTCAGAATATCAGTGTGATGAACTTGGAAGACTCCAGTTCCCTTGACTCCAGGACCAGCAACTTGAATCTTGAAAGAGACTTGGGGCTCTCCGTGTCTCTCACCCTACCATAAGCCTGTTTTATTACCCAACCTTAAAAAGCAAACGATTTCCCTCCCACAGGAAGTTATGGAGGGAGGAAAAAACCATAGTCTAGACCACTTGTCTGTGGTGACCAGGGACTTGATGCTTTCAATGCTCCTGCAGCCTCCAAGGCGACACCCTATGCTATTTCTTACAGATTTACCAAACTACCAGGAAATCTTGATTGTGATGGGAAAGAAACAGGCAAAAAGAAACCCAGACAAGTCAGACGAGAGAGAGAGTGGCAGAAGGGAAGAAGAAATGAAAAAGAAATGGATAAAAGAAATAAATTGCTGTGCTTCAAATTGGTTTATATTTAATGAGCTAACAACTATCTTAAATCAGAAATCCTATTCTTAGAAGTTAAAAAAGAATCTATTCAATGCCTGGAGAGCAGCACTGAATATCATCTTCCAAAGACATTATTTCCTTTCATGAAAGAGAGAACCTTGGCAAAATAAAATATTTAATTAAGGAACATATCATTGTGTCATTGAATAATTTTCCAAGACTATTATATTTCCTCCTTTTTCACTTTGATGAATAACTAAACTTTCACTGTTTGTTATTTGCATTATATTAGTTTGTTCTCCTTTCTGTTTCCTGTTTGCTAAGTTCTTTCTGAGAATAGGATTTGATTCAAGGTGGCTTTTAGCTTATTAAATACAAAAAAAGAAAGAGAGAGAGAAGGCTCAGTATTATCATAAAACTCTGTATTTATTCCAAGATCCTGTTTCTCCAGACTCTTTGAAGCAAGTGTGCCCCAAAACCTTACCACTCCCCCAATCCACAAGTGCCAGGACGTTCAGCTGATTTCATTTAACACTAACACATCCTCTGCACCTAAGTATAGATATTGGTGCACGGTGTCCTCTGTGGGAAGCTCAAGGCCTTTATCAGCCCCGTCTTTATCCCTTACACCTAGAAGGACAAGCTCATGACCACAGCAAACTTTAGGCCATCCTTCTTACACCTCTTCCCACCACTGATTAAGCAAATCTGAATTGTCAAATACTCTCCAATTTACTGCCTGTCTCACTCCTTTTCCTCTGTACCTTTCTTTCTTTGTCATCAACGTTAACATCCAAGATCTGCATGACATACGGCAAAGCACATGATGTGATTTAATCTCTCATCTCTGGAAAACAAAACACCATGCCACCGGGACCAGCGTAATGGCAAAGTTCTACATTGAAGCTTGGAGTCAAAGTCCCAGTCAATAAAAGAGCTTTCTGATAGTTTTCTATGCCTGTGTGTGTGTGTGGGTGTGTGTGGGTATGGGTGTGGGTGTGTGTGGTCAGTCATGTCCGACTCTTTGCAACCCTGTGGGCTGTAGCCCACCAGGCTCCTCTGTCCATGGGACTTTCCAGGCAAGAATACTAAGGGGGTTGCCATTTCCTTCTCCAGGGGCTCTTCCAAACCCAGGGATCAAAGCCACATCTTCTGTGTCTCCTGCATTGGCAAACGGATTCTTTACCACTGTGCCACCTGGGAAGCCCATAAATAAAACATATGTCTTCTTAACATACATCATATATCTCTTGGGGTCCTTGTGGAGAACAAGAGATTAGGATGAAATAAAGTTCAGCTGGGAGGCAGCAGACTATAATGACTGAGTGGTCCTCTGGCATCTGAGGCTTTACTGCTTTCTGGCTCTGAGCCTTTGGGCAAACATCCTATTTTCTCCATTTTACATTTGACTTGGTGGCACATGATAACTTGTGGATAAATATCTACTCATTTTACCATTATTCTTGGGATGCTGGTTTAGTATCATTTTCAAGCTTCTATTCTAATCAGAAGGGATATGTCCACCTTGTTTTTAATTTAAGGCAAATAGAAGAGGTGGCCTTGAAAAACCAAGAGGATAAATCATTAAAAAAATTACAGCAAAGTATTGTGCTTTGACCATGGTATATCAGTGAAAGCTAGGAAGTCATGCTTTGGTTCCATTAATCAGATACTTGTTTAATATTAAGCACCTAATACATTTCTAAACTGTGCCAGTCACTGTCAGAATACAAAAGAGGTATGGGACCTGGATTTTTGAGTCAAAGAGCTACAAATCTGGTGGAGGAACCAAGATGGACATACAATGATGGGATCTGGTATTTTTAGTGACTGAAGCACATCTGAAACAAAGGACAGACAAGTGTGGGTGACCGTAATCGGGAAGCCGACAGAAAAAAGGAATTTGAACCAGGCCTGATTGGGAAGGTCAGACTAACAGAGCCACAAGGAAAAAGTGTGGGTGTCCTAGGAGGAGGCCTCAGTGTGAGCAGAGAAACAGAGACAGGCCTGACAGTGACAGCTAGCAATGGGGAACAGATCCTGCTTCAAGATTATTGGAGATTACTTGGCCGTTTCCACTGAAATTAATAATGTTCAAGGAGCCAGTTTCAGAAGAGAGATTATGAAATGAGCTGAGTTTTGTAATTCTGATGTCTCATAAGATGTTTCAGAGT
This sequence comes from Bos javanicus, assembly GCF_032452875.1. Classification (NCBI taxonomy): domain Eukaryota; kingdom Metazoa; phylum Chordata; class Mammalia; order Artiodactyla; family Bovidae; genus Bos; species Bos javanicus. Next base: position 31,604,944 of record NC_083889.1, read on the forward strand.
CTAGTGGAATTTAAGAAGGGTTGGGATTCAATTTCTCCACCCATTTTCTTAATCAGTCATGGGAAGGCAGTCATGGGAAGATATCAACCCAGTTTTTTCTTCACAAGATATGTATGCATGCAATCTTTCCTCCATCTCCAGAATAAAAAATAAATAAATAAAAGCCATTTGAAACTGATGGTAGCTACCATTATGTTTCAAGATGAGAACGTTAAACCAAATTGAACTTCAATCGTCTTACAAGCCTTTTAGTTGTACACCAGATCAATCAGCATCTATGAATTCTTTTATGATATTCTTGAGAAACACCCTGGGAAGACGAAATGAAATGGTGAGATGCTCACATCCAAAGGGTCCTTACTTCATCTGGTCAATTAGAATTGCCTTTGGAATTTATGATGCAAGCCAGAGTACTACATAGATTTTGCAGTAAGAAATGAAATTAGCCTCATAAATGTTCCCAACTGAAAGGCCAAAAGAACCGGAGGCAAAAAAAAAAGACTTAGAAATAAACCAGTCGTCTCACTCTCTTCTAAACCGGGTGTCACAATACAATTCCTTAACAAAATCAAATGATATATACTTGGGGGCCAGTGGAGGACATCATGGTGTCATTTGAGTCCTCTGAGTTTCTGTAGAGAACCAGTTTTGCAGAAACTTTTGTATATTCCAGCCTCAACTCAAGGACAACAGATGATTGGAGGAACAAAATCTTTAAGGTTGGCAAAGACAAAAGGCTCTTCTTGTTAATATGTTGCCTTCCAGCAAGCACTACTTCTCAGCAGGTGATATGAGACTCTGCCACCTACCATGATGGCTAAACAGGTTTAGATCTCAAAGTCTTTCTTCTCCTTGATAGAGACTTCTTCTTTAAAACTGTTGATGAAGGTTTCTTTGAAAATAATTATTAAAAAAGAAATGGCTCCCAGGCTTTACCCATGCATAGCAATAAGCCTCAGCTACAAGCAAGTTTTTTAAGTCAAGAATTTTCATTCCAAAACACAGCTTTGTAGAAATACATTTAAAAAAAAAAAAAAACCTTATTAATTGAAGCAGGCTACAGGCCAATTATTCCAATGGCTTAAAAACAATTCCAAAATAATAAAATATACAATAGTGCTTATTTTTTCCTCTTAATATCACCACAATCTTAGAAAATCTTTGAGGCATTGCACCAAAAGTAACTTGGATCTTTAATGACAAATTTTTTTTTTTTTTTTGGTTGTGCCACACAGCATGTGGGATCTTAGTTCCCCAACCAGGGATCAAAGCCAGGACCCCTGCAATGGGAGTACAGAGCCTTCACCACTGGACCGCCACTGAAGTCCCTCTACTGACAATTAATTACAAAAAATCCACCAGGGAGGTTTGAAGAGTAAAGAAAATGTAACCAGGTATAGTGTACATTCATTTGCATTACTTAAATAAGCTATGTTTTTCTTAAAGCTTGTTTAGTATTTTGCCAAAGATGTTTTATTTTATAAGTGGATAAATTTTATCATTTTCACAGACTAAAATTTTTAAATGTAAGATAGGCAAAAAGGTTACCTACTGAATGGGAGGAGATATTTGCAAATTATATATCAGATAAGGGGTTAAAATAAAAATATTCAAAGAATTCACACAATTCAACATCAAAAAAAAAAAACAAAAAAACCCAGGCCGTGGATCTGAATAGATATTTTGGAAAAATACAGATGGCCAACAGGCACATGAAAAGATGCTCAGCACCACGACTCATCAAGGAGGTATAAAGCAAACCCACAATGAGACACCACTTCATACCTGCAGAATGGCTATTACCAAAAAGACAACAAATAACCAGTGTTGCTACGGAGGAAAGGATACCCCTGTGCATAGTTGGTGGGGATATAAATTGGTGCAGCCACCATGTTTTAAAAAAGTATGGAAATTCCTTAAAAGACTGAAAATAGAACTACCATAAGATCCAGCAATTCCACTCCTTGTTATTTATCTGAAGAAAACAAAAACACTAAATTGAAAAGATAAACATGCCTCTATTTCATTGCAGCAGCCCTTACAATAGCCAAGATATGGAAACAACCCAAGTGCCCTCAAAAGATGAATGGATAAAAAAGATGTACGGTATCTACATTATATATATGTACATCTATGAAAGTGAAAGTGTTAGTCACTCAGTTATGTCCAACTGTCTTTGACCCCATAGACTGTAGCCCACCAGGCTCCTCTGTCCATGGAATTCTCCAGGAAAGAATACTGGAGTGGGTAGCCATTCCCTTCTCCAGGGGATCTTCCCAACCTGGAGATGAACCCCAGTCTCCTGCATTGCAGGCAGATTCTTTACAGTCTTGAGACACCAGGGAAGCCTCTGTGTGTGTGTGTGTGTGTGTGTATGTGTGTGTGCATGTAAAGCTGCTTCAGTCATGTCCGACTCTTTGCAACCCAGTGGACCCTATGGACTGTAGCCCGCAAGGCTCCCCTGGCCATGGGATCCTCCAGGCAAGAATACTGGAGTGGATTGCCATGCCCTCCTCCAAGGGATCTTCCCAAGGAATTGAACCTGTGTCTCCTGTGGCTCCTGCACTGCAGGCGGATTTTTTTATCTCTGAGCCACCGGGGAAGCCCCATATATATGTGTATACATATATGTAAGTATACATGTATACACACACATATATATACACATATATATATGTATACTGGACTATTACTCAACCATAGGCTAAAAGAAATCTTGCCATTTGCAAAAACATGGATGCACCTGGAGGGTACTATGCTAAGTGAACCAAGTCAGACATAGGAAGAAAAATACTGTATGATTTCAGTTATAATTTCAGTTATATGTGGAATCTAAAAAAACAAAAGAAATGAATACACATAACAAGACAGAAACATAGTTATAGGTATATAGAATGAACAGGTGTGTGCCAGAGGGAAAGAGAGAGAAAGGAAGGAAGAAATAGGTGAAGGAGACCAAGAGATACAAACCTCCAACTGCAAAATAAATTACTCATGGTATGAAATGCACAGTGTAGGGACGATGGTCAATAACTACATAATATTTTTTATGGTGGCATATCACAACTGGATTTATCATGGGGATTGTTTTGAAGTGTGCAGAAATTCCAAGTCACCATGTTGTGAAACAGCAATTAACACAGTATTGTAAATCAATTATACCTCAAAAAACAAACTCATAGAAAAAGAAATCAGATATGTGGTTATCAGAGGTGGGGGTTGCATGAGGGAAGAATAGAATGAAGGCGGTCAAAAAGTATAGATGATCCAGTCTTAAGACCAATAAGTAATAGTGATGTGATGTACAACATGATAAATATAATGAACATTTCTATATTTTACACATGAAAATTAAGAGTAAATCTTACATTTTGTTTTTTTCACTACAAAATGCTTTTTCCACTTCTTCTACTTTGTGCCTGTATGAGATGATGGTGTTCACTAAGCTGATTGAGTCGATCCATGATGTAAGTCAAATCTTTATACTGTACACCTTAGACTTAATACAGTTCAGTATGTCAATTATACTCAATCAAACTGAAAGAAAAAACTGAGGTAAATAATTACAAAAGACCAAAAAGTTCACAAGGCTAAAAGACAGACCATATACTAGCTTATTTCTTGAAAAGTAAACATATTTAGCAGAAATAAATGAATATCTAATACCAAAAAAATGCACATTCTTAACTGAAAACAAAAACTCATTATACTAACTGTAAAAGCAGGAGATGTGCTTTATGCTGCCCCTTACTGAATAAGATCCCTCATATCCTTCCTTTCCTTTCCACTCTCTCCCCAAACACATACACACACACCACATACACACCACATAATTACAAGAAATTCTTTCCATGAACCGATGATGTGGTGAAGAGAAAGCTCTCTATAGTCATTTCCCACGAAAAACAAAAGTTCCACTTTTAGCTCCTTCCTTGAAGCTAAGACATCAGAATGCCCATGCTGAAATACAACTGTTACACCTCAGAGGGTAGAACACTGCAGTCAACATTAACAACTCGTTGGTAACTTGGTTCTGGCTCTTTGGAGCTCAGAAATTTGCATAAGTGTTCTAAATCCCTTCATGGGTAAACAACTTAGGTGTTTATACAACAATGCAAGTTCATATAGTTGCTGGGGAGGTGTTATGAAATGATGTCTGTCAAGAGCTTACTTTGTGCCTCATGCCTCATGAACTGCAGAAGGGGTTCAATCAGCAGAAAACGCTGCTCTCTGGTGATTGTAATTACTCCCATCAGCTAACAGGAAGGGGCAGGACCCAAGCTGGCTCAGTCAGATACTTAGATGGAAGGTATAAAGAAATGCATAGATGAAAGTAGTGGAAGATCTGGGTCCCTCACTGCAGTGGGGAGGGGAAACATCTAAGATAAAACCACCTCCTGGTCAAGCTGGTCTGTAGCTAGGCCTGACTGGTGACTCACCTGCCATCCCCACAGATGCCACAATCTCCAGACTGGTGGGCAGGTGTCTTAGTCCATGTGGGCTGCTACAACAGAAATATCATAGACTGGGCAGCTTATAAGCAGCTGAAATTTATTTGCCAGTCCTGGAGGTTGTACAATCCAAAATCAAGGTGCTAGAAGATTCAGTGACTGATGAAAACCCTCTTACTGGTTCACAGACATCCTTCTAGTGGTGTCATCAAATGATGGAAGGGGCAAGGGTGCTCTCTGAGGTCTCTTTCGTAAGGGCACCAATTCCACTCATGAGGGTTCTACCCTTATGATCCAAACACTTCCCAAAGGCCCTGCCTCTCATACCACCATCCGGAGAGTTAGGTTTAAACATAGGCATTTGTGGGGCATGAAAACATCAGACTAGGGCAGTGAAGTTAGTAGAAGCAGACCTGTGCAAGTACAGAGCATTTGGATAATTGATTTCTATTCCTTGGATCACTTCCTGGGAAACATTAAAGTTGTACTCTTTCACCCAGGGTGCTCTACAGGGAACAAAAACTCCCCAGAGAGACACTTCTTGATCATTCAGTACATCTTACACAGAGCATTTCTGGAATTAGCAGTCTCCTAAACACTGGGGGAAATGTTTGGCAAAATCCCAAGATCATTTTACATCTTGGTTTGCTCTTTTTACCTTAGATTATTTAGATTTGGTAATCCAAGTTCATATAATCAACTTAAGAGAGAAATTTAGAAACCCTATCATCATTCTTAGTCATGCTGGAATGACGTTTAGGACACAGGGTTCAGGATCTTTAACAAAAGCCACAAGTCCTTGAGAGTTACAGAGAGATGGACAACTCATACAGAATCACACACTTCTGTGAAAAAGCCTTTTTCTTACACTCCACTGTTGACTCTTGAAGATCCAGGCCATTAGATGGGTGTTAGAGGAAGATCAGCAGGATGGATTCTGTGTGTAACGCATGCTAACTGGCCCCCTAACTGGCACCTTTCCATACCTTTGGCGAAGGTGGTCACAGGTGGACACCGCTTGGGTGTATTCATTCCCATCCCAACCCCACAGAACAGAACTGATGTATCTGGATCTGGCTGGAAGGTATGCACTCAGAGAAAGGTTGTGGTTTTGCCCAGACTACAGACTATTATATCAAAGAACAATAAATGTTACGTCCTGAGGAATGAGGGAGCATGGTCCTCAGGTATAAGCAGTTTCTCCAGAGTTTCCTCATGGTGAACAAAGGCTGACTTTGCCTGCAGATGAGGATGTGTTTTATCTTCCTTTTAGATACCTCTATATTTTAAGGAAGAAGATACTCTAACACTACAGGAAAGCAGCTTACTGTAGCCTAAATAGATTCCCTCTGTCCTGTAGGTAATATCCTGGGTGCCAGACCCACACAAGGCCCTAATAGTGGGAAGCCCCCGCTCCCCTTTGGAAATAGGAGATGCTATGGGTCGTAAGCAGAGAAGGCAATGGCACCCCACTCCAGTACTCTTGCCTGGAAAATCCCATGGATGGAGGAGCCTGGTAGGCTGCAGCCCATGGGGTCGTGAAGAGTCAGACCCGACTCAGCGACTTCACTTTCACTTTTCACTTTCATGCATTGGAGAAGGAAATGGCAACCCACTCCAGTGCTCTTGCCTGGAGAATCCCAGGGATTGGGGAGCCTGGTGGGCTGCTGTCTATGGGGTCGCACAGAGTCGGACACGGCTGAAGTGACTTAGCAGTAGCAGCAGCATGGGTCGTAAGAGGGCTTCCCTGGCAGATCAGTTGGTGAAGAATCCACCTGCAATGCAGAAGACCTCGGTTTGATCCCTGGGTGGGGAAGATCCCCTGGAGAAGAAATGGCTACTCACTCTGATCCTTTTGCCTGGGAAATCCCATGGACAGAGAAGCCTGAAAGGCTACAGTCCATAACTGAGCAACTAAACCCCCACCACCATGGATCATAAGCCTGGAGCAAAGCCCATATCATTGCCATCAGAGCAGAGATGCCCTTCTTGCAACTAAAGCCAACACAGAGGAAAACAGACTTGCAAGATGTAAAAGTAACATTTCCAGGTGATCATGTCAGGATACCCCTGAACTATAGCCCTCTAAAGCTTTATACTATATATAGTAACAGTAATGTCTTTTCTGCTTAAGCTAGTTTGAGTTGAGTTTCTAAAGCTTCAATAAGAAAGTGACTGAATAATCCACTCCTATTCTTAAAAATTCATGCAAAATTTGCATGCTCCTTCATAATACATCCATGTTTATTTTAAAAGAAAAATATGTTAAATTATTTACCTTTGAGTAGACCTGACTTTCTCAGAAGATATGCCATGTTTATACAGTGTCTTCTAACCCCCCTGACTCATTGCTGAGGATCCCAGTTTTGGGGTTGCCTGGTTGTGGAAGAATGCAATAGTGCCTTTTTAGTTCTTTAGATCTTAACTATCCTGAAGGCAAAAAAAGGACATGCCAAAGAAGATGAAGAAGAATTACATTCTAGGGAGGCTTACGCATCGACTCCTGGCCTTCTCTGCCTGGAATCCCGTTGACTGCCACATGGCTAAAGTTTCAGATCAGATCAGATCAGTGGCTCAGTCTTGTCCGACTCTTTGAGACTCATGAATCACAGCATGCCAGGCCTCCCTGTCCATCACCAACACCCAGAGTTCACCCGGACTCATGTCCATCGAGTCAGTGATGCCATCCAGCCATCTCATCCTCTGTCATCCCCTTCTCCTCCTGCCCCCAATCCCTCCCAGCATCAGAGTCTTTCCCAATGAGTCAACTCTTCGCATGAGGTGGCCAAAGTACTGGAGTCTCAGCTTTAGCATCATTACTTCCAAAGAAACCCCAGGCCTGATCTCCTTCAGAATGGACTGGTTGGATCTCCTTGCAGTCCAAGGGACTCTCAAGAGTCTTCTCCAACACCACAGTTCAAAAGCATCAATTCTTCGGCACTCAGATTTCTTCACAGTCCCAACTCTCACATCCATACATGACCAAAGGAAAAACCATAGCCTTGACTAGACAAACCTTTGTTGGCAAAGTAATGTCCCTGCTTTGGAATATGCTATCTAGGTTGGTCATAACTTTCCTTCCAAGGAGTAAGCATCTTTTAATTTCATGGCTGCAGTCACCATCTGCAGTGATTTTGGAGCCCAGAAAAATAAAGTCTGACACTGTTTCCCCATCTATTTCCCATGAAGTGATGGGACCGGATGCCATGATCTTCGTTTTCTGAATGTTGAGCTTTAAGCCAACTTTTTCACTCTCCACTTTCACTTTCATCAAGAGGCTTTTGAGTTCCTCTTCACTCTCTGCCATAACGGTGGTGTCATCTGCATGAGCCCTATGTGCCCTATGCTTTATATGTATTATCTAAGTTCTCAGAAAACTTGAGGCAGTTACAATTATTATCTCTACTTTATGGATGAAAGGGCATTGAGATTAACTCAGATTTAAAAACAATTTACATGATCACAAACTTAAGAATAGCGCCATAATCAAAATCTAACCAATCATCACCACCATTATCACCATATATATTATGTTCTAGGCACTGCTCAAGTATTTGACGTAAATAACTAATCATTTAGCGACTATTATCCTTTCATTAAAAATGAAGAGACTAAAGTTAACTGACTGGCTTAAAATGTCATAGTGAATATGTTCCAAAACCAGACAGTCCTGCTCCAGTGCCTACAAATTTGTCTAATGTACTACCTTCTTTACTAGGCCTGGATGAAAAGCTTCTTCCAAAGTAAAATAGTCCCCAGCATTCTTATGCCATCCCACCCACCCATGTAAAAAGCTAGAACTTCTATGAAACCAAAGCAATCGTGACTTCCCATTGAAAACTAAGAGTGAGAAGCAGAAAACTTGCCATTCAAAACCTCACGTGTCCCTAGATGAAACTCAAAGTTGTACCTTCTAAACTGTGAGCTCATAGCTGTTCTCTGGATTGACCGAGGCACAGTGAGCTCCTCTTGTAGGTAGAGTGGAAAGGTTGCACCTCTTTTCAAAACTGCTGCTAAAACAAATACCACAAACTTAGTAGCTTAAAAAAGAAAAAAAAACCTCACATTTATTATCTTATGGTTCTGGAAGTCAGACATGGAAAACGGGTCAGTAGGGACTTCTCTGACGATCCAGTGGTTAAGACTCTGCCGTTCCAATGCTGGGGCCACAGACTCAATTCCTGGTCAAGGAAGTAAGATCCCTCATGCTGCAAGCATGGCCCAAAAATAAAAAATTAACTAGATAAAGTTTAAAAATAAAGGGTTTCTCCGATGGTCTGGTGGCTGGGAGTCTGCCTTCCAGTGCTGGAGATGCAGGCGTGATCCCTGGTGGGGGAATTGGGCCCATGGGCCACAACTACTGAGCCTGTGCGCTCTGCAGCCCACATGCCATGAAAAGCCTGTAGGCTGCAACGAAAGATTATATATGCCGCAGCTGGGACCTAATGTGGCCAAATAAATAGATACATAAATATTTTTAAAAATAAAATGGGTTAGCAGGGTTGTGTTCCTCCTGGAGATGCTAGGGGAGAATGTTTCCTTGCTTTTTCCAGCTTCTAGAGGCTGCCTGTCGTCCCTAACTCGCCATCCCTTCCCCCATTTTCAAAGTCAGTGGTGTAGAATCTTCTCATCTCTACTGCCTCTTTCACTTATAATGACCCCAGTAACTACAGTGGACCCATCTGGACAATCCAGGATACCATCTCAAGGTTCCTAAGCTCATCACATTGCAAAGGTCCTTTTGCCATGTCAGGTATCCGCTCCACGGGTTCCAGGGATGTGGACCTGGTTGCTCTAGAGCTACTATTCTACTCACCACAGTAGGCAGAGGAGGTGTCAGCATCCGCAGTGGCCCACAGATACCGCCTCTAGAAAATAAGTCCGACTTCAGGATTTCAGCGTTCAATCTCTCTACTCCAGCCCTGCATCTTGGGGTGGAACTAGCCAGCCCTGTTTGCTCAGTCTGGGAGGAATCTAAGACAAAGGGGTGGAGACAGTTCCCACAATGATCCTTGTCTCTTCTAGGTCAAAGGTCACACTGCCTTTTAACCCAGAGCACTGCCATTTATGGTTGCCAGGATGCAATCACCTGCGGGAATTAATTTCATCTACTTCTTTCAGAATAAGTTTCCACAGGCCTCTCTTCGATAGCTGTGTTTAAAAACACAGTATGAATAGTGATTATTTCCTTGTCTAGCTCTGAGATCACTGTGCTTTCCACGCTTCATAATAGTAAGTGATTTATCTGTTCTATAGCTTGCTTTCTTGGATTCCCTCCCAGGTCATGTTGAAATGGGCATTATCAGATTTTCCCAGTCTCTGTTTTCTTTGCTATTAGAGAAATGGAACTGAAATACCCACAGCTTTCTTTTCAGACACTTCTCAACCAATTGACTTCATTCCTATCATAAAAAAAAATTAATAAATAAGTCTATGTTCTTTCAGTCTTGCATACAACTCTGAGATCTTTTCCCTCCCTTGAATTTTGGAGTAAATGAAAGCAGACAGGGACCAACACAGGCTTTTGTTAAGATTACAGACAAATTATGTACATTATGAATGACAAACAGAAAAATAAAGAATAAAAATTCCGCCTACAAATACATTGGACTGGGGAGAAGAAAAGCCCTAAATTTAAGAATTCCATTGGTCAGACCCTTAACTACAGGTACTTTTAAAACTTTTGGCCAAACGCTTAGGTATTCAAAGGAGATCTAGAATGGAGTTTGTAGGGAGACCAAAGGAAAAGTGGATTGCTTTTCCCGTAAGAGAATGAGACACTTGTTGGTTTTATTTTTACTATTTTAAATCTTAGAAAGCAGCTGTACATAAATGAAAATAATGGTCTTTCAACAAACTTTAGAAAAACAGGTAATGAGCCAGATTTGGCCTATGGGTCATAGTTTACTAGCCTCTGATCTAGTTCTTGAAGCCAATAAATTCTCCCCCATTCTTGACATGTTTTTTTTTTTCTTTTTTGCTTGAGCTAAATCAAGTCAGGATACTGAGTGAAACTCTATTTCAGTAGAACTGGTTTCCTTTGTATTGCAATTAGAAACATTAATGTGAGGTGTCCTCATCATACTGCCAAGGGATCTGAAATACAAAAAAGGTTAAGAACCTCTGAGTAACACACCAAAGTGTAAAAATGAGTGCTCTGTATATACACTTCTCAGGAACCAACTATTCCTGAGAGATTATATGTGATGAAATTACAAATAGGTTATTAAAAGTTGGGGAGGTTTAACAGAAACCATAAGACATGAAAACAAGATCAGTGAGAGAGTAGCATCCATCCTCTCCTTGGTGCTATCATTAGAACATCAGCAGAACAGGATGGGTCCAGGGCTAAGCCCAAGTGGCATTTCTCATGGTAAAGCATGATTTTATTCTGACTGAGAGTCAGCTTGGGAGCAGGAACTCATATGGATTCTGTTAAGCGCTGAGCCCTGGGCTTGAATCCCACGTTTATCTCTAGGTAGCTGTGGGTCCTGGGACTACCTACTTGATTTCTGTCTCAATTTCCATCTCTGTCAAACGTCACACAGCTCGTAAGGATAACAAAGGACAAAATGCAGTTAAAGAAGGGCAGGCACTTCTCTTGCTCTCCTTTTCGCTGTGGTTATTGGTTTCCTAGTGACTACTGAAAACAAAAGGCAGGAGCATTCCACAAATGTGTAGAAGCACACAGCTTCTCATTTCACATTTCAGGTTTTTATTAAGCAAACTGATAAGACTTATATTCTGTAATTGGTACGTGTTCTTCTTTTTGCCTAATGACACTAATCTGTTTTTATCTGAGTCATTTAACCACGTTTCATGATTAGCACAGGCAAGGTTTTAGGGATTTAAATCATTTGTTTGATGTTTTCGCTTTTAGGCATGTTTGATTATTTATTAAAATCGATAAAATCAGCTGTGTCAACTAGTTATTAAAACTATAATTCTTTTATTGGCTAATACCAGGAGGGCTGAAGCAAGTGAAAAACTAAAACATTACATGAATTCTTGATTACAAAGCCAAGCTTCTATAGGGGTGGCCTACATACTTTGCATTAACTGCAGCCTGTTTAGAACAAGTCTGTTCTATCTTTAGTCCATAAGGAAAGGACCAAGTGGGTAAGCATATGCGCGACTCATGTTCTAATTTATGCTTTAAAATAAATACAAGTTTGAAAGAAGCAATGTGTTCTGGTCTTTAGAAAAGAAATATGAAATACTTGCCAAGGGAGACTGGTGAATAGTATCCAAAGATGGCTTCCATCAATCCCTTCTCCCCACTTACAGGCACATCACTCCAACCATCAAGAGGTGGATTCTATCTCCCCTTCCCTGAATCGGCACCTGCCCTGTGATCTACTTTGACCAGTGGAATATAGTGGAAGTGACACTTGACCAGCTTTGTTCAAGGTCTTCAAGAAACCTTTAAGAGCCTCCACTTTCAATGTAGGGAGCCAGATGCCAAGCTCTAAAGATGCTTAGGCCAGAATACTAAACGACGAGACACCACATGGAGAGAGAAGGGACACATGGGGAAACAGAGAGAGGCAAAGCCAGACAAGGCAGTGATATCTTCTGTACCTTTTGGCCCAGCCCACCCCATATGGACAGAAGAACTGCTCAGACGAGCTCTACCGGAATTCCTGATGCAAATACTGCAAAAGATAATTAATCATGATTGTTTTAAGCCACTAAGTTCTGGGTTGCTCGGTTACCCAAAAATAGATAACTTAAATGAAGGCAGAAGGGATAAGGGAATGAACACAACTTTTGATCTAAGTGCTCAAAATAAAATATCTAGTTGAATGAGAATCCCAGGAGTTTTTACTTACCTGGGATTATCTCAACCCTTCAAAGTTACCTCAAATGAAAGCTCCTCTTAGGAAACATTGCTAGGAAGAGAGAGAAATGCCCGAAGTGTCAATACAGTTGAGGAAAAGATGTTGGTCCAGGAGTTGGTCCAGGTCCAGTGGAGTCCAGGTTCACTCCAGATCAGAGTGACTAGCAAGAATAATTAGTAGTATTAATAATGTGCTTGTTCATATAAAGAGCTAATTTATTATCCATCAGTTCAGTTCAGTTCAGTTGCTCAGTCGTGTCTGACTCTCTGTGACCCCATGAATCGCAGCACAACAGGCCTCCCTGTCCATCACCAACTCCCGGAGTTCACTCAGACTCACATCCATCGAGTCAGTGATGCCATCCAGCCATCTCATCCTCTGTCGTCCCCTTCTCCTCCTGCCCTCAATCCCTCCCAGCACCAGAGTCTTTCCCAGTGAGTCAACTCTTCGCATGAGGTGGCCAAAGTACTGGAGTTTCAGCTTTAGCATCATTCCTTCCAAAGAAATCCCAGGGCCGATCTCCTTCAAAATGGACTGGTTGGATCTCCTTGCTGTCCAAGGGACTCTCAATTATTATCCATAGGCAGCACTTAGATGAGTTTGTTTCTTTGTGTGTGAACAAGAAGCAGATAAGTTACCAAAAGCATACCTCATACTTTAACGTCAGTTATGTAAATAATGTAGGCTCTACTCATCTCAGAGTAGGGAAAAATGCACTTAACCTTTTAAGAAATTAAGTACCTAAGAAAAGAAAAAGGTAATAAATATATAAAACATATGCAAATTAAAACAGTATAATACCACTATCACCTGTCAAACTGACAAATTAAAAAAACTTAATTCCCAATGACTAAATAATATATTAAAGAGGGTTCTTTAAGTAGAAGAAAGATCATCCCAGATGAAACAACAAGATGCAGAAAAGAGTAAAAAGCAACAAAAACAGTAAATATGTGGATATGTCAAAATGGATATTAAAGTTACAAAACAATAACACTCATGTTTCATTTGCTTTTGCAGTATATAAAATTTAAGTGCATGATGTCATATTAGTCAACAGAGGGTAAATAACAGCAAAGTGGTTAACATTAAAGTCCTCAGAATATCCATTAAGAGGTTTAAAAATAGTAGTATTTGACTTTGGTAAGCCAAAGAATATGAGTAAAACTCTAACTCCCGGAGAAAAATAAGAGACATTTAAGAACTCTTTAGTTTAATTCATCTAATATAACACCAAAAAATAAAGGGAAAAGAAGAAAGAACAGGGTGAACAAAATTATAGAAAACAGTCTGCAATATATCAACAACTATATTAAATATATATGTACTAAATGCTTCATTTAAATGACAAAGACCACTCAACTGGATGAAAAAAAAAAAAACCCACTAAATCCAAGCTGTTTACAAGGTATAAATAAAAAGGGTTGAAAGCAAAGGATTTTAAGGGAAAGAAAATGTTAGGCCATACAAACTAAAAGCAAGAAAGTTGTGAAGTAACATAAAATAAATTTTAAGTCAAAAACACTACTAGAGTTGAAGAGGGACAATTTAAATCATAAATATTTAACTGACTGGGAAAATATAAACATTTTAAATCTCCGCAACTGATGGGGCTCAGGGCAAGTTGCCTCAAAATATACAAAGGTTGCATACTGATTACTTTGAATTAAATTTACTTAAGAAACAGTTAGTACAAGAAGAACCCCCTGACCCTCCTTTGTTCCCCTGAAAGCAAGAAATCCAGCTTTCACAGGGAAGTACTGTCCCTATGCTAGGAGCATGGAGGGCATCCTCATTCTCCTGCTGAGATGGAGAATACAAAACCAAGAAAGTGTATAAGCTGAAGTTGTTCCTTCATTATTTTGCTATGCCAACTGAAACCCCTTCGTCTTCACAAATCCTCATAAATATGATTCGTGGTCTAAAAAGGAATACAGACAGACTATTTTGGTCTTAGGATCTATACCTATCAGACCTCTATACTTACAATATTAACTTTTTTTTCTCCTGTTAATATATCTTAAATAAACTTGCAAACTCCAGGAGATAATGAAGGACAAAGAAGCCTGGTGTGCTGTAGGCCATGGGGTCACAGTGAGTCGGACATGACTGAGCAACTGAACAATAACATATAAGCTTGATTATTATATCAGCTAAAAGAATTTAGAAGGGTAGGGGAATATTTTTGCTTTCTTTACATATCTAACAACTGAACTTCAAAATATACGAAGCAAAAACTGACAGAATAAGAAGAAATAAACCCATAATCATAGTAGGAAATTTTAACATATTAATATATTTCTCTATTACTCACAGATCAAGTCAACAAAATCAGTAAGCATGTAGAAGGTTTGAAGAGCACAATTACCAAACTCAATTTAAAGAGAGTACAAAGAATACTGCCCTGAAATAGAGAAGACATTCCTCAAAGATACACATAAATGTAACCACAATCAATCACGTACCGGTCCTTGAGGCAAGTCCCAGCAAATTTCAAAGGGTTGAAACTATACAGAATATGTTCTGTCACCACTAGCAATTAAATTAGAAATCAGAGAAACAAAAAGTTAAGTAGAAAATCTCATATATTGGGAATTTAAGAAATATATGTAGTGGCCTCTATTTCCAGCTATCATGGAATTGCTTGTTGGTAACAATTCTCTTTAAAAACACCCCTAAAGTCCAGGCAAAAAAAAAAAAAAAACACACGCACACACAAAACAATGAGTAAATGTAATTCTACCACCATGAGTGAGAAAACTGTAAGTGATTTGGCAGCTGGCTTTTTTTGTGTGTTTATATTTATTTTCCAAGTTTCATAAACTCAGCAAGAATAACTTTTTTGATACTCATTAAGAATAACCTTTTCACTTAGCAACCACAGAGAGTTACTACAAATAAAGCATAACTACATTTTTTCCATTATTTACGTTCTCTGTCAGTAGTTAAAATAGAACGATTATTCTCACATAAGGGCCTTAGATACCGTTTCATGCTATTAAAATTGTACACATCCTTTGAACCAACAGTTTCATTTATGGAAATTTACCTTCTAAAGTATATTCACACATCTGTCTAAACACAGGTAAACAAGAACATATATTGTGTATAGATGTATATTCTAGACCATTTGTTGTTGGGATACTAGAAACAAGGTCCACGAGGGGATTGTCAAATAATGGTAATACATGGATATAGACATCTTTCAGAAATTAAAGGATGATCTGTATATGCCGATGGACTGTATGCCTTTGATTAAACATCTTTGGTTCAAGCAGCAGAAATCAAATCTGGAGTACTCGAGCAAAAACGAAATGAACTGGAACATTATGAGTTGGTCCATAGTACGGCCCAGAGGCTGGAGAGCAGAAGAGGAACTGGCAACCGCAGACCACTCAGCACCTCAGGTATCACTCCATCATCCTCTCTGGGTGCTGGCAGTGGCCTTCACATGATTTAATCCTTTAGTCACTCTGGTTGAGATTCACTTTAAAAAGGGAGAGCGAGCTTAGGTTGCATACCTCACCCTTGGCTACCATGGAAGACAAAGGACTTCATTTGCATTCCCACGTGTGCAAAAGGAGAAAGAGGTGATGCCACAAAGTCAGATTAGGGAGCTATTTGGAAAGGCAAAAAAATGATGTACAGTTAAAAAAAAAAAAGTCTTCTACATAATGTGACAGGAATAAAACAAAGGTACGTACGTAGTAAGTCACCATTTGTATTTTTTTTAATGAGAGAATATATATTACAGATATATGTGCAGAAGGTATTCTTAAAAACAAGCAAACAAACAAAATTAAAACCCCACTAGAAACAGCATAGCATCTGCATCTCTCATTAGGGCCCTCAGTTCAATAAGAATAAAACCGTCCTCGGCTGTATTTTCAACAACACACCACAAGGCTCACAATAAAAAGTTGCAGAGTGAATACAAGAATGTAGTTCAAAGCAAGAGAAGAGGGGATCTGGGGGCAGGGGGAGAGAGAGAGAGAGAATGACTTTTCACACGCTAATTTTTAAAAGTCAAGTTTCTGTAGTCCTTTCACAGAAAAGAGGGTAAACAGAATTAGTAATTACAATATACACATCTTTTTATTTGAAAATGCCTTACTCTGGAAGCTTGGGAATTGTTGCAATGGATGGTCAGCCGCGCCCACATCTCACTGTACATGCCCAGTGAGAGTCGAGCAGAAAAGGCCACATTGTCCAATGGAACGCACCAGCTTCAGCAGGGGCGGCGCCCCGCCCCTGCACAGCACACAGGACAACTCACCCCTCCTGGGCCTCAGGAAAGAATGACTGTGCAAAGATAAACAGTCAAGGGTTATTTGGTCATCACACTGGGGCTCCAGCTCTCTGGAAGTCTGCACTGATAGCAAAAACATTGCTGACTGTCTAAATAATTTGAATGATATTAGGAAAGAGACTCTGAAAAGAGGAAAACAATGGCTTGACAGTGGAACAGAATTTTGTGGGCTGAGATGATTGTGGAAGCAAACAATGGTGATATTGTCCTTCTGGTGTTATTGTTGTGCGACGCCGTAATTTATGGATGAAGTGGGATCGCAAACAAAATAAACAGACGTGAATTTGTTAACTAATACAGTAAGCATAGAACATTCTGCTATGTGAGAAGAGAAATGAGAATGTTTTCTATACCTCTGCTATCTGCTAAACAGAAATATGTTTATATTTGGCATAAAGTCTTGCTTTCCATTGTTTTCGCTAGCTTTTCAAGAATATCTTTTTTCATTTAATCTTGAAAACAGATATAAAATGTGGGTGAAAGAGGCATACTGTCAACATGTATCACTATACAATTATTTTATAGTTCGACAACTTAAAAAAAAAAGAGTGCATTTTACCAGCCAGAGAAAAATCTTCTGTAGAAGTGTTAACTAATTTACTCTCTTCTTTGAAAATGTAATGCCTCTCTAATCAGATACTAAGGTAATGTGAGAGCAATAACAACAATAACTATTTCTCTGTCACAAGTAGTTCATGATGTTCTGTTGAACAATTTAGCTTCAATTACACATAGAAAAGAGGCACCATGTCTCTCTGAACTATAAAAAGTAGGTTTATAGCTCAGTAAGCACGGTTAGTGAAAAATTATCATTATTATTAGAAATTATTATTATTATCCATTATTACCCATGGAATTCTTAGATTAACCTTTAATAAACTGGACAGGAGACAAATTATGTACCTTACATATCAATGCTGGGAATACTGCCTGGCACATGGTAAGGAGCAGATATTTGTTGAATGAGTAAATATTTGATTTTTCTATGAGCAAGGTATTGTTCTAAGTTGGGGATACATTTGTCAAAGACAAAACTAAGTCTGAGACAAAATTCACAAAGAGTATTTATTCATAAACTTGAAAGGGAACTTACAGGCTGTCACTTTCATTTTAGCAGGGATTCAAGGGTGCTAGAAAGGAGAGGAAGTTACGTTGCACAAGAAAGGAAAGTCTAAGACAGCCTCTGATGGACAATGGTTCTATTAATACTAAGATGGGATTTTCAAAGCCCTGGTTTGGCCACCATTGGCCAAGTAAGCAACATGGGGACACTTGTTAAATAGATGCCAGGGGCAGAGAGTTTTCCATGCCAGTAATTTTCTGGCACATAAGGTATTCAAAGTCGTATGCTATTAATAGTCAAAATGATCATGGTGATCTTGTATGAGAAGCTGCCTACAACCTGGGTCCTCTCTCTCTCTCTCACACACACACACAAATTTTGTCTCTACACAGGCAAAACAAAAAACATAAAACTCCTAAAAAAAAATCTAAAAATAAATAAAATAAGACATCAACTTTAAAATGGAAAATACCACTATCACCCCCAAATCCTAAATGCAATAAAAGAATAATATCTCTTGAATTGTTCCTGAGAATTCACCTGATAGAAGCAAACTTGCTTTTTTATTCAAACCTTATTCAATCACAGATATGGTCTCAAGACAAACAAATTCTATTTTTTCCGGAAATTTACATCATGTCAGTGAAACATTTTCCTGAAGACAGTAGAGCCTGCTTTCCATAGGTGTTATCATGTTTACTGTGCAAAATAACCACCTTTAAAAAAAAAAAGCTTGCAAACATGATTTAGAAGCTAACCACAAGGATTCTCAACCTTTGAATGCCTATGTCTTTATTTATTAATTTATGAAAATGCATGGGGAGGGCAGTATTAGTGACCATGGGAAATTTTAAGAAATTAAATAGACCTCTGGCTTGGTTCCCAGAAAAAAAAAGTCAGTCCCTGCACAGAAAACCAGGCGAAAGATAAAAAAGATTCCATTATATCTATAATACAATCTTCTTATGGCTTTAGTACAAGTTTCTTCTCTGCTAACAGAAGTCCCTGCAGAAGGTTTAAACAATCCCAACAATTTCATTATGTGAGCGTAGCTAAATCCAATAAAGTAAAAAGGCCTACAGAGCCTTCCCATATGCTCAATTCCAGACCTTTTCCTTCTCTGGGAGTCAGAGAACTCACTGGCTGGAAACTGATTCTCTCCCGATTGCCCAGAGCACAAATCTTGCTTTGTTGACATCAACGCGAGCTCTCCCGAGGACACACAAAGAAAAGAAGAAGCTATTAGAATTTCTCGTGACCCTGCTCCGAGCCAAATCCAGCTTGGCTTAAATGAATGAAAATGCTTGTTACGTGGCCCAAGAAGCTACTTTGTCCATTTGAAAATTAATTAGACCGTAGCTAGATGAACAACCGTAAGATGCTTTCACAATGTTCGTAGATGGATGACCTTGGCAGAGTTCCCGATTTTAACAAGTTTACCCTAAAGCAAAAACATGGCCTTTTGGCTGAGCTAGTGCCTACAATTATAATGCTTTCCTGAGTGGTAGCCAAGCGCTCAGCACAATCCCATCAAAAAAGGAAGTTAAGAAGAAAGCAGTTAAAACTTTCACATGCAGTTGTAATAGAAGATATTCTTGAAGGAAATTTTATGTCTCTACAAGCCAATTTAGTTACCCATTTCACAGCTGGACTGGGAGAAAATGTTAAAATCTTGTACATACCATGATCCACTCTCGATTAAGACTCCTCGAGGGTAGAGATTCCGTTGCTCCTTGTGGTGCTTTAAGTACAGAGGGACCACAGGATTGGTGGATTGACTGAAAGAATAAAACACAGACCCACAAGTTAATATGTTTTTCAAACTTCGAGTTGAGGGTGTTCCTGAATGGCTACGGATCACCTTTGGGTGTAAGATTCTGATCCACTCCACTCACAAAGATAGTAACAGTTACTTTATAAAGTAATCTACATTGAGGAAGGTCTTTAATAAATATTAGGTATGACAATATAGAATAGCAAGGAGAGATAAGAAAGCCTTCCTCAGCGATCAAAGCAAAGAAATAGAGGAAAACAACAGAATGGGAAAGACTAGAGATCTCTTCAAGAAAATTAGAGATACCAAGGGAATATTTCATGCAAAGATGGGCTCAATAAAGGACAGAAATGGTATGCACCTAACAGAAACAGAAGGTATTAAGAAGAGGTGGCAAGAATACACAGAGGAACTGTACAAAAAGATCTTCACAACCCAGATAATCATGATGGTGTGATCACTGACCTAGAGCCAGACATCCTGGAATGTGAAGTCAAGTGGGCCTTAGGAAGCATCACTAAGAACAAAGCTAGTGGAGGTGATGGAATTCCAGTTGAGCTATTTCAAATCCTAAAAGATGACGCTGTGAAAGTGCTACACTCAATATGCCAGCAAATTTGGAAAACTCAGCAGTGGCCACAGGACTGGAAAAGGTCAGTTTTTATTCCAATCCCAAAGAAAGGCAATGCCAAAGAATGCTCAAACTACCACACAATTGCACTCATCTCACATGCTAGTAAAGTAATGCTCAAAATTCTCCAAGCCAGGCTTCAGCAATACATGAATCTGAACTCCTGATGTTCAAGTTGGTTTTAGAAAAAGCAGAGGAACCAGAGATCAAATTGCCAACATCCGCTGGATCATTGAAAAAGCAAGAAAGTTCCAGAAAAACATCAATTTCTACTTTGACTATGCCAAAGCCTTTGACTGTGTGGATCACAATAAACTGTGGAAAATTCTTCAAGAGATGGGAATACCAAACCACCTGACCTGCCTCTTGAGAAACCTGTATGCAAGTCAGGAAGCAACAGAACTGGACATGGAACAACAGACTGGTTCCAAATAGGAAAAGGCTGTATATTGTCACCCTACTGATTTAACTTATATGCAAAGTACATCGTGAAAAACGCTGGGCTGGAAGAAGCACAAGCTGGAGTAAAGATTGCTGAGAGGATTATCAATAACTTCAGATATGCAGATGACACCACCCTTATGGCAGAAAGCGAAAACTAAAGAGCCTCTTGATGAAGATGAAAGAGGAGAGTGAAAAAGTTGGCTTAAAGCTCAACATTCAGAAAACTAAGATCATGGCATCCAGTCCCATCACTTCATGGCAAATAGATGGGGAAACAGTGGAAACAGTGGCTGACCTTATTTTTTGGGGCTCCAAAATCACTGCAGATGGTGCTTGCAACCATGAAATTAAAAGACGCTTACTCCTTGGAAGGAAAGTTATGACTAACCTAGATAGCATATTGAAAAGCAGAGACATTACTTTGTCAACAAAGGTCCATCTCATCAAGGCTATGGTTTTTCCAGTAGCTGTGTATGGATGTGAGAGTTGGACTATAAAGAAAGCCAAGCACCGAAGGATTGATGCTTTTGAACCATGGTGTTGGAGAAGACTCTTGAGAGTCCCTTGGACTGCAAGGAGACCCAACCAGTCCCTCCTAAAGGAGATCAATCCTGAGTGTTCATTGGAATGACTGATGTAGATGCTGAAACTCCAATACTTTGGCCACCTGACATGAAGAACTGACTCATTTGAAAAGACCCTGATGCTGGGAAAGATTGAAGGTGGGAGGAGAAGGGGACAACAGAGGATGAGATGGTTGGATGGCATCACCAACTCAATGGACATGGGTTTTGGTAAACTCTGGGAGTTGGTGATCAGAGAAGGCAATGGCACGCCACTCCAGTATTCTTGCCTGGAAAATCCCATGGGCGGAGGAGCCTGGTAGGCTGCAGTCCATGGGGTCGCTAAGAGTCGGATATGACTGAGCAATTTCCCTTTCACTTTTCACTTTCATGCATTGGAGAAGGAAATGGCAACCCACTCCAGTGTTCTTGCCTGGAGAATCCCAGGGACGGGGGAGCCTGGTGGGTTGCCGTCTGTGGGGTCGCACAGAGTCGGACACGACTGAAGTGACTTAGCAGCAGCAGCAGCAGCAGGGAGTTGGTGATGGACAGGGAGGCCTGGCATGCTGTGGTTCATGGGGTCACAAAGAGTTGGACACGACTGAGTGACTGAACTGTACTGCACTGATGACAGTATAACTGATGCTGAACTGTCTGCAACGCAGATTTGAGGACAGAGATTATATGAGGTGGACAAATTGTGTGGAAATAAAATTCCCCACTGTTCACAGAAGCAATATTTACAACAGTCAAGACATGGAAGCAACCTAAATATCCATCAACAAGATTGGATTAAGAAGATATGGTGCATATATACAATGGAATATTACTTTTCCATAAAAAGAGTATAATACTGCCATATGCAATAACATGGATACAGCTAGAGAATATTATGCTTAGTGAAATAAGTCAGAGAAAGGCAAATACTATACAGTATAACTTATATGTGGAATCTAAAATAATATAAATGAATGTATATACAAAACAGTAACAGACTTAGAGAGTAAAAAATAAACTTGTTGTTACCAAAGGGAGGGAGAAATTAGAAGTATGGGATTAATAGACATAAACTACTATATAAAGTAGATAAGCAACAAGGATGTGATGTAAACCACAGGGAATTATACCCACTATATCACAATAAGCTATAATGGAATATCACCTGCAAAAATACTGAATCACTATGAAGTGCTTGTGAAACTAACACAATACTGTAAATCAACTATATTTCAATTTTTTAAAAAATTCCAGAAACTATAAAAATTACAGACATTTTGAAAAGTTTGCCCAAACCACTTTTTATTAATTCATTTATTTTTTATTGAAGGATAATTGCTTTACAGAATTTTGCTGTTTCTGTCAAACCTCAGCATGAATCAGCCATAGGTATACATATATCCCCTCCCTTTTGAAGCTCCCTCCCGTCTCCCTCCCTATCCTACCCCTCTAGGCTGGCAGAGCCCCTGTTTGAGTTTCCTGAGCCATACAGCAAATTCCCATTCTTTATTGATAAAAAGGCTCGAAAGTTGACTGCCCTCATGATAGCCGACTGGGACAAGAACAGACCTTTGACCCTGATGGAGCCAGTTTACTGGCCTATGCTGACCAATCATGTTCTTCCTCTGGCTTCACTCCATCTCCTGCGTGCATGGTTTCTCTTTCTGAGGCACACAGTGGAACATCTTCAGGCATAAAGATGATGAAACAGAGGCACAAGGTGGCCTGGGTGGAGGAGAATGGTTCAGGTGTCGAGAGAAGAACAGAGATAAGAGACCATGCCAGCTTTAATTTCTTGAGATAGAGGAAAATTATAAAAACTTAAGAAAAAAAACAATGAAGCAGGCCACAAGACTCCTGAAGGAATCTTTCCTCTGGCTCACCCCCACGACGAATTTATATAGTTTAAGTGCACAAACAATTAAATGCACTGTTTGGGATTTTCCTAATGTAGCTCATTGTTGTAGGACAACTCTTCCTGCCCCCCCCCCCCAATTCCAGAGCTCTTCTGTGTCCTCTGTGACTTAATAATTACCACCATCATCACTCTATTCACTCCCTCCAAAAGAAAGTTATGTAGATCTGGGCTCTGGAAAAATCTAATACATTCAGAAATCTTTAGGTTGTACAGTTCCACAGATATCAGGGAATGAGTGACTCTGGTAAAAGTGTGTTGAAATGCAAGTATTAGTCTCTGAATCGTGTTTGACCCTTTGCGACCCCATGCACTGTAATCTACCAGACTCCGGCAATAACACTGAAGTGGGTAGACAGTTCCTTCTCCAGAGGATCTTCTTGACCCAGGGGTCAAACTCTGGTCTCCTGCATTGCAGTTGGATTCTTTACCATGTGAGTCACCAGGGAAGAGGGATATTAAATACTTCCTCTTGGTGCTCCCAAATTAGAGACTGAATAGAGTTAAAGACCCACTGAGTAGTTAGAAACATCACACTGTTTCCTTCCCCACGGGACGAGGAAAGCCACTTGGCTTCTCCAGGATAAAATATTTCCTAAGTTAAACAGCAGGATTGGCCACTTTTACGTTATCACAGGAGGTTACCCTTGCTAGCAAGTGAGTAATTTGGCATCCTTAAGGCAAACTGACTACTCTGGATTTGCAGAGATGTCTTCTATCACTTCCCTGGTAGCTCAGACGCTAAAAAAATCTGTCTGCAATGTAGGAGACCGGGATTCGATCCCAGGGTCGGGAAGATTCCCTGGAGAAAGAAAGGGCAACACACTTCAGTATTCTTGCCTGGAGAATTCCACAGACAGAGGAGCCTGGAGGGGTCACAGAGTCGGACACGACTGAACGACTAACACTTCACCTTCTTTCCTCTGTCACTTCAGGGAAGTCCCCTCATAGGCTCACGTGTGTCAGATTCTGCCCCCCTGCTTTCTGCCAATGGTTTGAGTGTTTCCACCCTCCACCCAAACAACCAAAACTCTCACAGAATATCCAACAAGTATTTAGAACTGTGGATGGCTTCGAGACTCTATGTTCTGTCTCTTTCTCTTCCATTTAGAGGGGAAGTGATCTACAGGATCACTTTCAAAAGGTGGACTGACCAACAAAGAACCCAGAGGAGGCAACACAGAGACCCCCCAGGATGGCTAAAGTGGGTCCTGTAACAAGCTTGGAAGAATAAACAGAAAGCCTGGTCTGACAAATACGCAAACAGGCCCATCACAGGCAAAGTAAAATGTTGACTATAAAAGCACAAATCAGCAGTAATACTAACAGCAATTTCTATTTTCCCGCGATGCTTCATAGTTCTCAAAGCACTTGGAATACCTTATCACAGCTAAATAGGCAGTTTGCTGTTATCAAACCCAGACTGCAGATGAACCAACCGATCCTCCAAGAGGTTAATCAACTTTGC
Source organism: Bos javanicus (assembly GCF_032452875.1). Taxonomy (NCBI): domain Eukaryota; kingdom Metazoa; phylum Chordata; class Mammalia; order Artiodactyla; family Bovidae; genus Bos; species Bos javanicus. The sequence continues at coordinate 31,629,400 of NC_083889.1, forward strand.
CGGAAGCACAAGGTATAATTGTGGATAAGAGCACCTGCTGTAGAGACAAAGAGACTTGAGTTGGAATCTTGGTTCCCACTGTTTATTAGGTGCATGAGAAGACTGGGACAAGTAGTTAAATCTCACCATACCTCAATTTATTTATCTGTAAAATTGAACCGACTTATGACAACTAAGCACTGTTCTAAAAGTTACATTACAGATACAATAAACATTCTCCCCAAACTCCTGTAAGATAGAAACCCCATTTTACAGTTAAGAAAACTGAGGCAAGTAAAAATTAAGTCACTTGCTTATGATTACACAGCTAGCAAGCTGCAGAAGTGGGAATCACACCCAGGCCCAGCTTCTCATGATGATACACTACTGCTGTATGTCTTCCAAATCTCTCTCATTAGCTGGGTGAAAAGTTAATGGCCTCACAAGACTGCTGTGTATGGTGTAGCAAGAGTTCAAAACATGGCAGCCATTTGTTGCTTTTTTAAAAGAACTTCTCTTATTTCCTGTCTGTCACTATAGAATGGAGGCTCTTTAAGGGCTGCTGCTGCTACTGCTGCTAAGTCTCGTCAGTCGTGTCCGACTCTGTGCGACCCCATAGACGGCAGCCCACCAGGCTCCCCCGTCCCTGGGATTCTCCAGGCAAGAACACTGGAGTGGGTTGCCATTTCCTTCTCCAATGCATGAAAGTGAAAAGTGAAAGTGAAGTCACTCAGTCGTATCCGACTCTTAGTGACCCCATGGACTGCAGCCCACCAGGCTCCTCTGTCCATGGGATTCTCCAGGTGAGAGTACTGGAGTGGGGTGCCTTCTCCGTCTCTAAGAGCAGAGGTGTCCATTTTGTCCACCATGATGGCCCTAGAATATAGAACAGTGCTTGGCACAAGAGGGGCCTTGAAATTACTTTTCAAGTAAATGAAGAGTTGAAGGAATAAGGATCATATTCAGAGGTCTTTGGGGGAGTGGAATATGGAAGGAGCCAGAATAGAACATGAATTATTCTCTCTGAGCATATTTTCAAAAGTGGGTGCATTGTCAACATCTTTAAAGAAATACCATTAATATGAAAGTCAAGACTGATGAAAAGGCATCTTAGGAAATTGAGTGCAATACACAATTGAAACTTCAGAGGCCAGATCTTGAGACGGGCAGACAGGTAGGAGAGGGTTGTTTGGGGTACGCGTGCACTTGTCACCTGCTGGTGCTGCACACTCTACAGCCTCCTGCCTCCCCCCAAAACCTGGCTGTACCTTCTAGTCCAGCCACTACTCCCCAGAGTTTTGAATCTGGCTGCATCCCTGGACCCACTGAACCAACTGGGGAGCTGAATGGAACCTAAGCCTCCTGACTCCTATCTCAGTTGTCTATCACCCCTCATGACCTTAAACACCCCCAAAGGATTCCATAAATGGACGAGGATCCAAATGAAAGAACTAGATTGAAGTTAGGCAGGAAAAGTGAGAGTGTCCTTTAAATGCCAATAGGCACTGCCTTTGGCATAACAAAGGAGTTAAAACATAATTAAGATCTGAAGACCGATTGCAGGAATGTGTATGATTATTTTTATTATTTTTCCTCTTTCTATCTTCGTGATAGGATGTGATCAACCTTGGCCATGCTCCGTTGCTTAGTAGCAGACAGTTAGAGTTTTAATTATATACTAAAATAAGCTAAAGAACAGAAAACTGCTTTATGTCTAATACGTATATATCAAGAAAGGCATGTGACAGCATCTAAATTGCTTTAGTGCCTGATAAAGAGTGCCTCCGGTAGGGTTGTCATCAAAAGATCACAGACGGAGTAGGAAAGTATTATTAATAAAGCTGCTACTCTATTTATATGTCCTCCATTGTTTGTGATTCCTTGTTAGAAGCTAGAAATGAATTTTTATCTACCACTAATTTCATCAGAGTTTTTTTTTTTTTCCTAGTCAGAGGAAAAAAAAAAAAACTTTTATCAATTGCACTGCCAACCGTAGTCCTCCAAATAGAATTCTTTTCACTCCTCCAGATCTTCAATTCCCAAAATATTATATCTCACAATAAAAAACTAAAGAATTAGTCCATTCATTCTTTCAATGTTCAACAAAGTCATGTTCCAGCAGCAAACCCCAAAGGCGTTCTTGGCCCTCACAGAGATTTAAGGGAAGGGGAAGATAATAAATAAGTAAAACAATGAAAAGATAATCACAGATTCTAACAAGGGCTATAAAAGAAATAAAAGTATATTACTTAGGATTATGTTTAGCTGCAAGTGACAGAAGATTCAAAATCATTTGGCTTTAACCAAGGCTGTGATTCAGCCCAGTATGTATTTAGGTAGTTACAACAATTTTTTAACATTGGCATGTATTCAGACTGATCAGTGTCTGATTCTCTTTGGTTGATTCAGATTCATATGCTGGACAAGTTGTATATTTGTTGACTATTGATTATGGTTTAAAGAGTTTTTTCTCTCTTTCTCTCATATTAAGGAAGGTTCTTCATAATGGGTAAGGCAGCTTCATGAATTCAGCAAGGACCCAGATTTTGTTGTTCACCATTTTCAGCACCTGGTTTAGAACTCATGGCTAAACAGCAGAACAATGACTGCTTGGGTTCCAGCCATTACATCTACATGAAGAACAAAAGTGAAAAGAGAGCCATACCTCCACCACTTGAGGATAACTTAGTGTTTATCCCAATAACCAGAATATGGTTCATGGCTGCAAGGGAAGCTGGAATAGGTAGACTTCATTGTAGATAGGCAAATGCTCACCTAGATTTTAGGCAGGAATTCTACTGCTAAGAAAACAGGGAGGACTTCCCTGATGGGCTAGCTAGTGGTTAAGAATCCACTCGCCAGTGCTGGGGACATGAATTTGAACCCTCCTCCTGGCAGATTCCGCATGCCCTGGGGCAACTAAGCCCATATGCTGAAACTACTGAGCCTGTGCCCCCTAGACCCCATGCTCTGCCACAAGAGAAGCCACCACAATGAGAGAAGTCTGCATATTTCAACTAGAAAGTAGCCCCCACTTGCCATAACTAGAGAAAGCCCACATGCAACTACAAAGACTCAGTGCAGCCAAAAATCAATTAATTGCAAAAAAGAAAACAGGGAGCACAGAGGAAGACAGGTAAGTAGACATTGCCACGCAGAGTGATGTGACACAGGGTGACTGATGCACAGAGTGCTGCTTTCAACAGTGTAGTCAAACAGGGGAGTCAGGAGGCAACAGCTGAGCTGAAGCCTAGGGCATGCAAGTGACCCTGTCAAGTGCATCAGAGGCAAAGGACTCCAGGCAACAACAACGTCTTATTTCAAAACAGATCAATAGATTTTTACCTCATTTTATAAGTAATCTTATGCAACTACTACGTTTTCCTGAGCTGCCTGAAAATCCGTTTTCTTCCCTAATTCTTAGCTGTCCAAATCTCAAAGCACGTTACATGATAGCTGAGGTTATTGCAACAGACAACTACTGTCACCTGTAATTCTGAACCTGGGAGGAAGATAGCTGAGAAGATATTTAGCAGCAAAATACTACTTGATATATTATTTAGGGGTGCTTTAGCCAGGGTGGGCGTGCGGTGGCCAAGCCAAACAAAATGTGCATGTAGTATGTCTTAGAAACCACCATGAGTGGTGTAAATATCATGTTAGATTCAGACAAAGCCACTTACAAATTAGGGTATTAAATCACAACTCACATCACAATAACATGATTTGGTTTGGTGTTCACTGGAATAGAACTGATCGTATGGAACTAATGTGATGTTTTGTGCAACTGTCACATTCGTTATGCATTTGTTACGTGATTTTCGTGGGTGCCAGAATGTAATTCATTGGAATAAACAGAAAAGCCTCATGGCATGAAAGCCTAAAGCTATAAAGGGGAATCTGCCTTCCCATCCTATAATTAAGGTGATATCACACCGAGTGCATTTTCTTAATGAATATCTTACACTGACATCAAAGAGAAAAAAAGAAATTGGTGATAACTGTTTATTTCTGTAGATTTCATGTGAACAAAGATCATTATAAAGCCAATGAATTTCATCTAAATTTATCTTCCAATGCAATGGCACTTCCCAGGTGGCTCAGTGATAATGAATTCACCTGCCAGTGCAGGAGATATGGGTCTATCCCTGGGTTGGGAAGATCCCCTGGAGCAGGAAATAGCAACCCACTCCAGTGTTCTTGGGAAAATCCCATGGACAGAGGAGCCTGGTGGGCTACAGTCCATGGAGTTGCACAAGAGTCAGTCATGACTTAGTGACTAAACAACATCTTCCAATGGCAAAGTGTTGCCTACTACAGAAAACAGAGATAGGGTGTATGGAGATGGATGCATATGGATGTGTGTGTTTTAAGACTTCTTCTTGAGTCTGCTGACCCATCCACAGAAGAGGGGAATTGCCATTATTACACGTTTGGAGGAAGAAGCTCTAAGAATATACTTTTTCTAAATTGACCAGATTCCCTACACATCTTTATGTATCTACATGTCTATGGAATCAAGAAATCATCTGTTCCAAAGCTGTGAGGATGCGAGGCTCATTTTCAAGAGCAAAGACTATGTCCTTTTTAACCTCTGTAACTTCAACACCTGACACAATGTTTGACATAGAGTGGTTGCTCAGTAAGGTTTAAATGAATGAATGGTAACTCTCCTTCACAATTTTCACATACTCTATAGCTCTTTTAAGTCCTTGCCAAAATCCAATCTGACAAAAATCCAATATATAATAAAATTCCAAGACCATGGAAATTAGAATTGATCATTGAGAAACCAATATCATATGGTATTCTATTATACATATCCCCCTCCCTCTGGAAACCTATCTCAGTTTGAAACAGTAAATGCACACAATGACCACACAGTACTGCAGTATACACATTTAGGTGTGGGGAAAAAAACAAAACTTGTATTTGTTTTTTTTCCCCCTAAAATTAGACTTCATTGCTAATTGGAGTTTCCCATCTCTTATTAAGGAGGTGGAAGGATAATCTTTGAAGTTGGGGGTTCCATTCCTTTTCTCAAAAGGTTTTGCCTCAGATTCTAGGGACTCTTTAGAAAAGAGGCATTAGGGTAAGCAAAGCTTCAGGTCCCCCATGCCACTGTCTCTGATCCTTGGCAATGGGCCCAAGTAGGTTACTGATGAGTCATCCCTCTCAGCCTTTGCTGTAACGTCCTTCCCAACCGGTAGTTTTCTTCATTAATGCCAGGTGTTCCTATTGGGTGATAATGCTGCCTAAAGGCCCTGCTGCTGCTGCTGCTGCTGCTGCTGCTAAGTTGCTTCAGTCATGTCCGGCTCTGTGTGACCCCATAGACGGCAGCCCACCAGGCTCCCCCGTCCCTGGGATTCTCCAGGCAAGAACACTGGAGTGGGTTGCCATTTCCTTCTCCAATGCATGAAAGTGAAAAGTCAAAGTCAAGTCGCTCAGTCATGTCTGACTCTTCACAACCCCATGGACTGCAGCCTACCAGGCTCCTCCATCCATGGGATTTTCCACCTAAAGGCCCTACTCTACTTAAATGCTCCAGGAGTCTTTTTGTCCTCTACAGAATGGCTTCATCTTTAGGAACTTACCTGGGAAGACCTTCCTGCCCTCTCTGCTCTCAGATCCCACAAAACTACCTGAGATTTTTGCCATCTCCCCAGGCTGTGGTCTAAGTAACACTGCACAAGACCTGTTTCTCTAGTGTCCACCAACACCTCTGCTCCCTGACCTTTTCTTCACCCCTAACTCGGGAATCTTTTTGGAGTCCGTGAGGAGAGTGAAAAAGTTGGCTTAAAACTCAACGTTGAGAAAACGAAGATCATGGCATCTGGTCCCATCACTTCATGGCAAATAGATGGGGAAACAGTAGAAACAGTGTCAGACTTTATTTTGGGGGGCTCCAAAATCACTGCAGATGGTGACTGCAGCCATGAAATTAAAAGATGCTCACTCCTTGGAAGAAAAGTTATGACCAACCTAGATAGCATATTGAAAAGCAGAGACATTACTTTGCCAACAAAGGTCCGTCTAGTCAAGGCTATGGTTTTTCCAGTGGTCATGTATGGATGTGAGAGTTGGACTGTGAAGAAAGCTGAGTGCTGAAGAATTGATGCTTTTGAACTGTGGTGTTGGAGAAGACTCTTGAGAGTCCTTTGTACTGCAAGGAGATCCAACCAGTCCATTCTGAAGGAGATCAGCCCTGGGATTTCTTTGGAAGGAATGATGCTAAAGCTGAAACTCCAGTACTTTGGCCACCTCATGCGAAGAGTTGACTCATTGGAAAAGAGTCTGATGCTGAGAGGGATTGGGGGCAGGAGGAGAAGGGGACAACAGAGGATGAGATGGCTGGATGGCATCACCGACTAGATGGACGTGAGTCTGAGTGAACTCCGGGTGTTGGTGATGGACAGGGAGGCCTGGCGTGCTGTGATTCATGGGGTCGCAAAGAGTCGGACATGACTGAGCGACTGAACTGAACTGAAAAGAAATTTTTATATCCAAGTATTGTTTCTGTGCTGTGAAGTCTTTCCTATCTCACTATGAAGAGACTCCTCTGTTTTCCATTTTCTGAAGTAACTTCCCTCTGCAGGGTCCATGAACACAGAATAATCAAGTTTCGTGAACTTGTGGAGACATAAAGGAGGAGGTTATAATATAGAGGGAACGCTTGGGTTAGTATGATATGAAAATATGATTCTACCCAGTAAGTTCTCTGTGGGGACATGGAACTGGAGCAAAGAAAGGAAGTGAGAGCCAGGGGATGGGGATGGGCAGTAACAGGAAACGCTGCCAGGGCTGTGGAAGCACCAAGTGAAGGTTAGCAGAGATGCCTCAGGGCCCAAATTCAAGGGGTTTAGGAGTAGTTAAATCCTAATCCACGAAGACCCAGCAATCAAGGAAGACCTAGAAACCAGAAGGCAGAAGCACTCCGGTAACAAGTGCTTAATGATGAAACAGAGCCAAATTTATAAGAGGAAAGTTTTTTTTTTAAAAAAAAGGAAAAAGACTTCAACTCTTTGACATTTCTCCCATCCAGAAGGGCATCCATGTCCCCTCCTCCTCCGAAATCAGAGAGGGCCAGTGATTGCTCTGATCAGTAGAGAAGCGGAAGTAATGCCTTCGGACCTGTGAAGCCAGGTCTTAAAGCCATGCAGCTGCCGTCTGGGTTTTGTGAAACACCGGCTCTTGGCTTCCTTCCTCTCAGACACCAGCCACCAAGCTAAGCAAAACCCAAGCCACATGGAAAGCCCACGTGTAGGCACTGTGGTCAACAGCCTCAGTCGAGCCAAGTTTTTGAATCATCTCGGCTCGGGCGCCAGACTTGGGAGCCAAGAAACCTCTGGAGGAGTCTAGCCCTCAGCTGCTGCGTCATGGCCAGCTGTCGACATCCTCCCAGCTGCGGCCCCAGACATCATGGAGCAGAGATAACACCAACCATGCCAGCTAGGTCCTGTCCAAGTTCCTGACCCGCAGAAGCCATGAGTATAATAGCATGTCTTTTGTTTTATGCCATGATTTCAGGTGGGTTTGTTATGCAACAAAAGATAAGTAGAAGAGTTGGGAAACAGAAACGAGAAAAGCAAGGCAGTGGGCTGGAACTGCTCATTGCTAGATTGGAAGGTTGGTCCAAGAAAAAAATTAGCCTCTAGTACACAGTAAGAGCTGACATCTGAACGTTAGTCTGTGGTAAGTGTTTCTGACATGTATTCATTAATTTAGCCTCACCACTGTCTGAGGTAAGGAATATTATTTATGGACATTTTACAGTCAAAGAAAGATAGGTAGAGACATGTTAGATTTCTGGCCCAAGGTTATACGATTTTATGTGGAGAGTATTGAAATCAAATCCACTGGTGTGGCTTGTGTGGAACTTATGTGGTCATGCAGAAAACCGCAAACCTATTTGAGAAGATTCCGTTAGCATTTTTAACAAAAGAAAACGAACAACTGGTCTTTTCCCTCAAGGAATTCTACTTGAAAGATAACAAGAGAAAAGAAGTTGGATGTTTTTACACTATTTCAGCTCCAAAACTTTGGCCACTTGATGCGAAGGGATAACCCATTGGAAAAGGCCCTGATGCTGGGAAAGATTGAAGGCAAAAAGAGAAGAGGGTAGCAGAGAATGACATGGTGAGATAGTATCACCAACTCAATAGACATGAATTTGAGCAAACTCCAGGAGATAGTGAAGAACAGGGAAGCTTGGTGTGCTGCAAGTCCATGGGGTCGCAAAGAGTCAGACACAACTTAGTGACTGAACAATAACAACCACTCCAAACACTATTTATGGCTAAATGCAGTTTGGGTTTTATAGATACTAAGATATATTGGCTAATAATAAAGTTATTTTATATGGAGAAAAGACAACTATTGTTTAAAAAAAAAAAACAGTAGAAACACAACTGGAGAAAAAATAACAATAACCATCAAGTGTTGTTAAACGTGGAAATAACTGGTTTTTATATTTTCTCTTATTAATCTTCACTCTAGCCCTCTGAGATGGTCTTAAATTATTTGCCTGAGAAGCTATTACATATCCCATACCCTTAAAAACTGATGACAAAAATGGCATTTTAGGCTTCTTTCCCCACAGTGCATACCATTTATAGTTTCACTGTATAATTTTTGATTTTTGGCAATGTGTATATAGATAAAATGTTCTCTTTTCAGGGGTTCTTCATCTCAAACTAGATACGATTAAATAAAAAGTTCAGGGGGCAACAGAAGAAATAAATACCCAAGGCTGTTATCGAGTCTTGTATAATAATCCCGATAAAGAGATTAAATCTGCCAATGGTTTTCACTAACCAAAGTTAAGATAGACCTCCCATGTTTTGGTTTACACTCCTTTTTTCTTCCTTCTGTTACAAAAGAATAACTATATCTCATAAGCCTTGTTTAGGAAACACACAAAAATCCTTAGATGGCTTTTAAATTCTAATTCAACTATCCTCATCCAAGCTACAAAGAGAAACTTACATCTGTTTTTGCTTAGGTAGAAAAAAAAAAAAAATGCACTACATTATTTGAGTAGTAGGCCAGTAAAACATAGTGAAAATCCTCAAGCAATGTCATTAAAGAAAAGGATGAAGAGGAAGAGCAGGGGGGAAAAGAAGGAAGAGGAGGAGAAACATTGCTTCCTTTCAATAAGCATATAGTATGCTTTCGAGCACAGCCAAGTAATAACAAAAGATTTCAGACTACAGACTTTAGATGAGTCCCTTTTTTTTTTCACATACAGTCTGGATATGAGAGGTGCAGGGCTGGAGGGCAGCCGTGCTACAGTCAACGTCGGGCAGCTGTCTCCTGGTTCCAAGCAGCTGTTTCAGCTCTCCCTCTTTTCCAGCCCATAAGAAGTAAGACATAGAGGGCTGCTCACATCCTGTTATCCAGAATTCAATGGCATGGTCTCATCTAGTTGCAAGGGAGGCTGGAAAAAAAGGAAGTGAGCAATGTGGCCATGTGCTGAGCTAAAATTCAGAGCATTCTACATTAAAAGGAAGAAGAGAAAATAGGGACAATTATCCATCTAAATCATAGACCAGAGACTGGAAAATTATGGCCTGAATCTGACTTACCACCTGCTTCTGAACAGCCTGTGAGGTGACTGGCTTTTACAAATGAAGATTTACAATCAATTTGATCAACATTTACAATCAATTTAGTTAGTGTTAGGAAACACTAACTTCAAACTCCAACTAAGCCCAAAGTTATTCCCCTCAAAAGAGAATTCTTTTCTTTTCATGAGTAGATCTGAGCCACAAACACAGTACTCAATTGTTACTACTATACTTTGAGGCTCACCAAAGAAACATTTGTGGTAATTTGTTTTCTCTCTTCTTATACAAGTAGTGACAAACTTTCCTTGATTTTGCCTCTTGACTTACAAAGTCCACAGCATTAAATATCAGGCCCTTAAAAAAAAAAAAAAAACTTTGTTGACCCCGGTCACCGTCTGAGCTGGACTAAATTTGTGGAATTCCTGCAAAGCACAGAAAGAACGGCTTACCAGCGGCAGAGCAAAACAGAACCCCATGACCCCAAGGAGTCTGGCCTGTGTTTCTAATCATAGTAAAACCTCTTTAACCAGGTCAGCAATCCAGGGACTTCTATAAGCCAAAGTCCAACGGTGCGGGGGGAGGAAGCTAGGAGAGAAAAAAAGTTTCTGCAGAGCCCAAATGAAAGCAATGAAGTTCATGCACTGCACATGCGGAGAACACCCAGATCTTCACATTTCACGTGTGTCTTCCTCATACAAGACACACTTCTGTACACTGATAGTAACTCAAGTGGATTAGCAGTTCATCTGAGCCCACTGCAGAGTTTTAGCAGCAAATTTGAAGGGCTGGGGAAGAAAGAAGATGAGGTAAGAGCACTGCTCTCTCAGGCCTTTTCATTTAAAGACTGCGAGCTCCATTCCATCTCTGAAGCCCCAAAGGACACCACTATATCACAGCTCAAGGAAGTATTGACCTTAAAGCTGGCCTGTGCCATCAAGCACAGGTTAACATTACATTCCTTATGTTCTGTTTCAAGAGATAGAGAATAATAAAAATGATAGACTTTCCTAGTGGTCCAATAGTTAAGAATCGGTCTGCCAATGCAGGAGACAAGAGTTCTACCCCTGGTCCGGGAAGAACCTACAAGATGCGGAGCAACTAAAGCCTGGTGTGCCACAACTACTGAGCCTGCACTCTAGGGATGGAACTGAGCCGTGGCGTCTGCCGCAGCAACGAGGAGCATGCGCATTGAAAGGAGGAGAAGCCCCACCCTAGCCAGGACTAGACAAAGCCCGCCCAGCAACCAAGACCTAGCGCAACCCCACATAATAAATACATAAAACACTGAAGAGAAATTTTGGCCAGTTACAGAGACTGGTTATCTAGAACCAATTCATAAGCGGCTTTTCTTCTTCCAACAACTCACGTAAATAAAACATGGTTATACTTATAAGGGCTTCTCGGGTAGCTCAGCTGATAAAGAATCCACCTGCAATGTGGGTGACCTGGGTTTGATCCCTGGATTGGGAGGGCCCCCCCTGGAGAAGGGAATGACAACCCACTCCAGTATTCTTGCCTGGAGAATTCCATGAACAGAGGAGCCTGGCAGGCTACAGTCCACCAGGTCACAAAGAGACACGACTGATGCGACTTAGCACAGCACGGTACCATGTGCTTATAAACAGGTATTTCCACAATCCTAGATAACAGGTAATGTTAACCTATAACTTTTCCCCAACGTTTTGTTTTTCATTTTAAATAAGGCTGTATTTTTATTGGCAGTATTATGGCAAGACTTTCCAGTCCTGGTCTACTAGTCACAAACGATTACTTTATAGACAAGTGACAGCAAATAAGCTCAAATTGATTTAAGAGGGGAAAGAGGAAGGTGAGGAGAGGGAGCAGAGAGCCAGGGGGTGAAGGGGGAAGAAGGAGAAGAAGAGGAAGAAAAAACGGAAGGAAATGGGGTGTTAAGAAAACACAAGTGGAGCTTACTTTATGTCAAGTGGTCAATACTCTCTTCTCTGAGGAGGTAAATTTTAATCTGAAACGTAAATGATAAGGAGCCAATTGTTGGAAAAGCAAACACTAATGGTCACAGGCAGAAAGGACATCTGAACAGGAGGACCACCTTTCAGCTTGCAGGGCTGCCCGTTTCCACTCGAGCCGGGCCGAGTCAACTTGACTCAGGCGGGAAGTATGCGGCCTGCCTATGCCCCATCCCTGCCAACAGTGATTGGTCCAGGAATATGCCTACTGGCCTAATCAGGCCAAGGAGACTCTGGAAGGATGAAAATGCCTTTTCCAGGCTGGATGATAAACAAGCAAGAGTGGTCTAGGGCCACTGGTCATTTTGCGACCTCACAGGGGAAGTCTAGATAAGAATGAAGGCCAAGAACAGAGAGCAGAAACACGAAAGACAGGGAGCCACTGACGCAGAGGTTTCATTTGGGCATCTGAAGTCACTACTGCAAGTTTCACTCCTGGAGTTTTTCTATATGAATCAGTAAAACCTCCCTTTCAGTTTAACCCAGTGGATTTTGGCTTCTGTCACATGTAACTGAAAGCAACATGACAACGCAGTGGGCTTTGGAAATGACGGAAGTAAGAGCCCCTGTGTATTTAGAGGACTGTATACTTCATGAGTCCTCTGGACATCTTATTGAAAAGTTTGGATATCCATCTTGATATCCATCTTAGGATATCCATCTGGCAGAGGATTACATGGTGGTGGTGGCTGGGGCTAGGGGACTGGAAAATAATTTATGAAAACCTAGCCATGAATGATGAAGAGGAGGGAGACACAGATATAGGAATTCAATACCTTCCTTCTCTCCCTTTGCCTCATACTGTGGTTAAGGTAGAGGGAAGAAAAGTCCTAAACTGATACATCTGGGAGTAGCAAGAGTTTGGAAAAGGTAGAGCTTGCCCAATCCCCTCCAAAGGTACAGTGATGAGTATCTATTGTTCTGCCCGCCTGAAGTCCTCTCCACTGTATTTGTGGAGCAGCAGCATCATCTGGAATCTGGGTGAATCTCACCACCCTTTCTCTTGGTTTACAGTTTAGGTGCTGATCACTGAATCTACTGGAGTGGACCCACATGACCCAGACCTGGCCATTTGGCATGTTCCACCACATTCCATGGTGGTCATGCTCAAGTAGGCCTCTTCAGAACTAATTCAGGGACTTGGCCTTAGCAACAGGGAAGAGGTGCCGGCTTTCAGTTGGACCTTGGAACTACCAGAGGAGTCCTCATGGAGAAGATTCACCTGCAGAGGAGGGCAGAGTCAAGAAAACTATAGAGGGCCTTCCCTAGTAGTTAAGACACAGTGCTTTCACTACAGAGGCATGAATTTGATCCCTGGTCAGGGCACGAAGATCATTCATGCCATACTGCACAGCCAAAAATTAGAGAACAAATAGAAAAGCACAAAAAACTACAGAGAGGCAGAGGGAATGCCTTGTTTAAGCCCTTGAACTCTGGCACACAGGAAATTACAATCACCATTTACTTTTTGGTGATGTGAGCCAATAAATTCCTTTCCCATTGGATAGGAATTCCTCTGTTCACCATTTATCCCCAAGCAAAGAACGGAAACTGAAGAATATGAGTGAAATAAATTTCCAATCTCATTTGTAAGGAGTGGAAAAGATGTGTTAATGTGTTTTCCATCAGACTTTGTAATACTGGGACTTCAGGTACCTGATGATTAGCCTAGATTTTCTGGGTTAGCCTATAACCAATTAGTAATTGACACTTTGAGATTTAACCTACAAGATTTGGGGCTTCCCAGGTGGCCCCAGTGGTAAAGAACCTGCCTGCCAATGCAGGAGATGAGATGCAGGTTTGATCCCTGGTTCGGGAAGATCCCCTGGTGGAGGGCATGGCAACCCACTCCAGTATTCTTGTCTGTAGAATTCATGTACAGAGGCTGGTGGGCTACGGTCCATAGGGTCTCAAAGAGTCGAACATGACTGAAGTGACTTAGCACACACACACAGGATTTGCCTACATTAAAAAAAGAAATCATTCACAAGACTGTAAATTCTGAATTCTTCCTAACTTCCCTCCACCAAAAAACCAATGAGCAGGACCTAAAGTTATAAACCAATTGCACTGTGACCAAGACCTCCACCCTCCTTCCCAATTTATCAGGTGTCTCTATTTAAAGGAGTAAGAAACATGCTTTTTTAAAACCACTTACAGCAAGGGTATACTGAATATGAGCATAACCAGAATTTACATATTCACTAAAAATCAAAACACAAATTACTTTTTGAATCCAAGAATAATGATATCTGAATGGCAACAGATTCCTTAACCAGAATTTTATATTTTCATTGGAAATGAAAACCTAAGATAAAATGCTTACTCATGAATAATAATATTTTAATAACAGCATTTTCATCCTACAGAACGATAAACAAATGTAAACATACTTACCTTAGAAAAACAGAAGAAATTTTCCTTATCAACTCCATAGAATTTCTTCAAAATCTCCAGAATCTTCCAAATGACATTCTTTGGAACTATTAACAAGTACTTTATACACATACACACATACACAGTCAAAAAGATTAGGAGACATTACATACTATTTCCAGTCCTGAAAACCCTCATGCACATTTTCATATTTCAGAATGTGAAAAGTCTTGCAGTAGATAACTATTATAATTGGATTAACATGGTATTGCCCAAAGTGAACTTTCTGAAAATTAACTATAGCATTTTGCTTCCTCCCCCCACCTCTAAACCCCTATTCCCCAAAGCAACTTTTGGAACAGCTTGTGGAATGAGTTCCATAAAGCAAAGTTTGGGAAACACTAGTTTACTGGCTTCTATCTACACAGATTTTGCTGTCTGAATAATATGTAAGGAACTTTGAGTGACAATTGCACCCATTTGGTTATAACTTTAGCTGACTCCATAATTAGAAATTTAAAATGCAAATTTTTCAAAAGCAAACTGCCTTTACCATTTAGACATGTTGCTGAGATTTATTTGGATTTGGGTACAGTCATATTACTTTCCAGTGTATCTGGTAGAGGTAATAGGCTCCAAAGATCTATAAATATTGAACACAAATAAGATTAGCCATGTCTAAATTTCATATATAAACAAGTCTGACAATTTTAATATGGTAAATGTACTCTGTACTTGGTGGGATGGGGGAGGTGCATGCCTCTGGGGAAAACTGGGGATGGAATGGAAGCTTCTTCATTTATATTCTGCACAAGCTGTATATGACAGAGATTCATGTTAGCATGGGTGAGGACACGAAACCATGGCTATTGGGCTTCCGAGGTGGCAGCAGAGAATTAAGACATCATTGCCATCTCTCTCTAAATATAATGAAAATCTAACTTTACAACACCCCTCTTAAATGAGCTTTCCTCATGCTACTCGGCTATGCATTAAATCTTGGCATACACAAAAAAATAAAAACACAGTGCTTCTAAAGGTTCATTTATGTTGGCTGGATTAGGAAGATTAACTCCTCAGATGGCGTTCTAAAGAAGTCATCAAATGTAAGGATAATTGAAAATAAAAACCTGAAAAACATTTACATACTGATAGACAAGTGAACAGATAGGATATAGACAAGATACCTTTCTTTAGATACATAACACCGGTGTGTATCATAAAGGATGAAAAAAATAATTCTCTAAGGAATACAATAGAGATTCCAGTTTCAACAAGGTAGATTTTCTGGAAATAGCATTTCTCACAGCAGAGGCATATGTGCAGAGCAGAAAGGTTTAAAACAAGTTAAATTTTCAGTCATTTGTGCTGAAGATGTTGTTACAACATAGTAAACTGGATTTATCGGTAGTGCTCTAAAATATTTTAATCCTGGATCCTAGAGACAATAATGTCCTCTTCTCCAAAGTAGCCTGTGGGTTCCGTCACCTTGCCAATTCACACAAACATCTGCCATATACTAAAATATAGAGTTTCTCAAAATGTGCATGCTTCTGTTGACACATATGATGATTTTAGGTGACCCGGGAGTATTCTTCTATTTTAATCATGAAAGTGGTTATGATGATAATACACAAATAGCTATACATATTGAGCATTTACTATGTGCTGCCAAGCAAAAATTATAGCTCATTGATTTGAATACTCTTCACAAGACCACTTTGTGGTAGCTGCTTTTATTATTTCCAATGAACAGAAAGAAAATGGAGGCACAGAGAAGCTAAGTAAATGGCTCAAAATCACACAGCTGGAAACGGGCAGAGATAAGATTCCAAATGAGTACATTTAGCTGAAGTCTATGCTTTGCCATTTCATGGATCAATCTACTTGCTTTTTAAGTGGGTTTGCTGAATAAAGATTTAAGAAAGGTAAGTCTTTGGATATGCAATACAATCATACAAGCTGTAGGCAAATGCCTGATGTTAAGATAATAATTTGGGGTAGGGAGGGGCGCGCAGAGATAGAGATTGAGGATCCTTATACATTATGAAGTGAGTGTGTGGACAGGTCAGAAATTTGGGTTAAAGTCCGGGTACAGACTCCCTGAGGTGAAAAGCCCCAACTTTCAACTTACCTGCTTTCATTGTGCTCCAGAAAATTCTCTTGTTCAGATAGGAAATCTTCCTACTTTACGCATTTTTTAAGACATCATACAATCACATGTCTATGGAAAATATAAATGATTCAACTAACTCTGAAAAAGAAAAGGCTCGATTATTGTATATTACAATTTAAGGGGGAAAAGAAAAATCAAGCTTAAGAAAAAGCTGACAATCAAATTAGAAACATTATGGGAAGTTTCTTGCTCATTTTCTCCAGAGGTTAAACCAGATGATTTTTTTTTAAAGGGCAGAAGTTTAAGGTCTAGCTAGGGAATAGAGACATGTTTTGTCTGACACTTCCCAATTCAAATTCAACATTTATCAAGTGATTATTAAGTACTTAAAAAAAAAAAGCCAGCCAGGAGGTGGCAACCTGGGTATACTAAGCTTTCATTATCACAAATTTGTATTTTAAAAACCCAATACCTTTTTTGTAAATATGCAAGAGTTTCTCTGACAATTTCTCTCTTTGTAAAGCCACCTTTCACTGAAACATTTAAAATAAGCTCCTGTATCTAAATGAACTCTTGGCATTTGGGACTTTAAAAACTCCCCAAATTCAGGATGGGGGAAAAAAACTGGATAATTACAGTTCATCTGAGTGCAAGTCATAAAGTAATCAAAAAGTAGTATCTTAGAGTGGTATTTAAAATAATTTTTTTAAAAGGTACTTACCAGCATTTAAAAATTTTTCATGCAATTTGTTAGTCATTAAGTCCGAAGAACTTGTGCACTATTTTTTTGATAAGGCAAACAATATTCAAAATTCACATTAACCAAACACACTGGCCACCACTATGTGAAAAACCAAATGCTTTAATGAGGCTATCAAGAACAACAGTTCAATTATTTCATTGGATACATTAATATTGATCCATAATATACAGTGCTATGGACCATACAGAAATTATTGCTGCATCCAACAGCAGGTGACTAGTATGAACATTACAGTACCAAGCGTCCGCAAGAGACAGTCATTTGTCATTTATTTTTTCAAGAAATAGGGTTTTTTTTTTAATATACTGTTATCAACATCAACTTTCCCCAGTGCATTTTTTAAAAAGATTAATAAGTGCATTCCTTTGTGCTTTATTTTATATCTTTTAACTTCCTATGTATTTATTTGTTCTTATTGCTTTAATATTTTAAAACAACCAGAAAGAACTCTGTCATCCTATGTATGACCAGGTTGGTTGTATGGTTTTTTGGCAAAGTCAGAAGGTTTGGTATTTCCATTGCCATACTCAAAGGCAGGTGTACAAGTTTGGCATTTTGGTTACTCCATACGGAGGCCCAACCCCGAGTCACAATTGTGCACTCAGGGATGGGGGGAGTGGTGTGGACCATTCTCCTTGTCACAAACAGTGAACCCAAACCACCACCTCTTGGCTTAGCTAGTCCCTAAAACATATGCACACTCTATTTGGCAAAAAAGAAATAAATAAAACCACCCCCAAGGTTGCAGCATTCTCCTGAGCTTGCTCACCTGTCCCCTCCCAGAAACTGTCTGTTAAGAAGGGGATGGAGAAACAGGCGATGGTGAGCTCAGGAGCTGCGAGTGTCAGGGCAGTGGTGCAACATGCCATGCTTTCTTTCAACAAAGCTTTCTATAAGTTGGCTTAACCCTGGCCAAATTCCCTGGGCCATGGGTGAGTCAACCTTACTCTATTTTTAAGAACTCTCACGATCAGCTAAGGAAAACCAGCATCATACCATTGCAATCTTTGACTTTTGCACCCAGCTCCCCTCCCCCCATATAAATATGAAGAGAAAAAATAGACAATGCTATGATTGTATCAATGAACACTATGGTACAATTAGCTGTTCATGCAGATTTGCATCACTATTCTAGGAAAAGAGCTATACAATTAAGAGGGGTTGAAAGAATGGGAACTAATTTTCCCTACCCCCTTGAGTCATAAAGCTATAAAACTGATAGCATCATCAATGTTTCCAAGGATTCTCATTGCCCAACGTGCATGGGAACTATGCAGTTGATTATTTTCATGTAAGCCATCCATTCATATGTCTGACAATCACTCCTTCCCCCTGAACCCTTCAATACCCATCACCAATTCACATTTGACATTTAAACTGTTTCTCTTAAAAAACAAAAACAAAAAAACCCTCCTGAATAAGGTTTCCTGATGAAAGAAGTTGGCACTCTGTCACTAAAATATATTCCATATTAAAAATATCTGAAGGAAAACTGGAAGCTCTTCTATTGTCTACATAGGCACCATGCTACACGTCCCTCTTGATTATAGATACCATCTTGAAACTTTCTCCTACATTACAGTTCAGTCAGTGCTAGAGACTACTGCTATATTTAAGGCACTTCATTCTGAATGGATATGCTTTATGCCACTTGCTATTCAATCGTAGGCTGCTACTGAGAAATTCCATTCAACAGCCTGCCTCTTAACACCATATGTCATCTGTAGAAAACATCTAGGCCTGATAGAATATATGTAACACTACTGTTATTGCATAGGACTATACAAGTAGATAATGCACTGAAACTAACTTTACAACATTGCTGTTTGTTAAAACATTGTTATCAAGTAACAGTAATTGGCCAATACAGTATTTCTCTCTTTAAAAAAACATTCAGGTTTGCTGAAATAAACCCCAATTTAAATTACCATAACAGGCATATTAACGCTATGGTTATCATTCTCCAAGAATATTGCTAGTTTTATATCACTAAAAATAAATATGTAAGTTGTTTCTCTTTTGAAAGCCAGTTTTAGCCTATTTATACTACACCTTAAATGTGTGGAAAAACAGTTCTGAGTGAGACTGTAATATACAAAATATTCACAAAGCTCTCTTTAAATGCAAGACCTTGCATAAAAGTTTTCTTTCATGTGTGTACAAAGAATGCAGAAAACCACTAGTGAGTTGTAAAAATATTGAAAACTTGCCATTTTAAGATGTATTTTCTTACAAATTAATACAAACATAATGAAAATAACAATGATAATAAAGAATCTGTACAAATCAAATGAACAGTAAAACATAATTTAAAAATAAAAATAGTAAAGCCAATTAGAAATGTGCCCAGTTTGGTTTTCTTATCAAAAGTGAAATTGAGGAAAAAAAAAAAAACAACTTTCAGTGCTCCTCAATATTTTGCTTTGAGAGGACATTAATGTCCATTTCAAAATAAAATATATCTCATGAAAAATTGGATCACATTCATTGATGAGGAAAACTGTAACAGAGCACAGAGTGAAGAGCAAGATGAGACTCCATGTTTCAGAGCCTTGGCCTATATCTCCTTTCAATCCAGTTGCACCTAAGGTATTGGTTGTTTTCTAACCAGACAATCCACATGAAAATGGCTGCATTTTTTTTTCTTTTACAGAATACAGTTTTTCTTTAAAGAATTTGCAGTATAAAGACTAAATGATGCTAAAAGGGTACTGTATCTTTAAGGCAGTACCAATGAATCGATACATTTACAAAATGGAAAAAGGTTAGTATGGATTCCTTTTTTCTTCTTTTTTTCCCCACCCCTCTCCTCTCTGTCTCTCTCTGTCTCTCTCTCTCTCTCTCCCTTTCACTCTCTTTCTTGTTTGGTTGCTTTACATTCTTTTAGTTAAACTTTACACTTCATTTCCAAGGAAGTTGCAGGCATACAGATAGCAAACCAAGTTTCCCCTGAATAAAAACGGACAGAAATTTTTCTGACGCCAAAATCCTCTTGCTCTGAAAGCTAAAGTCTGGGTGTATTCAGTTCACAGATACTGTACACTACCGTACAATACTTTGGAGGCATTTGTAGTTGTAAAATAGAATATACAAGTCTGTTTCACAAAATTCTAAAAATAAAATATATCCTGGGCTATTGATAAAGCATGAAAAAAAATTTTTTTTTCATATTAAAAGAAAATGATCAAGAAAACCCCTTTCAGGTAAATTATTAAATCTGCTGATCAAGAAAGGAAGCAGTTTGTGAGAAAGCAGAGCAGGGAGAATTTGCTAGCAAGCGTGTTCGGTTTCTTCCATGCTCATACTGCTCCTTCGGCTGCTGGTTTTGGATGCTCCGGGGGACACCGAGGAAAGAAGTGGATCAGTTATGCCAACAGGAGAAAGGGTATCGTCCATGAGGATGTCTTCCAGTTTGGACCCCATTTTTGCAGGGACGCTGTAGGCTTGGCTGCTCTCGGTCCCAGCTCCGAGGCTGTTGTTGAAGGTGATGGTGCCGTCTGTGAGATCCAGGGTTGTTGTACACGTGAGGTCTGCGTGATGCTGGAGGAGGTCTTGGTTGCAGTTCTCAAGAGCGGGTTCCTGCTTGATGATCCGACTCACCAGATCTGGAGAGCAGAGACCCGTGGATGGGATAAGGGAAAGTCCGTGAGCTCGAGCCTGCATTTCAAGTTCCTAAAAGGAAAACAGAAATCAGACACTTAACAAGGTGGTGCACAGGGGATTTTAGGACAGTGAATATTGAACATGATATTATAATATATTATAATGATGGTTATCTGTCACTATGCACTTGTCCAAACTCAAAGGATGTGTATCGCTAACAGTCAATCCTTAGGTCAAGTAGTGATAATGCTGTGTCAGTGCAGATTCATCCACTGTTAGAATGTCTCACTCTGGTGGGGGGTATTAATATCAGGGGAAGCTATATATATGCAGGAGTAGGAGGTATATAAGCAGAGACATTACTTTGCCAACAAAGGTCCGTCTAGTCAAGGCTATGGCTTTTCCTGTGGTCATGTATGGATGTGAGAGTTGGACTGTGAAGAAGGCTGAGTGCTGAAGAATTGATGCTTTTGAACTCTGGTGTTGGAGAAGATTCTTGCAAGTCCCTTGGACTGCAAGAAGATCCAACCAGTCCATTCTGAAGGAGATCAGCCCTGGGATTTCTTTGGAAGGAATGATGCTAAAGCTGAAACTCCAGTACTTCGGCCACCTCATGTGAAGAGTTGACTCATTGGGAAAGACTGATGCTGGGAGGGATTGGGGGCAGGAGGAGAAGGGGACGACAGAGGATGAGATGGCTGGGTGGCATCACTGACTAGATGCATGTGAGTCTGAGTGAACTCCGGGAGTTGGTGATGGACAGGGAGGCCTGGCGTGCTGCGATTCATGGGGTCGCAAAGAGTCGGACACGACTGAGCGACTGAACTGAACTGAACAGTGTTTCCATCATATCATATCAACACAGAGCCAGGTCTCAGATGGTTACTGTGACTAAAAAGGAAAACAAACAAAAAAACCAAGTCCTGCATGAAAATAAATGTGGAATGGGAAAGAGGGTAACAGTGTCCAAAATGACTCCAAGGCTGGAGAAGCCTGCCCCAACAGGCACACACATCTCACTGGTAGTAACATGGTTATTTAAAAATAAAATGAAAATATGATTTTTCTTTCAATTTATACATTTTATCTTCTCAAATGGTTACTAAATTGTTAAAACCTAACAAGGAAATGGTAGGTATTTCTTTGGCTTAAGGTGCAATGAAAAAGTTACTTGTGATAGTAAGGGCACTGGGAACAAATAGAATAATATTTGGATAATAATAGCATAAGTTATGACAGTTCCATATAAGTAACTAAAGTCACATCATTTAACCCATCTCATCAAGGCAAAGGGAGTTATTTTATTTTAATTCCACAAGAAAGTTCTTATGTGTAAGAGGAACAATCTCTTCCTACAACTTTTTCACATCCTTCCTACTATAGACTGAATTGTGTCCCCTCCCCAAAATGACTGTAGAAGAAAATGGCAACCCAATGCAGTATTCCTGCCTGGAAAATCCAATGGACAGACGAGTCTGGTGGGCTCAGGGGGTCACAGTCCATGAGGTCGAAAAAGAGTCGGACATGACTTAGCGACTGAAAAACAATCACCCTCAAGTCATACATAGTGTCTTTAAAGAGGTGATTAAGTTAAAATGAGATCCTTAGGGTGGGTGCTCATCTAATTTGTATGAGGCGCTGCAAGGACACAGAGACACAACTAGGGAAAGCCTTTCAAACAAGCTCCTTCCTGTCTCCCTTCCTGAGTATCCTTAAGTGAAATTCCCTCAGTCGTGTCCAACTCTTAGCGACCCCGTGGACTATACAGTCCATGGGATTCTCCAGGCCACAATACTGGAGTGAGTAGCGTTTCCCTTCTCCAGGGGATCTTCCCAACCCAGGAATCAAATCCAGGTCTCCCACATGGCAGGCAGATTCTTTACCAGCTGAGCCACAAGGGAAGCCCAAGATACAAGAGTATCCTTAGATCCTCCGTAAAATGAACCATATAGACGACAACTGACCACAAAGAACATTTGCTCCTATGTGCCAATGCTATCTTCCTATGTTTTATGATACCACAAAAATAATAGACTATGTATCTGAAGCAAGTCACCTTGCATCAGGAGAGAAGGCAAAGGACACAACAGGTCAAACCTCTCAACCTTTACCCACAAGCCTAGAAACACATGTCATGTTCAGCCTGTATGAAAGGCTGTCTGATCTGCAAGGGCATCCTCTAGATTCAGTACAAGTGAGAGACAGGAGTCTGAGATGTCACAACAGTATCTGCATATTCCTTCATGTGATTTTCAGGCACACAAGTGTCCCTGGGCATCATTTTAAAACCATGGGCTGTTTAATAATAAAATTCCAGTCCCAGTGATATTAAGGCTTCATGGTCTTTCTTCTGTGAACATTTCTGCATGCATCACTTAGGGTGAAAATGAAAGGAATCCCTTAGGCTCAAGCTGATCACATGCACTGCTGTAAATCTACACCCACATGATAAAAGCAGTGCCCCCGCACTTGTAGTATGTCTTAAAAAACAAAAAAGTTGAATGAATAGAGGCACACGTCTTATTCTAATCTTTTGTTGTTTAATTAAAAATGTTTACCAGCCAATTAAACTTTTACTTAGATTGTTAAATAGTGTGACAAGTCTCATCTAGAAAATTCAGGTTCACTGCATGACAGAGCTTTCCTAATTAATAATGCTTTCCATGATACACAAAAGTTCTAAAGGCTGCTTCACTGGCACTGGAAGAAACCCAAGACATAGTCACCATGCAATTTCCAATTCATATTTTTCACAGTATTTGTATTTGACATGAATGGATATATTTGGAACCTAAGCGACTAAACAACCATAATAAAGCATCTGGGCACAACCTTTCACCAACCAATCAACATGTAACTTTATTTCATATGCGTTTCTGTTTAAAGACATCTTGTTTACAATAGTATCATTGATGTATTAAACCTAGCCTCTCTTTCAGAACAGTCATTATATGTTAATATTTGTATTGAGATGCAGATGGTGACTGCAGCCATGAAATTAAAAGGCAAAAAGTAAGAAAAGTAATGACCTTGGAAGAAAAATAATGACCAACTTAGACAGCATATTAAAAAGCAGAGACATTACTTTGCCAACAACAGTCCATCTAGTCAAAGCTATGGTTCTTCCAGTAGTCATGTATGGATGGGAGAGTTGGACTATAAAGAAAGCTGAGCACCAAAGAATTGATGCTTTTTAACTGTGGTGCTGGAGAAGACTCTTGAGAGTCCCTTGGACTGCAAGGAGATCCAACCAGTCAATCCCAAAGGAAATCAGTCCTGAATATTCATTGGAAGGACTGATGCTGAAGCTGAAACTCCAATACTTCGGCCACCTAATGCAAAGAACTGACTCATTGGAAAAGACCCTGATGCTGGGAAAGATTAAAGGCGAAGGAGAAGGGGATGACAGAAAATGAGATGGTTGGATGGCATCACCGACTCAGTGGACATGAGTTTGAGTAAACTCCAGGAATTGGTGATGGACAGGGAGGCCTGGCGTGCTGCAGTCCATGGGATCACAAAGAGTCGGACACAACTGAGCAACTGAACTGAACTGAATACTTATATAAAGAAATAACACATTAGTATGAGTTGCTTTTAAAAATGGGTATATATACAAAGTGTAAGAGACTAAAGACCTGCGGCTAATTACTGAAGAGAGGGAACATAAAGCAAGCAGCAAAAGCCAAAAAAGGAAAGAGGGTAAGGGGGATTTCCAAATGACACATAACCTCTGTTTCACTACCAAGATTCTAAAATGCTCTCCCGAGAAGAAAACCATCTTCTGCCTCTCTGATCAGGGACTGAAGATCACTGCAGTGAAACAAGATGTGACATCTAGAAATGTTGACAGTGTTGTGGGGCATTAACAAGATCAGAGATCATAAGTAATCCGCTCTGTTAAGTAAATGTAATGTTGGGGTATAAACACCACTAGATAGCCTTTCAATTGCCATACTCTGCATTGCTATTCCACAATTATTTGCACTGGAAACATGAAAAAAAAAAAAAAAGGAACCATTGGTATATGGCAAAACTGGATACAAGTAGGTCCATCTACCCAAGAAGAAGATAAACTGTCATTAATCCTTATTCGTTGGTTGTGTTCAAAGTAAGCAAGTAAAGTAAAATGACTCTTGCCAACTCCTTTAATCATAGGCAAAAAGTCAGTTTTTCTTTCTCCAAGACAGTTTGAAAGGAAGTTGCATCTTTATATTTAGTATGAAAAGCCAAGCGACAAAGAACTACCAGGAGATGATATGCAAGGGGTCCCTCATCTCATGCTTACATTGGTATGTATGCTCCCTCAATGGAATGACGTAAGAAGTCCATGTATTATTAAAATCACTTTTCTCCCTTTAAGAGCAAGTTAAAGATACATATGGAAAACTTCATTATCTGGAACAATTTCCAAAATTTATATCCTGATAAGATTTTCAAGGTGTCCCCAGGTCCCCTATAAACATGAGCTTTGACCATGGACTGTGCCCCCTTCAGTACTAAGACACCTTTGTACTTAACAACTACTATGAGTTGTCATGATTTGCAGTAGGTATAGCTATGGAGTCAAATCTGTGCCTCCCCCAGCAAATTCATATGGTGAAACAATTCCCAATAGGATGGTATTTGGAGATAGGGTTCTGGGAGATGATTAGGTCACAAGCAGGGGCCCTTCATGAATGGGATGAGGCCCTTATAAAAGAGACCCCAGAGAGATCCCGCAACCCTTTTGTAGTGTGAAGTTATACCAAGAAGGCAGCGATCTATGAACTAAGAAGCAGGAACTCAGTCCCACAATGAAACGGCCAGCATCAGATTTCCCAGCCTCTAGAACTGTGAAAAATAAATGTTTCATGTGTAAACCTTTCAGTCTGTGATGTTTTTTATCACATAAGCATGATTGGTCAAAGACTGTTATATGCTACAGAGTTGCTATGAACACTGAATTAGTGAATGCTGAACCATTGCTCATGGTGAAAACAGAGGATTACTTTCCTGCAAGCATCTGAACATGAGCTCCCCCAGTGGTTCAGTGGTAAAGAATCTGCCTGCTAAGGTTTGATTCCTGGATCTGGAAGATCCGCTGGCATAGGAAATGGCAACCTACTCTAGTATTGTTGCCTGGGAAATCCCATGGACAGAGGAGCCAGACAGGCTACAGTCCATAACTTAGCCAAAAGAGTCAGACGCAACTTAAAACTACGATAAAGCATCTGGGCACAACATTTCACCAACTAATCAACATGTAACTTTGTTTTATGTGTCTCTGTTTAAAGACAACTTGTTTACAACACATCATTGACTCATTAATATTAAACTCAAGGCCAAGAAGACTACAACTCGTGCCTGAATGAAACATATCTCCATAAAGCACATCACAGCCTTGCTGTGCTCAGAAAGATGAGAAAGCACTTCAGGGCCATGCTCACAGGCCACTTTAAATAGCGAATCACCCCAAAACCCCACAAAATGTGAACAACATGACACTGAAAACACAGCAAAAAGGACACCTGTTTATAGTATGAGCTGAAAGAAGACGACAGAGCATTGTTCAACCGTAACTCGGAATAAACACACCAGCTAAGTCACATTTGCCACTCTGCACATCTGTGAATGAGCATGTAAATACCACAAGAGGCGATTTGGGGGTTTCAAATAACTTTTTTGCACGGAAGTAAAAACACAAAATAGAATCCACAAATAATGAGTACAGACGGTCTCACGTAAGTCAGGCCCCTTATGGCTCATTACACCCCATTTTCTCCATCTCCAGTCACCTCCACCCTGTGCACGCCGAGTACCTGTATTCTGAGTAACAAGTGCCGGTTGGCGTGCTCCAGCTTCTTCTGTCTGTTTTCAAGCTCTTTCGCACGTTGCTGTTCCCGTTGCAACTTTCGGATATAGTCCACGGATGCTTTTAAAATGGTTCCCTTGTTCCAGCGCATGTCTCTGGAATGAAAATGGAAGGAAACAAGAGAGTTTTAGTGTTGGATGCTCCATGAAAATTCAATATTCAGAGCATTCAGTTTCTCAAGATGAAATAACAATTAGACATTGAGAGTCACTGTCATTGACTGAGCGCTAGTCATGTGGTAGACACAGTCTACTCAAATCTTCTACTTCATCGTACTTCAACCAGACAGGCGCCTGGCAAAGGAGGGCCACTGGGCATGTGCTGAATCAGAGATGATTCAAATAGCCTTTCATTCCAGAACTACATGAAGGCAGAGTCAGGACTTAAATTTAGGTCTGTTGATGACAAAGTCAATATTCTTAAACACTATATTCAATAGTTATAGCTTTCTAGGATTATAAAATTAAAACAGAGTAATATACAGTTAAAAAAAATTCTGTGAGATCCCACTACTTAATTGTATGCATCATAAAAGTGGCATCCTTGGGTTTTATCACGAATATTCATAGGCCGGTTATAAATTCTCTCAGTCTCCATGTCCTCATCAATAAAATGGTGATGCTATGCTTCTGTGAGCAGCCCCATAGGTATGTTGCTGGAATCAAAGTAGACACTTTATATGAGTATGCTGAGAAAAGTCTAGAATACAGTTTCAACAATGGAGCAGGCGCTGTGCTAGGATTCAACATCATAATTACCACAGCTACCTTTAAATAGCATTTGCTGCCTGACAGGTACTTTTTAAAGTGGTTTAATCATAACAACCTCAACTGGTAGACACTAATATTATCCCCATTTTATAGATTGAAAAACAGAGGCATAGACAGGTTAAATAATTTGCTCTAAGTATACAGCTAGGAAATGGTCGAGCCAGGAAGCCTGGAGAATCTGGAGCCAGACTCCATCCCTAAACCACCTTCCTCTCAAGAGACTGAGTCCTCAAATCAACTAGACTAGATAGAAATAGTCTGCTCCCTGCTCCCCTCCTTTTTTTTAACAGGTAAGAAAAATGAAATACTTGGGGAGAATTTCCTCCCCAAGTCACACATCTAACAGGTTTTCTAATTCAAACGCAGGCAGCCTGAGCTTGGTGCCTTTGGATTTTTAAACACTATTGTTCTAATGCATTCTTATATAAGAACATTAAAAATGCCATTAAGGTGTAGATAAGGTGGGTGGTTTAGTAGCTAAGTCATGTCCGACTCTTGCAATCCCATGGACTGTAGCCTGCCAGGCTCTTTGTCCATGTGATTCTCCAGGTGAGAATACTGGAGTGGGTTGCCATTTCCTTCTCCAGAGGATCTTCCCGACCCAGCAACTGAACCCAGGTATCCTGCATTGCAGGCAGATTCTTTACCAACTGAGCTATGAGGGACATCCCATAATCTATAGCTGATAAAATATCGGAAGTATCAGCTGGGATGTGTGAATGGAGGAACATTACAACAAGCCACCAAGTAATTGATCCTCACATGGCTTAGATGGAGAACAAAACAGAAGCTCTCCCATGAGATGCTGAGTTTACAGCCCCTGGAGAACTCCCTGAGGCTGATCCCTGGGATCCGGGCACCAAAAACGGCAACCCAGGGAGGTGTCCTGAGATGCTAAGAGTGAGCACAAAGCCAACCTGTTCAGGGCTAAAAGGAAAACAACAGACCTGCCTCAACAGCCAGAGAGAAATAAAATTATAATGAAAGATGCCTTCACTAGGCCAATAAGGTGAGAAACCCGTAATTAAACATGAAAGCAGATGCTCTGGTTTTAAGAGGTGATGATTCTAATCACTTGGGCTTCCCTGGTGGCTCTGATGGTAAATAATCCACCTGCAATATGGGAAACCTGGGTATGATCCCTGGGTTGGGAAGATCCCCTGGAGGAGGGCATGGCAACCTAATCCAGTATTCTTACCTGGAGAATCCCTATGGACAGAGGAGCCTGGCAGGCTACAGTCCATGGTGTCACAAAGAGTTGGAACGACTGAGCAACTAAGCACAGAATTAAAATCACTTACCTTGGGTTTCACCTCCTTGTGAGACCCAATTAATTAATTATGCTTTGGGGTTTTCAATTTTTTTTTTTTTTTTTTGCAATGAGAGCAATCCCTTTTTTTTTTTCTCACACAGAAGTGTAAACAGATCCCCAAACATAAGTCACTAAAGGCAGACCTAGTCTAGGGTAGGAGAGGGTGTGGGGCTGAGACTGTGATCAGCTTGACTATGTCTCTATAGCAGCCCCAAGGTCTGTGACAGAAACCTGGCTTAGGACAGAACAGATGCAGTCCGCTGTATCTTAAAACAATGCCTACAATTAAAGATTGTTATCAGTTCAGATTATAAACACATAAGTATTCTAATACAATAAAGAAGATATGCAAATAGAGGCTTTCACTGCAGCCCCATAATTTCATAATATGTTGCTAAAGAGATCCATGTGCTGCAGTTTAAAAGAATATGCTAAAAAGTGAAAGCTGATAAAGAACAGGAAAATGGGAATTCAATTTCAACTATCATGCAAGACTGACTATAGGAAATGAAGGTCACAGCCCCTTCGTAGGATGCATTTGTGCTGCAGAACTGAGAATTTGAATGTTTTGAGTTTCAAAACGGCTTTCCTTGAAACCTGGGAAAGTGAAATGTTGATGATGGAGACTTGGCTTGAACATTCATCAAAACCACCTTAGAATGGGCAATGGTTTTGTCACAAATTCTCTGACAATAATGTGAATAGCAAATTTAATAAGCCTTGCATGAATAATGCTTGATTTCATCTTTACATTTTATTAGGTAGCTAAAAGGTCATATTCAGAGGCTAATTTCATAGAATGCCTGTGGGAGCCATTAAAATGTATACATCTTCGAGCCCTTTACTTCAAATGGGCCAATTTCTAATGGATAAAAATTGTGTATTTGTTGTCCTATTTGCTGACATTGCTGGTAGGAAAATTATCTTTACAACCGTAATCTCTGAAAGAGTGCATTAGAGACTGGAAGCTGAAATCCAAATTAGCTGACCAGTGCTTATAAGAGGATTAAAAATTTATTTTTTTCCCCTTGATTGGTAAAACAAACAAAGGGCATAAAATTTGGGGGAAAAAAACCTGACTTTTTATCTACTGAAGATTGTTAAACTGGAAATCTCCAATATCAGCTCTCAGTGCCTATATTATATGAGTTTAAAAGCAAATAAATAGCCAACAAATCTTGCTTTATCACCTACTGAAGTCTCTGTCCAGTATGAACTGATAATTTTTTTAGTAGTTCAGTGTTTGTCAAAGAATCTCAGATTTCAGGAAGCCACCTTCCCACCTCCAAAGCTGAACAGCTCACGTCCAATAATCTTTTTGAACAACTCAGTTCACTTCTCTTGAGATTTTAGTTTGATGAACCAACCAAAAGAAACGAGCAAGTGGTATGCATAAATGAAACCAAAGGAAGAAGGGATACTTCTTTAGTTTTATCTGCACACTTTTTACAACATATGAAAAAACATTAAGGTACGAAAAAATATATGATGCAATTGTACTCACGGATCATTTGACTTGGGAATCAAAGTACCTAGTTCCTTAATGCGGTCATTTATGTTAAATCTTCTTCTTCGTTCAACTTCAAAAAAAGAGCACAGGAAAGGGCTATTAGTAATGGTGCCATATACACATTTAGCACATCTCATTAAAGGCATGTGTGTATTATCTCTGCTTGGTTGGGACAATGAAAACCTGAATCTATATTTCCCAGTTACTTTCCTGGTTTTGGTACTGAGGTTAAAGCCCTTTAAAAGATGAGCCCCTTTAAAAAATGAGCTACCTTAGTACAGAGCTGTATCATTTATGAAGCCCTGAGATTATAATTTCTCATTTGACCCTAGTAACTCTTGAAATTGGAGCTACCATCCTCAGTTACAAATGACAAAACTACCTAGGTGATATCAGAGAGCTGACGAGGACACAATAAGTGGAGAACAGCCTGACGCAGTAAGTGGAGAATAGCCAGTACTCGACCCTGATCCTCCAGCCCAGGGGCAGCAAGTTTTCTGCAAAGGGCCAGATAGTGAGCTCTCTGTAGGCCAAACAGCAAAAATAAGCATATAATTAAGTACCTACACAGCAAAAGAGAAAACAGATTTCCATAAATTTTGTGTTGACAAAATTCAAAATGTACTAATATTAACTGAACGCTATTTTCAATGATGCAAGTTTACTAACAAGAATCACTGGATATTGAAACTTGGATTTTATATAATTTTCACATATCATAAAATATTATTCTTCAGGCATTTTAAACCATTTAAAAATGTAAAAAAACATTCTCAGCCTACAGGCCATACAAAAATCTTTGCTCCAGTCCAGGAATACCCAACAGAAACATAATGTGAAACTACTAAAAACTAAAGTTTCACATGTAGTTTTTAGTTTTCCAGCAGTCTCATTAAATGAGTAAAAACAAAGAAGTGAAATCTACTTTAATATTTTTATTAAACTCAATATATCAAAAGCATTATAATATCAACATGTAGACTATATAAAAATTTATAAATATTTAACATCCTTTTATCTGTACTAACTTTTCAAAATCCAGTGTGCATTTTATACTTGCAGCAACTCACAATTTGAATTAGGTACATTTCAAATGCTCAACAGGCAGACATGTCCACTGGCTACAATAATGAATAAAATAATCCTAGAAGTCAAGCATCTTCAACTATACTATGCATCCTAACAGCATTCTTCTTTTATAAATCCAGTTGTACGTTCAACTGAATAATCATCTTCTTGGGGGAAGGGGAGTGAAATAGTAGGCATATGACTTAATAAATGTTTTAAATTTACCTAGTCTGAAAAGAAATTCCAAATAACTTAAAGTCTAATAAATTGGATTAAAGGTATTAATATTTTACTTTGCATATACAAAATCTAATATATATTTATATTTGACTCACTAACATTCTACATGCTTAATAAACAGTATTATTCACTATTTTCTCAATGCATATTACATTTTTTTCTTAGCTGAGTGATTATTTCTAAGATTAAATCAGTTATGCATAACACAGTGTTATCATCAGACTTTTATAAAATAGAAATAGTTAGGGATAATCACTGGCTCTGAAGAAGAAATTTTTGGACCTCTGATCTAGCTAACTTCTTCCAAAACTCTGAAGCGTGACATGTTTTCTTTTTCCAAGCATAAAATATTCATAAAAAATCAAATATTACTGAAATATATAAAATGAAATAAAAGTCTCTAATGAACCTGATGCCACCACTGTAAAATTTGTTACATATCCTTGGTGATTATTTTTATGTTCTAAGAATAAGCACACACGTGGCCTAGGGGTACACCCAGGAAACAGATCTTGAGGCTCTTCTTGATCTACATTCACTTCCTGGTAACCTCATTTAGTATTATGGTTTTGAATACCACATATACAATGATGACTATAGTATTTGCAGCCCAAACATCTCCCTGGAATTCTAGACTCATAAGTCTACTACTAGAGACTTAGGAAGGTCATATGGAAGTCCTCCATATAAAGGTCCAATGGGCAGCCCTGACCCTCCAAACTTCAGCCCCTGATCTTCCTTTTTTCAATAAGCTTCACCCATGGGCTTTCTTACCTCACTGTAACTCCATTTTCCCAGTTACTTAGAGCAGAAACTTAGAATCAATTCTGTAGCTCTATTTCTTTCACATCCTATACTAAATCCATCAGCAAAATCTGCTGGGTCTATCTTTGAAATATTTCCAGAAGTTGTCCACTTGAAATCCCTGCTGCTGCCTGATAGAAACCATCAGCTTCTCTTGCCTGGATTACTGCAGTCCTCCCAAGGGGTACTTCTGCTTCACCCATGCTCTTCATTCCCTACCCCCATTAGTCTATCTACAGTGCATAAGCTGTGAAAACATGAGTCAGAGCTTGTTAATCTCTTGCTGAAAACCCTTCAATTGCTTGCCCTTGAGGTGTCCTCCAGGATCTGGGAGTTCCCATCCCTCTGATTTCATTTCTCTTCCTCTACTCCTCTGATCACGTTTTATTGTGACTCATCTGTGTTCCTCCTATCCTCAGCTGCATGAGCTTCTTGCCCTTCCTCAACCAAATCAGACACACTCCCCACTTTAGGACCTCATATTGCTGTTCCCCCTGCCTGGAACACTCTTCCCCCAGATATCTGAAAGGCTCTGCCCTCACCCTCCTCCAGTAGTGACTCAAATTTACCTGTGAGCCCTCCCTGACTGCCTATTTAGAAGGGACCCACCTCCTCCCATGCCCATCCCAACACTCTACTTCCCTCTCTGCACTCTGCCTCCTCATAGGACTTTCTGACATCTAACATCTACATATTTCATTCATTCATTCATTCATTTAATCATACAGCTGTCTACCATCTAACACTTGCATGTTTCTATTTATTTATATATGCTTAATCATTGATGTCTTCCAAGTACCCATATGAGCCCAGCACACACTAGGCCTCCAACAACCATGAACCGAATAAAGTATAACATCACTAAAGCAGAATTACACGAAAACCCATTCTGCATCTATCTTTTCTCACTTAACAGTGTACTGTTGACACCTATTATCATCAACATTTGTATGTACTACATTTTATTTTTAATTCAGTGCCTCCCCCCAACTATATTTTTACTATAAAAGTGATATCAGCTTGAAAAAAATGGCAAAACATGCCAAAGTGTGTAAAGAAAAAAGTAAGAAACAACTCTTCACACCATCCAACATCTATATGCCTGAGGAAATTGGCAATGACAAGGCTGACTCCTAGATCTTCTAAATACACACACACACACACACACACACACACACACACACACGCATACACAGAGTGTTCCTTTTACATAATGGGATCCTATACATATCATTGTGCTGTTTTGCTCTCCTCATTCAGTAATTCGTTGTAGACAGATGAAACAGACCAACACCATTCTTCTTAAGAGCCACTGAGTGTCCTTTATAAGGATGTACCATAATTTATTTTTTACAAATCCGCTACTGATAAATATTTAGACTATTCCCAATGTCTTTCTTTTTCAAAGTATAATGACTACTTTTGCTAGTGGTCGCATGTACTTTTTATTCCCCTTACAGTACTTAGCCTGTGCTGAAAACACCATCTGCATGAAGCTGTTTGCTCACCCATTCTGTTTGCCCCTGACTCACATGTAAGCTTCTCAGGATAGGAGACAAATCTGTCAGTCTGGTTCACCTCTGTAGAAAAGTGCCTTATACATAATGGGGCTCAAGAAGTAGCTATGCATGAATAAATGAATGTAATCTTTAGCCCATTTTGTCAGAAACTCTTACAAGATAAATTCCTAGAAAAGGAAAGGCAATGGGCAAGTGAACCTTGAGTATTAATTTCTAACGGTTCAATGAAATCTTAAGACTGCTTTATTGTCCTCAGAGTTGGAGCTGATAATGTTTGCACTTTACAGACAGCCCTGAACTTGAGAGTCCAGGTGACAAAGTAAAGGCAGATACTGTTTTTACCAACATCCAACTTAGTTTTCCACATTTCAGTTTTGGAGAAGCTTTAGAGACTGCCTCATTATCTGATTTCTAATGTATTTTAAAAGAAGAAATATCTTAGAGTAAAGTTACTTGGAAACCAGAAGAGACTTTAGAAATATTAGTCAAAATCTCTTGGTTAATAGGTGAGAAAAGTTTCTTCTAAGTGAAAGGGTAACTGGGAAGAGCAGGATCTATTCAAAGAAAACACACAGACACAACCGCCTTCCCCTAAGGACTTAGCAATTCCATTTCTTAGAATTTACCCTGGAGAAACTAACTCTGCTGTACACAGAGAGCCATGTCTGCAAATGTTCGCAGTGGCACTGTTTATAATAGGGAGAAACTGGAAACAGAACTAACACTTAGCAGTAGGAGGATGACTAAATATCACAAGTCACATGTGGAGCACCATGCAACCATTTTTTTAAAAAGTAGATAGATCTAGAGAAGTAATAGCAAAAGGTCTTTAGGACACACGGTTGAGTAAAAAACCAGGCATCTATATGAGACTATTTGTGTTAAATCATAGACAAAATCATTCTATTATAATCTCTGCATGCATAAAGGTGTGTATTCTTAAATACACAGGAAAAGGTTGCTAAGACAAACAACAAATTGAACAAAAAAACCAACAATGATTATTTTTAGAGCTCAGAGAAGAACTGTGAGCTTATCCTATCATTTTTACATGGACAAAGTGTTCATACATAACTTCATCCTTAAAAATCAATTTAGGAAAAAGAGGACAGAGGATCTTGAGATGAGAAGTTCACAATTTTCTACTTCCAAGTCCAATCCTTTGTTTCTTGCAGCCTCTTGAACTTGCTTATGTAATAAAAATCTTGAATTTTCATAGGAAAAAGCATAAAGATGTGATCAAGAGTAAATTAAGCATGTAAGAAAGTAATTTTAAATGTTAGAAGACTTCTGTTTTTTCTGTTTTAATGCTTAATTATTAAAAAAATTTTTTTTAATTTTTATTTTACAGTACTGTTAACCTTTTAAAAATCACTTCCTCATAGAAAGTTATACAACAAATGGCAATTTTTCTACTGATGCTTAGCTGCTGCTGCTAAGTCGCTGCAGTTGTGTCCGACTCTGTGCGACCCCAGAGACGGCAGCCCAACAGGCTTCCCGGTCCCTGGGAGTCTCCAGGCAAGAACACTGGAGTAGGTTGCCATTTCCTTCTCCAATGCAAGAAAGTGAAAAGTCAAAGTGAAATCGCTCAGTCGTGTCCGACTGTTAGTGACCTCATGGACTTCAGCCTACCAGGCTCCTCCGTCCATGGGATTTTCCAGGCAAGAGTACTGGAGTGGGGTGCCATTGCCTTCTCCTATAGAAGACCTTTTTTAAAATCACAGTTAAAGTCAGAAATTTGGGAGGCTACCTCATCTCACTCAATGACTCTCCTCCAGATGTTTCATTTTTTTTCTTTTAAATCTCACTGGAGAAGGTGATTCCATAATCCCCTTTTGTTAGTTAAGTTCCAGTGCGAGCAACTTATAATTGGGTAGTCAGGGATCAAAATTCCCTCTTACAAAAAAAGGAAAAAAACCAGTCCTCAAGATACTGAAAACAAGTGTGTGTATATAATTCACTTTAATCTGAGATTAAAATATGAGGCAAAATATATACTTTGGACTCTTCAAAAAACAATTTTCTTCCATAAAATATACCTTTAACAGGTAAAATCAATTTCCCTTCAAAATGCCTGGAAACTTTTTGATATAAGGGGGAACATCAACGCCAATGTAATAAACATAAAACCAACTTACTCAAGTTGTGATTGTCCTTTTTTTGTCTCTCTTTGGCCAATGCTCTCGCTTCAGACTCTGTGGGAAAAATACACGCTGTGCACATGAATGAAGTCATTAGAAACCAGAACTTTTCAAGGAACACAGTGGTGTAAATTAAAAAAACACACTTCATTGTCTAAACAAATGGATGTTTATCTGACTTAACTATAAATAAAAACAGAGTTTAAAAATTTTTAACTTTGAATCAAAGACTTCGGTTTTTTTCAAAAGCAATATATATCCAATAAATGCAAACATTTAGCTTCTACAAAATGGTAGAAGACCAGTAACAAAAATGTCTGACAGGCTGGAACGACAGACAGGTATGAACAACAAAAAAATCAATAACCAGAGATTATGAGAAGTTGCTGTCAATAGAGTATTGTCAGCAGTCAAATTTCCTTTTCAGGAAATAGCACTTTTCAGTCTTTCTTTGATGTGTTAACACACTGAGACAGAAACTGAGCCAAGAAGCTCCCAAACTGGATCTCTAACTGGTTTATGGAAATGAACTCATTATTTAAGAACTTTGGGTTGCTTGACTAATCCTGGGGATTCGGGAACCTCTGTTACTTTCCTTTCAGAAGTGATATAAAAACATTACATTATCATAATCCAGAATTGTATTTTAAAATAGATATTGTTGCATAATTTATAGCATATGTATTATATTATTGTAATGTATTAGGTATTATTAGGTCAGATTTGCTGACTTGTAAGCCTCTTCTTTTTTGTGTATAGTGTGCTGCTTCCTGAGCTATCAGTGTTCAGAACCTCATTTCCTGTCCCTTTACTCTTTTCCTGCCATTTTACCCTTGTCCAGACTGGACTGGTCATTGTCTAAGATACCAGTGACTCTAGAGATAGTGTCTGTTATACCTGCTTTTTTAAAAAGTTTAATAAATGTACACCCTCTTCACCCATTTCTTATATCCTCTTTCCCCTTGCTGCTGTGGTTTTCTTTCTGAAGAAACAATCATATACATAATTCGAAACCCTATTTTACACTCAAGAATTTTATGCATGTTACTCTAACCATATTTTATCCTTATTTAATACAAGTTTCATTTAGCTATGTTTTCTAAAGCTTCATTGTATTATTACTTCCTGGTACGATACCTATGTGTTTGTTGGCTTTTGATGGTTTTTATGTATTAATCATCTTTTTAAAAACCAAATCAATGTCTTTTTTTTAAATGTCTTTCTCCTGCCACAATTTTCTGAACTTTTGTTTTTGTTCTTTCAAAGATACGCTTGAATACAAGAGGAATTTTTTTTTTTTGCACCAAATCTATATTCCATAGTCTCAGTCTATTCACCGAATCCTGTAGGATACAAGGATCAAATAATAAAAAGGGTTCGGATGAGCTGAAGGCCATAAAATCCAGCAGGGTAGAATGCCAGTTGTAATGCAGTTTCATCGTGTTTTAATGGTAAAATGCCTTCCCTAAAGCGTTAAACAAAAATGACGAAACAGGTTAATTTCACACTTGCCTCAAGAGCAAACGATACCCATTGCTCCATTTGATAAATTATTTTTTCACTCTGTGAATGAATCTTTTGCACATTATAGAGCAAAAGTAACAGGAAGCATCTTAAGAAGTAAGAAACATGTCCTCAGTCTGTCCCAACTGTGGGTCTGAACGTGTGTCAAAGGAAAATTCAGATCAGAGTTCTCAAACTCAAATGCTACTAAGGGCCAGGAAAAATCCAGACTGGGAGTGTTCTGCTCTCACCCCAAAGGGGACATCGGCCACAGACTCAATGATGGCAGTCATGGAGGAACGGGGACCCGATTCCCAGCATCTCAAGTAATACTGGAAACCAGGATTTTCAAGTATAAAAACCCCGTGCTAAAACATAGCTCAATGTCTTAACCACTGCACAGACCTAAAAACATAAGTGTGTGAGTTGGAAATAGTTCTGGAGATCACTACTTGGATAACTTTGCTGAACAAAACACGAACAGAAAACCTCCAGTGAGAGGCACGTTTGCTGAGAATTTACCTGTGAGCTCCCTTTTTATGTTGGGAAGGTTGGCTGGGCAGGAGTTACTGATGGTGAGGCCTGGGGGTGGCAGGCCTTGATTTCCGTAAAGGTCAATCAAGTTTCCAGAGACAGGTAACTGGAAAGAGAAAAAAACAGTCATGGAAATGAATCATTGAACGATTCCTAAATTAGTCAGCTAAAACCCTTATCCTATTCCAGACTGTATTCACATATATACATCATTGATACTAAGTATAAAACAGAAAACCAATGAGAACATCATGCTGAGGAGCACAGGGAACTCTACCCAACACACTGTGGTGACCTGAATGGCACGGAAGTCCCAAAGGCAGCAGACATAGGGACGTGGGCAGCCGCTTCACTGTGTGGCACAGCAGAAACCAACACAGCATTGTAAAGCAACTATACTCCAATAAAAACTGATTTTAAAAAAAGAAATGATTTCATGTAAAAAATATTTGTTAATACAGGAAATGAGACGTTTGCCATTTCACCCATTCGCAGGTATATGGTCTCCTTAGGGGTTCCCTTAGAGACAGGAAAGGAGGCAGAATCTCACACACATCAAATCAGTATACAACCCATCTGATAGGTGTATCATGAGCATTGAGACCAAGGATAATGTGGTGAACTCATTATCTATAGCATCTAGTAGCTTATGGTAGATGTTCAGTAAACATTGGCTATTATTATTATAAGTCATGTTCTATGTGGCATAGCTTTGTAGCCAAGTCAGGTTTTGCATCAAAGTCAACTTTCTTCCTTCCTTTTCTTCCTCTCTCTCTCTACAAAGAAAAGTAATGAAAAGTGTTTTCTTATTGGAAAAGAAATGATATCCTTACTATTATACTAAAAAGGTATTTTCCTTGAAACTGAAATCTTTCACAGAGCCACAAGAGGGAGCCCACTGACTTTCATAAAAGAACAAAATGTTAACACTTAAAAAAAAAAAAGAAATATTGAGCCTTTCCAAACGAGCTTAAGAGTGTTTGTCTCTTGTTCTGAACTGAATATTTTCAAGCAGTGAATCTGTTTTATCCCAACAATGACTTCCCTTTGTACGTATACATTTCCCTGTGACTAGCTCTCTGCTATGAGTTTGATATACTCAGTTTTATAAACATATGAGATCCAAGACATTTCCTTTTCCCACTCCCTGAAATAAAGGTCTAAGTATTAATTGCTGGAAAACAGTTAAGTGATCTCACTACTTCCACAGCAGAAACTTCCCATTTCCAGCTCAACTTGAGTAATTTCTGAAACTATCATTACCAGGTGAGAGTTTATGTCTTTAAGCCCTTCCTTTACTTGACTATACACTCTGAATTTTACTCTAATCTGAGAAAAGTAAATGTAGTAGCATTTAAGTATGATTAAAATATTCAGTAATGCAGATGTACCTGGTAGAGGCTATATCACAATATAGCATGTGTCATTCCTTCAAATAACCACTAACATACAGATTAAAAGATACCATGAAATAAAGATAGAATCAAATGTGTTTCCTCTCATTGGGAGCCACCAGGTATCATATTCCTGTCATGACTTCTAAATAAACACTCTATGAGCTAAATCCCTAGGTAGAGAGATGGGGGAAGACTGCAGAGAAGAAGATGTTTTCCAACAGGTTAATATGACACTTGCTCTAGGGGTTGGGGGCTGTTCGAACAGACAGATCAGCAGAGCACATCTCTCTTCTCCATTCAGTCTTTTGTTCCTTTGTGAAGACAGCATCTAAATTATGCATATGAAATGGATTACACATATCTCACTATACGTATACATATGAAAATGTGATAATGTAAAATGCCCTTGAACCATATTTCAAGGGCCTCTAGCTAAGGAACTGATAAAAAAGTGACTATGATTACTAGCTGTCTTAGTGGTTTAATATGAAACAGGTCATCTTCTCAGGTCAGCCTTGCCCTGTGTTTAGTTTTATTCCTGTCCAACTTAATACAGCAAAGTGAAAGAGGCTCAAATGTCTCAATATAGCACTGTAGAGTCAGAGAGTCAAAAGTTATAAAGCTGGTATGACATCTGGTAAGACTTTGAGATTCCAAAGCTTTATCCTCCTCCTTTATTTTTGCTCAGTCGCTCAGTCATGTCTGACTCTTTGAGACCCCATGGACTGCAGCACTTCAGGCTTCCCTGTCTTCCACTGTCTACTGGAGTTTGCTCAAGTTATCTTCCTGTCCTTCTAGAATTTCAGATTTGGGAAGAACTATCTGGTATTAATGGGCTTCCCTGGTGGCTCAGAGGTTAAAGCGTCTGCCTGGAATGCAGGAGACCCGGGTTCGATCCCTGGGTCAGGAAGATCCCTTGGAGAAGGAAATGGCAACCCACTCCAGTACCCTTGCCTGGAGAATCCCATGGAGGGAGGAGCCTGGTAGGCTACAGTCCATGGGGTCCCAAAGAGTCGGACACGACTGAGCGACTTCACTTTCATCTGGTATTAATAAACCAATAATGTGACTTGAGATTCAATGCCACAAGCTAAAAACAATTATTTCCATGGCTTGAGAAATAAAGATCACATGTGCAAACTGTGTGCAAAGCATGAAACTGTGTTATTATGATAATTTGTTAGGAATAAATAATAGGCAAGTGATAAACACAACTAACTTTAAAAAAACCTCTAAGTTATCACTGGATCGATACTGAACAGATATGTTCTATTATCAACTTCTCCAGGATAAGAATATATTTTCTAACCACAATCTAAAGGAAGATGTTATGTGTACATATACTTAATAAATGCAGACTCACAAAAAGAGAAAGAGAGGGTGAAAGAATTGAAAACTGGGGATAAGACAAAGAAAGACACAAGGGGGCAGGTGGAAACAGGAAGAGAGACACACACAGAAGAGTGGGGGAGAGAGAGAGGGATGGGCAAGTCGGGTGGAAGCGGGGAGAACTCAGAAAGAAATGGATTGCTGCTGCTGCTGCCAAGTGGCTTCAGTCGTGTCCGACTCTGTGCGACCCCATAGACGGCAGCCCACCAGGCTCCACCATCCCTGGGATTCTCCAGGCAAGAACACTGGAGTGGGTTGCCATTTCCTTCTCCAATGCATGAAAGTGAAAAGTGAAAGGGAAGTCGCTCAGTTGTGTCTGACTCTTAGCGACCCCATGGACTGCAGCCTACCAGGCTCCTCCGTCCATGGGATTTTCCAGGCAAGAGTACTGGACTGGGGTGCCATCGCCTTCTCTGAGAAATGGATTGAGTAGGGGTTAAAAACTACAGAGAAGACTGTGTGGACTGACAGCAGGGCTGACCAAAAAGAGAGATGAATTAAAATCTTTGGAACAAGACGCCTTATTGGGCACTCCACTGAGGTCAAACATCATTACTTCCAGTTGAAAAAGCAGCTTATAACCCTCTGGAGAGTTCTTGAAAAGATTTCTCGCTTCGGCAGCTTTTCCAATCTTGCTGGTTAGGAGTGGGCATCATAGAGCCTGCTGGGATATTTTGCTGAGGAAAACTTAATTTTGTGGGTGCCTACTCTGAGCCAGGCACAGAGGTTAGAAGGCAATCTTTGTAACTTATCACGCTGACTTTACAAAAAGGAACATCAAGGTATTGCTCTGAGTGCAGGTTTCTGATAGGAGGTTCACATTGCATGCTAATCGTATTATTGGGAGGACAGCAGGATCAACCTGCTGATAATTTTCAATAATCAAATAACCAATAATCAAAACTGCAATTTTCAGTTAATCTCCAAATGAACCTGAGCAAATAAAAACCCAGTTGCTCACTAACTGTGGGTACTCAAATTTACAAATGAATGGTGCAGTCATTTACATCCTGGGCTAAGGAACCAGTGACTCAGGTTAGAAGCTGCCTCTGACATGCCAAATGATATTCAACTCTGTGAGGTGAGATGTCCCTCCCTGAAAAGTAGCAGTCATACCACCCATCTCACAGGGTTTTGTAAAAAGTAAACAAGATAAAGTGGGTGAAACAGGTGGTGCAGTGATAAAGAATCTGCCTGCCAATGCAGGAGACGCAGGAGATGCGAGTTCAATCTCTGGGTGGGGAAGATCCCCAGATGAAGGGAAAGGCAACCCAATCCAGTATTCTTGCCTGGAAAATTCCAGGGACAGGGGAGCCTGGCAGGCTACATACAGTCCATGGGGGTCACAAAGAGTCGAACATGACTGAAGAGGCACGCACAAGTGAAACAGAGTACCTGCTTTTAAAGTGACTGATAAACTATGTTTCATTGTTCAGTCACTCA
This sequence comes from Bos javanicus, assembly GCF_032452875.1. NCBI lineage: Eukaryota > Metazoa > Chordata > Mammalia > Artiodactyla > Bovidae > Bos > Bos javanicus. The sequence continues at coordinate 31,671,276 of NC_083889.1, forward strand.
GTTGTATCCAACCCTTTGCAACCCCATGGACTGCAGAACATCAGGCTTCCCTGTCCTTCTCTGTTTCTCAAAGTGGCTCAAATTCATGTCCGATGAGGTTTTCCTGAAAGTATATTCTTTGTCTACGGTTTTTTCGCTCAGTCATGTCCACTCTTTGTGACACCATGGACTGCAGCTAGCCAGGCTCCTCTGTCTATGGGGATTCTCCAGGCAACAATACTGGAATGGATTACCATTCCTTTCTCCAAGGGAACTTCCTGACCCAGGGATCGAACCTGGGTCTCGTGCCTTGCTGGCAGCCTCTTTACTGTCTGAGCCACCAGGGAAGTCACAGTTTTTGGGCAGTCAAACTAATTTTCACTTTGATTAACAGAACTATCTGCCACATGAATTACCAAACATCCTGTGGATTGCAATGCAGATCTAAGCACAGAAATGAGGGGATATGTGTGGCTCAAGTGACTACTCCATACTCCAAATCTTTTTCCACTGGGGTGATTTTGCCCCTTTTCCCCAGGGGACATTTGTCACTGTCTTGAGACATTCTGAGTTGTCACTGTGAGATGGCAAGGTGTGAATGGCCCCCAGTGGGTAAAAGCCAGGGATCCTGCTAAACATCCTACAACAGACAAGACAGTCTCCACAACAAAGGACTATCCATCCCAAATGTCAACAGTACCAAGGTTGAAAGACTGCTCTAAATGATGGCTTAGCCTCTTTATATTAACAGCTGTTACTTATGAAAGCTACTCAAAGGGAGGCTGATTAAAATAATATGGATTTCTAATTAAAAATCAGTCTCCTAGCCATGCAAATTTAGGAAAAGATTCAGTGGTTCCCTTTCTCATTTTGAAAAATTCCCCCATAAACACAGGTAACTTCATTACTAGGTCAAAATAACACTTTTAAAGCTAAGGAAGAGCAAGCACACCTTCTGTTAATATGAATATATTGTGTCTTTGCGGGGTTTTTATCCAGCACATTAACCTGATGGACAAGATTTCACTTCCAGTGCATGAGCTGTACCTTGGACAGTAAAAGACACAGTCCAATTAGGACAAATAAAGAGAAGGCAGACACGTGTGCGTGTGTTCCCTAAACTTTGTCTGAATCGAGTTTTTCCATGTTCTGCTCCACCAAAATGAATATTTTTCCAAGTAAATGATAATTGCAAAATGTTATTATTTTTTTTCTCCCTGGATGGTCCCCTTCTCTGAATATCAATTAAGTTCTGTAAGCAGAAGTAAACTGGGACTTTTATTCTTTGTTTGCGATGGTACAAGAGGGCCCTTGTGCTCTCAGAATAGTTATTTCTAGACTCCAATTCCCTTAGGATAGTTTCCTCTCTAGGATAGTTTCCTCTCTAAGTGTTCCTTCCACTTTATTTTTTAAAACAGTTAACTTGAAATAGACCATTTCAAAGAACCAACTAAAAGGAAAAAAAAAGCCCAACATAAAGAATATTAAGTTTAAACTTCACTGTGGGGAAAACATTAAAATGTTAGTAAGTTGTAGTTGGTTCTATTATTTAATTCTAACAATTAAAACCCAATTTTATCAAGAATAAGAGCTAGTAACTAACATTTAGTGATGGCATAGGTTCTCTTGTTTTAGATGCTATTATTATCCCCATTTTCCAGTGAAGGAAAGTGAGGCAAAGACAAATAACTCACTCCAGAGTATGTACTGAACTCAGATGTCTGGCTGAGAGTCTGTGTTCCTACCTTCTGTGTTACCGTGCCTTTCTGCCAGTTGTAAAATGCCGAAATAGTTTCTTGCGGGAAAGCTCTGATGTGGAGAACACAGAAGAGAAATGGGGACCAGGACAAGGTCAGTGCCCCCTGAGGGCGCTGCAGGTTACTCTTCTCTTGACTGGGGATTAATTAAAGTCTGCCCTGGGGATTCTTTCTTATCTGCGGACTCCCCTGAGACGGTCTCTCTGCTTCTGAATTATCCTTCTCCATTCAAAGTCTGAAGTGGTCTCCTTTTCTAAACTTGTAAGCCCAGTGAGACCAGGGAGGAGACCTGACTTATCTGCATCCATAGCACCTCACCCAGCACTGGTCACATGTGAGGCATCTGCTGCTGCTGCTGCTGCTAAGTCGCTTCAGTCGTGTCCAACTCTCTGTGACCCCACAGACGGCAGCCCACCAGGCTCCCCCGTCCCTGGGATTCTCCAGGCAAGAATACTGGAGTGGGTTGCCATTTCCTTCTCCAATGCATGAAAGTGAAAAGTGAAAGTGAAGTCGCTCAGTCGTGTCCAACTCTTAGCGACCCCATGGACTGCAGTCCCCAGGCTCCTCTGTCCCTGGGATTCTCCAGGCAAGAACACTGGAGTGGGTTGCCATTTCCTTCTCCAATGCATGAAAGTGAAAAGTGAAAGTGAAGTCGCTCAGTCGTGTCCGACTCCTAGCGACCCCATGGACTGCAGCCCCCAGGCTCCTCTGTCCCTGGGATTTTCCAGGCAAGAGTACTAGAGTGGAGTGCCATTGCCTTCTTCTATGAGGCATCTAATAAAGGCTAAATCAATCTTAAAGTGAGTTCAGGAGCAATCGGACTAGGATATCTACTCCAGCGTAGACTGACCGAGGAGACACGGGTATTCAGTCTAAAGGTCATGTCTTCAGAGGGTTGTCACAAGGACAAGTTCTCCACGGGGCAAACTGGGATCCACATCCACAGAGAGACTCACTATGAGAAATATTTCCATTATTGAATATGATATTATTCTAATGTAGAGTTGGCATATTACAGGTGCTGAGTGAATATCACCCAGATAAAATACTATCAAAATTATTTAAACTATAATAAATTATATATAATAATTTAGACATTGTTGAGAACAAGCTATGTTTCCAATGCTAAATGCTGTACATACTTTAGGGTTTCCCAGGGGGCTAGTGGTAAAGAGCCTGCCTGCCAATGCAGGAGACAGGGGTCTGATCCCTGGGTTGGGAAGATCCCCTGGAGAAGGAAACGGCAACCCAATTCACTACTCTTGTCTGGGAAATCCCATGGACAGAGGAGCCTGGTGGGCTACAGTCCGTGGGGTCACAAAAGAGTTGGAAAGGACTCAATGACTAAACAACAACAATTCATAATTTAGGAGATGACCATGTCAAGGAGAAACAATGATCAGTTTCATTTTACAAATAAGGAAATGGAGGACTTCAAGAAACCAAGTAATGTGCAAGGTCAGGCTGTAAACGGCAGACTTAGGATTTGAATCCAGGTCTGACAGTAAATCCTCAACTCCCAACCACTGTGTTACACTGCTTCACTTGTGAGTGTAGATTTGGAAGCTTTCAAGAAGCTGAAAGCCTGATATTTTGAAGGGGAATACAAAGGATGTGCAAGAGGAAATTCAGGCAGTGACTACTAGGTTAGATCAGATGACATCTGAGGTCCTCATCACTGGGGAAAATTTTTAAAAAAAGAATAATTTAAAAGAATCATGTCAATCCTATAGTTCTCCTGAGTATGCACAGGTATCCATTTGATGCCACTGGAAAATTACCACCCTTGTCAGCAAAGTTCTTCTGAAATGACTTGCTGCTGCTGCTGCTGCTAAGTCCCTTCAGTCGTGTCCGACTCTGTGCGACCCCATAGACGGCAGCCCACCAGGCTCCCCCCGTCCCTGGGATTCTCCAGGCAAGAACACTGGAGTGGGTTGTCATTTCCTTCTCCAATGCATGAAAGTGAAAAGTGAAAGTGAAGTCGCTCAGTCGTGTCCGACTCCTAGAGACCCCATGGGTATATGTAAAAATTATAAACTCCTGAGCGCAAGCTCCTCCAAGGTTTTTGCTCCTGTTCGTCCTAGGATTCTGACTACTGACAGGCACAGTCTGCCTCACGGATGCATAAAGCTGAAAGTAAGAGGGTTCCACAGAAGCTGACCCAGGGCTGAGAGAGGGTGGGACGAGTTTGGCAAGGAAACATTTGTTAGAAATAATATTTAGTTCTTTCAAAATAGGGGGTGAGTTTAAACGGGCAGTAAATTGACAAAACTAAACAATCTAGAAAAAACTCAGAGGTTTTGAGGGGAGTCCTTACTCCTCAAGACTTCAAGAAGGTGACTTAAAGGACTGGATCAAGATAGAAAAGAAAACGTAACTATAAAAAATTGGTTTTCTAGGGATTTTGGTATAAATAAGTAAAAGCTACTACATTCCCTTGCCCAGGAAATTTATCATTGGAATTTAGTCTTTAAAAAAAATTCTGTGGTTAAAAAAATATTATTTAAAATTCACCATTTTTAATTATTTTTAAGTGTACAGTTCAATTGTGTTAAGTGTATTCACACTGTTGGGCAGCACATCTCCAGAACTTTTTCATCTTGCAAATCTGAATTTCTATAACCACTAGCCAACAACTCCCTTTCACCCTTTTTACCACCATGGAAGTTACTCTTTTAAAAACCAATTACTACCCTGTTTAGGAAAAGCATCTTAGGAACTTGTGTAGAAATTCAGTTCAGTTCAGTTCAGTCTCTCAGTTGTGTCCGACTCTTTGCAACCCCGTAAACTAGTGGTTTTTAAAAGATGACTCTATCCTCCAACCAATCTTGCTTGCTTCAGACTGGCTCCACAATCCGAACCAGCTCTGGCCAATCTATCCTGTAACTGTCCTGAACTCGCTGGTTTGTATCACGTGAGTGTGTGTCAAGTGTGTCAAATCTATCAGCAATACTGATAGATCTGCTCGGTTTGTGTCAAGCCTGAAGTCAAGGGGAGATTCTGTCAGCAACCAGAGTCCTCTGTTTAGTCCTGAATGGTAGGTTCTTCCTCCACTTCCAGGGCTTGTCTCCTAAGTGTATAGTTACACCACCCCTAGATTGTCCAGCTGGTGAATATATTATGCAGTCTTAAATATATTGCATCCTTAAAGCTGCTTGTCCATTTTATTTTCATTTCAAAAATCTGAACAGAAGGCTAGCATATTCTTGAACTCTTGGTGAAATTTAAATGTTAATAAAAATAGTATACCCCCCAAAACATACTAATTACTAAAGAATATGACAGTCTCATGGCATTGCTTGAATAGAAAACAGAAAATGATGGGACTAGGCATTCAAATCGGAGAAAGCAATGGCACCCCACTCCAGTACTCTTGCCTGGAAAATCCCATGGGCAGCGGAGCCTGGTAGGCTGCAGTCCATGGGGTCACTAAGAGTCAGACACATCTGAGCAACTTCACTTTCACGCATTGGAGAAGGAAATGGCAACCCACTCCAGTGTTCTTGCCTGGAGAATCCCAGGGACGGGGGAGCCTGGTGGGCTGCCGTCTATGGGACTCGCAGAGTCGCATATGGGCTCTGGTCGCACAGAGTCAAACACGACTGAAGCGACTTAGCAGCAGCAGCAGCAGGCATTCAAAGATGTACCGTGTCCCAGCTCTGACACATCTGACCTGTATAACCTAGGGCAACACAAGCTAACCTTTCCTAATCCTAAAATGGAAGGCAATGAGAGAATCCCAACATGACTCAAGGAATTCCTGCGAGAACCAAGTAAGAGTCAAACGGAAGGAGTGAAAGAAAATAAACTTTACAGGCAAGGCTCCAACTGCAGACAGGAATACTTAACAGAGAAGAGCAAATATGACCCCTGCTTAATGAACTAAAATTGGAATAAATTTGCCATTGAAATGGGGCAAACTGAACATCACTTAATCACCTGTCAATAGTAAGGGATCTCCTTTAAAAAGTGTATTATGTTTTCAGGCTGACCAGAAAACCACTGTAAATAACACAACACACAGTATTTCCCTCGGCAGCAGTATACTAAGTTAGGCATCAGATGCGGATGGGAGTTAGAAAACCTAGCATGTTATTGAAAGTGAACTTGGACTCCAGGGAATGCAGAGCTTTATCATGGGGTTACTGATAAACTCACGAGCAATTCTTAATTTCTAATGTTTGAGTCATTTATCTGTGATCTTGAGATATTTCTCTGCTTCATGAATTAACTTCTCAAAGAATCACTTGCAAAGAGAAACTGAAAATTCAGGAACAGGGAAAAAACACTGGAAATAATATCTCGAGCTTTTTTTTAGAAAAATAAAAATATCACCAATACCGTATTTGCCATTTGCAAGGCGGGATCCATCAAGCCCAGGATTTCTTCATTATAACTTGATTCTAGGCTAATGATGTCATCAATTACATCATCCATCTGAGGGAAAAAGGCAATGGAAGAGAGAGAGATATAAGCAAAAACTGTGCAAAGCAATCCAAAGAGAGATCCATGGTCTTTCCTGATCTAAAGAAGTAACACTCTTTAGTTAGAGTCTAAGAGATGACTGTCCTCTTTCTCTTCAAAGGAATACATTACTGAAGACCATTAATGCTAATGGGTGATGAGGAGGATGATACATGCAACCAGCACATAGTGAGTGATTACTAGGTGCCAGTCACTGGGCTCGGGGCTTCTTATGGACTAACTGATTTACCCTGACAATAACCCTACCAGAACAGGTGCTATTATTACAGCAATTTTTCAGGTGAGATACATGAGAAGCAGCTTGCCCAAAGTCACACATCGAAGAGGGGTTAGAGCCACAGTTTGAACTATGCTTTCAATTGTCATATAAAACTGCCTGCCCTAAACTGGAAAGAGGAACCAGGAAACTTCATCTTGAATGATAGCTGCCTTTTCCTTTTCTCATCTAAATTTATATCCAGTACATTTCCCACACCCTCCTTGGAGTAAAAAAAAAAACCACAGATGGCTGTTCAACCCTTTGTTCCCATAGGATGTGGGGGGCGCTGTGGCTCCCAGGCCACTGGTTAGCCCTGCAGTAACCTTACAATGACTTGTAAACTAAGTCTCTCCTTGTATGCCTGCCAGTGTGCTTGGCACTCCCGGAGGAGAGCACCAGGACGAGGTTATCATTACAGTCGTGGAGCTGACATTCCCTCTAGATCAATTTTATTTCTAAAGTACCAAAACATCAGTCATGATAATAAACAACAGTGATTACATGTGCATTGCAGCAGTTGCAAAGACAAGTCTGTGAAAACATTTCTTCGTAAACATCTTATGTATTTGATCTACTTGGTATGTGTGTGTGTGTGTGTTGTGTGTGTGTGTGTGTGTGTGTGTGTGTGTGTGCGCGCGTGCGCGAGCATGCAAACACCTGCTTGGGTCTTAATAGTGCTTCACAAGTACACAGTGAAAGCTCAGAACTCAGAGGGATGCTCCTGTGTGCCTCTTTGCCATAGTTAAAGAAGACAGGCTTCAACATCATGGCGCTTGTCAGAATCTCGGTTCTCCCACTTTCTGGGTTGGATCACTGCCCCTCATCTTTAAGAGTCACAGTGTGCCAATCTGTAAAATGGGGTTAATAATACTCATGCCCTTACTGGATTCTTGTGAGATTTCAGGACAAACCATATGAAGTGCTCACAGTGCCAAGCATACAGCATACATTCAAAAAATAATGAGTGTCACTGAGTAACTCCAGAGAAGAATAAATGGAGGTCAGTTTTGAGTAACTGCCAGTACTGTTTCCTTTCCCGGTATACCAATTGTATGTCCTGTTTAACAGATGACTTTCGAAGTGAATTGGTAAACTGGAAAATGGGCCAGAAGACTTACGAGCAACCTTTCTTTGTAAATGTTTAATCTTTTTTTTTTTTTTCAGGGAAAGGAAATTACTGGCTTTGGTGTGAGAGAATTTTTTAAATAATTTGTTCTCTTATGAAAAGAGTCATATATGTTGATAAAAAGCAAAAAAAAATTTTTTTTCTTCCTCTTATATATCCATGCACTCATTTAAAATATACAAATATAATTAATAAATGGATGTAACATAATTTATATATCCATTAAACAGGATGTCACAGAAGAAATTTTCATTGCTTGGGAAAAGATTCATGAATTATCATTAAATGAATAAATAAAGTTTCCAAAAATATTTTCCATGAGATTTCATTTTATAAAACTATATAGATCTCACACATACACACATCTTGGTTTTACAGATATTCTGTCCAAGTTGCTAACCCATAAATTTGTATAACATACTTTGATAATGGTATCTAAATGAAGTACAGCAGTTTACATCTTATTTATTAAAATTTATGTATTTTAGCACAGTTTAACACCTTATAGCAACTCAGGGAAAAATGCATTTTAGTATCATTTTCCTAGTAGTTTTTAAATCATGAGACATAATGATTTAAAAAAAAAATCAGTGGGGGTGGGGGCAAAAATCCAAAGTCATTAGGAAGGTGTGATTAGCCACAAATATAGATCCTCATTACAAAGTGTTATATCCTTGGGCTGCCGAGTCATTCAGTACCTGCATGCACGATGCTCGTGAATGTGTGTTCATACTTGGGCATTCGCTCTCCGCCCTGTTTTGCTCTTCAAACTTATAAAATCCCTGCAAAAACACAAGCAAAATCAGCCCATGACTTGGATTTGCAAATGACTGTTCAGTGACATTTTCACATGAGGTTGATGGTGTAGCAACAAGATGAACTAAGCTCTCCAGTAAAGTGGAATGTGACCAAGAAATGAAATAATGAAGGAAGAACTTCCATCAAATCAGTCTGACAGATGACAAGCATGGACAGAGAAAAATAAGATGGTTGGTTTGGGCAAAAGGGAGAAGACTTAGTCCCTCTAGAAATTAAAATCAACCAAACTTCAGAAGGGTTACCTCTGAAATCACGTGAACATTTCAGAGGACAATCAAACTCCATTAAAATGATGCTCATCATCTCATAATTTGGAAATAACAGGCATTAAATCACAACTTGCCTTTTAGGTATGCTTCAAATTTTGGTGCCACAATTAGCTTTGAGGTATATTTGAGTCTTGTCTCCAACCCAGCCTTTATAAAAAGCAGCTTTCACCAGCAGCAGCAATTTATTAAGGAAACCGAATTCACCCAGCAAGGAAATCTTTGCTTTTCTGTTAGATTCTCATGTACTATATATTCTTTCAATCCAGCCATGCACACCCTGTGCTTTTTTTGTTTTTCCTTTCCAGCTCAGGAAGAAATAAAAATAATATTCCAGACATTCACAGCAAGCGGAACTTCTAAACTGCCTGTCCGACACCTTTTCTATTTTTACTATCCCTTTTCCACCTTCCCTTCTCTCCCTGCATTTTCAATGCTTTGTAAATGGAAAGGCATGGAAGAGAACACTCAGCTAACAAGCGGAAACGGGATAGGAGAAAAAGGGTCCTCGCCTCCGGGTTCTGCTCCAAGGGGGCCAAGTCCCCTGCCTGGAGCCATAACCCAATAACCCAGTGACAGTGACGGGGACAAGAGGCTAGAGGATGACAGCTAGCATGGGGAGTCTGGGACAAAGGCCGGTGAAGGTGGCCACGCGGACAGACTAGAGTCCACAATCAAGTGCAGGAGGGAGATCCAACAGACAGTCATTCAGTGTAAGAGAAAGGAGAGGGGAGGAGACATGAATTACCTCTTTTTCACAGTTGGAGTTAAGTGTAAGCATAGCCATGGGGCTGTTGGGTGCGCTGCTCCCCGGCACTGGTGGCATGACATGGTCGCCAGGCTGGTTTGGACATGGCAAGCTCAGGACTTGGTTGGCATGTTTATTTGCTAAAGTGGTAGAAAGGTACTGCTTTACCTGCTGCCTTTGGGCTTGCTGTATGTGGTACTTGGTGGGGTTTTCGAGGTGGGTCTGCACCTGAACATAGCCATGGAGGGAAGAGAAGAAAGTGCCGTTATTGGTGAGTTTTGGACGGCTCTTCTTTTCAGGCACAAGCATGAGACAGGCCAGTCCGTTAACAGAATAGATTATTAAGCCCCTGTTAGGTACCAGGCACTGTGCTAATGGATTTTGCTATTACTGAAGTTTAAAGGCTAACTCTTCGGATTTGGGTTAATACTCTGCCTGGTTTCATTTCCCTGCTAATTAACAGTCCATCTCTTTAAAACCTTGTGCCCTTCTTCTCATGCATAATAGCCAAAAATCTGCAACCATCTGTAGGGTAAACATTTTCTAACACATATCTGAAAGAGTTTATTAAGATCAAAACAATAATCTAGAAGAAGGTGTATAACTTATTTCAGTTTTCTTTGGCAAATATAATAGCTTTCTGTTTTGTTTAAAAAAAAAAAAAACACCTCCTTTAGAAACAACTATAAAATGGTTGTAGAACATAAACAGAAACATTCTGATGATTAAATCCACCAGTTGCAGATTAATTCTTCCCACTTTCATTGGGACATGAGTATTCAACATTTTAATTAAGATCTTAAACTCAACATAAAAAGCAGTTCCACATGAAGTAGTTTCTTTCAAACACAAAAAACACTTCCAAAGATGTGTTTGTTTGTTTTTTCTTTTTGGATATGTTTTTAAAGGCATGTATATTAAGCCACCAGTATATTTTCACCTTGTTTCTCATAAGACATTAATAGAGAATACGAAGCTTTTAAACAAAATCAATGATACTCAATATAGTCACTTTTTCCTTGAGAAACACAATTTATTCTTATGAGCTAAGAATAGGAGTCATGGGGAGAATACAGCCATGTACAAGAGGGAAAAAAATCCTACTAATATTTACTCTGTTCAAAACTACATTGGATTACTGCTTATGGCATCAAATAATAAACAACATTAAATAGGAAGACACGTACCAACTGAAAACTGTGTGTCTACTACAATAACACGAAAAGGTGAAACACTCAATTTATGAATTACATTTCAGAGACTGAATATAAGAATAAAGCTCACCTGATAGTGATTATATTCTAGCATTTCCAGCATAACCACGTTTTAGGTGGCCCCAATCCAACAAGAAACAGTAGGCTATTCGTTCCCTCTACTTTCTGTAACTCCAATTCGTAGACTGGCATAGAGAAAGCACTATAAACAAGGTGTCCCGAGACACCACCGGAAACTTCATCACAGCAGCCCTGCTTATAATAACCTAAGCTAATTAGTTATGCATGTAAAAAAAAAAAGTTCACACAAAGGGCTTTTTTTTTTTTTTGGAAGCCCTACAAGTTTGCTCTTAAATATTGATATCAACCGCCCCCCATCCCACCCAGCTTGACGTCATGCCTTTTTTTCATAAATATAAAAGAACCTTTTTTAAGGGATGAGCTATCAAAGTCAAACTCGCTGTCAGATCAAGGCCAATTCACTATTCATCTTTAGTTCCAGTAGTATTAATAGACAATGCTATTTCTCTTTCAGCAATAGGTTAAGAGCTAGATGCCCTCTTTGGAGAACACTGCCTAAAAGCTACACATGAGACTTTTCTAATGGATGAGTAACTTGGCCCCTTCCAAACACAGAAAGAGTGTCCTTTAGTATGTGGGAGTCCCTGATGAACTTTCGAGTTCAGCAGTCTCATCTTGCATCCAGGTCTCAAGGTGCATCTTATTCTTAGCTGGATAGATAAATAAATTTCCTCCTGACCTTGCATCAGGAAAAGGGGGAGCTATTCGAAATAGAAAAGGAAAAATACATATATCCACAGAGGCACTTTCGAATACATATTTACGTGGAAATTAAGAAATACACATCTCCCCAATTTAGTCCTCAAATTAGGAAGCATAACAATTTTCACTGAAAATCTTTTAATGTAATTCTTGGTGCTAGAGAAGAATACATTTATCATATACACAACTGGTGTATTTGTATATTTGCTCATTTATTCATTCCATTATTTAATGGTATTATGTGCTAAATGCCGTTCCAGGCAAAGAATGCACATTGTGAGCAAGTAGATACAATTGTCAGCTTTATGACACTGAGAGTCTGGGGTGAAGCAAAGGAAGGAAAACACAAACAGATATATATTTAAAATTATGATAATGGCTGATAGGCACTGCTGAAATGGTGAGATATTTTAAGTACAAGAATTTGAAATTTAATAATTTTGTCCAAATGCCCAGGCTAATGAAGTCCTTTAGTTGACAATCTCAAATTCTTTCAAATGACTGATCTAACGTGCACAGAAACATTTTAAGTTTCATAAAGGGTCCAGACATGATAATGATGAGGACAATAGACATTACTAAAATAAACATCAAATGAGGGCAATGGGTGTAATGTGCTTATTTCACTATTACACTTAAAAAAGAAAGGGCTGCACATTTAAAAATAAATGTTAATTCACTGGCAGATCCTTATTCTTTAAATGAATCAGAATTTCAGGCTTTAGTAAGGAAAAAAGCAACTTCTTGTCTGTTCAGCACTGTCAGTGAGGTCTTTACTACAACCAGATTGGGATGCTCAGAGTGGGATGTATTGTTTCCCTTTTACTGTCAATATATTTTTAAGTAAGTTAAGAACGGACTGGCTATAAACATTATGGAGAAGACAGAACATCCCCAGACATCACCAATCCAACACCTAAAATAGGTAACATAAAGGAGGTCATGATCTATGGGGTGGTGAGGTCTGTGGCAAACTAGAGTGCACGTGCTTCATGTAAAAAAAAAAAAAAGACAAAAAAACAGCTGACATAATCTGTAATTGACTGCAGCCCTGTGGCAATACCATTCCAGTCGAGTTGGGTTTTTTTTTTTTTTCGATTTTTCAGTTTAGCCTGCAACCTGAACTTGTTTTTTCAATGAAAACTCCCAGATTACAAAAATGACACCTAATTGTTTGATTTTTCATACTGTACAAGACAAATCAAACACACTTGTTGGTTGGACTCAACAGAAATGTGGTCTCTGCTCTACACCGTCCAGAAGGAGAATCTTTCTTTCTATATTCTGGGGCCCAGCAGGAGCACCGAGGTTCTTAGAAGTTAGTTCTTCTTCTGAAACATTAGTGTCAAATATAGGCCATTCCATTCCTGGTGCTTCTCTGAGAGGCGCATTGTGCCTGGTGGCACAGTCAGCAGAAGAATTAAGTAGTATAAACCTGCGATCACATTCAGATCTCGCAACTTACTACTTATGTGACCTTTGGCACGATATGAACCTTTCCAGGCCTTAGTCACTTCATATGCTCAATGAGGGTGATAACAGAACCTGCCTGCTAGCGGTGTTTTTGGCATTAAATGAAACCACAATTCTACTAGGCTTAGCAATCCATCTCAAACAACCGTTTTCAAATTTTCTTTTTTGCCTTAGGACCCTTTTAAACTCTTAAATTTCTTGTGTTTATGTGGGTTTTATCTGTATTTATCATCTTAAGAATTAAAACTGAGAAAATTTTAAAACCCAAGATAACTCACTAGCATATAGTCTGCTGGGCATGAGAACAAAGACATTGTAACACATTATGTAGCCTCTGTAAAACTCTTCTGTATAGAGTTATCCTTGGAATCCACAGGGATGGGTTTTAGGACCTCTGCAGATGGCAAAATCCAAGGATGCTCAAGTCTCTAATATAAAATGGCACTGTACTCTCTTTGAGAGATGAACATTTATAAAAAGGAAAATAACAGTTTGTTATTATTATAAAAGTATGTGTGACCTGGTGGAATGGCAGGAGTCCTGGAGCCCCCCAGGGCTCTGGGATGACACTTTGAGGAGCTCTCATCTACCTGTAGCATTGTATCCAGCCCATCCTGGTCATGCTGTTGCCCACTGTGTTGGTGGTGCACAACAAAGTCACTGTGCGTTTTGCTTGCCTCACACTCAAAACACTAATAACCCTAATTTCTCATAGCATTGCTTTTGTTGTTGTTCAATCGCCAAGTCACGTCCAACTCTTTGTGACCCCAACGACTGCAGCACACCAGGCCTCCCTGTCCCTCACTATCTCTCATAGTTTTCCCAAGTTCATGTCCATTGAATTGGTGATGATACCCAACCATCTTATCCTCTACCGCCCTCTTCTCCTTTTGCCTTCCATCTTTCCCAGCATCAGGGTCTTTTCCAATGAGTCGGCTATTCGCACCAGATACCCAAAGTATTGGAGTTTCAACTTCCACAACATTATTATGAGGCTCTATACTATAGTCTTTTGACGGCTTTATTTGGCCACACTGCACAGCATGTGGGATCTTAGTTCCCTGCCCAGGGATCAAACCCTCGCCCCCTACTAGAAGCGTAGAGTCTTAACCACTGGACCATCAGGGAAGTCTCTCCTTTCTCTATAGTAAAAGCCATATAAATGTAACATTCTGTCTTCAACTGTCCTAAACCATAGATTTTTAGTTAGTGATTTCCCTCTCATTCATTTTAAAACTGCCAATGAAAACACATGTGGCATTAAACATCGGTATGATTTCCTGGTAATTTTTGTAGGTTTTTGTCCTTCAAACCAACTGTATTACGGAATTCAGATGCCAAAAATTGGGTATTGTTGAGCAGTTGAGGTGCAGACACAAAATAAAGCTGGAATACTTCTCACTCTATCAAAACACCATATTTTATTGACATAACTTATATTTCACAGAAGTAAGTATGTTAGCTATCTGGGTCAAGGGCAAAAATCCAATGACTTTGAAACTTTTCTTTCCTGTTATTACTACTGTCTTTTTCCCTTTTTCCTTCCTTCATTCAGATCCTGAACTGATAGCAAACGAATGGGAATGAATCACTTTCTAGCTGTCACAGTTTAGTTTCCCCACTTCCCAGGTGACACTGACAGGCTGTTTCCCATCGGTTTCATTCTAAAGAGACCCTGGAGCACATCAGTGTAAGATGGTGCCTGCAGATACCATCAAATTGGCTGACAAAAGAATTCACCGGAGCAAAGAAAAATCCCCATCTGATTGATATCCACTGCACTTCGATTACCTCTACTATTTGTAGATCAGAATAAAAACAAAATTGAGTGAATATTCCCATAATTCTTTTACTTTATAATGGACTTTACTTTTTGAACAAGTCATCAAAGCTTTCAGATTTCTCACTTTGTGTTTAGAGAGAGAATGTGTTCTTTTGTTCAGTAAGTAAAAGAAATATTAAAATGGATTCAATCAGATGCTATCCACTACCACCCCCAAGGGCTTCCTTGGGAGCTCAGCTGGTAAAGAATCTGCCTGCAACGCAGGAAACCCCGGTTCCATTCCTAGGTTGGGAAGATCCCCTGAAGAAGTGATAGGCTACCCATTCCAGTATTCTTGGGCTTCCCTGGCGGCTCAGACAGTAAAGAAGCCATCTGCAATGAGGGAGACCTGGGTTATACGCCTGGATTGGGAAGATGCCCTGGAGGAGGGCATGGCAACCCACTCTAGTATTCTTGCCCTGAGAATTCCCATGAACAGAGGAGCCTGGCAGGCTACAGTCTATGGAGTCGCGAAGAGTTGGATATGACTGAGTGACTAAGCACACACAGCACAGCACCCCCCAAACCACTATGCTCTTCATACTATTTTTAAAGGACAATGTACAGAGATGGTCACTAATGTAATCATATCCCTTAGAACATGATGAAACAGAGCACATTCTGAAACAGCTAGCATTCTGAAATGACTCACCCGAAGTCTTGCCCTAGGTCATGTATGAGAGGTGACAAGATTCTTTTCAGTCCCACAATTATAATATTAACATGAATGAAAACAACGGCCCAGAACGCAAGTTCTCATTCAGCAATGTTTTCACTGCAACCTGGACAACCTTCTCCTTAATAAAAAAGAAAGACAACAAGGATACAAATCCTGACCTAAGAGAGAAAACCCAAAACCATATGCAGACAAATGCAAATTTAGAAGAGGATATGGAGAAAAGGAACTCTCCTACACTGTTGGTGGAAATGTAAATTGGTATACACACTACAAACAACAGCATGGAGGTTTCTCCAACAACAACAAAAACCCTAACAACAGAGTGGTAATAAGATCCAGCAAAATTACTCCTGGGCATATATCCAGGAAAAATGGAAACTCTAATTTTAAAAGATACATGCACCCCAAGGTTCATAGTAGAACTATTTACAATAGTCAAGACATGGAAGCAACCTAAATGTCCATCAACAGATGAAGAGATAAAGATGTTGTATATATACACAATGGACTATTACTCAGGCATTCAGTTCAGTTCAGTTCAGTTGTTCAGTCATGTCTGACTCTTTGTGACCCCATGAATTGCAGCACTCCGGGCCTCCCTGTCCATCTCCAACTCCCGGAGTTTACCCAAACTCATGTCCATTGACTTGGTGATGCCATCCAACCATCTCATCCTCTGTCATCCCTTTCTCCTCCTGCCTTCAATCCCTGCATCAGGGTCTTTTCAAATGAGTCTGTTCTTTGCATCAGGTGGCCAAAGTATTGGAGTTTCAGCTTCAATATCAGTCCTTCCAATGAACACCCAGGACTGATCTCCTGTAGAATGGACTGGTTGGATCTCCTTGCAGTCCAACGGACTCTCAAGAGTCTTCTCCAACACCACACTTCAAAAGCATCAATTCTTCGGCACTCAGCTTTCCTTATAGTCCAACTCTCACATCCATACATGACTACTGGAAAAACCACAGCCTTGACTAGATGGGACCTTTGTTGGCAAAGTAATGTCTCTGCTTTTCAATATGCTGTCTAGGTTGGTCATAACTTTCCTTCCAAGCAGTAATCATCTTTTAATTTCATGGTTGCAGTCACCATCTACAGTGGTTTGGAGCCCCACAAAATAAAGTCTGCCACTGTTTCCACTGTTTCCCCATCTATTTGCCATGAAGTGATGGGACCGGATGCCATGATCTTAGTTTTTTGAATGTTGAATTTTAAGCCAACTTTTTCACTCTCCTCTTTCACTTTCATCAAGAAGCTCTTTAGTTCTTCTTCAATTTCTGCCATAAGGGTGGTGTCATCTGCATATCTGAGGTTATTGATATTTCTCCCAGCAATCTTGATTCTAGCTTGTGCTTCATCCAGCCCAACATTTTTCATGATGTACTCTACATATAAGCTAAATAAGCAGGGTGACAATATACAGCCTTGACACACTCCTTTTCCTATTTGGAACCAGTTTGTTGTTCCATGTCCAGTTCTAACTGTTGCTTCCTGACCTGCATACAAATTTCTCAAGAGGCAGGTCAGGTGGTTTGGTATTCCCATCTCTTTCAAAATTTTCCACAGTTTATTGTGATCCCACACAGTCAAAGGTTTTGGCATAGTCAATAAAGCAGAAATAGATGTTTTTCTGGAACTCTCTTGCTTTTTCAATGATCCAGCGGATGTTGGCAATTTGATCTCTGGTTCTTCTGCCTTTTCTAAAACCAGCTTGAACATCTGGAAGTTCATGGTTCATGTATTGCTGAAGCCTGGCTTGGAGAATTTTGAGCATTACTTTACTAGCATGTGAGATGAGTGCAATTGTGCGATAGTTTGAACATTCCTTGGCATTGCCCTTCTTTGTGACTGGAATGAAAACTGACCTTTTCCAGTCCTGTGGCCACTGCTGAGTTTTCCAAATTTGCTGGCATACTGAGTGCAGCACTCTCACAGCATCATCTTTTAGGATTTGGAATAGTTCAACTGGAATTCCATCACCTCCACTAGCTTTGTTCATAGTGATGCTTCTAAGGCCCACTTAACTTCACATTCCAGGATGTTTAGCTCTAGGTGAGTGATCACACCATCACGATTATCTGGGTCATGAAGGTCTTTTTGTACAGTTCCTCTGTGTATTCTTGCCACCTCTTCTTAATACCTTCTGCTTCTGTTAGGTCCATACCATTTCTATCCTTTATTGAGCCCATCTTTGCATGAAATGTTCCCTTAGATTCTCTAATTTTCTTGAAGAGATCTCTAGTCTTTCCCATTCTATTTTTTCCTCTATTTCTTTGCACTGATCACTGAGCCACTCAGGCATTACAAAGAATAATATAATGCCACAGCCAGCAATATGGATGGACCTAGAGTTTATCATACTAAGTAAGTTGAGAAAGACAAACACCATATAGTATCAGTTACACGTGCTAAGCCACTTCAGTCATGCCTGACTCTGTGTGACCCCATGGACTATAGCCTGCTAGGCTCCTCTGTCCACAGGATTCTCCAGGCAAGAACACTGGAGTAGGTTGCCACTTCCTCCTCCAGGGGATCTTCCCAAACCAGGGACTGAACCCACGTCTCTTACATTTCTTGCATTGGCAGGTGGGCTCTTTACCACTAGCACCACCTGGGAAGCTGTTATCACTTATATAAGGAATCTAAAAAAAAAAAGATACAAATGAGCATATTTAAAGACAGAAAACAGATTCTGAGACATGGGAAACAAACCTATGGTTTTCCAAAAAGAAAAGCAAGGGTTGGGGGGCATAAATCAAGAGTTTGGGATTAACAGAAACACACAACTATACATGAAACAGATAAACAACAAAGTCTGATTGGATAGCACAGGGAACTATATTCAATATCTTGTAATAACCTATAATGGAACAGAATTTGAAAGAGAATATACACATATATTGGAGAAGGCAATGGCACCCCACTCCAGTACTCTTTGCCTGGAAAATCCCATGGACAGAGGAGCCTGGTGGGCTGCTGTCTATGGGGTCACACAGAGTTGGACACGACTGAAGTGACTTAACAGCAGCAGCATACACATATATTCTTTTTCAGATTTTTCTTTCTTGTACAGCTGAAACTAATACAGCACTGTAAATCAACTATGCTTCAATTTTTTAAAAATCATATGCAAAAAAAAAAAAAAAAAGATCAGTACTTAAATAAGTGACTACAGTTGATATAGCCAGGTCTTCTTCCCTATCACAGAGATCTGCCCACCAGCCCAATTAGGCCTGCTCTCTGCTTTTGCATGGCCTAAACACTAAGAATAGATTTTTACAGTTTTAACTGGCTGAAAATCATGAAAAGAAGAATGATATTTCATGATACATGAGAATTTTATGAAATCCAAATTTCAATGTCCATAAATAAAGTTTGCTTGGCACACAGCCCCGTCCATTCGTTGACATGTTGTCCATGGCTGCTCCCACACTATAGCAGCGGAGCCCACGTGGCTCCTAGCCTAAAATATCTACTATCTGGGTTTTTAGAGAAAATGTCAATCCTTGCTCTGTAAGAAAGTTTTACCAATCTAGAATTCAGTTTTCCTACTATGTTGAAGCTTCAGCAAGATTTGAAGAATGAGGTGATTTTTTTTTTCAAAAGAGAAATACAATATGTATAAATAATTTTATAGTTGTTTTTCCAAATAACTGGACAAATGAACAGAGGATATGCTTAATTATCCCTATTTTAAAGGCTGTAAAACAAAAACAAACTCTAAAAGGAAAAGTGAAAAGGCTCACCAGGGTTAGAAAACAAACTCAGAGCCCTGCCTCCTGTGTCCAGTAACAAATGATGGAACCCCTTCACTGCTGATCAATTTCCATCAAGGATTTGAACTGAGTAAAGAGACAAAGATAAACCTACATCCAGAAGTGTACTCCCATATCTTATGCATGCAAAAATATGCATGAATTTATATTGTATTGTTTTTGATCTGCACAGTTTAACACCACTTCCTGTCTTACTACTCTGTTGCTGCTGCTGCTAAGTCGCTTCAGTTGTGTCCAACTCTGTGCGACCCCACAGACGGCAGCTCACCAGGCTCTCTGAATTCAGACGGATGTGTAGTAAATGTGCACATGAGGAACGGCGAGCAAATCTATTTTTCTAAAACTGTGATGTTGTAATAGAATAAAGTGGACTGCCCTATTAAAAGTTCCTAGCAAGCTTCTTATCCTAAACCAATGACCTATAAAATAAAGGACTTACTCTAAACTGCAAAGTGGGCATGCTTGGTATTTAGGAAAAACAATATTCAGCAGTCTTAAAAAAAATAATAAAAAGGAAGTATTACTGTAAGAAAACTCATAGTATATATATTATTTTTTCTCTCTCAGACTAAAATAAACCCAAGGTCTGAGTATTAAAAGAACATCAAGTGTTTATCTCAGCCAAATAGAAATATGAGAGATTAAAGGGTGGCAGCCATCTGCCTGCAGAGTATGAATAATCCCAGGTTAAAAACACCACTTACAGAATCAAATTTCTATAAGAGAAGCAGCAAGACCCAATAAACTTAATCCATTACTCACTTTAAAGAAAAACCATGCATTTACATTCTGAGGACCATATAAATCACGATGCACAGTTATATCATATTAAATATAGCAGGATTTTTTTTTAAAACACAGAAAACAGAATTAGCATTAATTCAATCAAAACTGTATATCATGTACCTGATGCTGTGCATTTTATATTCACTCCTGCTGCTGCTGCTGCTGCTAAGTTGCTTCAGTTAGGTCTGACTCTGTGCGACCCCAGAGACGGCAGCCCACCAGGCTCCCCCGTCCCTGGGATTCTCCAGGCAAGAACACTGGAGCGGGTTGCCATTTTCTTCTCCAATGCAGCAAAGTAAAAAGTGAAAGTGGAGTCGGACCAGCGACCCCATGGACTGCAGCCTACCAGGCTCCTCCGTCCATGGGATTTTCCAGGCAAGAGTACTGGAGTGGGGTGCCATTGCCTTCTCCAATATTCACTCCTAGCTCAGGTCAATTTAAAATAAAGCTCAGAAATCACTTGGATAGCTTATAAAGTATTCTTGAAAGCTTCTTCTCACAATTTTTTAAAATCATATGATGACAACTGATTACATACAGAAGGAACTATAGACTCTTCAGATTTTCATAGGTTTAACCTCTTATATTGAATTGCTGCTATTCAGAGTATACCCAACTGTCCTCTTCCAAACACAAAAATAGGGTTGAGTGCAAGTCTTCATGTCTAAATAAATCATTTAGGATCTTGTTAAGTGCTGTGTGATTCTGTAGGTCTGGGGTAGGGCCCAGGATCCTGCATTTCTAATAAGCTCCCAGGGGAAGTCTACCCTGCTGGTCAATAAATCACACCACCCTCTGAGTGCAAGGCTTTAACACATTTTTACCTCAACTTCTGCTCCCATCAAAAGAGTTATATCTTCACCATTCACTCACCAAATACTATCTACCAGCCAGATACCAGGCAACTGTCTTCGTTAGACACAGGCTGTTCAGGGGCAAGCCTCACCCAGAAGGTGACATGTAAGTATAGGTCTATAGCTGGGGAAAGAGAATCAGCTAGGAGATGGGTGGAAAGAGCAATCCAGCAAAGTACAAAAGTCCTCGGTGTGAACAAGCCTCTCCTGTTCAGGGAAGAGTAAGGAGGCTCTTCACACACACTCTCCTTGGCTGCTTCTTGACAGGGTTTGACACTTGCCTGGGTTTTCTCCTGCCCTGCCTCTTTCATCATTTCTTCCCAGTGGCCTTTGCTAGTTTTCTCCTCTTCTCTCCTTCTTAAATGTCAGAGCACCCTAGGGTTCAGAGCTTGACTTCCTCTCTCTGCAAGCACAGCCCTGATGAAGATCCAGGCTCCTGGATTTAAACACCTGGTTCAGATGTCCTGAACTCCACAGTCACCTCCACCAGCCTACTCCATTGGGAGGACTGAAGACATCCTCCCCTCCTGCCACACTCTTCTCCATCTTAGTAGATGGCAATTGCATTCTTCCATTACGTTGAAATGTATGAAATTAAATTAAATAACCTT
The DNA here is from genome assembly GCF_032452875.1 of Bos javanicus. NCBI lineage: Eukaryota > Metazoa > Chordata > Mammalia > Artiodactyla > Bovidae > Bos > Bos javanicus. The sequence goes on from NC_083889.1 coordinate 31,692,713, forward strand.
CATCTGGTTCAACCTAGTTGCTCATTTCCAAAACTGTGGTCAACTTCATCATCTTCAATTCATTTCTTTCCTTCACACCCTACATCCAATCCATCAAGAGGCACTGGTTTTCTTTTTAGGATATATCCCAAATGTAACTAATTTTCATCATCTCTACTGTTACCACTTTAACAAAGGCAGTTCAGTTCAGTTCAGTCGCTCAGTCGCGTCCGACTCTCTGTGACCCCATGAATCGCTGCACGCCAGGCCTCCCTGTCCATCACCAACTCCCGGAGTTCACTCAGACTCACGTCCATTGAGTCAGTGATGCCATCCAGCCATCTCATCCTCTGTCATCCCCTTCGCCTCCTGCCCCCAATCCCTCCCAGCATCAGAGTCTTTCCCAGTGAGTCAACTCTTCGCATGAGGTGGCCAAAGTACTGGAGTTTCAGCTTTAGCATCATTCCTTCCAAAGAAATCCCAGGGCTGATCTCCTTCAGAATGGACTGGTTGGATCTCCTTGCAGTCCAAGGGACTCTCAAGAGTCTTCTCCAGCACCACAGTTCAAAAGCATCAATTCTTCGGCACTCAGCCTTCTTCACAGTCCAACTCTCACATCCATACGTGACCACAGGAAAAACCATAGCCTTGACCAGATAGACCTTTGTTGGCAAAGTAATGTCTCTGCTTTTCAATATGCTATCTAGGTTGGTCATAACTTTCCTTCCAAGGAGTAAGCGTCTTTTAATTTCATGGCTGCAGTCACCATCTGCAGTGATTTTGGAGCCCCCAAAAATCAAGTCTGACACTGTTTCCACTGTTTCCCCATCTATTTCCCATGAAGTGATGGGACCGGATGCCATGATCTTCATTTTCTGAATGTTGAGTTTTAAGCCAACTTTTCACTCTCCTCTTTCACCTTTAACAAGGTAAAACACCCTAAAATTGATGTTTTAACAAGCTCTCATCACTTTAACAAGGCCATCATCATTTCACATTTGGGTGACTGAAAAGCCTCTTGACTCTTCCACCTACTATGTGCTCTCTTGCAGCCTATGTTCAATATACTGTGTGATCCTTGTAAAACATGTCAGATCATACCACTCCTGTGCACAAAGAACCCCTCTCCAATGGCTCCCTATTTATCTCTGAGGAAAATAAAACTCCTTACAATGGCCTGCCTGCTGCTAACCCTAACCCTAACCCTAAGTCACTTCAATCATGTCCGACTCTGTGCGACCCCATAGACGGCAGCCCACCAGGCTCCCCCGACCCTGGGATTCTCCAGGCAAGAACACTGGAGTGGGTTGCCTTTTACTTCTCCAGTGCATGAAAGTGAAAAGTGAAAGTGAAGTTGCTCAGTCGTGTCCGACCCTCAGTGACCCCATGGACAGCAGCCTTCCAGGCTCCGCCATCCATGGGATTTTCCAGGCAAGAGTACTGGAGTGGGGTGCCATTGGCCTACAAGTCCCTAAACCAGAGCTGTCCATGGGCTTGTTAGATATGCTCATTCTTGGGCTCCACACCAGAACTGATGCATCAGTATTTCTGAGTGAGGATCACAATTAATGTTTTAACAAGCTCTCCAGGTAGATTCTTATCCACAACAAAGTTTGAAGACTCCAGCCCACTGTGCCCACCTCCCCTTCCATCCCGAGGTCATTTCTCTCTGATCTTATCTCCCATAACCATCCTAAGCACTTAGAAACCCCAATCCCCTCCCCACCAGTGACCCCCACCCACCCCTATTCTGTTCTCTGTGTCCAGAACATGGCCTGGCACATAGTAGGAGCTCAGCAAATATGTAGAGAATTGATGACTGAGTGGAGGCAGTGGGGCTGAAATGCATGGATGAGGGGAGAGACTAGAAAACTAAAGACAAAGGGTATCAGACTGTTTAGGGCCTTGGACAGGTTAGAGGTTAGGGTCCTGACAGATTCTGGAAATGTCCTGAAGGAATGGAGAAGTGGCAGACTGACTTTCTTCTTGACTAATTCAGAAAACCCTGGAGGAAATGTCTCCAAGCCAGGCAGATGATTCACAGTGCACCTCCCCAATCTGAGTTACAAAACTTCCTTTTCTGTGAGGGCAGACCCAAAGACTGCCAACTCTTATAGCTCTTATTCATGATGCTTAGGGCCCTGAGGATCTAACACACATGGCTAAGAGCCTGGACATTTGTCTCTATCTCTAGCTTCCCTCATAGCTCAGTTGGTAAAGAATCCACCTGCAATGCAGGACACCCCAGTTTGATTCCTGGGTCAGGAAGAGCCACTGGAGTAGGGACAGGTTACCCACTCCAGTATTCTTGGGCTTCCCTTGTGGCTCATCTGGTAAACAATCTGTCTGCAATGTGGGAGACCTGGGTTCAATCCCTGGGTTGGGAAGATCCCTTGAAGAAGGGAAAGGTTACCCATTGCAGTATTCTGGCCTGGAGAATTCCATGCACGGTATAGTCCATGGGGTCGGAAAGAGTTGGACATGACTGAGTGACTTTCACTACACTGTAGACCTCTTGATAAGTCACAATTAAAGCAGAAGTCCTCAAGCTGGTGACCCATAGGCACAGTCCACAGGTATGGCTTAATGGCCTACAGAGTGTTTAATTAAAAATTAGGAGTTCTCATACTAAAATTTGGATGTCTGGTTTCTCTGAATACAAAGACCTAGCAACAATGAACAACCACCCAGTGGGCCAGTAGGGGGCGGAGCTGAGAAGCAGCTGCCTTCCTTTGATGTGACTCTTGCTCTTCATTTTGCCACATTCTTGTTCAGTCACTAAGTTGCGTCCACCTCTATGTGACCTCACGGACTGCAGCACACCAGGCTTCCCTGTCCTTCACTATCTCCCGGAGCTTGTTCAAACGCATGTCCATTAAGTCGACAATGCCATCCAGCTATCTCATTCTCTGTCGCCCCCTTCTCCTGCCTTCAATCCTATTCCCAGCATCAGGGTCTTTTCTAATGAGTCAGCTCTTCGCATCAGGTGGACAAAGTACTGGAGCTTCAGCTTCAGCATCAGTCCTTCCAGTGAACATTCAGGGTTGATTTCCTTTAGGATTGACTGGTTTAATCTCCCTGCTGTCTAAGAGACTCTCAAGAGTCTTCTCCAGCACCATAGTTCGAAAGCATCAATTCTTCAGCACTCCGCCTTTTTTATGGTCCAACTCTCACATCCCATACATGACCACTGGAAAAACCACAGGCTTGCCGATATGGACATTTGTCAGCAAAGTGATGTCTCTGCTTTTTAATATGCTATCTAGGATTGTAATAGCTTTTTTCCAAGGAGCAAGCGTCTTTTAATTCTGTGGTTGCAGTCACCATCTGCAGTGATTTTGGAGTCCAAGAAAATAAAATCTGTCACTGCTTCCCCTTTCTTCTCATCTATTTTTTGTGAAGTAATGGACAAGATGCCATGATCTTCATTTTTTGAATGTTGAGCTTTAAGCCAGATTTTTCACTCTCCTCTTTCATTTTCATCAAGAGGCTCTTTAGTTCCTCCTTGCTTTCTGCCATTAGAGCAGTATCATCTGCATATCTGAGGTTGCTGATATTTCTCCCAGCAATCTTGATTCCAGTTTGTGATTCATCCAGCCCAGCATTTCACATGATGTGTTCTGCATATAAGTTAAATAAGCAGGGTGACAATATAAAATCTTGACATACTCCTTTCCCAATTTGGAACCAGTCTGTTGCTCTATGTCCAGCTCTAACTGTTGCTTCTTGACCTGCATACAGGTTTCTCAGGAAGCAGGTAAGGCGGTCTGGTATTCCCATATCTTTAAGAATTTTCCACAGTTTGCTGTGATCCACACAAAGGCTTTCAGGTATTCAGTGAAGCACAAGTAGATGTTTTTCTGGAATTCCATTGCTTTTTCTATAGTCCAACATATGTTGGCAATTTGATCTCTGGTTATCACTCCTTATTCTGATACTTAAAACGGCCCTGATCTACTCATTAATTTGCTTGGCTCCTGAAGGCATTTAAATTGGCAAACTCCCTTAGCCTTTCACATTCCATATTCCAGGAGGTAGTTCCAAATCCGATGAAATGATGGTAGCATAAGTGGGACTAGAATACACTAAATGAACAATCTCATATGATACAGGTGAAAAAATGAATTGATACTAAGTTTTTAAAAGTACATGCTCATCTAGCAATTCACACTTTACACAACTTTTCTAAGGTAATCATCAGATATAAGGGCAAAGATTTAAGAACACAGAGGTCCAGCAGAGCATTACCTAAAAAAGAAGACCTTAGGACCCACTGCTTATTTTTGGAAATAAAGTTTTAGTGGGACATAGCCACACTCATTAATTTACATATAGTGTACAACTGTTTTCAAACTATTACAATACTAGACTGCAGTTGGGTAATAGACCTTACATCCTCCAAAGCATACAGTATTTACTACCTGGCCCTTTAAAGAAAGTGTGCCAACCACTACTCTCAAATAACAAAATATGGGAAATTAATACAAAGCAATGCATTCAAGTAATTATGAGGAAGCTATATGAGTTCAAGGTTCCTCAACCTCAGCACTATTGACCCTATGGCCAAGTACTTCTTTGTTGCGGGGTTGTATGTGTATTACAGGGTATTTAGCAACATCCTTGGCCTCTGCCCAGTGTATGCCAATGGAACGATTTCCTCAACACTGGTTGTAACATTCAAAAATGTCTCCAGACATTCTAAATGTCCTTAGGGTGAGGGGAGGGAATTGCCCTCAAATAGATGGACACGATATAGACAGTGAAATGTGTCTATAAAACTATTTAATGAGAGGAAAAGTTTATCATATAAGTAGGAACACAAAGGAGAAGGCCATGGCACCCCACTCCAGTACTCTTGCCTGGAAAATCCCATGGACAGAGGAGCCTGGTGGGCTGCAGTCCATGGGGTCGCTGGGAGTTGGGCACGACTGGGCGACTTCACTTTCACTTTTCACTTTCATGCATTGGAGAAGGAAATGGCAACCCACTCCAGTGTTCTTGCCTGGAGAATCCCAGGGATGGGGGAGCCTGGTGGGCTGCCGTCTATGGGGCCGCACACAGTCGGACACGACTGAAGCGACTTAGCAGCAGCAGCAGCAGCAGCAGGAACACAAAACAAGTTAGAATCACTACCTACTCTGTGACACTAAACTGAATTAAAAATGCTTTCATTACATATGCACACACACACACAAACCAGTTACAAATCATTCAGCAAAAATCTTCATCATGACTATCTCAGGATGATTAAAGTATAGATGACTGTTATCTTATTGGTTCTTTTAAATATTTTCTATTATGTCACAAAGAGTCAGACACGACTTTGCAACTGAACAACAACAATAATGTATACGATGCTAATTTTGTAATTAAGAAAAAAAATCTATAAATTCCACAAAAATTAAAGTTTGTGGATGTGGACAAATAAAAATATATTCAGGCAGAATTTCGCTACTAAAAATTTTGAAAACCAGAAATAAACTCATGAAGGCATTATGTAATGATGAAATCTGCCTCAATTCAATTTTTTTTCTTTAAATACTAGATTAGATTAAGAAGACCCTGCTACTTTTGAAATTTTTGGTCTAACAATCAAGCCCAGACTGTTTCAGTTTGTACAATGTCTGACACATTTTTACGGTTTTCTAAAGGGCTGCAATTACGTGACTGCGTGGTGTTCTTATAATAAGAGCTCATTGTAAGGACTGTCCAGCTGCCCCCACCCCAATGGGAGTTGTGAGTGCCGCCTTCCACGTGTTATAACTTTTTTTTATGCCCCAGTTTAGCACTGCCTCCAAATCGAAGACGCCTTTTTGTTTCAGCATTTCTCCCCCCAAATGCCCCTATTGTTTGCAGTTTATCGGGTATTAGAGATCATTACGGCACAAGCGGCAAAACTCTTTTTCAGAAGGACAGACACTCTTTAAGAAACTGGCAGTGGTCAAGTTTGACAGAGATGAAAACATTGCCCTAGGCCTAAGCAAAAGGTCAGCCAGAAATGAGAGCTGAACGCTGCCGGTTTGAAGGTCAAGTCCACACGAGCTGAAAGCTGGCAAAAAGCAGCCGCCTCATAATAACACGGACTTCAGGGCCTGGATCACGAGACCAAGGAGGTCCTCCCAGTTTTTGAGGAAATGCACTGTCTTGGGCAATTCCTAAGACCTCTTGTACACATTATGTGATAAGCGAATTCCAGTCTGGAATGAACAACTCCAACAATTGTTAGCAGCAGCTCACAAGTACTTTCTGACCGAGAGTTTTACGGGCCGGTGCGTTGTAACGACCCCACCCAACAACCCAGCCATTCGTTCAACTAGCATTTACGGAGGCTCAGAGGATAAAGCAGCCACGAAGGCAGAACTTCTGACCCCACAAAAGCCATACTGAAGCTGGGGAAGCAGAGACAAACACGATGGCAACAAGTCAACAAAGAAAGAAGAAGTTCACACAGCGACACAAGTGCAGAGCAGAACAGATAAAGTAAGCCACTGGGAGAAAAGAAGGCTACTCTGCAGTGGGGACATTCCAGCTGAAACTCAAATGATGGGAAGGAACCAGGTATGTTGAGAGTCAGAGGCACTTAAACCCTGAGCCGGAAGTAGCGTGGCATCTTGGAAGAATAACATCAATAACCAAGACCGAGGGGCTGGAACAGTGACCAGGTCAACACATAAACTGAGAGAGGTGGTCGGGGCCAGATACTGTAGAGCTTAGTAAGCCTCAGAAAGGAATCTGATTTTTCTTCTCTGCTACTTATAAGAAGGTTTGGGGAGATTTTAAGCACAGAAGTGACAAGACTTGAACATTTGTAAAATATCATCCCTGCGGTTACATGAATGTAAAGGAATAGTGGACACAGGAGGAATAATCAGGAGGCTCCTATACGTACAGAGCTTCTTGATGAAGGTGAAAGAGGAGAGTGAAAAAGTTGGCTTAAAAGTCAACATTCAGAAAACTAAGATCATGGCATCCAGTCCTATCACTTCATGGCAAATAGATGGGGAAACAGTGGAAACAGTGACAGACTTTATTTTGGGGGGCTCCAAAATTACTGCAGATGGTGACTGCAGCCATGAAATTAAAAGATGCTTGCTCCTTGGAAGAAAAGTTATGACCAAACTAGACAGCATATTAAAAAGCAGAGACATTAATTTGCCAACAAAGGTCTGTCTAGAGTTGGACTATGAAGAAAGCTGAGTGCCAAAGAATTGATGCTTTTGAACTGTGGTGTTGGAGAAGACTCTTGAGAATCCCCTCGGACTGCAAGGAGTTCCAACCAGTGCATCCTAAAGGAAATCAGTCCTGAATATTCATTGGAAGGACTGATGTTGAAGCTGAAACTCCAAAATTTTGGCCACCTGATGTGAAGAATGGACTCATTTGAAAAGACCCTGATGCTGGGAAAGATTGAAGGTGGGAGGAGTAGGGCATGACAGAGGATGAGATGGTTGGATGGCATCACCGACTCAATGGACATGAGTTTGAGTAAGCTCCGGGAGTTAGTGATGGACAGGGAAGCCTGGCATGCTGTAGTCCATGGGGCTGCAAAAGTCGGACACGACTGAGCGACTGAACTGAACACCTACAACAACAAAGAGCTACATGTCAGACTTCCCAGGTGCCTCACGGGTAAAGAATCTGCCTGCCAATGCCACAGACATAGGTTCAGTTCCTGGGTCAGGAAGATCCCCTGGAGAAGGAAATGGCAACCCACTCTAGTATTCTTGTCTGGGAAATCCCACAGATGGAGGAGTCTGGTGGGCTACAGTCCATGGGATCGCAAAAGAGCCAGATGTGACTTAGCGAATTTACTACAACAGTAGCTACCTATAGTTGATGATGCCTTGGACTCACTTATTAGTATACAGTTGGATATGAGATATATGAGCTGATACCTCTTGTCTCCAGTTGCTTCTTGGCTTCCATAAAATCTCAGAATAAAGAACTTTCTTACACAATGCTATGAAAGGTCTCATATCAACAATGAAAGTAATTATACATGGGTACATGGTTGCAGAATACCCCATGTACACCTGCTTGGAACACACAAGCTAATGTATGGCCAACTGTCAGAGTGCAATGGAGAAAGTGGCCTTGTCTTATATCTGGCTAAAATCTCAGAGAGATTCAACCTCAAATCCTAAGCAAATTGCTTAAATGCTGTGAACCTCAGTTTTTCTATCTATAAAATGGGTTCACAAATACTACCTACCTAGTAGTTGATCATTTTGTTGATTAGTTTAAGGGATAAAATGTATGAAAAGTGCTTAATGTAGTAAATGATCAATAAATTAATAATGCCCTCCATTATTATTAGTCCTGGATTTTTTGTTTTCACATTCAAGTAGATCAGTGTTAGATCACTCAACTCATCTGGCTCAAAAAAAAAAAGAAAGAAGGGAGGAAAGAAAAAGCCACCCTGAAGGAGAAGTGAAGTGTGAGTCACTCAGTTATGTCCAATTTTGTGATCCCATGGACTGTAGCCCACCAGGCTCCTCTGTCCATGGGATTCTCCAGGCAAGAATACTGGAGTGGGTTGCCATTCCCTTCTTCAGGTGGAGAGGGCAAAAAGGAGGGGGCAGTCCAGCCTCTTTCAGGTATCCTTTTACCTTTTTCTGATTCAAATATCACTGATAGCTGCTAACTGCTAAGTTGCTTCAGTCGTTTCCGACTCTGTGCGACCCCACAGACGGCAGCCCACCAGGCTCCCCCGTCCCGGGGATCCTCCAGGCCAAAGGTAAGATTAAAAGAGAAGAAACAAGAATCTGGGAGCACTGGACATTTGCTGACTGGAGTATCATTCAGAAGGCTCCGTGAAATCTTTTTTTCTCTCCCACTTCCAAAGGAGTTAGCTCAAGTACTCATTCTTAATTGGGGCCTCAGCAAAAGTGGAAACCCCTAAACATTGTATGAAAACTTTTGGCTATGATTTTTTTAGAAGAGGTCTAGCAAGAAAACATATAAAGATGAAATTACATATATAATTTGCAGGTAAGAAGGAGATATATACAGAAAACAAGATGACTCATTAGTTGAAAACTGTTGAAGCTAAGTGGTGAGTATATGAGGGGCTCATTATATTATTCTCTTCTTTTATTTAAGCTTGAATCAATCTATCTGCATTCATACAGCACAAAGAAATGTACATACCTGATACATCATTTGTATTCATTTTCTATAAAAAGAAAAGTCCTATGGTAGCGTATTTACTAAGCAAGCACTTGGTCAATCTATTGATCAATCTGGTATACCACAAGCTTAAATGTCTGCTTTTTTGCTTGCCATTCTGGATCTTCGCCTGAAGCTTTCTTCTAAGGGAGCTAACTCTACATTCAATGAATAGATCATGGATTCAACGTGAACCAGTCATTCCTCTGTAGTGCTGTCATCCTGAGCACCTCTGAGAGAAACATTTTAACAGAGTAAGCTGGATCTGCCTGTGTACTATTCTCACTGATATATATTTTAGCCAAAAATGAAATATTTTAAAATCAACCTGTGTGTGTGCTCAGTTGTGACTGACTCTTTGTGACCCCATGGACTGTAGTCTGCTGGGCTCCTCTGTCCATGGGATTTTCCAAGCAAGAATATTGCAATGGGTTGCCATTTCCTCCTCCAGAGGATCTTCTCTTGACTTGTGCAGAGGGAATAAAACTCAAACCATACCCTTTTCAGTCAAACTTAGGACTACCTCTTTCAAACCAAATGGCCAATGGTCTACATTTGTGTCATAGGAAAAAAAAAACAGTCAACTAAAACTTGAACTGTAAAGATATTTAGGAGGAGCTGTATTTTCCTCATTAAAAAAAAAGTTCATTTGACAAAAAAAAAAAAGATTTATCACACTCTACAATGCAAGCTCTCAGAGGGATTTAAAATTTGCTGCAAAACCATAAAAATGTATAAAGATATCTACACAAAACCAATAATGTAACCGAGATAGCCCAATGTGAATTTCTTTGGGTGACAAAATAATGGATAAAATGGATAAGGAGGAAAGGGACAAAATACCTTCTTTCAAGAACAGAAATGGGAATTTTGAAAAGAGGAAAGAATATGAGAATATTACTGGGGTTTCTCATAACAAAGAAAAACTATTAAAAAGTGAAAATGAAGTAATTATTGAGCACCCATACATGGTAGTTTGGTCACTAAGTTGTATCTGAATCTTGTGGCCCCAAGGACTTTGTCCACGGGATTTCCCAGGCAAGAATACTGGAGTGGGTTGCCATTTCCTTCTCCAGGGGATCTTTCCAACCCAATGATCGAACCTATGTCTCCTATATTGCAGGTGGATTCTTTACCAACTGAGCCACCCAGGAAGCCCTATATATCCAAGCCCTATCTGTATACCACATATATACCAGGGAGCATTCATATACCAGGTAATTTTCCTAAAATTTTTCAACAGATTTCCTTATTTAATCTTCACTACAACCCTATGAGATAAGGGCTGTTATTATTCCTGTTTTAGGGATAACGGCTACCCACTCCAGTATTCTGGCCTGGAGAATTCCATGGACTGTATAGTCCACGGGGTCACAAAGAGTCGGACTCAACTGATCACCTTTCACTTCACTTAGGGATGAGAAATCTGAGGCTGACTCCCAACACTACACTAAATACTACTATGTGATGAGTTATCTGCAGAATTTATATTTCAGCATAGTAGCACTGATTGTGAAACTGTAGCTTTGTAGTATGCTTTTCTCTTGAAAACCTGATTTCACACTTTCATTATAAATAAGCCTCTCTTTAACATAGCCTGCATGGACACTAGGCCAATGTTCGACCTGATTCCTAAGTGAACAGAATGAAAACTGAATTTTACAACATAGAGTCAAAGGGAAAATTTCTTATGGGAAAGCTGCCTCAGTATTTGGAATAATTTAAAGGTTGATGCTGCTTCCTTTCCTTCTTCCTTTTCTGGTGGGAGGTGGGGGGATGTGTGCGGAAACGGGGGAGGAGCGGTTGGCAGGCAAACAGAATCTTTCAGACTCAAAAGGAATTTTTGTTAATCAAAAGCATCTGTATCATGGGATTTTTAAAGGTTAAAACAGTGTACAGTATAGTGACTGATGTCTTTTATAAGAAAGAAAATGAGCCACTGTTATCACTGAAATGCCAGTTGCCATATACCTAATTATAAACCAGTATCGGGAAAAAAAAAGTTAGGGAAGAGAAGTGCAGATTACTCTTTGATTACATGACCCAATGCACTATCTGGTTTGGAAGAAAAAAAAAATGAAAGGCAATGGGTTAGTCAGTTCCCCAAAGTCTGTATCTTACATGTAGTAGAGAGAAAGAGGGACGTATCCCAATGTGAAAGCAACCCCCTCATTCCTCTCCTCACCTTACAAACGGAGGGTTAGGGTGGGGACGGAGGAAAGGGAAACCCACACACAAATGTACACATTTTTAGATGGTCCAACCCTTTATAACGGTGGTTTTCAACCAGAGGCGATTTTTCCTTTCGAGGAACATTCGGGAATGTCTGGAGACATGCTTAGCTGTCACAGCTGGACGGGGGTGGCTGCTACTGGCATCTTATAGGTAGAGACCAGGATGATGCTAAACACACTGCAGCACGCACGGCAGCCCTTCACAACAGAGAATGACCCGGCCCCAGTCCCGACACTGGAGAAGCCCTACGCCAACAGATGCTGTGTCGATTCACCACCCCAAACCTCTGAGGGTAGATTTCCTTAAAAAAAGGCAACAAAACCAGTCAAGCCAAAGGAATAGTGTAGATATGTCATAAACAATTGATGAGCTTTCTTCGTGTATCTGAGTTTCAAGCATGCATGGGTACTAAGTTGCTTTAATTGTGTCCAACTCTGTGATCCTACAGACTATACCCCTCCAGGCTCCTCTGTCCATGAGATTCTCCAGGCAAGAATCCTGGAGTGGGTTGCCATGCTCTCCTCCAGGGGATCTTCCCAACCCAGGGATCAAACCCATGTTTCCTATGTCTCCTGCGTTGGCGGGCAGGTTCTTTACCACTAGTGCCATCTGGGAAGTCCATCTGAGTTTCAAAGTCAACAGTTATTTTACGTCTGGTCTTAACGAAGAGTTGACTCATTGGAAAAGACCCTGATGCTGGGGGGGACTGGGTGGGATAGGGGGGAGGAGAAGGGAATGGAACAACAGAGGATGAGATGGCTGGATGGCATCACCGACTTGATGGACATGAGTTTGAGTGAACTCCGGGAGTTGGTGATGGACAGGGAGGCCTGGCGTGCTGCAGCCCATGAGGCTGCAAAGAGTCAGACATGACTGAGTGACTGAACTGAACACGTAAAGGACACTTTCAGTTAAATGGAAGGAGGAAGAAATGCTATCATCTCTGTGAAGAACTTAATTCACAATCTGAGATTTGAGCTCTAGACAGTAACGGGGTGGGGTGGGGAGGGAAAGGTAAAATGAGAACTATCAATATCACACAATAATGATCAACTATGCCCGAAAACTACACAGAATGGAGATAAACATTTGTAATGATTCAAAAAGCACACCGGAAACTTGCTTAGGCATCTCTGAGCGCACTGGCCACTGTGAGTACATTGGCAATATCACTTAAAAGTCTTTTCTACCTGATAAATAGTAAAGGAACATTACCGCACTTGCAAACAAAGCCAGAGTTCATCAGCGGTTAGTTTGTACAATGTTTCGCACAAATCCTCCTTACCCTCCTAAACAACAATAACAAGAAAAATAGTTTACGTTTACTCGTTTCTGATATACTTAAAAAGGAATTATTTTTCAATGTATTTTAACAACTTCTGGGCATTCCCTGGCAGTCCAGTAGTTAGGATGCCATGTTTTTACTGCCGAGGGCCCAGGTTTGATCTCTGGCCAGGGGACTCAGATCCCACAAGCTGCATGGTGTAGCCAAAAAACAATATGTGTGTATATAAATAAAACAACTTTAAAGTATATTAATTTATAATTTTTATATGACACATAGATTTTTATTTTCTAAATGCTTTTAAAAGGTCAAAATAGAAGTGACGCAAACACTGGTATCTTTTAAAGCATTTATAAATAGTAGGGGAGAATGAGGCTGAATATGCTATTCCTATTTTGATGTATCTTAGAAATTTTCCTTCAAAAAGTCATAAAAAAAGAAAAAAAGTTTAAACAATTTTTAGACGTATAAACACAGACACAAATGCTGCCCTGGGTGTTTATCAGAAAAATTAATTCTAATGATTTTCAATTTCGGTCTTAAAGATTTCAGCTCTAGTTTTATTTTGCTATCTGCCTCCTCATCCTCTACATTTAAAGAAAAAAAAAATTCTGTAAAATACTCAGAAGGATAAACAAACAAAAAGCTAAAGTGGAAGAAACTGCACTCATTAAACTATCATCTCCAAAATCTTTTGTCTCAAATGATGCTTGCAACACATAAATGTGGCTCTAAGTGACCATAAATGGACTCTTAGTTTTAGCAAAGTAAGTGATCTCAACTGCCAAACTGAAGATGCCTTATATTGTCTGTTTTATCTAATTAGCACTCTAGAAAATTCTTGCGTTGTAATGCCTGAATATGAGTGTTGTCTCCTCTCCCTTTAGCACTGAAATATGAAACTCCAGTACTTTGGCCACCTCATGTGAAGAGTAGACTAATTGGAAAAGACCCTGATGCTGGGAGGGATTGAGGGCAGGAGGAGAAGGGGACGACAGAGGATGAGATGGCTGGATGGCATCACCGACTCGATGGACATGAGTTTGAATGAACTCCGGGAGTTGGTGATGGACAGGGAGGCCTGGCGTGCTGTGATTCATGGGGTTGCAAAGAGTCGGACACAACTGAGCGACTGAACTGAACTGAACTGATATAATGATGCAGTTATATTAATAACTTTATCATTGAATATGTTTGCAAAGTTATCATTTGATATACAATGAGAGAGAGAGAGAAGGAAGGAGGGAGGAGAGGACAGAGGGAGGGAAGGGGGACATGTTTTCTTGAAAAAACAGAAATGATTAAGGAAAAGCATGTCACGAAAGGCCATATAGTGCAATATTTTTTTATTGGTTTTCCTTTAGGTGTGTGTGTGTGTGTGTGTGTGTGTGATTGTGCTTAGTCACCCAGTCATGCCCGACTCTTTTGCATTGCCACAGACTGCAGCCTGCCATGCTCCTCTGCCTATGGGACTTCCCAGGCAAAAATACTGGAGTGGGTTGCCATTTCCTCTCCTAGGGTATCTTCCTGACCCAAGGATCGAACCAGCGTCTTCTGCAGCTCCTGCAATGACCCGTGGTTCTTTACCACTGAGCCACCTTGGAAGCCTTTACAATACGATTATTTACTTAACAACAAGCCATGCAATGTTCCACATTCAAAATGGGAGGGGCTAGGAGACTGAGTTTTAACACAGTTTTTACCCTCTCTGCTTAAAGAAAATTACAGAAGATAATTTACTTCTGTGAGCATCTCTTCTGTATAAGCAACAGGCTCAGGAATTCATAGACGAGGACCTTACTTGATGCTCATAGCAATGTAAGTGCTTTCACTCGTCTGGTTTGCAGATGAGGAAACTGAGAAGAGAGGTTAAATAACTAGTCTAATATCACTCACCTGCTCTCACACAGTCAGAGATCTAAACCCAAGTTTGCTGCGTTCCAAACCAACCAAAATAAGCAGGATACATCGAGGGTTCATTTCTCAGGAGTCACCAATGCCCTGCTACAAGTGATATGGAAAATACACTTGCTTAAAGACCTCCAAAATAGTCACCACAAGAAGGAATGTACCAGAGAAAAAACACTGAGGGGATTGTATTGAAACTGCCCTCAAGACTAGGGAGGAAACAAATATTTTATCACTTTTATTATTAAAAAATGTAACATATATGTTTGGAGAAAATTTAGAACATAAAGATGAGAAAAGATAAGGGAAAGAAAAACCACAGAAGTAATTCCATACAGAGAGATAAATCCTGACAGCATTATAACATTTATCTTCCTACTGATTAAACTAGAATTTTAATGCGGTCACCATCAATGCCAGTAGCACTGGAACAAATGTTATCTTGGTCAAAAAAGACCAAGGCTCCATCTTCCCTAAAGATTTCTCCCTGGGCTCTTAACCCCTAAATCCAATATCCAGATGTAAAAGCTTTAGACATGCACATATTCACCATATTATTTTTCATAATAATGAAAATGTGTGAGTGATCTCCAGCATGAGAAGAATCACAAAGTGCATTCATTTTTATTATTATGCAACTATTTAAAAGGACACATAAGGGATGTAAACCGCAATACAAAAGCACACAATATTGAAAACAAAATGTATATGTAAAAGTATAAAACCTATAATTGTACTGACATAAAACCTTGATTTTTTTTTTAAACTAAGAAAATTACATTTTACAATACTTTTATATATGAATAATGGAACATGATATTTTCATCTTCTCTACCTTTCAAACTTTCTGGTATGATTATTAAAACAGTTAGGCACATTCTTTTGGCTGCAGAGCCAGCCTTCTACTAGAGAAGTGGGGAATCATAATTCTTTTCTGGCCTCTCCTGCAGCTCAGGAGTGAACACGTGACTTCGGATCCAGCAGTCAGATGTACTTGCAGAGGACTCAGGTGCTAGACATAAGTAGTCGGCATTCATGGGGATGGGCGTGGTGGGAGAAGACTGGGTTCCTGGTGTACCAGGGGCAACAGGGTAGGTTCAGTGGTTGTTAGGCAGACCAATTCCATGCTGTGGTTTGAGGTACTGCTTCAGCTTCATGGCTCCAAGTCTGGTTCTCTTATCTACCTAACAACTCTGTCGGACTCCCAATGTGCTGTCAACACATTTCTTTTAAAATCAACCAATGTTGCTTAATGTTACTAGCTATTAAAAACTCTAATACAGAGCTACAGTTTGACTCCTTTTATAAACACGTATGTATAGATATGTTATAAATACATATAATGAATACAGAAATAGGTACATATGTATACAGATATATTTATTTACACATATATAAAGGGGAACGTTCACTCATTAATGTTTAAGTATTAGGAATGTCTCATACAAACATGAACTATATGGTATGACTCATTTTTATTATGCCTGGCTGTGATATACACTTCTTGTGTTCAAAGGAATACAAGGTGTGGTTGAGAAAAGAATTCTACAGTATGGAAAAATCACAATTGAATGCATTCCCGAATAACTTCTTCCCGATGGAACCAAGTGAAATGAGCTGCTAACATTTATCCCTGGGCTGCATACTGCATTTAAACGTAATCTGTGGAAGAAGGCAGGAAGTATCTCTATTCAACTTCATAGAGAGAAAAAAAAAAAGAGCAACTGATGATGTTCAGCAGCCATGCTTGGATCTATGTGTTGCACAGCATTTGACCCATGGAATACAAGCACAGTTTGCTATATAAGGAAAGACACTTATTTTACGATGTTTCTGTTCCATTAGAATCTACTAAACTAGGCTTTACATCTCCTATGCCTGGTACAGCACAGAGCTCATAGCAGGTATCCAATGAAACTGCAAAAACTGAATGGATAATGAGCTATCTTGAACTGTTCATAATTTTTACAGGTTAAGGCCTCTGTTGTTGTTCAGTTGCTTAGTCATGTCCAACTCTTTGCGACACCATAGACTGTGTAGCCCATCAGCCTCCTCTGTTCATGGATTTATCCAGGCAAGAATACTGGAGTGGGTCACCATTTCCTTCTCCAGGGGATCTGCCTAATCCAGGGACTGAAACTTTTGTCTCCCACTTGGCAGGGAGATTCTTTACCATTGAGCCGCCAGGGATGCCTTAAGCCCCCTAGAGGAAGACAACCTCAGGGTTCCTCTTAGTCTCTTATTGAAACGACCAGTCAACTACTACAGTCCACCCTTGCAAAAACATCCAGCCTTTAGCAGTCACCCTTGCTCATTTATTTACTCATCAGACACTGCACAGTGATGGCAGTAACTCAATGCTCCCATGGGGCCAGTAAGTGTCACTACTGCCACCTCACAAGTGGACAAAGCACCCCTAAGTCAGAGGAATTGATCATTTCTACACAGACAACAATACAGAAAAGAGTGTCAAGGTCATCTACTGGAGGGTGTTCAATGTGTGGCCCAGTTTATGTGTCTTCTTCTGAAATGCAAAACCTCACTTTGAAAACAAAATGGTTCAATTCTGGTAGCAAGTATTGATGAGTATGAACTGTTTGGGTGTGTGTCGTCTCTCTGATAAAGGAGCAGGAGGGAGGGTAACCACAATGGAAACAAATGGACAAGGTCGTGATGACAATTTCTAAGAATAAGTATTTTGTTAACTCACATTTCAAAAGGAGGAAGAATTCTGTCATTTAAAGTGCCCAAACCCATCGTGTCATAGTCAATAAAAAGTGCGATATCAAATCTATATTGCATTCATGAAAGCCGGTTACAGCCTTCTTGTCGTCCTGGGTACAGACAGGCTGAATAGACAGCAGCATCAAGACAATTCAAGGGCCTGTATTTCATCACGCTATTTAGCTATTTAGGATGATATAAAATCACCGGCTTAGTTTACACACCAGTGACACTCGCAGAACTGCCGGCTCTACCCTCCTGTCCAATGAGCTGTGCTATTGTTTATATCCAAAAAGAGTTGGCTGCATTGTCATAAACGAGATGCAGTTCATCACCACACATGATGCTCAAGTACCTCAAGGGCTGAAAACTGAGTCACCTTCATGCAGACTCAACCATGTCACTGCTCCATTACCTCGGCTTTTTCTTTGCAACCTTAGAAAAACCTTATGTTGCAAATGCAGGGCAAATGAGAGCTCTCAAAGAAGAATGGCATAAAACATGGCATAAAACATGAAAGCAACAACACACTTCTTATATTCGGACAGAAATGTCACTCAAACACCGGTAACACTACTATGTTGCTCATGAAACAAAACATGAAAGCAACAACACACTTCTTATATTCGGACAGAAATGTCACTCAAACACCGGTAACACTACTATGTTGCTCATGAAACAGTGATAAAACAAGCTCATTAAAAATCTTAAAACAATAAAGACCTGGTCTTTACAGGGATGTATCTTGCCTGAGGACAGTGTTATCTTAAAATGTAAATTATGGGAGTAGGTCTGATGAGGTCTTTACAACCTCCAGACATTCTTTGGATTCACTGGAGAGTATATAACTTCATTGTTAACACTAGCAAGCGGGTACTCTTTCTGCCCCCTTCTGATGCCTATGTCAGAAGCTTTCTCTATCTCCTTTATACTTTAATAAAACTTTACTACACAAAAAAAAAAAAAAAAAAAAACCAATAAAGACAAACAACCCACCATTAACATTTACTAAACACTTTATTTGTATGGATAGGCATTATTTCATACCTTATATCATAAATCTCATATCTCCTTATTATTATTATTGCTTTATGGCATTATTAACTACAGTGATAAAGCAAACTCAGTTTACCTCTCTAAAGATTCCCATCACATATTTTCCATTTTGCCAATAGGAAAACACATCTAGAACATGGGAGAGGCAGAATTCCATGCAATCTGATACCAGTGCTTTCGCTCACATATTCCTGGAACATCTCCTACACCAAGGCAGAGTTAGGAGCTACGACTTCTAGAAGGAAACTGAGTTTCTGAATTCCAACTCTAGTCAATGGAAAGGACCACTGTGTCTCAATCAGTGGCAGTTCAACAACACCACTCCATTAACCATTAACCAAAAAAAAATAAGAAAGAAGCTCCCAGAGATAAGGCTGCTGCTTGATGTAGATAAGGAATAAGCTGTCTTCAGAGAAGAGGACCTGATCTGCCTTGTCATCCATGAGCGGTTCATGGTCAGAAGCCAAGTCTCAGGTCACAGAAGGGAGTGACTACAATCAATAGGCTAAGAGACCAATCACACTCATGACTTTGAATTCTTGGACCCAGTGTTCTAAACCAGACTTCGGGCTTGTCATCAGAAACTATGAGGGAATTTTTTAAAAAATAAAGATTGAAAGGGTACTTCCAAAGTCTAGGTCTAAATATAGCTATATTTATTTTTAAAACCTCACCAAGTTATCTCAACGATTAGCTAGTTTGGAAATCACTACTGTCAACCACAAACTAGATCCACTTCCTAGGAAAAACTGTTCTTATGCTACACATTGATTTTTCATCTCTATGGCTTCAAAATAATCGAAACTAAAACCCAGAAAATGTGGTCGACTTAAAAGGGAAATTAAATTTCTAAACTCTTTGAAGACTCATAGATCATAACTTATAATCTCCACAAACAAAATTAGAAATGATGAAACTCCATAGAAAATACCATTATTGCATTATTTTAATTATTCTGTACTTTTGAAAAATGAAAAAGTAATTTTAAAATTCAAAAACAAATCAATTTAGATTGAGGTTTTTTTATTTTGCTTTTTACCTGAAAACATAAAGTACATATTAGAATGTTACAGACACAATTCCAGCTAAATATGATGAACTGCCAATAAACAACTACAAAGGCAAGATCTTTAAAGGCAAAGACTTGACTGTGTTGCCATTTTGGTGTTCCAGAGGTTATAAGTGTAACAAAGACAGCACAGTAATTAAAAGCAGTATTTTTGTTAGAAGATCAAACCAGTGTGTACTATATTAAAAAAAAAAAAAAAAGCCTCAGGCTGGTTTTCAAAGGGGCCTATTTTATACCAGAATAACCTATGAGCTATCTGTTTCACCCTTCATTTAGAGGAAAATATAAATCATCCTCACAAGCCCATGGACAGCTAGATCACTCAAACACAAAAATCAAGAAGTAAAAAAAAAAAAAAATCAAGAAGTAAAGACTGAGTCATGGATTAAACTGAAATTTCTTTCAGTAAGTATTTATTGACTCCATGGTATGACCTAGTACTATTTTATATGCTGAAGTCCCAGCAATAAGCCAAGATCCATGTCCTCACGCAAAACTGAACTTTAAGAATAAACATATTAAGTATGCAAAGATCATGAACTTATATAAATGGAAAGATGAGGATGCCTAAGAAAGAACCTATCACTGGAGAAACAAAAGAAAAAATAAGAAAAGGAACAGTCATACAACATGAACGCATTTCTTCCTCACAGATATTATGACTCTGCTGTAGAAGGTTTAAATGTCACCAATGGCCACCTATCCACTTTTATTTTCACCAAGCATGGACAACAAACTACCAGTCAAGGCCTTTCTCCACGGCCAACTGGATTGGGGACACACATCTCAATTTCCAATACAGTTTCAAAGCAAACAGCATTCCCACTGCTTGCCCCTACCTTGGCAGACTGGGCCAGAGCTCCATTTCCTTCTACTAGGGTCTGCCCTGGTGGCTCCAACAGTCAAGAATCTGCCTGAAATGCGGAGGACCCAGGTTCAATCCCTGGGTCAGGAATATTCCCCAGAGAAGGGAACAGCAATCCACTCCAGTGTTCTTGCCTGGAGATTTCTGTGGACAGAGGCTACAGTCCATGGGGTCACAAAGAGTCGGACACAACTGAGCGATTAACCCTTTCATACTTCATGTAGGAACAGAGGGGCCAACTCCAAATCTGTAATGCTTGCATTTCCAAGGGTGACTCACACTGGGATAAATAGCTAACTGCCTACAGCATTTGAGTTCTTTTTCTTTTAATTTAATTTTTATTGGAATATAGTTGATTTACAATATTCCATTAGTTTCAGAAGGTGTACAGCAAAGTGAATCTGTTATACATACACACATATCCATTCTTTTTTAGATTCTTTTCCCACATAGGCCATTACAGAATACTGAGAAGAGTTCCTTGTGCTATACAGCAGGTCCTTGTTGGTTATCTGTTTTATAGGCTAGAAAGCCACGCTCAAAGTGCCACCCAAGCTTTTCTATAACTCTCCAAATGAGATAGGTGGTGACAAGTAAATGCTTGCTTTCACAATTTAGTTAGTTTCTTCACCTCGTTACAACTTATAAAAAAGTATGGTGTAACTCACACAACAGGACCAAGTGTCCTAACAAACACATGATTAGACCATGAGCCACTAGCAGAAAAATAATTAAGTGATAGCTAACCTCCATGGGCTCATTCACTCTTCACTCAAAGTGCACTCTGACAAAGCCATTCATAAAGATATCTGAATCATGCAGGTTGGAAGAAGGATGGAGGATGAACAAAAGAGTAGAGTCAATGGCATAATGGCTAAAAAAATTGGGTTTGTAAATAGAAAACTGTGCTCAAACCCATGAAATTAATCTCAACTGTGGCAAAATGGAAATTGTAAAAACTGTTATAAAAAAATAATTTAAAAAAGAGCTAAGATACTTGCATTATTAATAACACACCATCCGTATCTAAAGAAAAATGCTGAAATTAAAGTTAAATATTACTAATTTTAACACAGAGGCAAAATCTTCCTGAAGATACAATGGATTTTTAAAAAATCACTTTGATTCTCATAGCAGCATTATTTACAACTGCCAAGACACATAAGTAACTTAAGTGTTGATCAAAAGCTGAATCAATAAAGACGGTATGGATACCCACACACACACACACACACTCGAATACTACTCAGCCATAAAGAAGAATGAAAGCTTGCAAACTGCAGCAACATGGATGGGCTTGGAGGGCATTATGCTTAGTGATATAAGGCAGACAGAGAAAGGCAAATACTGTGTGATATCACTTACATGTGGAATAAAAAAAATACAACAAATTAGAGAATATAACAAAAAAGATGCAAACTCACAGACAAACTAGTAGTTACCAGTCAGAGGAGGGGAGGCGATAGCAGGGTAGAGGAGTGGGAGGTATAAGATATTGGGTGTAATATAGGCTCCCGCATGTATTGTACAACATGGGGGATGTAGCCAATACTTTGCAATAACTGTAAACAGAGTGTAAACTTTAAAAATTGTATTAAAAAGAACAACAAAAAAAGACTGATCAGAAGTTTTTTTTAAAAAATTACTTTGGTTCCTATTACTGCTAATTTGGTTAAAGAGCTATTTCTTTTATCCAGCTGATCTAAGAATATAATGCTTGAAATTACAATCAAAACCCAAGTCATAAAGTTACACTGCAACAACTTCACCCAAAGATCTCAATGTACTTCACACATATCTCATTCCATCCTCACAAGTTTTTTCTTTTCCTTTTAATTGAGACAACTTTTCTGGGGTGATGTGCAAAACGGGACTTCTAGTGCCTAACATATTTTAAATTCACTTTTCCTATGTAGGTATTACTTTCCCAGGCAAATTCTTCTAATTTCAATAGTAACAAATACAGGACTCCCAGAAGGGACTATGTCTAAAGCAGACAGTGTATAATCACTTTTTACTCTGTCCATCTATCACATTTTTCCCTTAGGGAGCATTGCCCTTCATCCTTTATATGCCTTAATTATGTTACTTTTGTTCTTAAAGTATCTAGTTAAATATTTCCCAACTATTCAGAACATAACTTCCTATTATTAAAGTCACCTAAGCTGCTTCTTCCTTAATGAAGAAAGAGCTGGCCAAATGCGTCCAGCCACCCTTTTTTATCCTCTTCTATCAGTTTTTTGTTAACTTTAGCCCAAAAACAAGGTCACTGGTTTACCAAGTGTCAGCCAGTGTCGCCTCAGGAGTCAACCAGGATAAGCACAGAGAACAAAGCTGTGGGAGGTGTTTGGATAAACAGCACCAGGAAGGATGAAAAGAAATTCGGATAAAGAAGGCACCACGCGTATTATGCAAAACTAATTAAGGAGGAACTCTTGGGGAAAAAAGAGAGAAAGAGGGTTTAGAAACAGGAGAAGATAGGACAAGCAAGACAGGAAGCATCACATTTTTTTACTTTTGTGGAGAAAGGCTATCATTAATGCAAAAAATAACACAGGTGCAACACGGCTAGGCAAAGCGAGCCTTAACTGAGAGCAGAGGAAGGGGTCGCCCACTTACTGTGATCTGAAAGGTGGCAGAGAAAGCCCCCACCACTGCCAGCCAGGATCTTCTCTGCAAATCCATCATTCCTCCCCTCCCCCCATGCCAGCAAAAGTCAAGTCCTGTTAACACACAGACTTCTTGGAGGAAATAATGTTAGGTTACTCTCAACAAGCCTTTCTTGATTCATCAGATCTAAAAACAGAAGTACAGAAGTGGGCAAATCTCTGAAAACACATGTCTGCTTTAAGGTCATATCCCCAGTCAGACCCCAAAAAGGGACACCACCCAGAGCAAACTCAAGCCTAAATAAAGCCAGTGGCCCTTAAAATCATTTCTGTCAGAAGTCGCCTGCATTTTTACTTTCTTTTTGCCTGCAATTGGCTGATCCAGAAATCCAGGCCTCCTGAATTTACACAGTCAACAAAGGCATTCTTCTCTTCAGGTGAATTTTCTCCAAGTGATTCCAAGAGAAACTGTGATGCTGTTCTGCCAAGGCAGCAGGGGTTGTAGAGAGCTGATGTTTCCTGAAGAGCTTCAGTGCACACTCTCATAGGATGGACTGACCCCCACCCCAGGATGAGACTCCCTCTGAAGATTACCTGCCCGTGATGGCTCAGAAAGGAATAACAGGATCACGTTCTCTCTACCAACAGGAGACAACACTTTCTAAAACTTAAGTCTGCTGACCCTGGCCAACATGCTTCCACGGCTTCTCACTGCTCCTGGGATAAAGACATGAATCCTAAAGATGGCCTGCAAGGCCCTGGTGGCTCTGCCTATCTTTTAGCCTTGGACTGTACAATTCTCAGGCTCACCCTCTGCCCACAACCACCCAGATTTAGTTTCTTATTTCCTGGAGCTGCCAAGCCCTCTGGAACCACAGAGCCATAAACTCTGGGACTTCTGGCCATAAGCTTCCCTTTACATCCTGAAATGTGACCTCCCCACAAGACCTCACAGAGTTGACACCTACGCTTCCTTCAGCTCCAGGATCACTTTCAGGAAATTCTTCCCTGCACAAACTCTTCCCCACTGTTTTGCTGTATATTCTCACAGAACCTTCTTTCTTTCCTTCACACTTGAGTTCTAAATTGTCCATTTGCTTTTTGGGAGTGGTGCTGGAAGAACTGTGTGACTAAGTCTGTTTCCACAACTTTACAGTAAGTCTTCTCAAGTTGCCCCAGAGATTCACAATGGCTCCTGGCCAACCAAATTACATGCCAAAATGTTTTAATAGCAAAGAAGGAGTGGGTGTCTTGGGAAAGGGGTCAGCCAACCATGGAAGCAAAGAGCAAAGGGTCTGAACAAGGCAGGGAGGAGAGCAAGTGCTATGTGTGGTTTTGATCAACACTGGATCCCTACTACACAGATGCTCTGTAACTATTTGTTCAGTCATTGAATGAATAGATACTCATTTCCCTTTCTTCTCTGTTCATCCTACAAATTGACAGCTCCATCTTTCCTCCTCCACTCCTCTCAGTCTATTCTTTCAAAGGTCACAGTTGACCTTCCAGTGGAACAATCCAATGGACATGTTTCAATCCTTCACTTCGTGGACACTTGAAAACTTGCCCAAGTATCTACAACTGATCAGCTGTTCTTCCACCTCAAACTTTTTTGTGACTTTAGGTTCTCCAAGTTTTGTTCCTAGTTTTTGCATCTCTTCACAGGTTCTCCTTGTCCTTCTCTAATTGTGTGTTCCAGAGTTCTTTTCAAGGCACACATCTCTTCTCCCAACACTCTCTCCAGTGAGCTCATAACTCTCTCAGGATTAAAGTACTAGACTATAGACCACTATATATATGTGTGTGTGTGTGTGTATACACACACAAACTACTGAGTATCAAAATTCTCAAGTTCAGACTTGGCTCTAGAAGTTGATGGATACCTGTATCCAGATCACAAGAACTTTGCCCATCTCTTCACTCTCACCCCCTGCACAGCTATCCTTTTCTATGTTCTTTGTTGGCTCTCTGCTGCCAGAGGGCCTTTGCACAGGCACTTCATTCTGTCAAACTGAAATCTATTCACTCTTCAGACCACAGACCAGGTGAAGACAGGAAAGCCTTCTCTGACTCTTTACACCAAATCTTTCCAGCTCCCACAGCACCGTGGCCTTCTCTTGTCTGGTACCTGGTCAATGCTGCATCATTTCTGTGATGTGATTTACCTTTGCTAGTTTTTCATTCATTTATTCACTCATTCAATAAGAATTGTTTTATGAGGTTTTACTACCTACTGAATATAATGTGAAGTGCTCAGTTTAGTTCAGCTGCTGAGTCATGTCTGACTATTTGTGACCCCATGGACTGCAGCACGCCAGGCTTCCCTGTCCATCACCAACTCCCAGAGCTTGCTCAAACTCATGTCCATCAGGTCTGTGATGCCATCCAACCATCTCATCCTCTGTCCTCCCCTTCTCCTTCAATCTTTCCCAGCAACAGGGTCTTTTCCAATGCTCAGAGGTGAACAAAGGAGATAAGATCCCAACTCTAGGTTATTTGAATCCTAGGTCTACCACTACACCATGTACAGAGAATAGCAGTCAGCAAACTTTTTCTCCCAGACAGTAAGTATTTTTAGCTTAGTGGGCCATGAATTCTCTGCTGCACTACTCAACCTTCCAGTGTAGTGTGAAAGCAGTCATGGACCGTCTGAAAACAAATGAGCACGGCTGCGTTCGAGTAAGACTTTACAGAACAGGCAGTGGGCAGAACGTGTCCTGTGGGCTTCCTATAAAGCAGATCCCTGATTCAGACCAATTTCTTAATCTCTGCTCAGTTTCCTTGTATGTAAATGGATACAGCACTATGTTTTCTTCCTTCTCCTTTTTATCTAGTAAGTTTCCATTCCCTTTATCCTTTAATTTTTTAAAAAAAACTAGTGCTTTCTTCCTATGTCTCCTAAGACTTTTAGAGTCAATGCTTTCATAACTGATTCCCCCAATTATTGTAATAGCCTCCCCCCTCCTCTAGAGCCTCATACTCCTCTAAAACGGATCAATCTCCCATCTCCACCAGGGCCCAAAGACATCCACCTGATATCCATCCCTCTCCTTCTCTAAAATGAAAATAAGTGAAGAAACACACGAAAACAAACACAAACGCATGTCATCAGTGCCTACCCAAGACCCGCCACGCTGGATCCAACCGCCTCAGGCCTTTCATCGCGTGGCCCCTGCTCACCCAAACCAGCTTCGCTTCCCAAAGCTCTCTCAGTCTCATCTTTCACTATCCTTCATGTCACTGCTTCGCCCCAGAATCTAGAACCCGAACTGTGGGTTCATTCCTCTCCTCATGCTGGGCCCCCTTATCCTAAGTCCTTCTGGAATGACCCTACTTGTTCTCCAAGGTTGTCCTCAACACAAACCTCTCCAAGGATTCGTTCCTCACCTTCTGAGGCAGGACTGCAGGCCCTCTGTGTGCCCAGAGCACCTCCCCACAGGGCAGCCTGATGGGCTTCATCGCTAGAGAAGGAAACACTGCGGCGTTCGAAGGCTTTGAGGGCACCAGCTCATATTTGTGCAGACTTCTTTCCTACTTGTCCTTCAAGACTCCGTGCGAAGGCAACCACCTCAGGAGCTGTGCTGTGTACTTCACATACATTCATTCATTACATGATCACAACTCTGAAGTTGATTCAGGTGTTCCTGCGCTAACCCCATCTATAAGTCCTGGAAAAATGTCACGTTCTGCAGAATCACAAACTATGAATAACATGGCATACAGGAGGAGAGAAGGTGAGGGGCAACTCCTCGAAACCTCTGGACCTTTGTAACCAGAGCATGCATAACGACAATCAGTTAACTGTAATTCCACACTAGCTGGTTAAATTTCTACTGATGTTTGCAGCCAGCTTCACAGACAGTTTTCAACCTTGAGTCTCCAGCTTCCCTCCCTTCAAAAAGGTAGATCTTAGGTGGTAAGTATTTCTAATGTAGATCATTTCTTTAAAAATGAAAATCTGATCCTGGCTACAGCCTTTGTTGTGAGTGCATGGTGATAATACAGAGAGAGATGTCTCTAAGGTCTGCACTCAAATCTTCTGCAGAGAATGGAGAACCATGGAAAAGCAAGCAGTACTGAACAGATACCTGGCTTAGTGTAAAGTCTTCGTCAACAGCTAAGGCTTTCTCTTTAAATACCATAAAGCTTACCCTGGACTGCTTCAAACATTTACATGCTGTGGAAAAGGAACAAAAAGAATTTCGTGTTACAGCAGCATGAGTTCTTTATCTAGCAAAAAGATTGGAGCTATTCACATTAAAAAAACATACTACAACAAAATAGGATATACTGACACTATACCCATATTCTAGATGAGGAAACTAAGATTTAGACTAGAGACTAAATAACCTGCCCCAAATTAACTAATGACAAAGCTGGGGATTCAAAGGCAAGCCAAGTAATTCCAGATTTGTGCATTTAAGGAAAGAGAGAAGGAAGGGACAGCAGGAGCGAGGAAGGGAAGCAGACAGCAAAGCAGAGAAGGAGACAGGGAGGGAGATTAACATCTACAAAGGTATCCTCCAAGGGCAGGGAAAGGAAAGACTGAAAAAAAGGAAAGCTACTGAGAGAAAAATAGTCAATTCTCTCTTTCTTGCAAGAGAATTAAAATGAGTATTAGTATGCAAATTAAAAGAAAAAATAACCAAATATATATAAAGAAGACTCTACACATGGACATCACCAGATGGTCAACACCGAAATCAGATTGATTATATTCTTTGCAGCCAAAGATGGAGAAGCTCTATACAGTCAGCAAAAACAAGACCAGGAGCTGATCTGGTTCAAGATGAAGACCAAGATATCTGTGGCTCAGATCATCAACTCCTTATTGCCAAATTCAGACTCAAATTGAAGAAAGTGCGGAAAAGCACTAGACCATTCAGGTATGACCTAAATCAAATCCCTTATGACTATACAGTGGAAGTGAGAAATAGATTTAAGGGGCTAGATCTGATAGACAGAGTGCCTGATGAACTATGGACGAAGGTTTGATATTGTACCGGAGACAGGAATCAAGACCATCCCCCAAGAAAAAGAAATGCCAAAAAGCAAAATGGCTGTCTGAGGAGGCCTTACAAATAGCTGTGAAAAGAAGAGAAGTGAAAAGCAAAGGAGAAAACGAAAGATATACCCATTTGAATGCAGAGTTCCAAAGAACAGCAAGGCGAGATAAGAAAGCCTTCCTCAGCGATCAAAGCAAAGAAATAGAGGAAAACAACAGAATGGGAAAGACTAGAGATCTCTTCAAGAAAATTAGAGATACCAAGGGAATATTTCATGCAAAGATGGGCACAATAAAGGACAGAAATGGTATGGACCTAACAGAAGCAGAAAATATTAAGAGATGGCAAGAATACACAGAACTGTACAAAAAAGACCTTCACGACCCAGATAATCATGATGGTGTGATTACTTACCTAGAGCCAGACATCCTGGAATGCGGATGAGTAGGACGGGGAGAACACTCTACTCTAGATTTTTAATTTTCGCTCTCTGGTATTAGTTATCAATTTTGTACCTGTACTTTCTTTATAATTTTCGCGACTTTGTTTGTTTTTGTTTGTTCGTTCTTTCTCTCTTTCTTTTCCTTCTTCTTTTCTTTAACATCGTATTTTTGAAATTCCAAACTCTACTCTAGATTTTTAATTTTCACTTTCTGGTATTAGTTATCAATTTTGTACCTGTACTTTCTTTATAATTTTCACGACCTTGTTTGTTTTTGTTTGTTCGTTCTTTCTCTCTTTCTTTTCCTTCTTCTTTTCTTTAACATCGTATTTTTGAAATTCCAAACTCTACTCTAGATTTTTAATTTTTGCTTTTATGTATTTGTTACCAATTTTGTACCTTTAAGGACCCAATCTTCAGGACCCATTTTTCACTAGGGAGTGAGATTACTGGCTTGACTGCTCTCTCTCCCTTTGGACCCTCCTTTTTCTCCACCAGGTCGCCTGTGTCTCCTCCCTAACCCCTCTCTACTCTACCCAACTCTGTGAATTTCTGTGTGTTCCAGACGGTGGAGAACACTTAGGGAACCGATTACTGGCTGGATCTGTCTCCCTCCTTTTCATTCCCCCCTTTTATCCTTCTGGCCACCTCTGTTACCTTCCTCCTTCTTCTCTTCTCTGTATAACCCCGTGAACATCTCTGAGTGGTCCAGTTGTGGAGTGCACATAAGGAAGTGACTACTGGCTAGCCCACTCTCTCCACTATTGATTCACCTCATCTCATTTGGGTCACCTCTAACTCCCTCCTCCGTCTTCTCTTCTCCATGTAACCCTGTGAACCTCTCTGAGTGACCCTCACTGTAGAGAAACTTATCATCTTTAATGTAGATGTTTTATCAATGGTGCTGTATAGAAGGAGAAGTTTTGAAACTACTGTAAAAGTAAGACCGATAATCGGAAGCAGGAGACTTAAGTCCAAACCCTGACTCCAGGGAACTCCTGACTCCAAGGAACATTCATTGACAGGAGCTCATCAAATGCCTCCATACCAACACTGAAACCAAGCACCACACAAGGGCCAATAAGTTCCAGGGCAAGACATACCAAGCAAATTCTCCAGCAACAAAGGAACACAGTCCTGAGCTTCAAGATACAGGCTGCCCAAAGTCACCCCAAAACTATAGACATCTCATAACTCATTACTGGACATTTCATTGCACTCCAGAGAGAAGAAATACAGCTCCACCCACCAGAACACCGACACAAGCTTCCCTAACCAGGAAACCTTGACAAGCCACCTGTACAAACCCACACACAGTGAGGAAACGCCATAATAAAGAGAACTCCACAAACTGCCAGAATACAGAAAGGACACCCCAAACTCAGCAATTTAAACAAGATGAAGAGACAGAGGAATACTCAGCAGATAAAGGAACAGGATAAATGCCCACCAAACCAAACAAAAGAGGAAGAGATAGGGAATCTACCTGATAAAGAATTCCGAATAATGATAGTGAAATTGATCCAAAATCTTGAAACTAAAATGGAATCACAGATAAATAGCCTGGAGACAAGGATTGAGAAGATGCAAGAAAGGTTTAACAAGGACCTAGAAGAAATAAAAAAGAGTCAATATATAATGAATAATGCAATAAGTGAAATTAAAAACACTCTGGAGGCAACAAATAGTAGAATAACAGAGGCAGAAGACAGGATTAGTGAATTAGAAGATAGAATGGTAGAAATAAATGAATCAGAGAGGATAAAAGAAAAACGAATTAAAAGAAATGAGGACAATCTCAGAGACCTCCAGGACAATATTAAACGCTACAACATTCGAATCATAGGGGTTCCAGAAGAAGAAGACAAAAAGAAAGACCATGAGAAAATACTTGAGGAGATAATAGTGGAAAACTTCCCTAAAATGGGGAAGGAAATAATCACCCAAGTCCAAGAAACCCAGAGAGTACCAAACAGGATAAACCCAAGGAGAAACACCCCAAGACACATATTAATCAAATTAACAAAGATCAAACACAAAGAACAAATATTAAAAGCAGCAAGGGAAAAACAACAAATAACACACAAGGGAATTCCCATAAGGATAACAGCTGATCTTTCAATAGAAACTCTTCAAGCCAGGAGGGAATGGCAAGACATACTTAAAATGATGAAAGAAAATAACCTACAGCCCAGATTATTGTACCCAGCAAGGATCTCATTCAAGTATGAAGGAGAAATCAAAAGCTTTTCAGACAAGCAAAAGCTGAGAGAATTCTGCACCACCAAACCAGCTCTCCAACAAATACTAAAGGATATTCTCTAGACAGGAAACACAAAAACGGTGTATAAACTCGAACCCAAAACAATAAAGTAAATGGCAACGGGAACATACTTATCAGTAATTACCTTAAATGTAAATGGGTTGAATGCCCCAACCAAAAGACAAAGACTGGCTGAATGGATACAAAAACAAGACCCCTACATATGTTGTCTACAAGAGACCCACCTCAAAACAGGGGACACATACAGACTGAAAGTGAAGGGCTGGAAAAAGATTTTCCATGCAAATAGGGACCAAAAGAAAGCAGGAGTAGCAATACTCATATCAGATAAAATAGACTTTAAAACAAAGGCGGTGAAAAGAGACAAAGAAGGTCACTACATAATGATCAAAGGATCAATCCAAGAAGAAGATATAACAATTATAAACATATATGCACCCAACACGGGAGCACCACAGTACGTAAGACAAATGCTAACAAGTATGAAAGGAGAAATTAACAATAACACAATAATAGTGGGAGACTTTAATACCCCACTTACACCTATGGATAGATCAACTAAACAGAAAATTAACAAGGAAACACAAACTTTAAACGATACAATAGACCAGTTAGACCTAATTGATATCTATAGGTCATTTCATCCCAAAACAATGAATTTCACCTTTTTCTCAAGCGCACATGGAACCTTCTCCAGGATAGATCACATCCTGGGCCATAAAGCTAGCCTTGGTAAATTCAAAAAAATAGAAATCATTCCAAGCATTTTTTCTGACCACAATGCAGTAAGATTAGATCTCAATTACAGGAGAAAAACTATTAAAAATTCCAACATATGGAGGCTGAACAACACGCTGCTGAATAACCAACAAATCACAGAAGAAATCAAAAAAGAAATCAAAATCTGCATAGAAACGAATGAAAATGAAAACACAACAACCCAAAACCTGTGGGACACGGTAAAAGCAGTCCTAAGGGGAAAGTTCATAGCAATACAGGCACACCTCAAGAAACAAGAAAAAAGTCAAATAAATAACCTAACTCTACACCTAAAGCAACTAGAAAAGGAAGAAATGAAGAACCCCAGGGTTAGTAGAAGGAAAGAAATCTTAAAAATTAGAGCAGAAATAAATGCAAAAGAAACAAAAGAGACCATAGCAAAAATCAACAAAACCAAAAGCTGGTTCTTTGAAAGGATAAATAAAATTGACAAACCATTAGCCAGACTCATCAAGAAACAAAGGGAGAAAAATCAAATCAACAAAATTAGAAACGAAAATGGAGAGATCACAACAGACAACACAGAAATACAAAGGATCATAAGAGACTACTATCAACAATTATATGCCAATAAAATGGACAACGTGGAAGAAATGGACAAATTCTTAGAAAAGTACAACTTTCCAAAACTGGACCAGGAAGAAATAGAAAATCTTAACAGACCCATCACAAGCATGGAAATTGAAACTGTAATCAAAAATCTTCCAGCAAACAAAAGCCCCGGTCCAGACGGCTTCACAGCTGAATTCTACCAAAAATTTAGAGAAGAGCTAACACCTATCCTGCTCAAACTCTTCCAGAAAATTGCAGAGGAAGGTAAACTTCCAAACTCATTCTATGAGGCCACCATCACCCTAATACCAAAACCTGACAAAGATCCCACAAAAAAAGAAAACTACAGGCCAATATCACTGATGAACATAGATGCAAAAATCCTTAACAAAATTCTAGCAATCAGAATCCAACAACACATTAAAAAGATCATACACCATGATCAAGTGGGCTTTATCCCAGGGATGCAAGGATTCTTCAATATCCGCAAATCAATCAATGTAATACACCACATTAACAAATTGAAAAATAAAAACCATATGATTATCTCAATAGATGCAGAGAAAGCCTTTGACAAAATTCAACATCCATTTATGATAAAAACTCTCCAGAAAGCAGGAATAGAAGGAACATACCTCAACATAATAAAAGCTATATATGACAAACCCACTGCAAACATTATCCTCAATGGTGAAAAATTGAAAGCATTTCCTCTAAAGTCAGGAACAAGACAAGGGTGCCCACTTTCACCATTACTATTCAACATAGTTTTGGAAGTTTTGGCCACAGCAATCAGAGCAGAAAAAGAAATAAAAGGAATCCAAATTGGAAAAGGAGAAGTAAAACTCTCACTATTTGCAGATGACATGATCCTCTACATAGAAAACCCTAAAGAGTCCACCAGAAAATTACTAGAAATAATCAATGACTACAGTAAAGTTGCAGGATATAAAATCAACACACAGAAATCCCTTGCATTCCTATACACTAATAATGAGAAAACAGAAAGAGAAATTAAGGAAACAATTCCATTCACCATTGCAACGGAAAGAATAAAATACTTAGGAATATATCTACCTAAAGAAACTAAAGACCTATATATAGAAAACTATAAAACACTGGTGAAAGAAATCAAAGAGGACACTAATAGATGGAGAAATATACCATGTTCATGGATTGGAAGAATCAATATAGTGAAAATGAGTATACTACCCAAAGCAATTTATAGATTCAACGCAATCCCTATCAAGCTACCAACAGTATTCTTCACAGAGCTAGAACAAATAATTTCACAATTTGTATGGAAATACAAAAAACCTCGAATAGCCAAAGCGATCTTGAGAAAGAAGAATGGAACTGGAGGAATCAACTTACCTGACTTCAGGCTCTACTACAAAGCCACAGTTATCAAGACAGTATGGTACTGGCACAAAGACAGAAATATTGATCAATGGAATAAAATAGAAAGCCCAGAGATAAATCCACGCACATATGGACACCTTATCTTCGACAAAGGAGGCAAGAATATACAATGGATTAAAGACAATCTCTTTAACAAGTGGTGCTGGGAAATCTGGTCAACCACTTGTAAAAGAATGAAACTGGACCACTTTCTAACACCATACACAAAAATAAACTCAAAATGGATTAAAGATCTAAACGTAAGACCAGAAACTATAAAACTCCTAGAGGAGAACATAGGCAAAACACTCTCCGACATACATCACAGCAGGATCCTCTATGACCCACCTCCCAGAATATTGGAAATAAAAGCAAAAATAAACAAATGGGACCTAATTAACCTTAAAAGCTTCTGCACATCAAAGGAAACTATTAGCAAGGTGAAAAGACAGCCTTCAGAATGGGAGAAAATAATAGCAAATGAAGCAACCGACAAACAACTAATCTCAAAAATATACAAGCAACTCCTACAGCTCAACTCCAGAAAAATAAACGACCCAATCAAAAAATGGGCCAAAGAACTAAATAGACATTTCTCCAAAAAAGACATACAGATGGCTAACAAACACATGAAAAGATGCTCAACATCACTCATTATCAGAGAAATGCAAATCAAAACCACTATGAGGTACCATTTCACACCAGTCAGAATGGCTGCGATCCAAAAGTCTACAAATAATAAATGCTGGAGAGGGTGTGGAGAAAAGGGAACCCTCTTACACTGTTGGTGGGAATGCAAACTAGTACAGCCACTATGGAGAACAGTGTGGAGATTCCTTAAAAAACTGGAAATAGAACTGCCTTATGATCCAGCAACCCCACTGCTGGGCATACACACTGAGGAAACCAGAAGGGAAAGAGACACGTGTACCCCAATGTTCATCGCAGCACTGTTTATAATAGCCAAGACATGGAAGCAACCTAGATGTCCATCAGCAGATGAATGGATAAGAAAGCTGTGGTACATATACACAATGGAGTATTACTCAGCCATTAAAAAGAATACATTTGAATCAGTTCAAATGAGGTGGATGAAACTGGAGCCTATTATACAGAGTGAAGTAAGCCAGAAGGAAAAACATAAATACAGTATACTAACGCATATATATGGAATTTAGAAAGATGGTAACAATAACCCGGTGTACGAGACAGCAAAAGAGACACTGATGTATAGAACAGTCTTATGGACTCTGTGGGAGAGGGAGAGGGTGGGAAGATGTGGGAGAATGGCAATGAAACATGGAAAATATCATGTAGGAAACGAGTTGCCAGTCCAGGTTCGATGCATGATGCTGGATGCTTGGGGCTGGTGCACTGGGACAGCCCAGAGGGATGGTATGGGGAGGGAGGAGGGAGGAGGGTTCAGGATGGGGAACACATGTATACCTGTGGCGGATTCATTTTGATATTTGGCAAAACTAATACAATTATGTAAAGTTTAAAAATAAAATAAAATTGGAAGAATAAAAAAAAAATAAATAAATAAAAAAAAAAAAAAAAAAAAAAAAAAAAAAAAAAAAAAAAAAAAAAAAGAAAATTAAAGGTATCAAGGGAACATTTCATGCAAAGATGGGCTCAATAAAGGACAGAAATGGTATGGACCTAACAGAAGCAGAAGATATTAAGAACAGGAGGCAAGAATACACAAAAGAACTATACAAAAAAGATCTTCATGACCCAGATAATCACAACAGTGTGCTCACTCATGCTCACCTAGAGCCAGACATCCTGGAATGTGAAGTCAAGTGGGCCTTAGAAAGCATCACTACAAACAAAGCTAGTGGAGGTGATGGATTCCAGTGGAGCTATTTCAAATCCTAAAAGATTATGGTGTGAAAGTGTTGTATTCACTATGTCAGCAAATTTGGAAAACTCAGCAGTGGCCACAGGACTGGAAAAGGTCAGTTTTCATTCCAATCCCAAAGAAAGGCAATGCCAAAGAATGCTCAAACTACCACACAATTGCACTCATCTCACACGCTAGTAAAGTAATGCTCAAAATTCTCCAAGCCAGGCTTCAGCAATATGTGAACTGTGAACTTCCAGATGTTCAAGCTGGTTTTAGAAAAGGAAAAAGAACCAGAGATCAAATTGCCAACATCCGCTGGATCGTCAAAAAAGCAAGAAAGTTTCAGAAACACATCTATTTCTGCTTTATTGACTATGCCAAAGCCTGTGACTGTGTGGATCACAATAAACTGTGGAAAATTCTGAAGGAGATGGGAATACCAGACCACCTGATCTGCCTCTTGAGAAACCTGTATGCAGGTCAGGAAGCAACAGTTAGAACTGGACATGGAACAACAGACTGGTTCCAAATAGGAAAAGGAGTGTGTCAAAGCTGTATATTGTCACCCTGCTTATTTAACTTATATGCAGAGTACATCATGAGAAATGCTGGGCTGGAGGAAGCACATGCTGGAATCAAGATTGCCGGGAGAAATATCAATAACCTCAGATATGCAGATGACACCACCCTTATAGCAGAAAGTGAAGAAGAACTAAAGAGCCTCTTGATGAAAGTGAAAGAGGAGAGTGAAAAAGTTGGCTTAAAGCTCAACATTCAGAAAATGAAGATCATGGCATCTGGTCCCATTACTTCATCGGAAATAGATGGGGAAACAGTGGAAACAGTGTCAGACTTAATTTTGGGGGGCTCCAAAATCACTGCAGATGGTGATTGCACCCATGAAATTAAAAGATGCTTACTCCTTGGAAGGAAAGTTATGATCAACCTAGACAGCATATTAAAAAGCAGAGACATTCCTTTGTCCACAAAGGTCTGTCTAGTCAAGGCTATGGTTTTTCCAGTAGTCATGTATGGATGGGAGAGTTGGACTATAAAGAAAGCTGAGCACCAAAGAATTGATACTTTTGAACTGTGGTGTTGGAGAAGACTCTTGAGAGTCCCTTGGACTGCAAGGAGATCCAACCGGTCCATTCTAAAGGGGATCAGTCCTGGGTGTTCACTGGAAGGAAAGATGTTGAAGCTGAAACTCCAATACTTTGGCCACCTGATGCGAAGAGTTGACTCATTTGAAAAGACCCTGATGCTGGGAAAGATTGAAGGCAGGAGGAGAAGGGGACAACAGAGGATGAGATGGTTGGATGGCATCATCGACTCAGTGGACACGGGTTTGGGTAGACTCCAGGAGTTGGTGATGGACAGGGTGGCCTGGTGTGCTGCAGTTCATGGAGTCTCAAAGAGTCGGAGACGACTGAGTGACTGAACTGAACTGAACAGAAGTGAATCACGTGCTCCTGCCCTGGTACTTACTCATCAATCATGGACACCTTCAGCCTCAACTCATTTATGCTTAAAATAGAACTAAAAGCTATAGGACATTCTGTAACCACAAACTATGTCAGAAATGCTTTTTGTGTTACAGACTTTGGAAACCTAAGGATTAAATATTTAACATGGATTTTAAGATGTCTGTATAGAAAACTAGTGGTAGTTTGGTCAACTTCCTCATCATCTATTTCTAGTAAGTCTATGCTGAGAGTCTCTGCTTAAAAGGCCTTCAGGAAAAGTCTCAAAGATGCAAGAAGTGATATCCAGGATTACCATCACCATCATATTCAAAACACACAAAGACAAACATAATAAAACAAGTAAATAAAACAAAAGAGGTGTGCCAAGTGACTTTTTGCCACCCTCAGGTAGAAAAACTACTGTGAAACTCTAAGCAATATATACACTGGAGGGTCTTTATTACAACAACTGTTTTGTATATCTACTATTTAAAACAATACTAATGTTTCTTTCTTTTAAGGACTTTTTAAAGTCATCCTTTGTGATCTTCATCTTAATGTGAATGAAATTTCAGTAACCTGGAGGTGGTCACCTCTCAAGGAAAAAGTAGAGACAGTTCACTGGATGTCAGTTAGGCTCTGAGACCAGCTAGTCAGATGGGGAGACTGGGGCCCAGAAAGGCAACTTCTCCAAGGTCATACTACGGGTCCACACCTGGGCATGGGTACTATTCACGGATGTTTGATTTCAGGCCTGTAGTGTCGACTGTTAAGTAGTCAATGTTGTAAGACAGGTTGAAGGGAATGGCCTTTCTTCTTATCTCAAGATAGTATGTATCATAGAAATACGACAAATGGTTTAATAACAAAAATAAAGGTCACCAAGCAGTTAGTAGTAAGTACAGAATACTCAAGATGACATGCTTCTGAAAGGTAAGAAACAAAAAAGATTAAAATTATATATGTTATAAGCAATAGGTATTGGGAGAGCAAGATCTCAGACTAGGGGGAAAAATGGCAGATCATATAAAGAAGAAGACAGCGAATCCCAGAGCATATGAATCAAAGTACTTACAGACTATATAAAAATACTTATGCAATCTGGTTAGTGATGAAAACTTTCTGAAGACAGATAATGATTCGCATCAGTTGACTGGCTCTACTAAGTGGGCCCTGGGGCTCGGAGATGAGAGGCTGTGATTAAATGTATTTTGAATCTCTAATTGCCTAAAAATAATAATGCTTACAAAAGTGAACAGCTAATAAAATTGTGTATGATCACTTATTTTTAACCAGAGTTCCAGATCCAAAACTGATGACTTCTCAACCTATAAGGTGAAGTTTAATTTCAGAATCAGAACATTCTCACAGCCTTTGACATCTATTAATATTTCTTCAAAGTTTAGCCCCACTTTTAACCACTCTTCCCAGAATTTTCTATAGGTAGGGATTTAACTCGGAGAAGGCAATGGCACCCTACTCCAGTACTCTTGCCTGGAAAATCCCATGGACGGAGGAGCCTGGTAGGCTGCAGTCCATGGGATCACTAAGAGTTGGACACGACTGAGTGACTTCACTTTCCCTTTTCACTTTCATGCATTGGAGAAGGAAATGGCAACCCACTCCAGTGTTCTTGCCTGGAGAATCCCAGGGACGGGGGAGCCTGGTGGGCTGCCGTCTCTGGGGTCTCACAGAGTCGGACACGACTGAAGCGACTTAGCAGCAGCAGCAGCAGGGATTTAATTGTTGCCTAACTTGGCTGTCAATCATCAAATCAAATTCTAAGAATTTTAAGTAATGGGTAAAATCTGGGGAGACATTAAAAACTGTGGTCAAGAATCACACTGCCTTCCTTAAAAAAAAAAAAATCACTGTTAAGGGAACCTGCATAATCAGGTGATTTTTAAGAACAAAAATTCCTTGCTGCTAAAATGTAACTCAATAATCATTGGTCAAAAGAAACTTTATATACGCCATCTACACCTAGAGAAATTAATTCCAGATCAATTTCTCTCATTGTTTGCTAAAACATTAAAGTTTTGAGCATTTCTCAAGAACCCATTGGTGGTTCAATTACCAGGGACTTAGTGTGTGACTCTGGTGGAAATGCTGATGGCAGTGATCAAAATTAATAAGTACTGTGCTAGACACAGTGCTAAGAGCTTTGCAAGCATCATGTCACTTACTTCTCACAGTAACCCTATGAGGTAGGGACTTTTACTATCCTTTTCCACTGTGGTCCAGAAAGGATTTGGGAGCTGCCCATCTCACTCCAGGGCTGAAGCCTTTAAACATGTACACAGCAGCCAGAGGTGTGGCATACAGACAACACCTTGAGGCAAGAGTTCTTAGAATGAATTTTAACTGAAAAATGGAACCCTAACAGAAAAGTAAAGTAGGTGTGGGAAAGAAGGTTTGTGATCAGTGCAGAAGTTTGCAAGAGGTATCTTTAGGTTATTTCTGATTCCCTCCTCTTAAGAGAAGGGAGGTAAGAAGATAATCCATGTCTTTTGGTGGAAGAAAAGGGCACTGCATGGCTTTTATGTGAGCCATGCTTCTATGGCTGGACTTCAGTCCATGTGCGGGGTGCGCAAATTAAGGATTCCAGTATTAGAAAGAGTTGGTCTTTCCTGTGGAGCTTCCAAAAATGAAGGTTTGTTTTATTCAAACCCAGGGGGCAAGCTGGCTTCATGTACTGGATATACTGCCTTCCAGCGGAAAACTAATACTGAAAAAAGAAAAAGAAGAGAAAACACTTTCTGTTGATGTCAATGGTCCAGTGTAAAAGGCCAAGTGAAGACTATGGCCACGTCAGTAAAGACCTTTGATGTCAGAGACTGACCATCAAGGGCCTGCTGCTTGTGAAATGATAGATGTTAGGGTTCCTGGGACTCTGAAAAGGGCAGTCTGTGTTACCATTAACTACATTCAATTTGAAAAAGAGGAAAGTAGATTCCAAAGTAGAGCTGAAGTGACACTTGATAGTTTAAAAAGTTTCCTAAAAAGAAGTAGCTCTTAACATTTTTTTTAAAGTCAAATATTTCCAGGCCCTGTTTGATTAGAGTTGTACTTTCAGTTTTTGCTGATCAAGAAAATGTGTAAAACATAAAGAATAAAATGAAATATATAGCGTTGGTATCAATTTGTACTTTGTTCACTGCAGTGGCATCAATGTTTATTTGAAAAAGAGATGTCTAGGTAAGTAAGGTGTATGTATACTTTAGTTATAAATGTTAATGGACAAATGGATTCATTCATGCCTCAGGGTTCCTACAAAGTCACAATGGCTTCTATAGCTTAAAATGGGAACCACTGTATAATTTTAGTTTCTTCTCATTATTTTATCCCCAACTCATCTCCCTAAGATTTTGCATGATTAATCTAGTTTTATCAACTTTGTGAAAATATCTGCAAATAATGGGATGTACCTCATGTACAAAAGACTCTACAGAGAGCTATTGGATATTTTGCAACTTCCGCTGATCAACTTCACCGGAGAGAAACATTTCCTTTGCTTGTCTTCCTCTTCCCCTCTCTCCTCAAATAAAGTGCCTACCAATTTTACCACTGTTGGAGATTTTCCATAACTCTTTATATGTTTACTTTAGGTCTAAGAGGCTGACTTTATTTGCATTAGCATTTCTCAATTTTTCTTATGTTTTTTACATATTAACTTACAGGTTTCTATAGCAGTGATTCTCAAACATGAGTCTGCATTAGAATTTTCCAGAGGGCTGGCTACGACAAGTTAATGGGCTCTATCCTCAGGGTTTCTGGCTCAATGGGTTTGGAGTGAACTCAGGGAATCTGTGTTTCTAAAGAGCTCCCACATAATGCAAGGGATCCAGACCCCAGACTACATTTTGAGACCCACTGAGCTACAGAAAATTTTCCCAAAAACACCTTTTAGAGTTAAGTTCTATACACCTTAGCTTCATGTCAAGCTGAAATAAAATTTTACATCAAAATGAAATGTCCTCCCAGAATGTCCTAACTCCCCTGTCTATGAGACATTAGGGGTCCTAAGTGTCAGTAAAAATCAGCATGACATCCCACACTCTTAACATTGTATTATGAATTCCATCAGTGTTTTGTAATTAATGAGCTAGAAAAATTCTTTGGGTATATGATATTAATATAAATTTGGAAAGCTACTGAGAAAATTGAAATCAACATTACAGTGGCATGCATGTTTGTTAACATATTATTTTAAAATTAAGATATTAATAATAAGTAATAAATAAATAAATAATAAATATTGAGAAAATATGTAACTCCAAACTCAGGAAATCATAACTTTTGACAACAGAAAGATCTTTCTTTCTGAAACTCATTGCATGGTTAACATTTTTACTCCTTTGATTTTCTCACTTATGCAACTGAACAAAAATGCAGCTTTACAGGCTCTTAGTTTTTATATGAAGAACACATTAAATCTTTCCAACAGAGTTTACTAATTCCAATATAATCAACTCATTATTTGCATTAAGAATAACAAAGTATCTAAAAATATATACATTATCATTTCAGACGTGTGTTTTTTCTGGTTTAATAAATGGTCAGAAACTAGTATCAAAACAGAAATCCTGGGTGCCTGGTAGATAAGGAGAAAAAACTGTTTTATGGAATTATCAGCTATGCAGAAAATTCCTAAAAATATACTGCAAGTTAACTGAGAAAAGAAACATCCTTAGCAACATTAACAAAAGTAAAAATCATGTATAAAACTCCTTTAAAAAAAAGTAGGTTTCAATATCTTACTTGTTCATTCAGCTACTACGCAATATATATTTAAAGAAGAAGTAGGATTAATTGATATCCTTTTCCTTCAATGTCTCTTTTTGTACCACGAACATTGACGAGATGCTTATATGTTCCTGAGGCTTTAGTCAGCTTTAACACACCACACAGGTGCTATTTAAGTGTGATGTGTGTAGGTTTGAGAAGAAACTGGATTGAGAGTCTGAGTAAGATGTGTGACTAACAAGTTAAGAGCTGTCACGGTTCAGGCCTGAATGAAAGGTGGTTGGCAGAGATGGTTCCCAGTGCAATATTTCCAAGGGTGACTCTGCTGTGCCCTCCTGGGAAAGGGTGTTTTGACAGGAAATATCAACCGCATCTGAGATACATCAGCTAACCTGGGCTCCAAAGGGTTGTGAGAATGAAAATAATGACTAAAAATGGTTTGAGCTTCTTTGGTGGGGAGGAAGGCAGTGGGAAAGCAATCGTGTTGCATAGGTATAATGGCAGCAAATAAAGATGGCAACTTGGAGTCGGCAGTAATAATTATTATATCAATATTATTCATTATTATACAACGACACAGCAGAATCCTTGACTGAGCATTTTCCATCTACCTAGCATGGCACTAAATGCTTTAAATCTGTACTAACACAAAGGCCACAGCCACATGGGCTACTGAGCACTGGAAATGTGGCCAGTGTGATGAGGATTTTAAAAATTCTTTAAAATTTACAGAACTTCAAAATTTTTTAAATTCTTTAAGGATTTCACTTTAATTTAAAGATTTATATTCAACTTGGTAATTGGAAGTCAGTGAGAGGATAGGAATGTAGCATTTCAACTGTAAATCTCATAAAATCAAAACAGATGGAGTAATTCAATGAAAAATTAGCATCTGAATGGCCATGTTTCTATAGGTGTAAAACACACACTTGATTTTGAAGACTTAGTATGAAGACTTAATATAGAAAAAAAAAGTGTGAATGCCAAATTTTGGTAATTCTTATATTGATTGTATGTTGAAATGATAACATTTTGGATATACTGAATTAAATAATACACAGGATTAAAACTGGTGTCATCACTTTCTTTTTACTGTGGGCTACAGCTCACTTGATCGCAGAGAG
Organism: Bos javanicus; assembly: GCF_032452875.1. Lineage (NCBI taxonomy): Eukaryota > Metazoa > Chordata > Mammalia > Artiodactyla > Bovidae > Bos > Bos javanicus. The sequence continues at coordinate 31,735,261 of NC_083889.1, forward strand.
TCAGACATGACTTAGTGACTAAACAACAACTAGAAAATTTAAATTTATACATGCAGCTCACATTCTATTGGATAGTGCTGCGTAAGGTGAATTATCTCATTTAACCCTCACAAAAATTCTCCAGGTCAGACACTATTACTTCTATTTCACAGATAAGGACACTGAGACCCAGAATGAACAGGAAATGTGTCTAAGGTCACCTAGTTAAGTATTGGAGACTATTTTATCTGCTTCATATGCTCCAATTTTGAGTCATTTAATCTAATCCCAGATTTTTCAACAAGGACGCTGATTATAGTCACATCTCAAAGCATAATGAAGTACATCAGCTGGCATTAAGGGGAATCTGGCATCCAGAGAATAATTTAGTGCAGTGTTTGGATACCAAGGTTACAAGGCTAAAGTCATAAGGTTCTGTACTTCTCATAAATTCAATCTTTTAAGATTAACCTGGCTGTCATAAATATCACCAAACACTTAACAATGCAGGAGGACCAAAGGCCATCATGACAGCCTGTCTTACCAGACGAAGGATTCAAATTAAATTCCATCAAATCACACTGAGTCAATACGCTCTGACAAGCACCTCACATCCAAAACCTCTAAGAGCCTGGAATTGTTTTTTCTAATTTGCTCCCCCCTTTTCTTCACCAAGAGACAAAAGAAAGCCCAAGAAAATGCTGAATGGGGTAAAAGAAAATGCAACAAAGTTAATAGGGGACTTCAGAATTTGTAAAAACACAAAAACAAGAGGGCGCGTCTCCATCGCTGCACAATATTGCTTTTGTTAAGAGCCAAGTCTCAGTCTTGAAACGTGTTGGTAATAAATCAGCAGGCATTATTTTAAATCAACTGGTTTTATGAAATAAGCCAAGAGTTGAAAGAGGCAGGACTAATTACCAACATTCCTTGATGAATTACTTAGCGGCGTGTGCTAAGTCAATGTGCGTCTATGTCTTGATCCCCAACTTTATCCCGTACTTATTTCCCAGGAGGTAAAAAGAACATGTGGCTAATTAAAGCACCGATCTCCACAGCCAGAAGTACTCAAGGTAGGATTCCTTTCGGGAAAAAAAAAAGAAAAGGTTCTTTGCCTGGTACTTATTAATCTAATTTTTACTACTTCACTAGAAAAACAGACCTAATCTTGTCACCTTTAGGCAGTCTGAACTACCATGCAGTGTTCTGAAAAAAATGTTACATATTTGTAATTTAGCCAATAAGAATTTCTTAAGCCTTTCCTAACCAGCAGGAATGTCTCTGGTTTGTCGCTTCTAATTAAGTCTCAACAAAATTTCTAGCTCCTAAATTTTAATTATACAAAACTCCGGGCCAACAGGGGAGATTATGACAAAGTTATGCCTGATGGTAAGGTAGTAGAAATCTGAAGTTTGCTTTTCATGTTGGTCCTTTTTAAAATTATTCACAAACTGGTGATTCAAATCTTTTTACTAACTTTTAATTTTTGGGATCCTCACACCTTGCTATTTTGCCTTTAGGGAACACCACGTAACAGGGAGTTATGCAATGTGCACATGTCTAGTAAACTCAGCTAACTGGGCTGCTCAAAAGACTTATAGGCAAAAGAAACTTCCCTAAGACTCCTAATAAAATGCATCAAGAGAAGCCTACTTAATTTTATTAAGAATGTATGCATATACCATTAAAAAATTAATAAAGCCTTTGACCACCAATATCTCCAATCCAAAAACTCATTCCAGATGTAACTAGTAAGAACAATTTGGTATAAAACAATCTAGGTCCTTTTCTAGAATATTCTCTAGTTTTTAAAACAGTGATTACAACTCTTTCTCTAGGACCATTCTCTACTTTAATAACTTCCTATTTTATCTGCTTCATATGCTCCAATTTTAATTCATCTCATTTTTGCAAAACTATAAATTAATAGGAAAAAACATCTAACTTTATAAACAAGGTCTGAAAGACTAGTGTATTGTTGGGAGTTAAATTTTCCTTAAAGTTTAGGCTGATGCTCAAAGAAGCCAATAACAAGAGACATATTTAGGGCAAGAGCCAAGATACGAGTACTGATTGCAGCCCTAACGTTGTGCAAAACCACTTACTAATTTACATATTTTTAAATACAGATCCCACCCCCTTATTTTAGTAGGGCAATGTTAAAATTAGATTTTGCTTACACATGTCCACAATCTCTGTTATTCAAGAGCTTACCTATAGAAGATGGTCTTTTAAATCTAAGCCCCTTTTTTAATTGTTGGGATTACGTAGGTAACATTTGTGAAGAAGATTCATGGCCTTAACGTACAGTAATATAAACTTTATGACAGCTAACATTATTCACTTAAAAGCAAAGAGAAAAACAACCAGAACTGAAGTTCCAGTTGTAAGTGCTGAAATACAACAGAAGTAACAATATGCAGTGAGGTAGGGGGAGAAAAATTCTAAAAGCAACCATAATCCCAGGAGAAAATTAATATTAAAACACATGTACTAACTCTACCAAATTGAGTATTCCAAAAATCCTTTACAACAATATAAATCTATTACTGATACACACAGAACTATGAAAGATATGAATTAGGCCAATAAAGATTAGCCTGGCAGACAGGATGTTTTAGAATGCAAATCATCTTGAGTTATGATTTCTGGATGCTGTTATAAAACACCTCAATATTCTGACCAATAATGATGACTACAATGAACCATAAATTACCACAGTGGTCAATGTGGCGAGGCAGTATTTTTCTACAGTCCAGGTCTTCCATCTGGCATATAGTGGCAATTCAGGGATACACTTTAATTATTCCATATGGATGTCCCCTTACTAATTTCAAATGCTTAAGATTATGTATCCTTCCATTAAGCCTGTGAGACTCCTCTGTAGTTTCTCTTCGACCTCCCACTTGGCTCTAACATAGTCTGTTACTGGTGATTTTTTGAAATGTTTAGAGGCTGTTCTTGAACTCTGTAGGAAACAGAGAGGAAGCAAGGTATGTGGTTATAAGTAGATAAGGTAGGCTGATAAGTAGATAAGGTGGGCTTCCCTGGTGGCACAGTGGTAAAGAATATGCCTGCCAATGCAGGAGACGCAAGAGACACAGGTTTGACCCCTGGGTCAGGAAGATCCCCTAGAAGAAGGCATGGCAACCCACTCCAGTATTCTTGCCTGGAAAATCCCATGAACAGAGGAGCCTGGTGGGCTACAGTTCTTGGGGTCACAAAGAGTCAGGCAGTACTGAGCACACATGCATGGAACGTAGGCTGAGGAGTCTAACTGTGTGACTTCAGTGACAATCTCTTTTTGCATCAGTTTCCCCATGGGGAAGATTGGGCTTATCCTACTTATCCCACAGGGCTGCTAGAGAGATACGTAATATAATGGACATAAAGGATTCAGCTTACCATCTAATACAGCCAATAATTAATGTCTGTGCAGTCACTGCTTGTCCTCCTCGAAGCTGCTTTAGGTAGTACCATGGTTACACCAGTAATTACTGTATCTGCTGCAGGTACCAGGTTACCATGTCACTTGAGTAACTAAACATTGCTACTTCTGCCTCCTAAACTTTTTCAGGTCATTCACTCTCAGAGAGGAACAACCACCAATGATTAAGAAATCAGTGCCATGAAATCCAACTGAGCTCAAATCCTGACTGCACCACTTGTTTCACACAATTCCGACGAGCTATTTGACCCCTTCGCCTCAGTTTCCACGTCTGTGAAATGGGGACACTAATAACGACCGCCTGATCTGGACGTGCCAACCATGACTGTGGGTCTAACAGTTCTCTGGGAAACACATACTAGCTGGAAGGCAGGCGGTACATCCATAAGAGCCTAAGCATTTTCTAAACAGAACACAAAGAGGGGAGTTAAGAAAGATGCCGAACAGGAATTCAGCACAGAAACAGGAATGTTTCTCAAATCCTTTTTGTTTTTCATCACCACCCCCTTAAGCAGCCATTTTAGACCTTCTTGTTACCCCTAATTACCTCTCCCCTAATCCCCAACCAAGAAAATTGTAACAGGTACATATACTGCATATCTGCCTATGTACTATGCCCTTTTAGAGCAGCAGTCCCCAGCCTTTCTGGCACCAGGGACCAGTTTTGTGAAAGATAATTTTTCCATGAGTGGGAAGGTGAAGGGGAAGGTTTCAGGATGATTCGTGCACATTACATTTATTGTGCACTTTATCTCCATTATTATTATGCCAACTCCACCTCACATCATCAGTCATTAGATCCCAGAAGCTGGGGACTCCTGCTTTAGAGGATCACAAACCATTATAACATCTTGTATTTTTTGCCTTCCAAGAGCCAATTTTTGCTCCCCTGGGAGACAATATCAGCCCAGTTAAGAATGCATGTGCTACATGTCATATCATATTGAAAAGAAATTCCCATTCAAAGGTAGATTAAAAAAAAAAAAAGTCCCACTCCAATTTTCAGTTCTCACTCCAAGGCCCTAGACCTTAGCACTGTCCTTAAGTGCTACCTGGACCTCCAGTTTTAGGATTATGAGAACTGTGTAAATTAGAAGAGACTGCACCTATCTTTATGGCTTTTTTTTACCAGGAGAAAAAGAGGGGCTGAGCAGCTGCCCTTCATGTAAACCCACAAGGTGACTTCAGCGATGGCAAAGTAGCCCACTGAGAAGAAAAATCCCTGACCCTAGAAAGAAGGTGACCCTCCTCCCAAACCTGCATGGCTCAGATGTCCACTGAACACGGCTGACCTGACCCACACCCTAAGGAGATCATACCACCTGATTCTATGATACCCTCAGCCACATAAAAATGGCTGTGTGCTCATAGTGGAAGAAATCACTTCCATCTTGTGTGCCAATATTACCAAATGAGGGGCTTTTCAGGTGGTACTTGTGGTGAGGAATCTACCTGCCAATGCAGAAGACATAAGAGACACGGGTTCAATCCCTAGGTTGGGAAGATTCCCTGGAGGAGGGCGTGGCAACCCACTCCAGTATCCTTCCCTGGAGAATCCCTTTGACAGAGCAGCTTGGTGGGCTACAGTCCATAGGGTCACAAAGAATTGGACACGACTGAAGCAACTTAGCATGTACACATGCATGCACATTACCAAATGAATATGGAATTACAGCTGATATTTCAGTGTTTCCAGAAAAGTGGAATTAATTCGTAGGCTTAGCTATATCAAGGCTGACTGTTTTGTTTTACATAGTTGCTCCCCACAGGGCTGCTCTTTCAAGTGGGCCAGGCCTAAAAATCTAAGCAAAGATGACTTTCTTTCAGCCAGGATTCACTGCTCATTCCTAGTTACTAAAAGCAGCGGAGGCAGAAAAGATGTCTGAGGTTAATCAATGCACATTTACTGAGATGGGTGCCCTACTTAGCCTGGGTTAAGTTAGATTTAGATTTCCCCGATGTAAGGCAAGTTTATGGAGAACTTTCCTGTGCCAGCCCGTAGATTACTAACTCCTTACCTACGGGGATATGGTATGCATCGCATTTGCATGGGAAGCAAATGGGTCGCCAGTCACTGCCAAGGCAAACTGGAGCACACGTATCACCAGAATGATCTACGTGTTTCCAGTACACAGGGTAAGAAGTCCCTATTCTGCCTAAGGAACAGGAAGCTTAAAGCAATATTCTCAAAAGCACAGACAAGATATTTCTCTCTCAGAAAGAAAAGAAACTATTTGTCTCACTTCACCTGAAAAGGTGAACAAATAAAGATAGGATTTACATCTACCTGATCAAAACTGCCTAATACCTTTCTTCAGACCTCGCTCCTACAAAAGGGATCTGTAGGTTGGAAAGCAGCAGAAGTCAGGAAAGCTGCGCCCCAGACTGTAATAGCTGGTGTCCTGCTGGATCTCCCTCTACACTGTTTAGATCAGTTCTCAGTTAACAAGTACTGTCTATAATTTTTGTTTTATTTTATTGGAGTATAGATGATTTACAATGTTGTATTAGTCTCGGGTGTACAGCAAAGTGAATCAGTTATACGTATACATACATCCCACTCCAGTGTTCTTGCCTGGAAAATGCCATGGACGAAGCAGCTTGGTGAGCTACAGTCCATAGGGTTGCAAAGAGTCGGACATAACTGAGCACACACACACACATACATATATCCAATCTATTTTAGATTCTTTTTCCATATAGGTCATTACAGAATACTGAGTAGAGTTCCAACAAAAATGAGTTTTAAAGGGAAAGAAAATTACCTTATGTGTGACACTGAATACAAAGTGATAACAATCCAGAGCTTAAAGACTCTGTAGGGAAAGGAGGTCTGTAAGAGGATGAAAAGATGTTTGTGGAACCTGGAAATTGAATCCCTTTGTCCCTGAGAGAAGATGTGGCCTTGTAGACATGGTGTTTGATCCAAAAACAAAAGGATGCCAAAGTTCATAAACAGTCCTGAAACTGATGCTCACAGAATGTTCATGTAACTCACACTGACTGGTAACAAAAATATATGCTGGCCCATGGACTATGGGATTAGAAAAATTCTCAGGTTTCCTTTCTTATGTGGTCAGCAGCTCTAGCAAGATTCCCTAACTAAGGGGATAAAGGCAAGCCAAACTGAGACACACTGCATTTCTTCCGACTTCTTTTGGTCAATATGATGCTAATAAGGTTCTGTGTTCCTGCCTAAATAAATTCGGAAGAAAATCAAATGCATAATGGGGCCTGGGAGCCGTTCCTTCTTCTAATATAATCTACCAACTCAACTCATAACTCCACACACCTTCAAGTTTCTGTATTATACCTAAAGAATAAGCCATACCTTGACAATTCAACATTAGGTAGATTTCATAAATTACAGAGAAAGGCCAGCAATTCAGTCAGCCACCCTTTCCTCCATTAGTGAAATTTCATGGAATATAGGTTGTCAGACAGGGTGACAAAAAAGCAGAACACCCATCCATCCTGGGTTGCTAGAATCACTATTTAAATGAGATGCCATACCTAAGTCAACCACCAAAAAAACACCAATGTGAATTCAGTTCACAAGATAGAGGGCTCTGGAAAAACTGTGTTTTAATACCTGATGAACAGCAAGCATCACTTCTCATTCTGCAGTAATCTAATTCCTTGGGTTATCTGAGATGATTTGGAAAAAAAGAAAAAAATCTAAAAATAAATTTCTTGAAATTATTTAAAAGAAGATACCCTAAAGTTACCAAAAATATATATTTTTTTCCTTCAAATTCATATAATCTCTCTCCTAAGGAGAACAGAAAGATTCAATATACAATTTATTCCCAAGAGAATACCTTGGCTTTAAATTTTTTTAAGTCCAAGGAGAAAAAAACAAAAACAAAAAAAAAAGGAAGGGAGGCAGAGAGGGAAATTCTTGAAAATTCCCTATACATTTCTAAATAGATAAATGTTTTCACACTATAAACTCTTGTTTTCAACTATACACTGTCAGAGTCCATGTAGGGGGAGCAATTCTGATGAACCTGCCAGTTCAAGATCAGAGCAATCAGGTACTTTCATAATCAGTCAGGTTAGAGAGATGAGACAGGGAAAATGCATGCTTGATGGATGTGCGGATGAAGACGGTTGATATGTGATGCTTCTTCAGCCATAAGACTGTGTCCACAAGGCCTCTCTCCAGTTCCTCTGTCTGTGTCTAAAAGGAGCCAGGTCAGATTTCAGATCTCTGGTTTGCTTGTCAATAAAACTACCTGTGGCAGAAACTACTTCCATTAATGGTTCTTAATGATATACTTTGTTAATTCACAGTGAGAAATACAGAGTACATATTTTCACTATTGTGAAATATATATTATGCACTCCAGATACTGGTTAATTTATGACAAAGAAGCATCCTTAAATTACAATACCCAATTGAATAGGGCTGTTCTTAAGAAACCTAGAGGATATATCCACTACGTGAATACATACAACAATAAAATTAACCACTCCATGTCACCTAAAATAAAAACCAACAATAGGAATAAAAATCATAAATTAAGTAAATCAATGTAGAAACCAGAGGCTAATCCTGCAAAGTTTCATGAATTTACGGACTGAATGACAACCATCTGAGAAATAAGTAATGCAAATTTCCAATCCCTATGACTTCCAAACACTAGTCCTAAATTTACTAGAAGCGGTTGACAATTTAAAACATGCTTTATAAACGTTCATATTTTAAGCATAATTCTGTAAAAGAAAGGGGATTAACCAGAAAATACTAATTGAGCTTTTCAAAATCATTCAACACACCAAGAGCAAAAATGTTCGTAACATGGGTTTGTGTGTGTGATTTTTCTATCAAGCTCTTGTAAACCGGTGAGAGACGGGAGAGATTTACCCAGGATTCTCTGGCACACACTAGACATCTGACTGCCCACATCTACCTCCACTGAAAAGCAGGTATGTTCTGTTCTAGCAACTTAAATCTTTAAAAATTAAATGATGAATTTACTTAGACTATACTATTAGAAAAAATATCTATTCAATATCATCTGTATCATTATGCATAAATTAGTATACTCAGTGTTACTCCTTGAAAATGTATATTCATAGAAATGGGGGTCAAGATTAAGCAAATTAACTGCTTTTCTATTAACCATTTACTTCATAATATATGCTTATGATTTAAAAACTATAAAAGAGAAAAGAAAAAAATGACCATCTTTCTTACTTACCTTTCTGTAATAAATGATTTATAATATTTCCATCCACAAAACTTTCAAAAATATGCAAATAATTTTTATAAAGTACTAAGTATTTAAGTACTTGAAGTAATCATGTATATGACACTCTCCTTTAAATGTAATTTGAATCTCTTAGAATGCACCTTATATGGAATCATGTTTCTGCCTGGTCCTCCACATAAGGACAGTATATACAAAATCTGTCTAAACAGCTACCAAACCTACCCACATTGCTATGCCCTACACCTCTTAACATACTTTGCTCTTTATATAACTGAAGTATAAAAATGCACAAGTTAGAGATAAACTAATTCCGTATGAAATATACATTAACCATTTGTTCATTTTTATTTAGATTAAGTCTCCGGGTTCTAACAATATATTTGTGTTTTAACTTTGGACATATTTCTAGTATAACTAAATTGAGCGATAGAGTTAGGGCTAGTGTTACCAGGACACAGTAACATTTAAGGAAAAATGGTTATATTATTAAAACCAATTAGTATAGATTTTAATTTTAATCATATCACAATTACTTTTTTTAAGTAATAAAAACTTTTAAAAATGATGTCCATTTTTAAAATGAAATGGAAATAATGTTTCAGCATACTCGGGTAATTTTTCTTTCATCAGATATAACTGCCTTAATAGGAATACAGATTTCAACTAATATACTTTAATATAATAACATTACCTTTGATTTAGACATAAACCACTACTAACACAAATCTGTATCCTCTCTTCTAAAATCTGTTCTTCAGATTAAAAAATAGACTACTAAAGTAAATAAAACAGACATTTCTCTATAATTTATTATTACTTAATTTATATAACTTTAAATAATCTGAAATATAGCTAAAAAAAATTATGATTCTTGTGAACAGCAGACAACTTAAATCTTAAATAAACCTTAGGTCTGTAAAAACCCACTGGTTGCCAATTTTCACCCAAGCAGAACAGAAAGTTTAATGTACAATCTACTTCCAAGAGAAAAACTTGCCTTTATTTGGAAGGTGGGGTACATAAGATATACATTAGGTGTGGCAATATTCAGAACTTCAGTCATATTAGAGTAAAACTTTCTGCTAAACCATTTTAATCTTTTTCATCCTAACAGAATTTTAATATTAGTTTCTCTATGACACAGTTTCAGTACTCCATCATTACATTTCAAGAGTCTTACTGATAAGAAAACAACTGGCTTAAATTTTGTTTTTAAAGAACCTCTTTCCTTCTTCCTGGTAGAGATCATAGATTGCTTCCCAATTATCACACAGCATCCCATTTGCTTTCATAGTAAACTTTAAATAGTGAAAGATGTCCTTTCTGAGCATAGGAATGATTGCAAAGACCAACAATGAATCACCGGCAGTAAAGTTCACTTTGTTTAATGAACAGTAACATTCGGGACTCTTTAGGATGGATCAATTAGGTAATGGGATTTTAAAAATTAAGAAGTAAGGAAGTCCTCTTTCTTTTCTTTTAACATCACTTGCACCAGTCACATTTAAGAGTTGGAATGTTTAAAGAAGGAGTACCTCCCAATGTGATTGCAGGACCCATGTGTGAGATGGAATTCTATTCTTAGACTTGTTACAATTTTCCCTAGTAATTAGGAAGCTATATGTCCAGGATAGAATGATGCTAACAAGCTCCTGCAGTTTCTACTCTAGCAAGAAATCAAAGGGACCCAAAACAGACAACTCACTTCAGTTAAAAGATTATGCAGTCTGGTTATTAAAGCTAAGCTCTTCTACCATTTTCTATCTGAAGAGACTTTCTAAAAGAGTCAGATTCTACAGCCAAGATGATTTACTCAAGAGAAAAGAAAACTCAAGAATGGCCATGGAATGTATTTAGGGGAAAAAAAAAAAAATATATATATATATATATATATATATATACACAAGTTATTAGAAGAGGTTCATTTCAGATAACTTGTACATTTTTAAACTTTCCCAAAGAAAGATGGGAAGATATCATTACAAAAACCATCTATAACCTCCTGGTAATTTCTCACGGGACATCAACAACTCTTCCCCCATTTAGTGAGGGTTACTATTAAATTTAAAGTTAGTTGGAATCTTTCTTTGGAAATACAAAGCCAAGTAGGAATCAATGGAGCTGACATTTACAAAATATGTTTCAGATAGGTCAATATAACCAAATAAACATGATGAGACAAATAAAACACCTGGAAAATGGAAAATGTTGAAGAAGAAGAAGGCTTGGCCCAGCCAACAAGAGTGACACTCACATACCTTAAGGACTTCCATCGGCACCTGGGTGGCAGAGGGGAGGGTGGTGGGCACGCTGACGTTTATGGCTGGAGTCTGACTCACAGGCACTCTCTGTTGCATGAACTGGGCCGCCTGCAGCTTCTGCTGCTGCTCCCTGCGTTCCTGCTCCTGCATCTGCTCACGCATGAGTTGCTGGCGTAGCAAGATGCGTGATGTCATACTGGAGGAGCTTATCGGAGGCTTGGAGGCCCCAGGATGCTCCTCGGAACTGCTGTGGGGAAACAGAAAAACACACATTGAGTTCCTAATGAGACCTTTCATTTGCATTTTGGGGTATCCTAAATTGCACCAAACTATGAAATGAGCCCGTGCAAAATATAATCAGATCGCAGAGTGGTATTCCACCTAATTGAAAATCAAGAGCTGACAGGATTTAAGTCATCAGTAGTTGAATTAAAATAAGTCGGCTTGATTGCATCTAGGCATTTTTATCATACAGCTTATTTTTTTTTTGACATTTTATATCGCCTACTACTCATCACCACCAAATATAGTGCTGCCATATGAAGTGCCAAGAAGCAAGGGATCTTAATGGTACCCAGAGTTTCACACTTAAAAATAATTTTCTTGATTTCCTTTTATAGCCGAATCTAGCCAAATAACTACTCCTGTACACTATCTAAATTCCTTGAAGATATTTAAACTGTTTACTAACACACAATAGTTCAAAGAAAAGGTGAACTCTGTCATGGGGAAATTTTTCTACGATACAAGAAGTGAAAGTCATTAAAGAAGGCTTTGGACCAGAATCTTAACACTGAACTCAACCTCAGTCTTCGAGAAAGAGGGCAGAAGACAAGTTAGTTTGGCAACTCCATTCTTCTTCGCCTGGGTTTCTTTGTGCAGTCTTTTCTTCTGATTCTTCTTGGCAAGTCCTATCCAACACGCATTCTATGAGTTCCCCATGAGGCCTGCCTCTAATGGTGCTAGCGCTTACTCTACCCAAAATCATTTAAAAAGCTTAAATACTTGTCACAAGTCAAGAAGAAAGGACTTTTTGATTTTCCTAAATATAGATTTCTATTGTTTATCTTGCTAGCTCTACGACATCAACAAGTAAATAAACCTCTCTCTGCCTTAGTTACCATGTCTGAAAAAGAGGAATAACAATATTTTAACTTACTTACCCACTTATCAAAATGGGAGATGCTTTTTAAATATCTTTTGCATCATTTATACTCGAAACCCCTACCTCTTAGGAATTTTGTGAGGATTAAACAAAATAATGAATGAAATAATGCACAAAAATCCCTTAATACAATGAGTGCTATGCAGTACTGCCTCAATAAATGTTTGTTGTTGCAATTACTATTATCTAGAAATTTTGTTTCTGGTAATATCATTTTCTTAAAAAACAACAACAACAACAACAGTTTAGGGCAAAGAATATAAAACCTTAATTAGCACCTGGAAACAGAAAAAAGAGTAATATTTAGGAAGTATTTATATTCACGTCAAAGTTATTCTTCCAGAGAAGTATCTATACCTTTGAGCTTCTTTCCTTGAATATAAATCCCAATATCATCCTTATCTTCTAACAAAGGCAAAATAGAGCCTTTAAATTATTGACCAGCCTTATAAACCCCTTAAAGATAAAAATCTTCAAATTCTTCAGGTAAAAAAAAAAAAAAAGTACTAAAGAATAAAGAAATGTTTGCATTTCACCTTCACAGAGTTCCAGAAAACTATATAATAAAAAATTATACTAGCATTTAACTCATTACCCAGCACAGAAACCTGCTTCAATAGACTGGTAAGTTCATATAAAATAATGCTGTTAATATAGAGCCATAAAAAATGGTATAGAGATATACTTATGGTTGTGAATTAAAACTATACAATATATTAAACTTAGGAAATCCTGCTATTAGAAAGGTATGATTAAACTTAAAAAAATGTTTACTACAAGAAAAAGTACAAAGATAATGCAACCCTGAGCGATTGCTGGAAGATAATACTACAATCCTCTAATATTATCAATATCAATATTATCTAATATTATCAGTCATCAAGTTGACAATATTATCAATTGATTTAGAAATTTCACTGATGGATAACTTTCTTAGGAAAATAATTCAAAATGTGGAAAACCTGACATTACAAAGCTGTTGACAAATTGCACAGTATTCTGTCCCCTGACATAGGCATGATTATGTAAATTATGAGGGGAGATGTGGGTTAAATAATACAAACTTTTAGTTACAAGATGAGTAAGTTCTGAGGATCTAAAGCACAGCATGGTAACTATAATTAACAATACTGCATCGTACACTTGAAATTTCTGAGACAGCAGATCTTAAGTGTTCTCATCACACGCAAAAATATGTAAGTAACCATGTGAGGTGATTAATGTGTTTCACAATGTATACATGTAAAAAATCATCACATTGTATACCTTAAATAATTTTGTTAATTATACCTCAGTAAAGTTGAGGAAATAAATAAAACCATTCAAAAGATTTAAGCATAAAACAGGTTAAAAAAAAAATAAGTTATGGACTTCCCTGGTGGTCCAGTGGTTAAGATTCTGCACTCCCAATGCAGGGTACATGAGTTTGATCCCTGGTGGGAGAACTAAGATCCCCAATGCCACGTAGTGTAGCTAAACAACAAAAAAAGTAAATTATGATACATATAGATTTGATAATATACCTTTTTAAAAAAGAGTGCTCAGCACACAGCAAAGTGCAAAATCCATGTCCTAAGACAAATTAAAAAGTAGAATCAAAAGTGGATGTCCATTCTAATTTAGAATAAGTAGAGTGTATGTATGTACACAAATATACACATGACCAGCAAAAGGATGAGAGCTGCCAAAGTGGGAGTGGGATTATAGGTAAATTTCTTACTTTTTACTTTTCCCCCTATAAACCATAATGTCACCATATTTTTTTCAGTGGCAGGATATATGCCACTAATTTGAAAACAGAAGGAACATGAATTAACTTATAAGCATGAAGAAGTGAGTTGAGTGATCAAAGTCACCGTTTGGCTGGAAGAGACTAGATCCATCCTAGACAGCATTTTGACAACAGGATAGAGAAGTGCTGACTTGTATCCACTGGTTCTCTTGGAAGTCTTCAGCCTCCCAGAAGACTTAGACCCTCTTTCCTTTATAGTTTCCTACAGATACACAAAGACTGAACAATGCTAATACCCGGTTTATTACTTTCAAATCATGCATTCATCTACACCATAAAAATACCCCATCATTTCTCAAAAACACTCCATTCACCTGCTCAGGTTCTGCTAAAAGAGCACCAAAAGAAAATGCATTTTCCCACTTTTGAGTATGTGTTCAGAGCTCAAACGTACTTTCCTAAACCCAGAAAAGAAGGCTATTTAAAAATAAATAAATAAATAGATGGTCTTGCTATTCAAAGCCTGTCAGGTTAAAACATTCCCAGAGAGACTGATCCTTTTGATAAAAACAGGAGCAAACCTTTGTGCCTTGGCAAATGCAGCTGTGGAAAAATCGCACTAATTAGCTGCTCAAGACAAGCCATTGGCTGTGATACCAGGGGAAAAAAAAATCCTTTCAATTAACAGTAAAGCATTCTTGAGACATCTTAAGTTAAAATTACTAGTCATCAACCTCTAAGGCTGCAGACTTTCAAGTCAACAACAGTATCATTTAAAACATTTACTGGAATATCCTATTAGGAAAAAAATTACATATTTATATGGTAGACCCACATAAATAAATTAAAACCCCACACAAAAAAAAATCTAGCAAGGTTCAGCTAATTGACATTTGAATAAGTCTTCTCAAAGAAAAGAAAGGAAAAAGTTACTTCACTGCACACGTACCCTACTGGATATTTCCATGTTAAAGATGACTCTCAGATTGTCAGCTTTACTCGATCTTTTAAACTTTACTTCCTCTTAGAAATAACTGAATCTGCAATTATCACCCTATCGACAAAAATACCTACACATCAAAATGTTAGCAGGTCACATGAGCAAGTTTTAAACTCAAAGTCAAGTTTTACGTGAGAACATTACAGGTAGCCAAAAGCTTATTTTTAAAATGAGGACGTGATGCTTCAACTACTACTAATAAGAGTTGTCTCAATGTATTTAGTTTTAATAGCTGACCGAACTCATCCAGGGCCCATGAACCTCAATGTGCATTAGGTAATCCTAATTTCATCAGTCTGATTCCTTTTAATCAGATTATTTAAAGGTCATTTATTCAACAAATGGCTATTGAGGGTTTCCCCTGTGCCAGGTGCTGGGAATACCTGGTTTCTAATCTCAATGAGTTTAAAAGGCAGGGTCGTGTAATTTTTTTTAAGATGCCTTAAAATTAAGTCAGTTATCTAGATTATTGGACTCTTATCTAGTTCCATGTGGGAAGGTATATATTTCACCACAAGAAGTCACCCTTTGAAAGCCAACTGAAGGGGAGGCAAATGCCTTAATTGGCACTTACTCACATCACTAAGACCAGGCAACTTCCCTGAAAACTGGGAATTGCTCAGTGGTGACTCAGGAGTATGGCCATCAATGGGACACAACTTCTAGTTCAGTCGCTGCTGAGCAATCTGATCTTTAACAAGCCACTCAACCTCTCTGAACCTCTCCAAAACCCACCTCCTAAACGAACAGCAATGACTGAGTGAGCGAATCCCAGCTAAGTTACAGTGATAACACGCCAGCTAGAATATGGACACTTAGATAAGTAGCCATAAACGTGACCTGAGTTCCTAACTTGATGGCTAAATTTACATTTTTAATCTTCAAAGCCTGACCCTTCTCTGTAATGGTAAAGAGACATTTGGACATGTGCTCTGTGAATCACTGGTATATTCCTAAATTCAAAGAGTTAATTCCTCTGCCTTCATCAGCGACTTAAATATATCAGAAATCTCATAAACTCCAGTATCTCACCATCCAAACAACACTTGCCTGACCAATCCTCACCTTTCACAGTGATGCCAATACCCCTTCACCAGACCTTAGGAATCAGTCTTTGGTCTCCATATCACAATCATCCAAGACGTGAATCTGGCTGTAAGCTGCAACTTAGCTTCTAGGCTCAAGGAGCTGATGAACTTTCCCTTGCCTTACCTCTCATCAATTCTGCAGGCAGAATACAGTCCTGGCCTTTACTAACCTGTGACCATGGCCAAGTCAGTCAATCTCTTTGAGCTTTGGTTTTATTTATAGATTGTTTAATACATTTGCCTCTTGGCATCATGCTGCTGCTAAGTCACTTCAGTCGTGTCCGACTCTGTGCGACCCCACAGACGGCAGCCCACCAGGCTCCCCTGTCCCTGGGATTCTCCAGGCAAGAACACTGGAGTGGGTTGCCAGTTCCTTCCCCAATGCATGAAAGTGAAAAGTAAAAGTGAAGTCGCTTAGTCGTGTCCGACTCTTCGCGACCCCATGGACTGCAGCCTACCAGGCTCCTCCGTCCACAGGATTTTCTAGGCAAGAGTACTGGAGTGGGGTGCCATTGCCTTCTGCCTTCTTTATTTATAGATTGTTTAATACATTTGCCTCTTGGCATCATGAGGAGGATTAAAATTTGTAATAGAGGTAAAAAGCACAATAACCAAAACACAATTCAGATAAACTAGAACAGAGTTAAAAAAGTAGTACTCAGAAAACATGAAACCATGAACAAGCTACTTCTTTTTTATGCAAGAAAGTGAATTTTATAAGCCTGTATGCAAGCTTGGACCATAGCTTATCTGCTTTTTAAGGTTTAGGCAATCTCTTTTTGATTCAGAGAATTTGACAAAGTTTGAAGGGGTGGAGAGAAGATAATCTATCCTGCAGTTCACTCACAAGATATAAAGTAAAACTCCGAGAATTTTTCTCCAGGAAAAAGAAATCTTCATTATAATCTTTCAGTTGATAGAGCTCAAAGCCTAGCATCTGCCTGCACTGGATACAATGTAATTACGTCCAAGAAAGCACAGTGGCTGATGTTCACACAGACAGTGAAGACACAGGAAGGCATGATAATTAACCTCATGCACAGGTAAGAAAGCCATGTCAGAGATAGGTTAAGCTACTAGGGTTTCCAAGTGCAGAAGGCTGGCTGCCACAGGATCAGCTAAGGACCCTGCCTAAAGTCAAAATGCCCGGGCTCCATCCCAAGAAATTCTGACTTCAGGTTAGGTAAAGCCCAGGAATCAGTATGTCTACAAAAACTACGCTGCTGATTCTGATGCCAGGTTTGGAAACTTGGACACCCAAGATCATCCATTTGTTTGGTAGGAGTGCTGGGACATGAACTCACATCTTTGATTCTTAGACCAGAACACTTTCTTCCATGTCTGAGGAAATGCACATTCCATTCCCGGCCTCTGATAACTCCAAGAGCTCTGAAGAGTCCTTCTGATGCTGAACCCAACATGTTGAACGGAATGAAATGGTAAGGACCACCCACTCTTGCCAAATGGGCTATAAAACCAACTAGACAAAAAATCTCTGCAAATACTGCCAATGGATCATTATGGTTACAACATAACTATTCTATTCTAAGGAAAAGTACATCAGAACCTATAGGCCAAACCTACAAAACTGCTGTTCTGTCAGCAAAAAGAGATTTTTAAGAGTCTTAAGAAAGTAAGTCCAAGTGCATAAATTACCAAAATAAGAGTCAGTAAACAGATATATCTTTTTAAATGGCAGTATGGATATCTAACATTTTAATATTTATTTTATTTATTTGGCTGTACTGGCTCTTTAGTTGTGGCACATGGGATCTACTTCCCTGACTAGGGATCAAACCTGGGCCCCTGCACCGGAAGTACAGAGTCCTAGCCACTAGATCAACCAGGAAAGTCCTAGTATTTAACGTTTTCAAAGGATCAGCTATTTCCATTATTTTAACCTTTCCCTTCTTTCCAAAGTCACTGCTCTATAAGCGTAGAGATGACTTTTTCATCATGTATGGTAGAAGTAAGTATCAATAAGAATATATATTGTTATTTGTCTATATGATATATATATATATACACACACATAAATATAAGAAATATATGGTGTATCTGATATATGATATATATGACAAACATCACTTAAAATAACTGAGAGTATAACTCATGTAAATGTGAAAGTACCAGATTTCACACTTTGGCTTCAAAAGTGGAAATCTTGTGGACTTCAGCCATCAACAACCTTGGTTGCAGTGGTCAAGAAAAAAAAAAAAAGAAAACATGCCAAACGTCCAGCTTTTCCTGGTAACACTATCAGTTCAGACAATAAATGCTACAGGTTTCTGGCACAGAGGAAATAAAAAGGCTTGCGAAGTGCAGCTTGTCTTTCTCCTCTTCTTTCCTTCAACAAATATCTGAAGGTCTTCCAAGGGCCCTGTTCTGCTAGACATGAGGCCGGCTTGGTGTCCAGAGAGGACCGCACGCCCATCCTCTGGAGTTCTTTACTCTTTGTTGTGCATAAGGAGGAAAGTGTTCTAAAAAAGCAAGAATTGCCAAGTTAAAAATATGCACGTTAAAAATCCAAAATCGTCACTTTTCAACACCTGGAATCCAATTAGTTTGAAAGAATTGTAGTCTCTCTGAATCTATTTAGGATTAATGCTCTTTAAGCTGGACCTTCGACAGGCACCAGTAAGAGTAACTTCAATAACTGATGAGATCAAAATCAAAAAGAAACATAATAAGACTTATATCCGTATTTTTCAAAGAAACATAAGAAGACAAAACTAATATATCAACATTCTTCAAAAGAGGGTACAAAAAAAGATTTCCTGGAGTACAGGAAGAAAAGATTGAAATTTATATAAAATTTACCCATCACTGTTATTTTCTATTTTTATACATGTTGTATATTATAATATTGGGCTTCCCTGGTGGCTTAGACGATAAAGAATCTGCCCAGGTTTGATCCCTGGTCAGAAGATCCCCTGGAGAAGGGAAAGGCTACTCACTCCAATATTCTTGCCTGGAGAATCCCATGGACAGAGGAGCCTGCCGGGCTATAGTCCGTGGGGTTGCAAAGAGTCAGACACAACTAAGCAACAAACACACACATATTATAATATAGCATCAGTATAGTGACACATGTATGAAATTTATAAGTAAACTAAAATATGTTGAGAGAGCCAGCTTTAAAAAACTTACTTTAGGAGATATGACCCAAAATGTTTGAGACCTCTATAATATTAGCCCAGTGTTCTTCCAGGCAATATTCACCATCAGATTTTTTTTTGATTATATGCACCCCTCCCAAATAGATATTCGTACTTCTATACACTCCAACCAAGGAGTATCTGTTACTGAAAGCTATTTTCAAACAAGGATATGAGGGTACCATTTCCTCCTTTTAAGGCCATGACTGTCCTCCGTTTCCCACAGACGCCACCATGGCTTTCCACACTCCACTCTCAATTCCTTTCTAAGAAATTATTTCTGGCAGCCTATCAAAAGGTCATAATGCAGATAAAGTAGATGGCCCCACACTCAATCCTATCTTTCCTATCAAGCTGCATTTCACTAGATCACACTCTAGAATTCCTGTCTACACTGTCCAACCGTGGAACCTCATTCACATCTAGATGCCATATTTTAAAAGACTCTGAAAAATCCATTCCTTATAAGGTATAAGTAATTGATATGGCATAACAATATATCCCACTTAGAGCAATTTAAAAGGAACGAACTTTTATCCAAAACTATAGTTGGTAAAGAATCTGCCTGCAACGCAGGAAACCCATTTTCTATCCCTAGGTTGGGAAGATTCCCTAGGGAAGGAAATGCAACCCACTCCAGTACTCTTGCCTGGAAAATTACATGGACAGAGAAGAGCCTAGAAGGCTATGGTCCATGGAGTCACAAGAGTCAGACACAACTTAGTGACTAAACCATCAAACCACCACGACAATCTAATGAGAGAATTCAGACATGAGTGTGAAGTAACTGGAAGGATATTTTTAAAGACTGAAAAGCCTTCTATCTCTACTTGAACAATCGCCCCAGTCACAGGTATGCTCTGTCCATGTGTCAAGATAGCAACACAACAGGTGAGAGAAGATTCAAAAGCCTTAGACTGCCATCACTTAGCAATTACTACATGTCTAAGACATATCAACCAAGATGCAAAGTTTGCAAAACTGTTTGAAAATCAAAACAAAAGTACCAATTATGATCTCAGGAGCAGTGAGTATATGCACTTGTCATGGTCTAAAAGCCAGCCTTACAAATAGTGGTAATGATTTATGGCGGTCACATATTACTTATGCTGGCTCACCATACTGCCTCATTTCTTTGAGAAAGTACCCTAATTCCATCCTGAAAAACCAGCCCCCTCATTTTCCATTCATGAGGCAGGTTATGGTGGTGCTATTAACTCCAGACCTAGAAACACAACGTGGGTTTGATCAATCAACATACCCATCGAATGGGCTTATACTCTAAAATGACCCAATAGAGGCAGCCCAATGCCTTTGACTAGAACTACTGGGGTAAAAGACCTCTATTTATACTAAGGTTTGAAAAGATGGTAGGATATAAATCTGGAACTTCCTGAAACTATATGGAAAGAAAGGCAAACTAAAGGAAACAGTGATGTGAACTGAAAGAAGGAATTGAGGCCTAGAAAGAAGGAAGAGTGCATAAGAAGCCAGCATGTGGATGGCAAAGAGCATCTGGATCAAACCATCCCTGAAGCCTCGTAACCCTGGACACCAGATACATTGATTTACAAGGGACTCTCAATCTCCATTTCTGTTTAATCCAGTTGGATGTGCTCTGTTAAACCATAGTACATTTTTGTGTCATTTTAGAAAATATCAGTTATTTGTTAAAAAAAAAAAAAAAATCAATGTTTTGGCCTAAGAGCTACAACTCAAACAATCTAGCTATCCATTCTATTTTGCCCTTGTTTTGGCCAGTACACTGCCACTCACATTTCCTACCTTTTCAGGGGGTAGATTGGCTTCATGCCTGAGTTTTGCTAGTGAGACTTCAGCAGAAAGATCACATGGTTTGTTCAAAAATTCTTCCTAAAGAGATACCCATTCTGCCATCATGTCTCCTAGAATTTAGTTGTAATGGCTGCAGGTGTAGCAGCCACTTTGGACCATGAAGATGAGACCCAGACTTAAGGATAGAGCTGGAATGTTCCTAGCCCCTCATGACCAGATAGAGCTAGCTCTATGAGGGCAGAGATTTCTATGCTTTATTCACCAGCACCTAAATTCTCCAGCACCTAAAAGAATATTTAGCACATAGTGGGATGAAATAAATATCTATCCAAAGAGTAAATTTGGTATCTCTACCCTAACAAATAACCCACCTCCTAAAATCAGGTAACACTAGAACCTTAATGCTGGAAGACCTTTAGTAAAACCATTGCTTGAGTCACCCAGTGACAAAGAACAGTCTTTTCCCAAAAATCTCAGTTCCAGAAACCAACTGTATTAGTTTAATTATAAGACAAACTTTTCCTCCATATTTTAAGGTTTCTCAAGTCAGAATAAATCTCATATATATATATATATATATATATATATATATATTTTTTTTTTTTTTAGTAGAGCTTTCTTCTCCCCCAAACAGTCATCTTATAATCAATAGTAAATCAGATACAAGGAAACCCATTTGATAGACAAATACTGTGACACTGGATTAGTCATAGCCACTCAAAAGCACAATGGAGGTACAGTTTGGATAATTCAAAAATCTGAGCATTGGAGAAATACAATTAAAAGGCCACAGGAAGAAACATCAATTCAGTCAGTATCTGAACTGAAAATCCACAGAATGGAAAAGAGAAAAGCAGAAGCCACGTACCCAGAATACCTCTGTTGAAATTCCAGCTCTATCGTTTCTCAGCGATAAGACGTGGCCAGGATCTTTCACCTGCCCAAACCTGAGTTTTGTCATCTACAAAATGGAGGTAGGAGAAAAGTACTTTTGTCAAAGAGCAAGTATGAGAACTGAATATGCTAATGCAAGTAAGATTTTTAGGACAGTGGCAGCGCATCCTGCAGACAGTAAGTAAATGTTAGGCAATGGATTCTTTTGTGCTGCGCTTGAATTCCCAAATTGGTACTCTCTGAGCTTTCTAATAACTTGAAACTATTGAAAACTGAAAAGTTATTTTCTAGGAACCCAAATTCTTACAAGGCTGCCTTCTGCTATAATGTTTCTTTGCTTTCCTAGAGGAAAATACAAAAGAAACAATTAATTCACAGAGTGTACCCTCCCCAAAAGAAGAGGCAAGAAGAAGTTAATGAGCAACAGCTCAGTGAACAAGTTTTGTCAAAGATATGAGCTAAGAATTTCATTCTGAGAGTTTATAAAGGAAGCATGGTCCTATGGCCAGTATTTTAGTCAACCAGAAAAAAAAGAAATCAATTAAGCAAAAGTAGTTGAAATTAAGCATTATTTTGGATATAAATTCAAGGATGACATCATTACTATCCTAAAGTTAAATGGCATGCTTTATCCATTTATAACATCCATTCATTTGCTTAAAAATAATATTTCAAAAATTATTAAGTTATGGAGGACATTCTTGTGTGATATGAACCACAGACAACTATCTGATTTACAAAGGATAAAATTGTAACATTTCTAACCTGATGACATTTTAAATACATAATTATGTATATACTCTGTTCATAAAATGTTCTATCATTTTAGAGAGATGAGTAATTAAACTTTTAATAACATATACAATTTTAAAAATCTATAAAAGCAAACCATACAGCAAAAATAGAACAAGACATTAGAAAACAATTTAAATAATTATAAAGTCTTTTAAAGATGTATCCACTGAACATTAGGAATTTTACCACAATTACATTTACAGGAATTTTATTTTTTAAGAATCAGATTCTAAAAATAGTTCTGCTACTTTTAGTATTTTTCCATTATTCTTGCCGTCTTTAAACACACCTTCACAAGCTGCTGAACATAATGCTTTTCTGACTTAATCAGAACCTCTCTCATGACCCAGGAACGTTCAGTAAATAATTATTAAGCTCCAGAGGTGGCTTTTGCTTAAGTTGATTTGCTTGAATGCCTATTCACTTAGGGACATGGCTTTTAGTATTGTTTTCAAATCTTATCACCTAACACTGAAAGTAAATATTGAAGGAAATGGGGGGGGGGGGGGCAGTTGGGGGGAGAGGAGAAAGCTGTGATCCATTTAGCATTTCTCCATCTTAGTATTTCTTTGAAAGTGCCAATTTCAAACTCATTCTACATTTCTGTGCCAGATAGATAATTCTGATGTTTGGATGTTTTCTTTTCCTCTCAAAGAGACAAAAAAAATCAATATAAAGAAATGCAAATGCAATGTTTATTAATGCAAGTGTACTACCCCACAGTGTGGGGTAGAGGGGAGAGGAGAAAGCAAAAAATCCAAAGTGTCTGCAAGGGGACAATTCTGACCAATGTCACTAAGCACACCCGTTTTCCTGAAGAAAAACCCTTTTTTAGTCATCGCAAAGCCCGGCTTCAGACTACCTCAGTAACCATAAATCAAGCTCTGTTCCCACTCAGAGCAGTGATTTTTTGAGCAGTCATTTTGGGGGCATGATTAATTTAAGACCGACATTCCATTTCAAATGAGAAAGCAGAGCTAATGGACTAGCATTTCAATCCCCCCACCCCACAAATTAGTTGTTATCCTTGTCACAGTCACCTACCAGAGGTTACAGCTGAAGCCGATTAAAGCCACATCACAGAGTAACAGTCCCAGAATTTTTAACTCCCGATAAAACCTTCCCTTTCTCTGTTCTCCCCTTAAAAAAAAAAAAAAAAAAAATAAAAAAAATAAAACTCCTGCCAAGTGGTCCCAGGATTATTTCCAGAATAAAACTCCACTTACAGGTAAAAGCTTTCAAAGGAACAAGGCATGAACATCTGAACTCTAAGCGCCTCCATCTTTTTTCCTTTAAGGTGTTCTGCAAGCCCTTGGCGAAGAGTGAAAGTCAAAGTTAGTTCTGGCACTGGCTGTGTCACTAGGGGTGGCTCCTGATAAGGCCCTGGAAACTCCAATCCAAACACAGCTCGTGCTACAACGGTGCCCGGTGTCTGTCTGCAACAGCAGACCTGTTTAATCCAGTACCTACTGTACCTGCAGGACAAAAAACTGCTGCCTCACCCTGCAACAGGGGCTTCACAAGGACCAAGGCACCACCGGAAACCCAAGCCAGCGGCCAGGCGACACCTGGGATGCTCACTTAGCCCTCTTGAGCACGGGTATGAGTACCGGTGGGGGCCTGCAGTGACTATGTGCTATTAGAGAACATGAAGGCAGAGGTAATTTTACATCCTGGTGAATTTCTAACACCGAAAAGAGCCACAGAATCCAGGATGGCTGTGGGACAGCTTGTGTCCCGTCTCAACTGGGGAGACCTCTGGCAGCAGCTCATCACACAGCTCTAGCTGCTTTGCATCCATGCAAAAGCATTTTTGGAACTGGAGGTTGCTCATCGAACATGCTTTCCTGCTAACAGGGTCGAGATCTGGGCAACATTCCTTACCCTCAGACCCCAAGAATATAAGGAGTGCTATCCCTTGCTCAGTCTTGGTGAAAATCAGACACAAGCTGCTTCTTACTGTGGGCAGTATCTTTTAGGACATCTTTAGCCCATACTTCTGCATATTCTTAAATTGTCATCCAATTAAACTCTGAACTCACTGCAATAATAACAGATACTCTCAAAAGACACTTTAAAATTCTGACATGACAGCGTCAATAATATCAAATATTGATGCAGCTCCTACAGACTCAGCACATCAAAGATGTCCTGCAGATTTATGAAAATGTCTGTTCTTCCCTACACACAATTCAAAGGTCAGAACAAAGACATCTGATATGGACTAGCTGTGTATCCTGGGCAAGTTACTTCACTTCTCTGTGCCTGAGACTGTCTTCAAAGTAAACGGGTGGAAAACAGCGCAATCTCTATAAGCCATACTCAAACTTGAATTTCATGTGATGAAGTGATCTTTCTTTAGTTTCCCTTTAATAATGGGAAATATCCAGCCAGAAGTCTCTGACAAGCTGTTCCTGGCCCTTTGTATTCTTTGTTCATTTTTTCTTTTGTTGAATATTTATGGAACACCTTCTACGTCCCAGGCACTGTGCAAAGTCTTGGAGCTTCAAGTCTAATGGGACACATCTTAAATAATCACCCAAGTATTTAATGTAACTTGTGATAAATGTGACAAGGAACCGGGAAAGCTTAATATGTAAGGGTCAGGAAAGGCTTCCCTTAAGCAGGGACCTCTGGGCTTCAATGTGAGTGGGGGTTAGCAGTTATGGATTCTGGGTGTGAAGCGGGGAATGGGAGAAGAGTCTTCTGAACAGTGGTAAAACATGTGCAAGAATCCTGAAGTGGGGAGTTAGAAGGAAGCTCCACTGCAGCTGGAGGTCAGACAGTAAGGGGAATCATGGGTATCCATGAGACTGAAGCAGTGGCTACAATCAGACCATCAGGACCTGGGAGACAAGGGAAGAGTCACTGATTTTCTTCCAAGATGAAGAGGAAACCATTGAGAAGTTGTAAGCAGGCTCAGATTTGTGTTTTTAGAAAGGTCCCTCTGGCTGCTGTATCGAGAACCACCCAGAGGAGCAACAAGATTAGCTACTTCATGGAGGTGAGGGGAGGCGATGAGGGGAAAATGGACAAGAGTAGAGAGAAGTGGATGAAAGCAGGTAGATTACTGGCAATGCTAAAGACCAATATGTAGAAGGAATGTAGGTGGGGTGGGGAAATCAGATCCCTGATGAAAATAATCGTGCTCATTATTAACAAGTTACTGAGGACTTTCTACATACCGGGTATTGTACTGAGTTCTAGCGTTAACAGATGACTAAGATGCTACACTATTCCCCTTACTAACCTACTCCGCACCTTGCTTTTCCTCCCTCTAGCACAGTAGAGTATATAAATCAAGAACACAAGTTTTGGTGTCAACTTCTTCAGATTCAAATCCCACCACTTACTAATTCTGTGACCTTGTGCAAATTTGCTAAACTTCCCATGGCCCAGTTTCTTCACCTGAGAAAGGGGAAATGATAAATGGCTATCCCACAGATTATTGTTAAAACTGAAGGGAATAATATATGAATATATGTAATGTGTATGGTACAGTTTAGGGAAGCAAGCTGTACCCTTGCTCTCTGCCCTCCAGCCACAGTGGAACTTCCTTCTTCGACACATATTAAGCTCTCAATTAAAAACGTAGCTCTTACGATTATGATTGAAACTGTCTATTCTGGATGCACACCGACTAACCTACAGAACCAACAGAAATTCAACAGAGTGGGAGAATTGAGAAATTTGAATATCAAAGAAAACAGAGAGGTTAGGAAATTACCGTATCAGGACCTTCAAGTGGTGATTTTTTTTTAAAAGACCAAGCTGGACTCTCTCCCACCTTGGACACTATTTGAGGCTGAATTAAGTTACACGGTTCCCGGTAAGTTTTTGAAATGAAACCCTGATTTATTACATGCTTACACACAGGGAAAATTTGTACCCTCCGCAGGCTCTCAAATGTTCATCATGAAACCAATGGCATCAATTCCAGCCATTCCAACAGGGACACCGCGTGGTGCCAAATTCTTCCCTGGCAGGTTCTGCCAATGACATCGCCTGATATTTTGTCCTGGACAATCCACCAACCCAAGGAGGCTATCCATTGACCGTTTACATAAATGTTTAAGTAAAATTACTTTCAAGGGGCGTGTGTTCAACTTATTCATGGTACCTTCAGAAATACCTATGTCACGCGAATGTTCTTGGGGAATCTCCCTGAACAGAGCAATGAAATACCTATCAGCAAATGGAATAAAGCTTGACATACACCTCTGACAAAAGCCATAAAATTCATGGAACATTACATACATTTCCACAATCCTGCCCCTCAAGTAGTCACACAATCATTTAACAAATGTCTTCTGAGTGGCAGGAACCATATCTGTTCAGTTTACCATTGTATCCCTAGAACCTAGAAGAATAAACAATCCACAATTGATGTTCAATAAATACATTGACAATGAATTAATCTGTAATGTGTAAGCAACTCTCTTGTTCATATTTGTACTATTCAGATATATATCCTAAGTGCATATACACATAAAAATGTATATGTATGCATACACACAGACACATAAATGTATATATACACACAAACCCTAAAATTTAAATACAAAATAAGAACTGGTAACAGACACAAAGGAAAAATAATACTTTTAACATGAAACACTGAGTGTAGAATAAAAATATTACCTGTACTCCCATATAATTCAAATCTTAACTGCTACTCCTTGCCCCAAATTCCAGCAAATCAACTAGAGTCATCAGAATTCTCACTGACCTTTTCCAAAGACAACTGTAACAAAAATGGAACTTAAAACTATCAAACATCCAAGTGACAGCCAATTTTTTTTTTTTTTACTAACTTTGGGCCTCAATCTTTTGGGAAGGAAAAACTCAATCACTATGTTGAACGAGTTAGAGAAGAGATAAGAGGTTTTACTTGTTATCCTGTCCAAAATTCAGCTGAAGAAAAGTAGAACCACTCTTTTAACACAGTTAGAATCCTTCTTATTTTATTTGGATATCAAATGTTTTATTTTCCCCAAAGCACATCATTGTCTTACATCTTTCCTTCTGATAGCTATTGCTTTTTTCATTAAACCACTTCTCATCACCCTAACAACAATCAACAGTTGAAGACGTAATACATGCCATCCACTATACTGACTCATGAACTACCTGCTACATACAATTTAGGAAGCATCTACCCATAATGTTTTATTATAATCCCAGCCAGTGGTTCACCAAACCTGCATTTCTATCAGAAAGACCTAGGGACCATTCTCCCCCCACCATCCCTTTAAAATCAACTCAGGAGCATTTAAAAACACAAATGTCAATGATCTTCCCCCAAATAAATGACTGAATGAGACTTTCCAAAGCATTGTTTCAAATTCCAATCTTTTAAAAAGATTCTCATAAAAGACTAATATGAAGTCAGGCCTCGGAACCACTACTATATACCATATTTCAACATACATAATTATATATAATATGTTCTATGAAAATTATCTCTGCAAGAATGACAGGAAAATACCCAAGATCCTCAAGTTCCCTTTATCTGTTGAAATAAGAAGTCTTTACTTGTATAGTCTGATGTTGTAAAGTGTCCGCTTGGAATTATTATACAATGGGTATGCTTTGAATGTTAAGTGAAAGTCTTATTATGAGGTAATTAACAAGTATCGTGAAAGTGGCTGCAAAATTCAAAAACTTCCATCCAGAGTAACAAACACATCTGGCTCTTTTCCCCACATGCCATCATGCTCACATTTTGGAAAGTCAGATGTCACCAAAAGGCCCTTCTACTCAAATATTCGCTGATGTGCCCAGCATTTGAGAGGTGTTTCTCAGTGCTGTGGGGAAGATAAAGAAGAAGATGTGAGAGCTTCTGCTTCTCTGGGGCTCACCCCAGGGAAACTCCAAACTCACATACACAGGCCCATGGTTAAGAGTGAGGAGTGGGGGACAAAATGGCAGTTTCAGGGGTTCCTCTCCACCCTTCAGATGAGGTCTCATGGGTTTTGTGGCCTCTTCCCCAGGGAGGGCTTCCTCCCCGACCCCATCCTACCTAAAGAAGGAACATCCACTTCTGCTTCTTACTCTCTCAGCAAATGCTTCTTTTTTTGTAGCACTGAATCCCACTCCTAATCATTTGTTTTGTTTGTTTGTTTGTCCTTTATCCTGGAGGGCAGGGTCCTTCCTGTGTATTACATTCTCAGTGTCTGGTATATAATAAGTGCTCAAAAAACTTTTGTTCAATGAACAATGGATGAGTGGATGAGTGGAAGGAAAGATGAATAGATGGAAGAATGACAAAAAAAGATCAGGTAAGGAAGGAGTTATGAAATATAATTTGATGACAGCATTTAATTAATTAGGAAGTCAAAAGGCAGTAGTGGGGCTCACGATTGTGTACTTTTCATTTGGAAGCTTTCAGTTGCTGAACACAACTCATTTTCATGGATAAAGTACGAGGATACAAAGCTACAGGAACTGGCAGCCTAGGAGTTCTAATTTGAAAACACTCACAGCAGGACTGAGGGAAATTTTTAATGACTATGTATCTACAGAAATAAGTGCTCAGTACCACTCAATCACATTTATCTCTTTCATTCTGTTTTTTTTTTTTTTTTCCTACTACCAAGAACATAATCTCCCTATAACAATGATGGGACAGCATCTTCTGAAAGACTGCTCACTGTACCCAGCTCACAAAGAAGCCCTTTAGGGGTGAAAAGGAAAATGCACACAAGACCAAGATGACCCCAGGTAAATTTAATCTAGGCTCCTGTCGACATTACCAAAGAACTCTTTAGATTTAGAGGGAAAAAAAATAATGCTTTTCCAAACTATTTAGAAAACTCTGTCCTGAGAATACAAATAAAATCTACAAAAAGAGGCACTTCAAATGCTGGTTGAAGTAAATTTTTAAGCAATTAATGAAGGGAGAAATATTTGAAATAACAGTCGGTCTTTCATAAATAATCAATACAAGAGATTAGTTCCTTACCTTGAGCTCTCTGATATTATCTGTTAGAGTTCACTTCAAAAGAAATACTCGCACTCCATGAAAGGCAATTCGGAGGCTGTTTCTTTGCTGTCTATCAATGGCAGTGGGGTTCTGCAATAAGCAGAACATAATCCACAAAAAAAGCCAAGTTCGTGAGGCAACACAAACTTGAGGAAGGAAACACGGATGGAGATTATGCTGCTTTGATGGCATTTTCTCAAAAAAGAAATTTAGTAAAAATGCAATTACTTTCCTTATCAAGGTAAATAAATAGAAAAAGATAAGGCTGTTGCCATGGAGGCAGGGGTGCAAAGTTATTCACACTAGGATTTTATAATAAGTCAAATCTTTCACTTCAGGACTTTAAAATCACAGTGTTTTCTCTCAATTCAGTGGTGAACTCCTAACTTATTTAAAAAGAAAAATACAGATTTCTCTTTCACTGTAGTAACTCTTTTTTTTTTTAAGTAATTAAACTGAATAGCAAAGAAGCCCATAGAGTCTCTGCTATCCTAATGGTGTTGAGGATGGAAACAGGAGGGTGCGACTCTGTGGTCATCATGAAAGACATCAGTTTCATTCTTCTTCCCAGAGTCAAGATATTAAAATATGTTAAAACAAGACAAATTCAGCTCTGACAACTGGCCTCCACACACCCTCTGTGCTGAGGCCCTGGCTACTGAGGCAGGTGAGTCCACCCTTCCCCAGATTCTCACTCAGGGCATCAGCAACTGAAAGAACCACCTGATCCTTTATGGCTCAAGTGGAACTGGAAAAGCGATAAAGACAGAGAAGACAAAGGCACTCTGCCAATTAGCCTTTGTGTTCCATTCACGGAGGTTTCCTATTTGTATTATAAAAACTGAACTGAAGGCAGAGATAGATTTTTCTCATGGACAATCACAACACTGCGGTGGAAGGTGGTATGAAAATGTGCCAGGTGTGATAACTTCCATCTGTACAACGCGTGGTAAGAATCCAGGGCAGGGGCTTTAGCCTGTGAGGGGTCCACTATTTCATAAATACGCGAATAGTTGCTCAAGTCTCTCTTGCTTAACGATCTAAACTTAGCATCATCCTTCAGCTGGAGACAGCATTGTGTGCTGGTGGCCTGTAGACACACACATACCCCATGCACTGCATTCACCTCGTAGCTCTACCCTGGGCAACTCACTTCATTTCTGAGTCTCAAAATCTGCATCTGTAAAATGGAGATCTCTATTATATCACCTATTTAGTAGGGTATGTGACTAAACAAAGTGAGGTATGAAAAGTACTTAGCACAGTGCCTGCAAAAAAAATTGCACTCAATCAATATTATGCAAGGGAAAAGGCCACTTTCAGAAAACTAGGGCACGAGAAGTGAGTCCTTGGAGCCTCAAAGAACTTCAACTTGTAGGACAAATAAAAGTTATTATTAAGAGACAAAAGTGAAAGGGCGCCCCTGGTGGTTCAGTGGTAAAGAATCCGCCTTCCAATGTAGGAGATACAGGTTCGATCGCTGCACTGGGAAGATCCCACATGCCACAAAGCCAACTAAGCTTGTACCCCACAACTACTGAGCCTGTGCTCTAGAGCCCGGGAACTGCAAGTACTGAGCCCATGTGCCCTACAGCCCGATCTGCACAACAAGATAAGTCACCACAAGAGAAGCCTGCACACTGCAACAAAGACTAGCCCCCCTCTTCACAACTAGAGAAAAGTCCATGCAGCAAAAGAGACCCAGCACTGGCCAAATGTAAATAAACTATTTATAAAAAGAGACAAAAGTGAAAATGCTTTTGAAACATGGTATTTGAAGACGGTGTGCAGACTGAAAACAAATGTAAGCTCAGAAAAGGTCCAGAGATATTTGTGGATAGCATATTCATTCATAATGAAAAACGAAAAACTAAGATGTTGATGGGATCTGAAACTTATTCTGATAGT
Source organism: Bos javanicus (assembly GCF_032452875.1). Taxonomy (NCBI): domain Eukaryota; kingdom Metazoa; phylum Chordata; class Mammalia; order Artiodactyla; family Bovidae; genus Bos; species Bos javanicus. Next base: position 31,766,687 of record NC_083889.1, read on the forward strand.
ATACAACTATTGATGCCTTTTTAATGGTTGTCTTAGCTACAGACAAAACTGCTAGCCCAGGAAACCTTCAGTTCTGACAATGTGTCAAATACTTTTTTAATTTGTATTTTAACTTTATAAACATATTCGTAAGTCATGAAGGAAATAACTTACCTAAATAAGCAAAACATAACAAATCAAACTTCTGTGTTCAAAAGAAAGATCTCCATAGGTCAATAGTTAAAATTTCCCAAACTTTGAAAGCATCTCAATACTTACCCTTACACTAATGACATCCTGTTTCAGTTAGGCTGAACAAATAGGATTTGAAATGAGAAAAATAATATTTGCACAGGAATCCTTCCTGTATGTTAATTAAATCTAATCAATCACAATAAACTTGATACACAATAGCATTCTGCATCTAAGTTACACTCTCAGGAGTCTTGCCTATAATCAAAGTGTATATTTATGTTGATAGTAAAATGTTAAAATAACCAATATTTTAAATTAATAGCCTGTGCAATTTCAAGTAATACTGGTATGTAGTGATACAAAGGAAAAAAGACATCTTTGCTTGACAAAATTCAGTTATATGTCCTTAAAAAAAAAAATAGTGCCTATCAGAACTATCTAATTCTTGCTTTGACATTTACCAAGTACTTATTACCTGCCAGGTATTAAAGATGAGGCTGGTGATGGAGATGCAGAGAATCACCACCACTTTCAATCAAGTTTATTAATAAGTTCCTCATATCAAGTAACACTGGTTCATTTTTAAAAAATAAGGATATAACATTGCAAAGCAATTATACTCCAATAATAAAATTTTTTAAATTTCAGAACAAAGAAAAAACATACATATGGGCAAAACCATGAATAAAAGCTAGAAAAATCAAAAAATTCTTATTAAAACTCATTCATTCAACAAGTCTTTATTGAGCACCTACTTGTCCCAAGCACTACTGAATATGCTTGAGTTACATTAATGATATACCATGGCGCTTAGATTATGAAGTCAGAAATGTTTTGGAGTAACTCTGAATGCTCAAATCATTGATTAATTTAAATAGGTAATTTGGAAATTGCATGAATTTACCATCTTAAAGTACCATCTACAATGTCATTCCCATTAACAAAAACATTTGCTTTCTAATACTGGATCAAGGATCAGTGTGTTTTCATTTCCTAGTGGGCCAGGCAGAAAATTTGAAAAATCTGAAAAAATCATGAGATGGTTTCTGACTCTTTTTTAAAAAAAGAGACAGGGGAAGAGAGAAGGTAGAGAATTCATCACATCATCACACTGATAACTGTGCCTTTTATTTGCATATCATACCTCATGTTTATTTAAATGAAGAAACAGAGGGAAAGGGAGTGAGGTGAGTAACTTGCTCAGAATCAAGATGTTGATGAACTGCAAATTCAGGGTTTGAAAACTCCAGAGCCCACATGCTTCTCACTATGGTTCTCTGCTCTAAGTTTCTGTGAGCCACTCAACAATCACACAAGCAAACTAATTCTAAAATTAGAACCTTGCACTGGAGTTGCCTCTTTAGTTGTCTGTTCCCCACACCCTACACTGGTGTCTGAATTCCAAGAAGGAATAACCCATTCTGTTTAGTTCCCTCTTCATTCTTTAACCAGGCACAATTCCAGACCCAGTGAAAGAACCCAATAACTAGTTGTCAGTGGGTTAAAGGAATAATGAATTGATCATGGTGCATTTTCTGATCACTTCTGACTATGCTCTACCTTTAAAAAAACACAAGCAGGAAATGAAGCAGGCTTCCCTGAATATTTACACCAAGCATGAGTTAAATTAATGGCATTCACTAGAAACAGAAAAGAAACACACACTGCTTGTCCTCAATTAACTTAATCTAGTTGGGAAAGAGTGAGAAAATATGAATATCAGCACAATTTCTTCTTGTTAATAGGAGAAGTATAGCAGTGCTCAGAAAATAAAGAATTATTGAAAAAGGCTTTTGACGGGGAGACAGGCTTTGGACTTTGGGGGACCGCGACAAACTCCTCTGGAAAAGATGGCAAATTGTGAGCAAAGTTTTTCAACGTGTGGGATACAGGATGATCTCAAATGGAGACACAAAGACTCCACATTAAATGACCATGGAATTACCCAGAGAGAAAGGCCCTTTCAAATTTCTTTTCATCCCACGAAAAGTGTCTGTTTGATGCTAACATGTCTTCAATCTTGCAATACTTGCCCTTTGTAACAAAAACAGTTCAGATTTCAGACTCAGACCCTTCTTGACAACACATCCAGTAAGGAATGAACTGTTTTCTTCCAATTTCATTATATTTATTTTACACATGCATCCATCTGTCATTGCCATTTAATACAGCATTTCCTTTCAATATGTGTTTTTAATTTATTTAAGCCATCATATGGAATGTAGGGGGCAAAGGTCATGAAGTTAGGATGAGTACGGCTCAAATTTGGGAACCCTGATTAAGAGACATGAAGAATGTGCCAGAACCCTTCCGTGGAAACCAGATCAAACACAGCCCACAAACAGTGGCTACTCTACTGCAGTGAGAAGCAAACAGCTACAAAGAATTCCAGTCTGATAAAGAAAATCATGTAGGGCTCTGAAATCACAGTACATGGGCCTAGCCTAATCGCTTCCTAACTGTGGAGAATGAACATGACTGGCAGATAGGATTCCACACAGGAAAACCCGGGGCCAGGCCAAGGAGGACGGAGAGTATCACAGTGGAAGTGGACAAGCCACAGTGGTTGATAGTGCCTGTAAACAAGACCTCCATCCAGAAAAAGAAAAGGCAAGGTTGTTAGAACAAAATGCCAGGCATGCTGGATGCTGATGCTTCCACACATTACGACCTCTCCTCTCACACTGTGAAGGGCACTTGGGCCTGCATTATCTCCTGGGGCACAAGTGTAGCTTATAGCCCATCTTTGTTTGGGTTTAACTTTCTAATCTAATTTCATAATGAAGTACCAAAGGAGATCCCCAGAATGGAACTGTTGGTTTTGTTGTGGTTTTTTTTTTTCCCCTCTAGCTGTATAATACTTTCATACACTAGATGGAGCCATCTTTATAATGCTTTGGGATTCACACACAGGTTTGTGCCAGACATGAAAAAATATTAACGCATGCATATGGAATCTAGAAAGATGTTATTGATGAACATACTTGCAGAGCAGCAGTGGAGAGGCAGACATAGAGAACAGACTTGTAGACACAGCGGGGGAAGGAGAGAGTGGGACGAATTGACAGGAGCGTGGAAACACATATATTATCATATGTAAAATAGATAGTGAGTGGGAATTTGCTGTGTGACAGAGGGAGCTCCACCTAGTGTTGTGTGACAACCCAGAGGGATGGGATGGGCAGGGAAGCGCAAGGAGGTTCAGGAGGGGAGGGAACATATGTATACCTGTGGCTGAGTCATGTTGATGTATGGCAGAAACCAACACAATATTGTGACGTCATTATCCTCCAATTAAATAAAATTAAAAAAAAGAAGGTGTGGGAGAACCACGTACCACCTAAATATATTTAAAATTTTGAAGATCAAAGTTTTAAAGATCAAAAGGTCCCATCATTTTACCACTCTGCCTATTTCCCGTACCTCTTAAGCCCAAATTAATATCAAACTATTAACAAAGCTGTAAAAATATGTCTGAAATATGATCATCTTATAGTTCACTGGCACTTTTAATTCTGGTTTATTAACAAGTATTTATTATAGTTTTTTAAACTGATTTCAAAAAAATTGTTTTTTTCTTTGCTTTGGGAGAAATGGAAGCAATTTATAAATGCAGTAAGCATGACTCATCAGACCCAAAAAGTTGACCTCTTGGATAGGAGGGATAAGAGCAAGGGAGCAGCAAGTACACAGATCCTACTTCTAGGCTCTCACAGTCTCTGAGCGGAGAGAAAGCACTCGATGGCATGAGGTCAAACGGCCAAGGCACTTGGTAAGAGGAAATGGCTGATCTCCAGGACCAGAGAAGGTCCCCTGCCAACAGACTAGAATATTCCTCTATCTAACCTGGAGCCTGGACGGGGGCCACAGGGAAGTAAGAGGAAGGTTACAGTGATGATTCTCACCTGTCAGTCATGGTAACTCAATGCCTTTTCACTGAATCCTAATCTTTTAAAATCGTGTCTCCAATGAGACACTTTTGTCCCCAGGGGACATCTGACAAAGTCTGGAGACACTTTTGGTTGTCACAAATGGGGACACAGGGACTTCCTTGGCGGTCCAGTGGTTAGGACATCGCCTTCCAAGTGCAGGGGGCAGGGGTTCCATCCCCGGTTGGGAGTTAAGATCCCACATGTCTCCTGGCCAAAAAAACCAAAACATAAGCAATATTGTAACAAATTCAAAACAGATTTTTTGAAAACTAGGGTGACGGGTGCTATGAGCATCTAGTACATAGAGATTAGGGATGCTATTGAACACCTTAGAGGGTCGTGCACAGCCCCTACAGTAGAGACAATCCAGCCCTCAATGTTCAACAGTGCCGAGGCCGAGGAGCTATTTTAAAGTAAGCAGCTCTGCCAGACAGGAGACAAAGGAGCTCCAACTCATAAACGTTAAATAAATAAACCAAAATTTCACGGTGTTTACCAGACAGCTTTTAAAGCCAGTAGGACAGAGTACACTGACCTATTGCACTTACACTTCAGACACTCCTTGGGCTGTCCGTCTGGAGTCAGAACGTCACCCAACCCCAGTGCTCCAAAAACCACCTATTGTTCCATTCTCGCAGCTTTGTCTTTTCCAGAATGCCAAATAAATGCGATAATTTAAAACACAGACTTTTGAGTCTGACTCCTTTCCCTTAACAAGTATATTTGAGTTCAATCCATGCTGTGACAGGTATTGGTATCTATTTGCACGTTAATATTCCACTGTATGGATGAACCATGGCTTACGTGTCCTTTAACAGGTGAAAGGACATTTGGGCCGTTCCAATTTTTGATGATTGTGAATAAAGTTACCTTACTTTTTAAGACTTTTTTTTTAAGAGTATTTGCAAATAACTCACTAAAGGTCATACATTTACCAGAGATGTAAAGAAAAAGTATACACTCCAAAAAAAAACTATAGGAAAACAGGAGTCAACAATTTTTCCCCTCGTGTCAATGCACCCAGCTCACAATACATTTTCTGTAAAGAGATTTCACAAACTACTTTTCTATATTTAGTGACCATTAATGGGCCAACTAAAGCACTTTTCTAAAGGCTGCTTCTTGCCAACGTGACCCTATGGCCACACTACTATAAATAACAGGTAAGCCGTGATCTGTGTACAGCTACTCATCGGTGCTATACGCAGACTAATGCTTATGCCCTGCTGGTCTCTGCCTTTCATCTGACCTACTGGACTTACCTGAGACGCACAGAGGGGACAGTAGTGACAGGTTTGGCACTCAGGGGTTCCAAGAACATGCAAGGAAAAAGGCTACTGCAACGATTATGCAGAAGGGTGGCTACAGCTGCACTTTTTTCTGTTGATTTAAACACAAAGAAGCATATGTCCAAATCCTCGGGGGGCAGAGTGCCCACATCACAAATTTCCATTAGCTGGCACTTCATGAACCTAAGATACTACACAGCCAGGGTTGAGGCCAGGGGGAAAGGAAATGCCCAAGAGCAACATTTCAGGGAGGTCTCTGAGCTGAACCTGTCACCTTGACTAGAGAAAGCATGCTGGTTTTAAGCTCTGAAAACTCAAAGTGGCATGACAAAAATTTTTGTAATATCACCATGATAGTAACTAGAAAAATCAAGAGAAACTCATCCTCTAGCCCATTTCAAAGTTCTTCAGTAATAATAGTAATAGCAGCTAATTATAGGTAGTATGCAAAGTACTCTTGTGCTAAGCATTTTACATACCACACCTTGAGGTATTCCTCAATAACAACCCGCTAACAGCAACACGATTATGATGTCCCTTTCACCAATGAGAAGAGTGAGGTTTTGAGGTGACTGTATCACTGGCTAGACTGTTTGCAGAGGAGAAATTCAATCCAAGGCACAGTCTGGCTCTAGATCCTCTGTTCTTAACCTCTAGGCCATACCCTCATGGTCCTACTTTTAGAGACATTCATTCATCCAGGTACTCGGGGGAAAAAAAAAAGTATCATTATAGCCATCCAAGGAAATAAATACAAATAAGATATGCTCCTCCCCTCTAGGTGCTCATTACTTGGATGAGGACAGAGAATCCTAAAAATAGTATCTTAAACTTTTTGGTCAAATACTTTTCTGAGACTCATATGAAAACTATGGACTGTCTCAAGAAAAAACATTCACATAGGCACAGACACAAAACTGAATGCTGGGGGCCTAGGAATCCCTGGAATACTTAAGTAGCTGACTATTAGCTGCAAAGTATTTTGATTAAGAAAGGAACAAAGTATTATGAGAACTCAGAGAAGAAAGCTCAGGATATGAAGTCCAGAAGATAAAGAATTCACTAGGAAAGAAAGGATGGAAGGGGGACTTCAATGAAGAGGTGCATGCATCAGAAGGCTGGTGGCAGGAAAAAGACCTAAAAAGGAAAGAGGAAGAAAGCAGGGAGATAAGTAGCAGATCACTAAAATATTCCAGGTAAGAGTTTCCTATTTATAGGAAGGATGTGGTGAGAACGAGCTACCCCACCAGGCTCTGGGGTCAGAAAGAACTGGGTTCACATCTTAGAGAGAGAGAGAGAGACAGAGTGTGTGTGTATGCAATGGAATACTACTCAGCCATAAAAAGAGATGAAATCTTGCCATTATCAACAACATGGATGGATCTTGAGGATATTATGCTAAATAAAATAAGTCAAACGGAAAAGGACAAATACCATAAGATTTCACTCATGTGTGAAATTTTTTCTAACATGAACAAACCAAATCAAACAAATGTAGACATACACAGAACAGAGTAGTGTTTACCAGAGAAAAATGGGGTATAGGGGGAGGCAAAATAGGTAAAGGGGCCAACAATACGGTGACAGATGGAAACTAAACATCTGGTGCTGAGCACAATGCAGTGTACAGAAGCTGAGATACAACACTGTATATACGAAAGTCATGTGAGAGACTAATACAAATATGCAAATACAGGTAGACCTCAGCAATACTATGGGTTCGGTTTCAAACAACCCCAGTTAGGCAAATATCACAATAAAGCAAGCTACATGAATCTTCTGGTTTCCCAGGGCATACCAAAGCTCTGTTTACACTATGCTAGTCTACTAACTGTGCAATAGTGTTATGTCTAAAAATATATATACAAACCTCAATTTAAAACTTTTTATTGTTAAAAAGGCTAGCCACCACCTGAACCTTCAGTGAGTCAAAATCTTTTTGCAATAGTAACATCAAAGATCACCATAACAAATATAAAAATAGTGAAAAGGTTCATATATTGAAAAGAAATATCAAAGGTGACATAGACACAAAGTGAGAAAATGCTACTGGGAAAATAATGCTGATAGACTTGGTTGATGAAGGTTTGCTGCAAGCCTTCAGTTTGTTCAAAAAAAAAATATATATATATATATGTCTGCAAAGTGCAATAAATCGAAGGACAAGAATACAAGATTTGCCTATAAAGTCCCCTGCAATGAGAAAGAAAGAAAGAGGGACGGAGGGGGAAAGGGAGGGAAGGAGAGAGGGAAGCAGGAAGAGGAGAGAGAGGAAGGAAGGAAGCAAAGAATGGAGTCAAAATCAAGGTCTGCCCCCTCTCATTAGCTGTACAGCTAGGGGATAATCAAACCGCTCTAAGCCTCAGTTTTTTTGTCTGTAAAATGGAGACAAGAAGAGCCCCAACTTCACAGGTGTTGTAAGACAATCCATGGAACAATGCCCCTTGTGTACTTGACACAATGAATATGTGTGAGCATTCAATACAGTGTAGCCATTATTAACAGTATCATCCCTGCCATTTTCACCCTGGCCTGATGCGAACATAGACTCCCACAGAAAACTCCTCCAAAATAGTGTCAGAAATGAACTCCCTGATTCATGTTTGGGACAATCTGCTACATTCTTAAGACACATGAAGCACTGCAGAAGAATCTCTGCCCAAATAAAGCCCCAGTGCAAAAAGTCACTAGGAAAACACTGTCCTATAAACTTCTTATACACTCATACTCGATTACTCATTCTCATTAATCACAAAAATACATGAGAAGCACACTATAGAGCAGGGGGGAGACAAATTCTGACAACTCTTGGGATAAATGGGGGGAGGCGGTTGTTTTGGTTTTTAATATCACTAGTGTTAGCTTTTTTCCTTAGGTGAGAACAGAGATTATCAACAGCTACACACAGACATTACATACTATTGTCAAATACTACCATGTCCATAACAAGAATATGAAGACATAAATTCTTGCAAAGCCTTTCTGCACACAGTTCATCTGTATCACCATTCTTGGCATGGCATTACTGTATAGAAAAGGAAAATGGTACAGTACAAACATTATACCCTACTCTTCTTAATCAATGTGTTTTCAGTAATATTTTATTTTAGATTCTTCACACATAGAGGAGCTAACGTAAAAGCAATACACTGGAACCCATCCATGAATGCTCGAGGAACTGTGTGGAGAGTATTTTGTTTTGATTCCTCAGCCATGGTAATAGACAGAACATTTATTAAACCCTTGCACTTAAAAATGTTCCATGGCCAGCCAATATTTGCCAGAATGATATTGCCATATAGTCAGCACTGGAAAAATAAAGTCATGAGAAAACACAACCATTCTCCTCTTCCCCAGAAAGCTGGCCAGGATATCTGCTTCCCCTTGCCATTGAGGCTGACACCTGCTACAAAAATCACAACGTTCCCCTCATTTGAAAGCACACGTACACAGGAAAACAAAACAGAGGGGTTCCAGAGGTCCTTCCCAAACTCAACAGATGGTTAGACATTCACCAAGCTTCCTTCCACCTTTAAATTTGTTCTCCTTCAAAAGCATAAAAGTAATAAATCATTCCACACCACTGAAAATGGAAATAAGCAGTAGAAAACCTAACTGCCCTAGAATAATACTAAAGCCAAAGAGTTTGTTCATGAACTGGGGACAGAAGGGAGGAATTGAGGCCGACAAAAGGACAGTGTTGCTAGCACGTCGTTAAATATGAATGTGATAGCGAGAGCTGATAGGCTTTGAAGCAAGAGGAATATGACTGTCACACTTAGAAATTACCCACACCTTAGTGGAACAAAACAAGGATTCCCGTTAGGAAGGGGTTCCCACATGGCTTTCAGAAAACCCAATCAATCCTCCAGAAACTGCACGAACGCAGTCTCTGAGGCACACACAAACTAGGTAAGTGTGAGCTACAAAGCAGACCCTTCTCTCCATCTGAAACCTCTCATATATGCAACTTCCAATAGCATTAAAAGTCATCAGTTACTAATGCCAATAGAGTGGCACTGAATTCCTTTCATACCTCTGTTTCTGTATCTGCTAGTTATTCTTCCCTATAAGTGATGCAATCCATGAGTAAGAACACAAGCCCTGGACTCGCACTAGCTGTATCTGCCACTAGCTCTAAGCCTCCATTTCCCAACTGCAAATGAAGAACGTAAATAAATGAGATGAAGCAAGCAAGACATTAATGCTCAGTCTGATCCGGACACTGCTGTGGTCTTTCTCATCTTCTCTAGTCCTAGTGTATCTTTCTTGGGAAGAAAACAGGCAGAATGCAATGTGACTCCAACACTGCTTTATGAAAGAAGTGAAAATGTACGCCGGCTTTGGTTTTATTCACTCTAACAAATGTTCATTAAGGTCCTACTATAAGCCCACAGGCACTCTGCTACGAGTCAGGACGTACCAATGAATAGTAACAGATACAACCACACAGACACAGCTCAGGCCCCTTTCCTCCGTCATATATATTCCTCAGTGGTACTCTGTAGATGCAGCTTGCTGAGCATAAAAACTGTGGAGTCACCATTAAGGAGAAACTCTCAGCACATATGCTTCAGAGCTGGTCATGTTCCTTGTCATTAATCTGTGAGCCTGTGAAATACATTTAGCTAAGACTATGCTTTTGAGATCCTTCAAATCCTTCTATAATGACTTATGTGTCCATCTGTTAATTGCATATATATTTACTCAACATTTACCAAGAGTCAAAGACCAGACTTGACCTTGGTGAGAGACTAATGAGGAAGCCACGATCCTTCCTAAATGTGGAAACTTGCATTTTAATGTGATTTTTTCTATTGAAGTGTAGCTGATGTACAATACTGGTATTAGTTTCAGGTGTACAGCACAGCAATTCATTTTGTGTGTGTGTGTGTGAAGATGAGATTCCATTATTGGGTATAACTCCTGAGCTATACAGTAAATCCTTGTTGCTTATTTATTTTATGTACAGTAGTTTGTGTCTGTGAACCTCATATAGAGTCTTGCATTTTAGAGATGAGTGCACAGATATGGTCCAGAGGCAAATGCAACTGCCCCTAATTCATACCATTAGGAAGCGCAGCACTGAAGTAAAAACCGTGCCTAACACCAAATGCAAGTCTGCCCCTCCTCAGGGATCTTACTCTCACTGCTATCCCCTCGGTCTACAATGTCTTTCCCAGACAGCCATATGGCTCACTCCTCAGCGAGTGAATTCGTATCTCTATTCAAAAGGGACCTCAGAATCGAGCTCTAGCCTATGAGCTCCAAATGAAACAGGAACTCTTCCTGGCTTTCTTCTTCACAGCACTTACCACCACCCCTAACAGGAGATAAACTCCAGTAGGTATGTATCTGCGCCCATTTCACTCACTGCTCTATGCCTAGCACAGGAACAGCACCTGGCACACAGTAGGTGCTCAGTAAATGTGTTGGGTGCACAAACCCAGCAACCTTTTGAACTACACTTTTAAGCACACCCATACCATTCCTGCCAGAGAAGGCAATGGCACCCCACTCCAGTACTCTTGCCTGGAAAATCCCATGGACGGAGGAGTCTGGTAGGCTGCAGTCCATGGGGTCACTGAGGGTCAGACACAACTGAGCGACTTCACTTTCACTTTTCACTTTCATGCATTGGAGAAGGAAATGGCAACCCACTCCAGTGTTCTTGCCTGGAGAATCCCAGAGATGGGGGAGCCTGGTGGGCTGCCATCTATGGGGTCGCACAATCGCACATGACTGAAGCGACTTAGCAGCAGTAGCATACCATTCCTGCTGAGGAAGTTTGCAATTCTGAGACTGGGGGAAGAGAGACAGAGATCAAAATTCAATTCATGAAACATGAATGCCACGGAAAGAGCTGAGTGGCTTGGGAAGGTGACTACCGCAGCAGGAAAACATGCCACAGTGTGGTTTATGCTAAACAGCAGATGAGTTAGGGTGGTGCGTTGACATGGCATTAAGCAACAACAGTCACATACAGAGAAATGGAGGGACACTGGGCACATGGCATTCATCGTCAGAGTCACCCAGACAAGAGGTAGTGGGAGAGTGTGGTGAACTAGACATAAATCCATGCAGGGTGAATCCTGGCCCATATGTTTGGGTCTCCAGATTTTTCAAAGGAATATGTAAACACTAAAGAGAGTATAAAAATTAATGACACCACATTTTGATCGGTCCAGAGTTGTTTTCAACACTATGCAGGCTACACTAACATCTAACAGCCAGATTGAGAACAGAAGGTCCCCAGACTAGCAAAGACTACTGACTTCTCTGACCCTGTCCCCGGAAGTCACAGCAGTGCCACATGCAGGGCACTGAATGGCACCTTCTCGGGGTCTTTGCATTTGGCAGATAAACTCTAAGAAGGTTCATGGTGGCCTAATCTTCCCTCTTAGAACTGCATGAACAAATATTCCGACTTACCTAACTTTTCAGTTCTTTTTTAAAAAAAATTTTATACTGAAGTTAAGATGATTAACAGTGCTGTGTTAGTTTCAGGTGTAGGGCAAAGTGATTCAGTTATACATTACCTGTATCTATTCTTCTGCAACATTTTTTCCCATTTAGGTGATTACAGAATATTGAGCAGAGTTCTCTGTGCTATCCAGTAGGTCCTTGTTGCTTATCTCTTTTCAGTACTGCAGTGTGTACATGTCAATCCCAAACTCCCAATCTATCCCCACAACACTTCTCCCTGGTAACCATAAGTTTGTTCTCTGGGTCTGTGAATCTGTTTCTATTTTGGAATTTTTGGAATCTTAAAAAATGATACAAATGAACTTATTTACAAAACAGAAAATTTTCTGTCCTTAATGCACGATGATGGGAAGCCAATCAATCTTAGGTACAAAACAATGCTTTCTCAGAGTCTCTGTGAAGAGTTACCAAAGCAAAACAAAACCCTAACAAGGAACTGCAGAGCTCTGAATGGTACTAGAATCAAGGAAATTCTAAAATAGGTCAGAAAAGAGCTGAAATTGTTTTAAATTCTTACCAGGCAAAAAATAAAAATAAGACAATGTGATGGGAAAAGTCACTCTTCTATTTTTCTTTATTTATACCTTGTTTCTTACCCCCTCAAAGACTCAAGGCAGCTTACATAAAAGCACACAACCCCACAAGATAAAACAAGAGAAAACTAATGTGCGTGGATGAAGAAAACAAGATGAAAGAAAATTCAAAAAAGAAAAGAAAAGTAAATGACCCTAGGAAGAGCATTAGCTCACAAAAGGCAAATAGGACCTGCCTATTTTCTAAGTCACAAATTGCTTTCTAAGCCACCGGGCACAGAGTCCAAGGTCTACACGGGCGGGCAGTTCAAGTGAGGAGGTAAGACAAAGGTAAGAGTGCCTGCTCCGTTGTAAGGGAAACGGCATTACTTTACTGGATCCCATGGTTGCCATGGAGACACGTGATCCAGCACTGCCAGATCTGATTTTTCAGTAAATGCTGGAAATCCAAACACACTTGTGAGAAATCTCATTTTCCAGTGTTGGCAAACTAGTTTTTCTTTTGGTTTAAAAAAAAAAAAAGTATGGGTCAAAGAAAACATGCCTGTGGCCATAAAGAGGAAGAAGACATGATCAGTTACATGACTAACTGTATCCATAAAACAAAAACCCAAAGTTGAGTAGAAGTACAGTCATTTGTGGTATAAAAACCAGAGAGACACTTCTTCCAAGAATCTTCATAAAGAAGACACTGGAATATCCATCCACAAGACAAGCACCCCATACAATCAGGATTCATGGGTTATATCTCATGATGACCTTCCGGGGGGTTAAGAGTATAAAATACTACGTGTCACGTAATAAAACTAACTGCTGAGGTTGAGGGGAAAATGGGGGCAGGACAAATTCTCAGGTTTAGAGATTCTGCTAGTCTAGATTACTTCAGGTATAGATATTACAGTAGATTGCCCTTACCCACTTTTTAACCAATGAATCCTTCTGATAAATATAAAACTCTCATGCTTTTCTTTAACGTTATTTGACAAATCAAAGTAAAAGCTACCTTGTGAAATGGCTTTTTTAACGACACTGCCCTCCTTCCTCATTGTTTCCGAGTATTCAGAATAACAGATGAACCTCTATCCTTCAGACAGTAATCCATAAATACTGGTTTTTCACAGAAGCAATCTGAGAAGCATTGAGTAGCATCATGCACAAGGTTAGATTCCCTGGTGAGGACCTGGAATGAGGTGCCTGTTAAGTTCAAGGTCATTTGCTTTACCAGATAGTCTATCTAGTAATAGGACTGAAGTTTGTGACTGTTGAAGAACCTGCCAGCCACGAGCCATACAAAAGTAGGACCAAATGTTTCCACAAAAAAGTAATTAAAAAAAGAACAAATTGTCCTGTATCTCTTCCAGGTCACGAACAAAAGGACACACAATCTCCAGGCCACACAGCGATGGTCCCTGGAAACGCTGGGGTGCTAAAAGGACTGTTGGGTTCCAAAGTAGGCTCTTGACATGCCTACAAGTGGTGCAATTTGATTTTATCTATTTCATATAGAGCTAGTTCTGTTACGATGCTCATTTGAAGATGCAAATCTGCTCAAACGTGACTGATACATCAGAGGGCAATTTGAGCATAACCCACATGAACTTGGTTTGGTCACCAAGGAACAGTAAGTGAACACAGAAAACCACACCCCACTGAATCAAGTAGTGTACAAATACACAAGATGTACATACTGTAAACATCTGTCTGCTGCTTCAGTTACCATGTGTGTTACAGACCACAACCACCCAGTACTTTGCTACAACTTCCCACCCAATTTCAGACAAGCCTACTTGCACCACTTCACTACAGTATACAAGCTGCAACCCTTCCCACAACTCCCTTCACAAAAAAATACTAGGTCTTTTCAAGGCAAAGCTTGAAAAGTTGTGTTGTATTTGCATACTGCTTAACCATTTAGCAAGTGTAAAACTCTAAGGTTTTTCTAAGGTTCCTATTTTTCCTTTATGTTCTTGATGAAGTTTTTGAGTATTGTGCACCTATAGACTATAGGGGCCCCTATAGACTCTGTACTGTATGATTTCCCATTATCTAGTGGTTTTTGTTTAAGTATTTTTTAGAAATGTGTATGTTTTGTTAGAGCAGATGATACTGGGATACTAAATGTTATTCAAGAAAGAAAAAATGATTTCACTAGAACATAAGTTTTCCTTGAAGCTGTCGTGTTGCCCACCTCCAGGCAACATCACTGACATCTGATGTGTATCATTTTCATTATAAATTAACTCAGCATTTAACAAATTATTATGTAAGGCCTAATATGTGCCATGAAAGAACTACATTTCAAAGGATTCATGTGCTCACTTTGGGAAAATACATGAAAGCAAAAAACTGTATAAAAAATAAAAATCATTCATCATCAAAATATGTAAACATTTTCATGTTCTTCCTTTCAGTCTTTTCTCTTTGCTCATATAAACACCACTATCCTTGCCACATGCACTATTTTGCTCGGCCTGTTTTATCTTAACTAGGCTTTAAAACTGGCCTGCCACTTCTTAACTAAATATGCTTACATTTCTTGAAAAAAAAAAAAAAACAAAGTGTTGCCAAGTTGACTCAATCATTTAACATTAACTGAGCACGCACTATCTGCTGAGCAATGTGTTACATGCAAACGAGAATATTCAATAGATTGGGCTTAGCCACCCAGAGACTTTCTTAAAGTTTCCAAATCTGGCATAGTTGCAACATTTCTTACCCTTAGGATTAATTACTATTTTCGATCTAGTTCTAAGATTGGTTAAAAATATAAATTATATAAATAGCACATTTGGAAAAGAAAATGGACTTGTTATTATCGGCCGCCTGCAAATTACAGCTTTAAGAATTGCATTCTGCCCTTGGATCTGTCACCTTTTCAAATACTGTACCACCAGAATTAATGATATAAAACAAAGCTGTATTTGAATATTTCTAAGTAGTAAATACACACATTAAAATGTCATGAAGACTGCCTACTAATTTTCCCTCTTTATTTCTTCCAGGAAGGTTATTTTAAGATTTTATTTTGCGCGTGTGTGATGATGGATTTAGAGTTGAGTAAATTACGAGGAAGATAAAGATAGATACAGACACACCTAAATATCTGTGTGTGTGCATCAAAGACTGTGCTCAAATGTGTGTGTGTGTGTGTGTGTGTGTATTTTCTTGAGTTTTCTTTCCCACAAACTGAAATATACATGTCATTCTATATATTTAAGTTGAATTCGCTAACAAGCAACTAGGTGTGGAAAGCTATTTGGGGTTGCATTTTATCTTGTCAGTTGATGAGATGCTGAGAAAGACTAAGAAATGAGGGCAACAAGGACAAAACTCATAAGAGGTGAGATAATCCAGACACATAATATGCTCTGAAATCACTAATTTTACTCCTCTCTATAAAAATTTTAAAAATAAAACAATTTTAATTTTTTTTAATTGACTACTTAGCTAAACCACTATTTAAGTTCCACACCAGGGGAGGGAGGGAACATTGGCAAAGGTCACAGGGTTACATCTTCAGGTGCCATTCAGGTGCCAGTCTTCACCACACTTCATGCTTCTCTGTCTCTCTCACTGAAAAAAGACCAATGTCTTATTATGATAGCCATTTCCAGGTGGTAGTGAGCTAAGCCTCTAGTCAAGATTCCTGTTCCTTTTAAAGTACCCGTGTGTGTGTGACATGATGGATTAAATATTCCAGCTCGCCCCCAGCTTTTCTCAAACCTCATACCAATTCACCCTGAATACCCGTAGAAGCAGTCTTGGAAAGACTGCATTTGCAAAGGGACGAACGTGAACCCCATAACTTTTCCACCAAAGCACGTTTCAGCCGAAGAGCCACCTCCTTGCAAGCCCTGGAAGGAAGGCCTAGGAGAATGGTCTGAGTTCACCATCAGCAAGGGAGAGGTCTCCAGGCAGCCTCACATTTTATCTCACATTCTATTCTCTAATATCCCCTTGCTTTTATCGGCAGGAAACAGTTCTTAGGTTACTGACTAGTTGAATTATTGAGGCTTTTGTGCCTGTATCCCAAATATTAAAGAACTACGGATGCTCTGAAAAAGATGGGCCATATTAACCTCCAACCCCATGCAGCCCTTGGCACTAGGTTTCAGACTTCCACTAAGAACATAAATGCTTTGATTTTTTAAAAGCTCTAATGTGCATGTTAAAAAAAAAAAATCAACTCCAACCCCCTGACTCCTTTTTATCTATCAGTGTTTCTTGAGGAAGGGTTATATTTAGAGCAGATCAATTTTCCCCTTCATGGGTACTAAACATTAGTGGACAGAAATCTTGAGGCGCATCCCCTTCTGAGCCCACAGAGATGTCTCTGCCACTCGGAAAAGCTCTCAGCCCCGGACATGCCCCAGCCCTCACATCACAGTGACCTCCTCCAGCCCGACAGCTGGAGAGGAAGGGACATGGGCAATATAGCCACAAGCATGCCGGGCAGAGGTGCAACTGGGCTCCTCCAGCCCCTCGAGCCCAGGCTCATCGGTACCCTCCTCCATTTAGAGAGCTATTCAGACCCCATCATTCACCACAGTGTCCTGCTGCTGCTGCTGCTCCTAAAGAGATACAAAAAAGATAAAGTCCTTAACTGTGCTAGATACCGGAAGAAAAAAAAAAAAAAAGCAGCCACAAAATGAAAACTGCCTTTTAAAAGTAGCTACGGTTAAACATTAAAAAAAAAAAAAAAAGGAAAAATCACATGCTTTTGCTCCCCATACTACAGCTAATGAAAAGGGGCATTTAGTATCTAGTGGGAAAAGCAATGTTTTATAATTTCACCAACTACTACAAAGCTCATTTGTAAGAGCTTGGCGAATCCTTACTTCTTCTAACCTCAAGAATCAAACCTTCTCTGAGGTCAGAATCCAGGGACTTATTCTAATGTTGAATGTTCTCCTGAGTCCCTTTAAAAGAAAAAAAAAAGGAAAAATGAACTTCACATTGACTGATGCATGACATTGTTTTAATCCAAAAAAAATGTGCAAGTCGAAACCATTATAACATGTCATAAAGCATCAGTAATAGCCACTCAGCAAGAACTAAACCATTTTTAAGGTCATAAACAGGCACATACAGCACACTATGCTAATTTATTAGAAACATCCTCTTGAAAAGAAAGGGTCACTGAGGGCTCTGGTTCAATCACACTGCTCTCCACACGCCAGCCACAGAACTTACATATGACCTTTGCAATTCCCCTTGCAAATCCTTTCAGCACTCAAGACATTTCACTTTAAAAACTAGGGGGAGGTGAGGTAAAGCCATAAAAACCAGTAGCAGGAGCGCCAGAATATGCTGGAATAAGATAAATGTCTTTCTCACAGAAAGACACACAGGCACTGTTAACAAACGCAATCCAGTGCAAAAGGCAACGAGTCGGCTCTCCTTGACCATGTATATTTTAAACTCAGAAAAGCAAAAGCAGACTTACCCTGGGAAGGCATCCTATAGGCTGACTCAGTAAAGTAGCCTGTCGACAAGCCAAAAACAGCTACAAACCCGGGCTCCAAAAACTCACGGGGTTTAATCCTCTCATCCACCTACTGACCCCTGCTAGTACGTATGCATCTGGCTTTTGTTGAAGCCACTTCTGCAAACGTACAGAGGATGAGTAATCGTTCAGACTTCGTAAAACATGCCAAACCCATCACTAATAACAGTAGTTTCATTTACTCATCACATTTTTGAGTGCCTTGATTCTATTTTTTTAAGCAAAATTAGCGTTTTTGCTGATGTAAATTCTCTGTCACTAGACCATGCACACATTATCCAAAAGGCAATAGGCTGCATGATGTGTGCATAATGTTTTCTGGGTCCCTGTCAGCAGAGAGAAATGCTGAACTAATTTGTAAAGGCATAGTCTGTTTGATAAACTATCTTTTAACATGAATAATACCAATACTTTCCTAAATAAAACCTCCACCCAATTCTACTCTTTCATTGAAAAAGGCAATCACTTTATTATAATAATTAGAAATATTAAAGAAGAAGATACTCAAGCATAAATTCATCTTTCACTGTCATCCCCATCCAATCCCTTATCTTAGAGAGAATTATGATTAATAATACTCAATGTATCGTTTCAGAAATTTCTATATACACAGTACACATCTGTATACACACACACACACACACATACACACACAAACATTCTTCAGAATAACTCCTAGGGACTGATAAGTCTTGGATGTCAGAATTTTCTAGATTTCGTAACATATTAAAGTATATATAGAGTGTGATATCCCTAGAGAGATCAGGGCAACAGCTCATAATCAAATGTACTAACATTTCTGCCAGAAAACATGAATATTCAATTCAGTGAGATAATAAATACTATAAATAGCCTCATGTCATTTCAGGTCAGGTAATTCTTCTAAATGAGATTTTAAAAAAATCATTCAATACTCAGAAACTTTTGAATTTTGGAACTGTGGATAAAGGATTTCAGCACTATGGGTTTTCTTCCAGTTACCAAGTTTTGAAAATGTTTCTTTAACAAAAATGGCTCATGATAAGAAATGTTTAAAATGTTTATGAATAAAATTAAAGTCACATGTAAAAATCCCACCACACACAGAGAACTGAGCTTTAATTCACTCATACTGAGTGCCTTCTGGGAGTACAGACTCAATACTCTTAGCAACTGAACAATAACAATAACACACTAAAAAATTCAGGCAAACACAAATCCTATTTTCTTTTTAAAAAAATTTTACTGGAGTATAGTTGGTTTACAATGTTGTGTTACTTTCAGGCATATAGCAAAGTGAATCAGTTATACATATATTCACTCTTTTGTACATTCTTTTCCCATATAGGCCATTACAGATTATTAAGTAGAGTTCCCTGTGCTACACAGTAGGTTCTTATTAGTTATCTATTTTTATATATGTAGTATGTACATGTCAGTTCCATCTCCCAATTTATCCCCCACTCCCCATCTCTTGGTAACCGTAAGTCTGTTTCCTACATTCGTTCTTCTACTTGTTTTGTAAGAAAGTTCCATTTGGACCTGGGTTTTCTTTTAAGATTCTCTATATAAGCAATATCATGTAATATTTGTCTTTCTCTGACTTACTTCACTCAGTATGATAATCTCTAGGTCCATCCATGTTGCTGTAAATGGCATTATTTTGTTCTTTTTATTGCTGAGTAATATTCCATTGTATATACAGACCACATCTTCTTTATCCAATCCTTTGTTGATGGACATTTAGGTTGCTTCCGTGTCCTGGTTATTGTAAACAGTGCTGCAGCGAACACTGGGGTGCATGTATCTTTTTAAATTACGGTTTTCTCTAGGTATATGCCTAGGAATAGGATTGCTGGGTCATGTGGTGGCTCTACTTTTTGCTTTTTAAGGCAGCTCCATACTGTTCTCCATAGTGACTGGTATCAATTTACATTCCCACCAACCCTGTAGAAGGGTTCCCTTTTATTATTTTTTTTTTAAATAGTAATATCTATCTTGAAAAAATTTTCCTGAAAAAGATATGAACTCTTTCATTTGCTCATTCATTGACTCAAACATTTATTTGAGCTTCTATTATAACCACAAACTGTGCTAAATACCAAGTACTTTGGTGGCCAAATGTAGCATATAAAACTACCAGACATCAGATTAAATCTGAGTTTCAAATAAACCATACATATTTCAGTATAGCATGTCCCACATTTGAGACATACATTTTTACAGATATAGTTTTTAAGTATTTGAGATATACTCACGCTTTTTATATGTTCCATATTTGGACAGATTTATATTAAAATATTACTCATTTTGATCTGAAACTCAAATTTTACTGGATATATGTCATGCACATGAAAGAGGCAGAGCCCTTGTCATCATGAACCCTCAGTCTAGCACTCAGGAGTGGACAAAGGCAGGTGGACAGGTAATAAATAGGCAAACAACTACACACAGAGTGTAAATAGAAAAAAAGGGCTATGGAGGTGATAAGTTGAGCAATTAAGATGGAAATGGCTTCCCTGGTGGCTCAGTGGTAAAGATTCTGCCTGCTAAGGCAAGAGATGAGGGTTTGATCTCCAGGTCGGGAAGATTTCCTGGAGAAGGAAATGGCAACCCAAGCCAGTATTGTTGCCTAAGAAATCCCTTGGACAGAGGATCCTGGCAGGCTACAGTCTATGGGGTCATAAAAGACTCAGACACGACTTAGCAACTAAAGATCAACTACAAGAAGGAAATAAAGAAGAACATGTATTTAAACACAGAGTTCTTTTTTTTTTTTAATAGAGTTCTTAAGGAAAGGCTTGTCTAGGAAGCAAACTGAAGAAAGATCATGCTGAAGGAAATAACCTCATCGTAGTAGAGCAGTTTGCATAAGACTATGCCCAGTAGATGCTCAATAACTGCTCATTTATTCCTTGGCAGTGTCAGAACTTCATCTCCTGACTCACCCTTGTCTGGCCCTATGCCTTGAGATTAAGAGAGATAGTTAGAAAAGGTATATATTGACAGGGCTTCCCTGGTGGTTCAGACGCCACCAGAATCTGGTGCAATGTGGGACAGCCGGGTCTAATCCCTAGGTCAGGAAGATTCCGTGGAGAAGGAAATGGCAAGCCACACCAGTATTCTTGCTTAAAGAAATCCCATGGACAGAGGAGCCTGGCAGGCTACAGTCCATGGGTTCACAAAGAATCAGACACCACTGAGCGAATAACACTTTCACTTTCACACATATGTTGACCACCAACGGTTTCCTCCTTCAGAAAGTCTGGCAGCCACCATCTGTCTGCAAGCTCATGAGAGGTCCAGAGCCAGGACATCCCAGGACAGCCCTCTTGAATGCCTGATCCACAGAAACCATGGCAGACAATGAGATGATAGTTATTATTTTCAACCACTATGTTTTACTATGATTTGTTACACAGCAATAGTAACCAAGTGTTAGCAAGAATGGGGGCCACTCAGAACTCTCAGCCCCTGATGGTAGAAATATAAGTTGGGGCAACTGCCCTGGGAGGGTATTGGTGGTACCTAAGAAAGCAGACATACACACACCCAGAGCGCCACCCCCTCTTGCACTCCCAATGTCACTGCTACACTTTTGGGTCTCACCATTTCCCACAATACAGCCCCTTCCTCCCTTCTCTGCTGGATTTGCAACATCCCCACCACCAGTTATATACACAATCCCCAGACTGATATTCCTAAAGCTCGCCTTTCATCATGCCCATCTGCAGCTACAAAAGTCTTCCATAGATAAACTTAATAAACATTTGCTGGTTGATTACTTGTAAGAATCGAATCTAGGGAGTTTTATTAACTTGGCATTGAGGATGAAAAGACAGAATGCAAATAACCCAGGCATTCAGAGTTTACAAGGCAGCTCCTTGAAATGCCCTCCAAAAGAAAGAAAAAAAAAAAAGAAACCATTGCCAGAAATTCCAACTGTTGTGAAATACTTATGTGGAAATACATCTCAAGGACCTATTGCTATCCATTCAAATAGAATGTCACCAAAAAAAGATTGAGTACTGTTATCATGGTGACAACCAAGATCAGATTTGCATAGCAAAGAATAAATTTCAAACCTGAAAGTTCTTCCATCACATGGAAAGTATAGACAAACAGTGTATAGAAAATGAAGAGGAAGAAAAAGAGAAAAAGGAAGAGAAGGGAGGACAACCTTTAACCTTCTCCAGAACGTTCTGTTAATGTTCTGCTCTTTGATGATTGTCTGGGACTGCATCATTAGTGGTGGTAACAATGGAAAGGAAAAACATAATAACTTTAAGAACCGTCATTTACTTTTGTGCCTGCCACATGCAGACATTAGGCTGCGCCTTAATATACTTATACTGTTATCAGAATTAATGCAATTATTATTATTATTATTATTCCCATTATACAGATGAAGCAACTGAGGTACAGAGATTGCTGGCCTCTCCAGCTTATCTAAGGTCTTAACCATGAACACTTGGAGGCTCCAGCATAAAGTAAGATTCAGCAACCAGTGAAAATCAGTAAGAAAAAGATGAAACTGCCTCATGGGAATAACTGACACATGGAAATAAAAATAAAATATTGAAAACACTGAAAGTTAATATATGGCAACATAAGAACTGAGATTCATGAAACCACAACCAACAGGATTGAAATACACATAGAGCAACACAAGGAATCTCAGTTAAACTGGCAGAATTGAAACTCCATGTTGTATACTTGGAAAGGAAGAATCAGATCCCATATTTATTCATTAAATTATTCAATGTATATCAAATATACACTGAACATATACTATGTGTTAGATACTGTTTGAAGCACTGGGGATACAACAGTGAAAGAAAGAAAGAAAGTGAAGTCGTTCAGTCGTGTCCGACTCTTTGGGACCCCATGAACTGCATGGATATGAGGTGGACTATAAAGAAAGCTGAGCGCCGAAGAATTGATGCCTTTGAACTGTACTGTTGGAGAAGACTCTTGAGAGTCCCTTGGACTGCAAGGAGATCCAACCAGTCCATCCTAACAGAGATCAGTCCTGGGTGTTCATTGAAAGGACTGATGTTGAAGCTGAAACTCCAATACTTTGGCCACCTGATGCAAAGAGCTGACTCATTTGATAAGACCCTGATGCTGGGAAAGATTGAGGACAGGAAGAGAAGGGGACGACAGAGGATAAAATGGTTGGATGGCATCACCGATTCAATGGACATGAGTTTGGGTAAAATCTGGAAGTTGGTGATTGACAGGGAGGCCTGGCATGCTGCAGTTTACGGGGCCGCAAAGAGTCAGACACAACTGAGTGACTGAACTGAATTGAACTGAACTGTAGCCTACCAGGCTCCTCTGTCCATGGGATTTTCCAGGCAAGAGTACTAGAGTGGGTTGCTGTTTCCTTCTCCAGGGGATCTTCCCAACCCAGGTATCGAACCTGGGTCTCCTGCACTGTAGACAGATGTTTTACCATCTGAGCCACCAGGGAAGTCACTATACAACAGTGAACAAGGAGACAAAAGTTTCTACTTCTATGCAACATTTGGGTGAGAAAGGGCATATGGGCAATAAAGTTAGTAAATAACGAAGTCATCTAAGATACTAAAGACAGCAACATCTGTTAAAGACAGCAACTTCCAGGATAAAAATAAAGCACTAAGGACCAAGATAGGGACAGGAGAGGGACGTTATTTTGAACAGTAGCCAGGGTAAGCCCAGAGTGTAACAATAGGGCAAAAGCTTAAAGGAGGAGAGGAGATGAGCTCTGTGGATGGTTGGAGGTCAAGCATCCCAGGTGGGGCCAGGCCTGGCACACTGGAGCCTCAGTGAGGAGGCAGGTCTAGTCACTGCAGGAAAAGACTAAGGGAGAAAAGAAGAGACAACCAGATGAAGTAACAGGATCCAAACTGCAAAAGGCTCTTGGCCACTGGATATCCGTGATTCTTCAGCTTTGAGGGTCATGAATTATTTGTATAAGCTGAGGAAAGCTAGAAGACCTCATCCCAAAAAGTGCACATACCCTAAATGCCTGTCCTAATTTCAGAAAGCTGACATCTCTGTCTTAGACTCCCAGGATCTGAACAACATCCTACAGGAGATCGTAGTTCCTCCAGCTGAAACAAAGAAACAGCTTGGAACAAACTCTATATTTAATGACATCCCAAAGGCAGACAGCATTTCAGGACAATGGACACCAAGGTTCCTCCAGGCTCTGAGGCTTTGCTTGTTCCATTATCCTCAACAATTTGGGGAGGTCATGCTCAAGCACCAAGAGCCCTGAGAGAAGCCAACTACATGTGTTCCCTGGGGACTTTTCGTTAGTCACAGGGTTCAAACACAAAACTACATCAATAGTGACCTTAATATCCATAGAGTAGAGGAATGCATGCAGTCATAGCCCAAGGGGAACTGGGTGCACTTGGACACAATCAACCGTCTTGCAGTTCATACGTGTGTGTGTGTGTACACAAATGTGTACACATATACTGATATATTCCAGTTCTTTTATAGAAGCTAGAAGAGAAGAGAAATTGTTTTTTGTTTTGTTCCATTTTGTTTTGTTACTGATGAATTCCCAATGCTTAAAACAGTATCTGGTCCACAGTTAAATGCTCAATAAATAAAGAATGGCTGAATGAATGATCAAATTCTTTGCACTTATTTGCAAATAAATAATTTGCAAATAAGTCCAAAGAATTTATTTGAAAATAAATTTGCTAAGAAATAAATTATTTGCAAAGAAATAAATACTTCTTTGCAAATCACTCTAAGAAATCAGAGGCTCAAAACATTATAATTAAACAGACAGAACAGCTACATTGGAAATGTTAGGGGATATGGTTAACTAGGGATTAGAAAAGCTTGATGCAACAAGAGCACAGTATTCCATGTCCTAAATCATGCCTATGTAAGAAAATATACAATGGAGAAAAGACAATCTCTTTAACAAGTGGTACTGGGGAAACTGGTTAATCACCTGTAAAAGAATGAACAGTTTCTAACACCTTACACAAAAATAAACTCAAAATGGATTAAAGATCTAACTGTAAGATCAGAAACTATAAAACTCCTAGAGGAAAACATAGGCAAAACACTCTGACATAAATCACAGCAAGCTCCTCCATGACCCACCTCCCAGAGTAACGGAAATAAAAGCAAAATAAACAAATGGGACCTAAGTAAACTTAGCTTTTGCACAATGAAGGAAACTATAAGCAAGGTGAAAAGACAGCCTTCAGAATGGGAGAAAATAATAGCAAACGAAGCAACTGACAAAGGATTAATCTCAAAAATATACAAGCAGCTCATGTAGCTCAATACCAGAAAAACAAACGACCCAATCAAAAAGTGGGAAAAAGACATAAACAGACATTTCTCCAAAGAAGACATACAGATGGCTAACAAACATATGAAAGGATGCTCAACATCACTCATTATCAGAGCAATGCAAATCAAAACTACAGTGAGGTACCATCTCACGCCAGTGAGAATGGCTACTATCAACAAGTCTACAAATAATAAATGCTGGAGAGCGTGTGGAGAGGTGGAGTGTTTCCACCTCTTACACTGTTGGTGGAAACACAAACTAGTACAGCCACTATGGAGAATAGTGTGGAGATTACTTAAAAAACTCTGCCATATGACCCAGCAATCCCACTGCTGGGCATACACAACGAGGAAACCAGAAGGGAAAGTGACACATGTACCCCAATGTTCATCGCAGCACTGCTTACAATAGCCAGGACAGGGAAGCAACCTAGATGCACATTGGAAGACTAATGGATAAGAAAGCTGTGGTACATACGCAATGTAATATTACTTAGCCATTAAAAAGAACACATTTGAATCAGTTCTAATGAGGTGGATGAAACTGGAGCCTATTATACAGAGTGAAGTAAGTCAGAAAGAAAAACACCAATACAGTATATTAACCCATTTTATGGAATTTAGAAAGATGGTAACGACGACCCTATATGCGAGATAGCCAAAAAGACAAAGATATAAAGAGCAGACTTTTGGACTCTGTGGGAGAAGGCGAGGGTGGGATGATATGAGAGAATAGCACTGAAACATGTATATTACCATATGTGAAATAGATGACCAGTCCAAGTTCGATGCATGAAACAGGGCACTCAAAGCCAGTGCACTGGGACAACCCTGAGGGATGGGATGGGGAGGAAGGGGGGAGGGGGGTTCAGGATGGGGGACATATGTATACCCGTGGCTGATTCATGTCAATGTATGGCAAAAACCACCACAATACTGTAAAGTAATCAGCCTCCAATTAAAATTAATTAATTAATTTTAAAAAGATTAGAAATTATACCACCTTTCTGCCTTGGTGGAAACCTCTCACGGACGTTTCTCACCAATGCTTCTCAAACCATTTGCAATTTGTGGTTTGCATCACTTTATCTGTTTTTTATTTTTTTTTATTTCAAATCCAACACAGACCAATACTTTTGTAAACTACCATAAAATTGAATTCTAAAACAACTGAAAAACAAAACAAACACACACAGAAATACGCAAGCCCAAATCTGTATGAGAATCAAGAGACCTAAAATCACTCTCTCCAATTGCTATAAAGGTTTCTGAACACTCAATACCTGTTCACATCTCATTGATGACTGACAAGCAGTTCATGAACCACTCTAATCCATGGATCATACTCGCAGTAGCAAGACTCAGATCACAAAACACATAGATAGACATACATGTATGTTGGAGATTCCAGCATTCAATTCAGATGCTAATAATGCATTTGCTTTTCAGCTGATAGAGAAAAATAGTGTTCTGCTTCTTAATACATTTCTGTCAGATACTTATTTCAACTATCTAGGAATAAAATTAACAAGTCCATAATGCTCATAATATCAAACTCCAAGAATACATTAAAATGCTGACTACACTTCACTTAAAATTATCCCAAGATTTAAGCACAAAAATTAGAAACAGATTGTTCATTTTATAATAGATCCTACATTATGTAGAATGATTATAATGAGATGTGTTTCGTGTATTTAAATAAGATGGTGATTTTATATTAATCCATTTATAAAATATGGTCTTTATATATTTATCTTCTATATTTATATCTGCAGCTTTACAGAAACATATTTATTGTGCAAACTAGTATCAAGAGGTTTTTAAAATGCTACTAAAATGATACACAAAACATTTGGCCAAAAAAACACTGGGCCACAAATGTTTTCCTTTACCTATTCTAAGCTTGTTAACATTACCTATTTGAAAATTATCATATATACATATAATCTAAATAAAATAATATTAAATATAATTTATAAACAAAACTGATGTATGACACTCCTAAGAAGTAAACAGGCTGTCCTTTTCTGTTTTCATTAAAATAGCTTAAGACTGAGGAGGGATACTAGCCAATCTTCTTAAATTATCCTTTGTCTAAAAATACGACCTTTGAAACTATATAAACATAATCCTGAAATTTCTCGTCATTCACAAAGCTTCCTTAAATCAGGATGAGTTAATGATTTTCACCAAAGTCCAACTAAACATTGGATTAGTGCATTCCAGAGGAAATCCAACTTGAGGCTAAACACAAAGTCAGTACTCACTGAAGTGGCACCCAAGAGTAGACTCCACCTTTGGGCCAATTATAAATGAAGGCGGGAACAATCCTGATGGTACTCCTAACAGAAATTTTCTAGAGGTGGGATTCAAGACAGTTGCCTTCAAGTTCCACGGTGCTTCTATCATATCATCTGGCAGGAGGAGTAAATGGTTATTGAATTACAGAAGGAAACTGTGATTCCTCATTTCTTACAGGTCACTGAGGCTCAGGCATACAAACCTTTTATTGCAAGGATTTTGCATCTTTGGGCAAAGCAAAAAAAAAAAGCAAATGTTATTCTAATGGTGAGCCTACATGGCAAAAACTGAGACGATAACTCAAGAATGAAATCCGCTAAAAACTTTTCTTCAATCCCTGCCCCTACACCTGGATTATAACAGGCAGGCAATGAGTATAGCATGGAGAAAGGAAGAGAGAAGATAAAGATGCAAAACAAACAAGTACAAGCTCTGAAAAACATGAAAACATGATGCACAAGCAACAGAATGCAGACAGTGAATTATCTTGATGCTTTGTTACAATTTAAAAAACATTAACTTGAAAAATACTAACAACTTCTATTCTTTGAGAGCTTATTATATATCAAGTACTGTGCAAAGCATCCATCATTTCAAACAATTTTTCCAAAATTCTGAAACACTAGTCATGATGCTCATTACAAATAAGGAGACAGGCTTAAGGATGTAAATAACTTGACTAGGATCAAAGTTAGTATGTTTGTCTAATTTCAAGCTTTTGCCCTAAACCTCACACTTCTCTATCTTCTAATGTCAAAACATTAAAAAATAATAATGAAGACAAATGTTCATACTTGTAAATGCCCCAAACTAAAAAACTCCCTAAATGCCCATCAACAGGAGAATGGGTAAATCCCCCCAAAAAAAATGTATCTGAAGGAATACCATATAATCATGAAAAAACCAACTCTACCCACAGTAGCCCAGATGAATTTCTCAAACATAATCATGATGAATAAAGGCCAGGCACAGGCAAGTGCCTAAATATGACTGAATCCATTTCTATAAAGCACAAAACTGGCAAAGTTAATGTATGCAGTTATGAATCAGGGTGGTAGCTACTGTAGGGTGGGGTGATGACTAAAGAGTACAGGAAGGGAGCATCAAGTGCAGATATCACCTGATTAATTGATCTGAGAGCTGGATAACAGGAGTTCAATTTACCAAAAAAAAGCCATCATTCTATACACTTAAAGTAAGTATGCTTTTCTCTACATACATTACACTTCAATAAAATACTTTTTATCAAAAGAAGATGCACCTCCTTAAGGCATTTTCTACTTTATCCTTTTAATGTATTTAGACTCAAATATTCTTTAATAAAGCACTCTATATTTTCCCATGCTTTAGAAATCTTAAGTACAAATATAAGAAAATAAATCATTTGAAGAATGATATAATACCATCTATAGCAACATGGATGAAGCTAGAGATTATCATATTAAGTGAAATAAATCAGACAAATATCACATATCACTTAGATGCAGAATCTAAAAATAAATACTACACATGAATTTATTTACAAAAAAGGAATAGACTCACAGACACAGAAAACAAACAGATGGTTACCAAAGGGAATAGAGGAGGGAGAGGAGAAGATAAATCTGGAATGTAGGATTAACATACACACACTACTGTATATATGAAACAGATAAAAAACAAGCACCTACTATATAGCACAGGGAACTATATTCAGTATTTTACTAACCCATTAGTGGAAAATAACCTGAATGTATATGTATGTGTGTATATATATATATATATATATATATAACTGAATCACTTTGCAGTACACTTGAAATGAATGCAACATTATAAATTAACTGTACTTCAATTATAAAGTAATTATAAAAAAGAAAAATCATTAGAGATTTGAACGTAAATAAATTGGAGTTGGGGGGAAACAACTGACTAGAAGTTAAAGAAAAATCTGTCTTGGTGTATTCCCCTGCTGTCTCAGTGCACACTCTTGAGAGGAAGGCATTTAACCTCACCAGTGATCAGCTTCCTCATCCAAAAATGGAAGAAATCCCAATAATCTTCAATGGCACCTCATTCTAGTCCTCTTTTCTTTTTTTTCCTGAACTCTACTCTTGCTCGTATCACACTGATGCAGCATTCACACAGAAAACGGGAACCGCTTGCAACCCTATCACATGATACAAGGGTAGAAGGAAGCAGACTTGACACATACATTTAATCAACCTCTGATTATCCATGTAGATATTACAGCCCTGCAGACACTCCCCAGGAACTGAATTAAACCACTCACCACTGGGTCCCACAGCAGCCTTGTTCACATATCCTGAAGCTCCCACACAAAGCAGAATGGTCAGTAAGTCCAACAAAGCCTTACGTGGATTTTTAACTCTAGGATCATCAGCACCCTACGGTCCACAGTGTCGCAAAGAGTTGGACACCACTGAGCACGCATGCAGGCACACACATTGGCACCACCAGCCTCCACTTTTACCACAGATACTTGCAGACTTTCAGTTTTTCCTAAGATTTGGCCATTCAGTCAGAAGAACACAGAGAAATTAACAATTGCTTATAACATTCAGATTTCATGCTCCTTTGTACAAATTCATTAGATTCTCCTACCTGCCTGCTTCATGCAGTACAAGAACGAAACCTAATTCTGATGAACACTGTATTAGCCAGGATCCAATCAGGAGACAGAAACCAGAAAAATTTGAATGAAGAAAGGAATTATTAACTATCACAGAGAATTAGCTAATAAGAAGTAAACTCTAATATAGGAATAGCAGACATAAGGAGCCGCCACGACCCTTAGGGCTCAGGGTCCTCCTCCCCACGGCTGAGATCCAGGAGCTCTCTGCATGGGAGGGAATTCACTGTGTCCTACACTTACAGAACTTACTGGACTCCATCCTCTGGAGTCCCTGGGAAGGCTCTTCACAGAGAGGTGGCCCACCAGAGACACTGGTGAGCAGACACACCTGCTGCAGAGAGGAAAACTCCTTCCCCTTGCAATGTCTCTCCAGCGCCCTCTCCTGACAAAGCTTAACATCATGCCAACTGGCAAAAGAAAAACATCTAGAGTCCAGAACCATTTTCACACAGCAGGCAATAAAGGGTGAAAGTCGACCTCATAGACAATAAACTGATAACCAGAACACATCCTATAGCAAGCAATTGCAGTAAGTTCTAATAACCCAACACGCTCCATGCAAGCCACAGGTGTCAACTTCATCCTGTAAGAACTGCCACACTGAGGAAACCTGAAGGGAAAGAGACACGTGTACCCCAATGTTCATCGCAGCACTGTTTATAATAGCCAGGACATGGAAGCAACCTAGATGTCCATCAGCAGATGAATGGATAAGAAAGCTGTGGTACATATACACAATGGAGTATTACTCAGCCATTAAAAAGAATACATTTGAATCAGTTC
Organism: Bos javanicus; assembly: GCF_032452875.1. Classification (NCBI taxonomy): domain Eukaryota; kingdom Metazoa; phylum Chordata; class Mammalia; order Artiodactyla; family Bovidae; genus Bos; species Bos javanicus. The sequence continues at coordinate 31,797,622 of NC_083889.1, forward strand.
TAATGACGTGGATGAAACTGGAGCCTATTATACAGAGTGAAGTAAGCCAGAAAGAAAAACACCAATACAGTATACTAACGCATATATATGGAATTTAGAAAGATGGTAACAATAACCCTGTGTACGAGACAGCAAAAGAGACACCGATGTATAGATCAGTCTTATGGACTCTGTGGGAGAGGGAGAGGGTGGGGAGATTTGGGAGAATGGCATTGAAACATGTATAATATCATGTATGAAACGAGTCGCCAGTCCAGGTTTAATGCACGATACTGGATGCTTGGGGCTGATGCACTGGGACAACCCAGAGGGAGGGTATGGGGAGGCAGGAGGGAGGAGGGTTCAGGATGGGGAACACAGGTATACCTGTGGTGGATTCATTTCGATATTTGGCAAAACTAATACAATATTGTAAAGTTTAAAAATAAAATTAAATTAAATTAAAAAAAAAAAAAAAAAGAACTGCCCTGGCTAAAGGTGACAAAACTGATCTGGAGGAAGGAAAATTCTTTGTCAAGAGGCAAACAAATCTGACAACAGCAGGATAACAGAACTACTTCCACATCAGGTGCAGGGTTCTTGTCTCCTGGGATACATCTAAACTGTCCTTTTTTTTTCTTTTTTACTGTATACTGAGCTTGTCTCAAATCATTTTTTAGACAGTCCTTAGCCTGGCACAGTTTTGATAATACCAGTCTTCTGACAAATGATGACAGACTGTGAATATCAAATCACTCACTGAGCCATAAATAATGTTGCTCATATTTTTGACCTTTGCTTAGCCATTCACATGAACGTGGTAACTGTTCTGTAATACGATAATTTCAGGCCTGTGTTTGTGTGTCACTCATGGCCTTTTGTCCAAGCTCTGGTCATTTTGCCAACCAAAATGCAAAGCTGGAGTGCATCTCTGGAACTAGAAAAAAAATCATACTCATATCCTCAGAGCACAGGATTAATGATCAGTAGTATCACGAATGATTCCAACCACAGGAAAGATTCAAAATAAAGGAAATGAGCAAACACGGGCCAATAACTCACTTTGGTACAGATCACAACATGCAGGCTTTTGAGAGAACATCAGATCTGGAGAAAGACCCTGATGCTAACAGAAATAAAATAATCATAATCCATATTTCCAGAAGAGGGGGGTAAAAAAGCATGTAAGACTAAGGTTCAAAACAGAACTGTATGGAGCATACCAGCAACTAACCTTAAGTAGGAAGGTGTAGAAAAGCTGACTGAAAAAGTAGAATGAAAATAAATATTCCCTGTGAACATCAACCTAATTTAGGACTCAATAAGCCTGAGCTGAATAATCAGTTTCAATTGGGGCAAAAAGAGCCTTTGGAAAAGAAATAAAACAGACTAGTAAGGAAATCACAGGGACAAGCAAAGAATGTTTTATCTTGGTGGGTGGGGGGTGAATTCAAAATCTGGGAAATAACAGAAATAACTTAGTCACCGTTTTGCAGCACAGTCTGGGGAAGGAAAAACAGAGGCTGAGACACATGGGAGCTGCTCTGTTGCTCTCTACCTCACTTAGCTGTTTTCTCTTCCTGGGATTCAGTTGTCCAGTTTCTAATTTCCATTAGATTTGGTTAGGTTTGGTCTTTTTTTCTCCATAGGAAGGTAAGCTCTGTGAAGGTAGAAATGTCTCTTTTTTTAAACTTTATTTCCCCAGTATCTAGGACAGTGCTAGGAATGGAACAAATACTCAAGAAATACGTTGGATGAACTCACAAAACCCAAGAAAGGAATTTTTATATTGGGTTTTGATTGATTATATATATATATATATATATATATAATTTGATTGATTATATATTCAGTATCAAGTGTTACAGAGTAAACACATTCTAAACCAGGGTCACTAGTAATTTTAGGCTTCGTATTGCATGTTTTTTTGTTTTGTTTTACCTTCAGTGGTTGAGAACAAGTATTCACTGTGAAAACCATTCTTAGTTCCATAGCTAATACAAACACACACACACGATCAAAGCAATCTGGCTTGTACTTCTGCTTTCATGGATACGTTTTTTTTTTTTCTTTCCTATTCTAAATAGAGAATTCAGGAGCTAATATTAGTCTTGCTGCTACCTATTTACACTTTTTTTCTAATTTTTTCAATCTAATTTGATCCTGTTGAAGGAAAACAATACATTCAAGGGCCTGAAAAAATAAAATGCAAAGTGAGCAAGTTCAGGACAGCAAGAGAGAAGCCACCTTAAGTCCAAGTGTATGGTTCCTGCTGTCTCTCCTTGTTTCCCATACGTCCTACCCCCGAGATTTTAAGTTTCAGCAACCTCATTAATTTGTCAAGCTTTATGACTCAAGCTTAGGGGGTGGGGGAGAGGGCAGTGACCCATGAAACAAAGACTTCAATGTCTCCAGAAGCTGAGAAAATTCCAGCATTGTCAGGGCAGATACTATTTATAATCCAGTTAAAGTGTACGCTCCTAAATGCATTTTCTACGGCGAATATCCGACCCACACTTCTGAATTCCTGGCTTCCTCAATGGTGAAGAAGGCAAGCAGCTAAAACTCTGAGGACTGAGAAGGGGGAAAAGTGAACTCCTCGCTCTTACTATTTTATAACATCCAGCATCATGTGACAGAATTAAAAGGTTCCTGTTTTTGACTCACCTTTGACAAGAAAGTGCCTCATTGCTATGAGCTTTGAGCTTAAGTTACTGGAAACATGTGGGGTTGGAAAATATCCTACAATGCACACTTTAGGAGAGAAAAAAAAAGTTATGGAAAACTCCATTTAACTTTTTTCCAGAAAAATGCACCCACATAGGAATAGATGCCAAGCTACCTTACTGAATGTGTATACATGTGGCCCCTCATCGTGCACATACTCTACGTTAACACTTCTCTATGGCTCAAGAGTAGGGCTCTTCGGAAAAGGGGGTATCTTGCCCTGCTGCTGTCCAAGGGGCGGGTGCTAGGCAGCCCGGCGTTGCTGCAGGGGCTCTGCAGTGATTGATGACGACGGACTGTGCAAGCCCTGCACATTACCTCCACTCCACTCATGGATCCCAACCAAATTAATTTTCTCCTGTGCCAATTCCATCACATCCCTTGGGTTTACAAAGAAGTTTTTACCAGGCCATCAGAACCCAAAAGGGAATGAACATTTTCATCCTGGCAGGAACTTAAAATAGAGCTTAAAAATAAAACAATGGGAATGAATTTTTAGCTCTGCAAAGCTCTTAGTCTCTAGAAATTTCTTGTACAACTGAAAAAAAAAAAAAAATCCTACTCCTGCTTTTACTGCTCCATTTAAACTGCAAGTTATGAAGAAACTAATGTAGAAAGTCCAAGGTTTTCATTCCAGATCTGAACTGACATATATCAAACTAAACAGTCATGTCAAAGTATAAGTGGAACCAAGTTTCATGTACATCCCTAGTTAAGAGTCTAGCCCAAACAGTACTGCCAAACAGAAATATAAAGTGAGCCACATACGTAAATTAAAATTTTCTAGTCACCATATTTTTTAAAAAATGAAGCAGATGAAATTAATTTTATCTTATTTCACCTAGTGTACCCCAAAGAGTATTTCAACATCAATTAAAAATATAAATTATTACTGTGATATTTTACATGTTTTTATGTTTTTGTTTACAAAAACAGGTGTGAATTTTATACTTGGAGAACACCTCAGCTTGAAATAGTCACATGTCAAGTGCTCAAGAGTCATGTGTGGCCTGGGCTACCATATTGGACAACAGAGCTCTAAAGGCTTCTCTTATGTTTCATTAAGTTCACTCTTCCAATCCAGAAAGTTCTAATTGCAACAACAAAGCTATCATTGGCAGGAGAAGATATTCTGAGCAGTGTTTCAACTTCTTGGACAAGTTCACACGTGGGCTTCACTCTGACACGTCCACACTTGGGGCCATCTGTTACAATGGAACGATGCCCACGAGAAAGAGGTTACCAGCTTCTAGAATCAGACATGCAACCACAGCAAGAAGATTCTCCTAGCTTAAACAAGTTCCAAATCCTGAACTTCTGAACTTCATTTTTCCCAGGTGCTGCATCTGGACATTTAGCAGGGCTTAAATTAGTACCATTTTTGAGATACTGTCTTTGAAAGAGAGGAGGGAAAAAAAAAAAAAAACAGGCTGAATCTTTTTTAGGATGGGTCTTTGAAGAAGAAGGTTAAAGGAAACACAAGCTAACATTGGAAGAGGCACTGTGCCCTTCATATGCCATTTTTTTAAAAAAACAAATCAAGGCTTAAAAAGTCCCTTCGGTATGAACTGTTTATTCCCATCATACCTTCAACTGAACAACGGTAGTCACATTTCTGAGAACACTGCAGTCTTCTGATGTACATATGTATATATCTACTTCTTCTTGAAGGTGAATCTTACTGAAATTTTAATCTATTAATATCACAGGATTAGAAACACAAAGCTGATGAATGCTGATTTTCATTTGAAACACTCACTCTTCTTTGATTTTTTTTTCCAAACCATGTGCTAGTTGTTAGAAAATTTTAAAATCAATTTTTAAAAGAAAATTAACCTATTTTAATGCCCACAGATTCTAATATTACTTCTCTGACTTTAAAATATACCTTTGACTCCAAATGCTCTTAATATTTTATGAAAAGTCATAAAATATTCACAAATACTTTATTAAAATGCAGTATTTTCCATTAAAGAACTTAAATATCTAGTGAGAATAAGAAAGCCAAAAGCTCAAACTGTACTTCATTGATGTATTCACTCAACAAATATTTATTTAGTGGCTACGTTACACCCGACACTACATACGTACTACACAGGTGCTGGAAAAGGAAAACAAACATGGTCTCTCCTAGTGGAGCTTAAAATCTAAGCTGGAAGATGAGTAAGTAAGTAATAACAGTCAGAATGTGAGCATTAATATTGGGGAATTATAGAAAGCAGAGAGATAAGGAGAAAGAGAGAGACGGAAGGACGGAGGGAGGGAGGCAAGAAATTAAAGACGATAGACAGATAGATAGCAGATAGATGTGTGTGCATGCTCAATCGCTAAGTCATGTCTGACTCTTTGCAACCCCATAGACTGTAACCCACCAGGATCCTCTGTCCATGGGATTCTCCAGGCAAGAATACTGGAATGGGTTGCCACACCCTCTTCCAGGGGATCGTCCCGACCCAGGAATCGAACCTGCATCTCCTGAGTCTCCTGAATTGCAGGCACATTCTTTACCATTGAGCCATCAGGGAAACCCAAATGGACAGATACATAGGTACATACACACATACATACATAAAGACTTGAGGCATGTATAAGGGAGTCAGCCAAAAAAAAAAACTGAGAGAAACAGAGAGGGAGTTACAGATGAAGGGGGAAATTAAGTGGAAACTCCTAGAATGAAAGCCAGGGAATGAACAGGAAATCTAAGAGGTAACAAAAAAAAGAAGAAGAAGAAGAAAAAAAAACAAGCAAAAGGTGGCTGGATGGCAAAAAAAAAAGTAGATGATGTTTAGGAGAAGCAATGGAGTTGGATGGAGAAGGGAATGGCAACCCACTCCAGTATTCTTGCCTGGAGAATTCCATGGACAGAGAAGCCTGGCAGGCTACAGTCCATGGGGTTGCAAAGAGTCAGACATGACTGAAGCACACAGGCACTCATGGAGTTGGGGGGCTTCATACGTCCCTTTAAGTTGCACAGACTATGTCCTAGCAGTGAGACACCAACTCGGAGTCTGAAGATTCAGACAGCTCAGAGGAGAGGAGATTAGATGGAGCACATGGACTGGCCCAGGCCTGAGTCCCTGCACTCCGATATCCAAAATTCACACTGAGGTAGACCTACCTAACAAACGGTATTCTAACAATAACTTCCACAAATATATATACAGATGGAGCAATATTTCTGGCCTCAAAGCCTAACCTTATATTCTGCAATTGTCCCGTAGTAAGACAATATCTAATTTTGTAATCATATTCCCGGAAACATTCCCCAAAGTCTTGATAAAACATGAACTAAGACACTGAAGCAGAATTTTAGTTCCAACTTGAACATTGTTGTTATTATATTTGTTTTTAAGATAAGTATTGAACAAAGACTGTAACAAATTCCAGTGTAAGCACCATTCAGATCTTTAGATGTTATTCCAATATCTGATTTGATTCTTGTCAGAAACAAAGCATCAAGGATTCAATTCAAGGCTTTTTTCTACCCCTGTTCTCCCTCACACCCATTTCTTTCCTTAGAAAGAAAGTGCTTTCTTGAAACTGTTTTTTTTTCAGCGTTTTCATGCGCGCGCACACACACACACACACACACTCAAACACACACATACTCACACACACACACAAACCCACATTCATTATAAATACATGGCAATGTTCTGCCCATATTTTAAAACTTGACCTAAGTGAGACCTATCTTACCCATCATACTGCACTTTGTGTGTTTAATTCTATCGTTTTTTAAACAAGCATGTCAAGATTATGTGAAGGGGTAAGACAGGTTTTTAAAATTATGAATCATATCAGCTGTACCAAATGAAGACAAATATAATAAACACACCTTATCACACAGCCTAAGAAATAAAACCTTAAAGATATAATCAGGTTAAAAAAAAGATGTAATCAGATTAATTCTCAAAGCCATTTTGCAGAGTCTTCAGGCATTCTGCATCCCTATATGAGTAGTTTCAGAACAAGCATCAACTCATGTGACTACCACAGCTAGAAATCATTACTGCATTTTTCTGTAACTTCTCTGACAGTTCTGCAAGCAGAGGGATGGAAAACGTCCATGTTCTCCTTGATCCTATCACACTTCAGGGACAATTAACTGCCACAAGAAACTCAGTACCTCGACTTTCTAACCTAATAACATTTTCTTCCCATGTAACACCCTCACTTAATGGCGCAAATACAGCCGAATCCCACTACCATCACTATAATCACCGTCGTAGAATGAGCTTTAACATGTGTCAGGAGCTATGCTAAGCATTTTACTTGTACTACCAAAAATAATGCTCATAAAACCCTGTGACTTAGATATGACTATGTCTATTCTGCAGATAAGGCAACCAAGTCAGAGAGATGTTAACAAGTTGCCAAAGATCAAAAGATAGTAAAAGCTGGAGACTAAATTTGACATCTACATCAACTCCTGATCTTAACTATTACATAAAAACTACATTAGAAAAAAGTTCATTTTCAATCATGCAGAGGAACTAGTACTACATTATCTCTCCCATTGTAATTAACTAGAAAATTAGACAAAATATATGAAACAACAGTTTTCAGTCATTAAACAGTAAGCAATTTGGGACTGTGATTACTGAAGGAAGAGGAAAAAATGAGATGAGCAATATAACCACCTAAGAGTTCTACCTAGAAGTACTTTCCAGACTGTGAGACAGAGAGGGGCAGCCTAGGCAGAGCAGAGCCTCGGTGAGCTGAGAAGGAAAGTTTGGAATTTGGGGAGAATGAGGTAGAATATGTAGGACAGAGGAAAGGAAAGGAAGGAGCTATGCAATAATAATAATAAGCCTAGAAAATGTCCTTATAGATCTCCTTGAGTCTTTAGTTAATACACAAATGCAGAGAGTCAAACTCTGTAGGGCTGAGCAAAGACTAGCTACCAAAATATGACAAGGAAAAAAACATCTACTGGGAAGCTATAAGCAAAACAGCTTTCAGAGCTCACAAAGGACTGGGAAACAATCAAGATCCAACCTGCCTGAGCGGAAAAACTTCATTCAACACCTGCTTTATTCAGCAGAGACTTCATTCTGGAGAATAAACAAGGCCTACAGGAAGACTACGCAAGATCCAGTCTCACAAAAAAATTAAAACAACATCAAAAGAATCAAGCTGATCCTTGAGTAAATTAAGGTGACAAAATCCAGAGATACAAAAGTGTAATACTCACAATGGCTATCATCAAATAAAATATTACTAGACCTGTGGGCAGGAGAGACTTAACTCAGCAGGCCTGGGTTGCTCAAACCCTGCACGTTTCAAAGGCAAGTCTGTCTGCTGGATTGACTTTCACTGGCTTCTAAGAGATAACCTCTGAGCCCTTGGCACAGTATGCTTAATAAGAGTGTTTCTGTATGTCATGAGAAATGCTGGGCTGTATGAAGCACAAGCTGGAATCAAGATTGCACGCAGAAATGTCAATAACCTCAGATATGCAGATGACACCACCCTTATGGCAGAAAGTGAAGAACTAAAGAGCCTCTTGATGAAAGTGAAAGAGGACAGATAAAAAGTTGGTTTAAAGCTCAACATTGAGAAAACTAAGATCATGGCATCCAGTCCCATCACTTCATGGCAAATAGATGGGGAGACAGTGGAAACAGTGATAGACTTTATTTTGGGGGGCTCCAAAATTGCTGCAGATCATGATTGCAGCCATGAAATTAAAAGACACTTACTCCTTGGAAGGAAAGTTATGACCAACCTAGACAGCATATTAAAAAGCAGAGACATTACTTTGCCAACAAAAGTCCATCTAGTCAAGGCTATGGTTTTCCCAGTAGTCATGTATGGATAGGAGAGTTGGACCATAAAGAAAGCTGAGTGCTGAAGAATTGATGCTTTTGAACTGTGGTGTTGGAGAAGACTCTTGAGAGTCCCTTGGACTGCAAGGAGACCCAACCAGTCCATCCTAAAGGAGATCAATCCTGAGTGTTCATTGGAATGACTGATGTAGATGCTGAAACTCCAATACTTTGGCCACCTGACACGAAGAACTGACTCATTTGAAAAGACCCTGATGCTGGGAAAGATTGAGGGCAGGAGGAGAAGGGGACAACAGAGGATGAGATGGCTGGATGGCATCATCAACTCAACAAACATGAGTTTGAGTAAACTCCAGGAGTTGGTGATGGACAGGAAGGCCTGGCGTGCTGCAGTCCATAGGGTTGCAAAGAGTAGGACACAACTGAGGGACTGAACTGAACTGAACTGAACTGTATGTCTGAGGTCTTGAGCCACACTGTCTTGGGATGATCACCTCTCTCTGTATGCCTGAGGCCATGGGCTATGCTATAGAGTTTACCAGAAAACTTTACCCTAGAAAGAGGTTTCCTAACTTTTGTTACCTTTTCAAACTTTTTTTCCTAACTTTTGTGATTTAGGGTGAATACTTTTTTTGCTGGGGGGAAGGAGGAGGTGGAGCTTTGGGAGGAGCAGGGTAAAGTCAAAGCAACTGAGACCACAGGGGCACAACATGACCCCCCCCAAAAATTCCAGTACACCGAGGCTCAGGTAAATATCTTCAGTTGGCAACACTTTGTATGTGTTATTACATACTGTTGCTGGAAAATTAACTGAATCCCAATATGGGAAGGGACACCTGAAAGTATTGCACTTGTTTCCACACGAACCAGTAAGTTAATAGCTGGCACATTTGGATATAAAGATACCAACATTTTAGACTACAGAGAAAAGGGAAAAGACTTACTGCAAAAACCAGTGAATCAATACTTAAGTTATACTGTATAAAACATACCACAAGGCTGCTGCTGCTGCTAAGTCACTTCAGTCGTGTCTGACTCTGTACGACGCCATAGACAGCAGCCCACCAGGCTCCCCCATCCCTGGGATTCTCCAGGCAAGAACACTGGAGTGGGTTGCCATTTCCTTCAAAAGCATCACGCTGGGAAGATGATCAGAAGTCTATGGAGAACTGATTCTTTGAGAGGGAAATCAGCAATCTGCCCTGTTACAAAAAGATCTGACAAATGGTAGTTTTTTTTCCTGGTTTATAGGAGTCAATCATACACTATTTAACCCATGGACAGAAGGTTAAATGAAACAATACTCAGTCACAATATTGATAAGCATCTAATATCTTCCAGCAGCACTTAAATACTTAATAACCCTCCATCAAGTTACTGTAGTTAATGCGTCCTGAAAAAAGAACGAGTCAGCAATCCTCTTCCAGTGCCCTATTACAGAATTTTATCTATGATCCTTAAGTATTTTCACTTTTTGCCCATAACACTAACCAAAAAAAAGGCACCCTCTGAAAATAACTGATTTTCCACTACACTTCATTCTAAACTTTAATCAACTTGCCAGAAAGTCTTTAAAAAGAAGTTGTGCATAGTCCATTCATACTTCAGTGGACATAATAAACTTAATACCTCTTAAAGAAATTTTAAATACTTGGCAGTGAGATAACTCCATAAAAGCTGCTAATGACTCAAGAAACTTGTGGTCCAATGTCAGATCCAGGAACAGCAGTTGGTGATCTTCCTTTTCTGCTAAAGCAACAGAAAACAATCTGGAATGCAAGGAAAAATGGCATAGGGAAAAAAATCTATCAAAAATCCTGATGTTGCTTCTGACATAAACTGAATTTATAAGTGGCTCCAAGAAAGGAATGATATTCATGCCCAAATATATTAGGAACTGTAACAGTACTTCCAGAAGGGAAAAATTATCACACTAAGTGTAAATATGTATATAAATGACAGTAAAGACTTCGTACACCTTCTACCTACTACCAACCCAATCATCCTTTTATTTTACTCTATCTTTCTTAATTACCCAACTGTGTCAATGAAAAGTTATCTTATAGAGTAATGAGGAAGGATGGGAAAATCCTGTCTGTGCCAGGCTAAGTATGTTCACTGCAGGGCCAATTTCCCTCAGTCATGAACTCTGGACACCCTTCCGATTCCAATCATAAACCTTTCCCACTGTCTGTCTGGCAAGCCCACTGAGTGGGAGACAACAAAACGATTTTAGGATGTGCCAACTGAGGATAAGAAGGAAACCAACAAGCTAAATCCTTCACACACATGACCCAATCCTTGCTCCTCAAAGAACCCAAAGAAAAACAGTAACTTTATCATTAACTCCTAATACACAGAATTGTTACCCATATTCACTACAGAAATTAATAGGAAAAAAAATGAACTGTACCTAAAAATGTGTATCAAAAAACCCTATCAGACAATTTAGGCAACAAAAATTTAGAAGTTCTAAGAATGAAATAATAACCAGCAAAAGAAAAATCAAGCTGTGAAAATAAAAAATTGACAAAAGGGAAGAAATAGTTTGCATGTGTACGTGCTCAGTCACTTCAGTTGTGTCCGACTCTACAATCCTATGGACTGTAGCCTGCCAGACTCCTCTGTCCATGGGATTCTCCAGTGCATTGCCATGCCTACTGGAGACCCATATCTCCATGGAGTGGGTTGCCATGCCCTCTTCTAGGGGATCTTCCTTACTCAGGGATTGAACCCCCGTCTCTTATGTCTCTTCTATTGGCAGCTGGGTTCTTAACCACTACCACCACATGGGAAGCCCAAGAAATAGTCTATTGAGAGTTAAATCAAATACCAAAAAGCTTGGTCCTTCAGGCATATTTTATAACTCAGCCTCTCTTCTGTCCTATCTCTTGTCTCTGAGAGCAAACATCTCAAAACTTGCTAGCCCCTCACTGACATGCCCCTTTACCTTTCAAAGCATTTCTGTAAGCGTAATCTAACTTTCATTACACCATGCCTATGAGACTGCACCATTCCCATTTTAGACCAACCCGCTAGTGTCAAGCACCTTGGATAAGGTCACGGAGCTATTTTGGGACAGAGCTCTACCTTACTCTAACTTACTATCCTCATTCTTTCCACAATATTGCACTATTTTGCTTATTCTCCTTACCCCATTTCTATTTTTATCCTTGCCCCATTTGTTTCTCCAAAGTTTCTACTAACCTAATGTTCTACTAGAAGCATATGGGGTTGCCAGGGACAGAAACCCACTGCGGGGAGTGCAAGGAAGGAGAAAGAATAAGGACACAGCAGGCCACATTACAGATACCCGAGGACAGCAATTTCACAGCTAGGTCCCTGGGGAGTGGAACTGGGATGAGGTCAAAGACAAAGTTCTCCTTGCCGTGTCTTTCGTGAGTCGTCTCACTACACTCTCAGGACATCTGTGCTTCACTGCACACACCCACCCCAGTTAGTCTCACTTGACACCGTCAGCCTCAGTCCACACACGGCCCCTGGTAATCACCAAGTTCGCCTACCCCTTCCTCATCTTTCCATGCTTCACAGACTGTAATAATATTCGTATCTTTACTCAAACTCTCTCAAGAGTGAGTTAGCTGTCTCTCCATCAGAAGATGGCCCGGCTGACTTTGGTTGGGTGTCCACCACTGGCTTGATTAGCTATGGGAAAGGGAAAGAACAATATGGCAGGCCAGGAAACCATTCTGGCAACAGGTAGTTCATAGACTGGGGCATTAAAGTACTACATTATAACAATTGTTGAATGATAGTACAGACATTTAACCAAATTCCTCATTTTAAAGATGAGGATACAGAGGTCTGCATGGTAAAGTGACTCACCTAAGGCCACAGAGATGCACCATGGCAGTCATGCCTACGGTCCACATATCTGATTCTTTGAAGCCGCATACTTTACTCTGAAACCTATCATCAAAACTGGTCAATCCATAGTTAATGACAGAGCTCTTGCTCACATCAAGCTAAATATCCTGATAAGTCAATAGCAAATCTATCATTAACCACAATGTATAAATACTCATGAAATATACCTACCTTTAAAGCAGTACACTTCAACCACAGCTTCCCAGTAAAATCATCTGAGGAGCTTCCTAAGAAATGCCAGTCCCCATGTCCCGCCCTAAACCAATTATATCAGAATCTCTGAGGGCAACCTCCTGACACTGGTTCTGTAGCTACTAAAAAGCTCCCCAGGTCAAACTAATATGCAGAGTTCAGCATCGCTGCTTTACAATCTTAAAATTAATGTGCAAATATATCTACAGAAATTCTTTAACATCTCTAATCCAAATTCAAAATCAGACAAATAGTAATTTAACAATATACTTTAGATCACAAGTTTTAGACAAAATTTGGTTATCAACAATTAGTTACCATGTAGTATTCATCTATATTCTTAACAAATATGAAGTAGATTATAAGCTCCATTGCCATTCTCTGTCATATCCCGTACAGCACTTTGCATTGTTGATGCTTAATAAATGATTGTTGATCATACAGATAAATGAGTGATCTTATTTATCTCTCATAGTGGCCCTCGAAGATGGGCATTATTATTTCCTTGTCACTAATGAGGATTTTTAAGCTAAGAAAGACTCTAATACAGTCAGAGTGATGCCAAAATCACATGTCTTTTCAGAGATTTAATCAACACTGATCTTTTGAGCAAACATCAAAACTGTTATTTCATACAGATGGCCAATAGGCATGTTAGAAAATGCAAACAAAACTATAATGAGGTTATCACTTCACAATGGTCAGAATGACCATGATTAAAAACCTACAAGTAATAAATGTGCTCAACCATAAAAAGAATGAAATGATGCATTTTCAACAACGTGGATGGACCTAGAGATTACCATACTAAGTGAAGTAAGTCAGAAAGAGAAAGACAAATACCATGTGATATCACTTAAATGTGGAATCTAAAGTATGATACAAATGAACATATGAATAAGGCAGAAACAAACTCACAGACATAGAAACCAAACTTATGGTTACCAAGAGGAAAGAAGGTGGGGGGGGGGATAAATCAGGAGTTGGGGATTAGCAGATACAAATCACTATATATAAAATAGACAAACAAGGACATGATGTACAGTACAGAGAACTATATTCAATATCCTATCATACCATTATGGAAAAGAATATGAAAAATAATAGATATATGTATAACTGAATCACTTTGCTATATACCAGAAACTAATACAACATTGTAAATCAATTATATTTCAATAATTCTTTTTAAAAAACTGATACATTAAAAAAGTCATTTTGAATACTAGCTCTATTATTTAATTTCAAAATCTGAGCATACTGCCACCAAATAAATCTTTCGACTGTCCAAATTCACACTGGACAGTAATCCAGGAACTCCACTTATGGCAAACATAGTTTAAACTCAAGCCACGTATCTAACTCAGTGTGTAAAGTTTTAAGAATTGAATGGAAAAAATTAACCATGTTTAATCTAAAATATGACTCAAGGCTTAGTAAAAGAATAAGTTGGTGAGTAGTAGTCAATAATTTAGTAGTCACCTAAATTATTCCTGCTGCTGCTGCTGCTAAGTCGCTTTAGTCGTGTCCAACTCTGCGTGACCCCATAGACGGCAGCCCACCAGGCTCCCCGGTCCCTGGGATTCTCCAGGTGAGAACACTGGAGTAGGTTGCCACACTTTTAACTTTTATTAAAAGTTAAAAAAAACTTTTAATAGAAACTGGATCTCTTGCATAAGATGGAGCAAAATCTCATAATTTGCTGACACTGAAGAGCTAAAAACTAAAGAAGAGAAACCCATGCAAAAGAACCTGTGCTTCTTCTTAACTAATTGAAACAATATTTTTGTTTCAATATCAAACCCTGCAAGAAGCTATAAAAATCTGGACTAAGCTTTTGAAAAACAACATAAAATTCTCCTGGCTAGCCAACGCCAGGCTCAGGATGAAGGACCAAAGGTAAATGAAGCTGCTTAATATACTCAGCTCTAAAAATAAAAGAAAACCAAAAAGGAGGTGACAGTAGAAGAAATGGAAAATTCCTAACATATTTCCTCATCTCTAACCATTTGATTAAACAAATGAATGAATGATGCTATTTATCTCTCATAGTGGCCCTTTTAAGCAAAAAAAAAAAAACTTTTAATAGAAACTGGATCTCTTGCATAAGATGGAGCAAAATCTCATAATTTGCTGACATTGAAGAGCTAAAAACTAAAGAAGAGAAACCCATGCAAGAACCTGTGCTTCTTCTTAACTAACTGAAACAATATTTTTGGAAGAATATTCAAGATACCATCTTAAAAATTTCAGAATGTTTCTTATATTAATATTATTGCTGATTTTGCCAGTACAGTATCTGAACTAAGATTTTGCAAGATGGCCCCAGAAACTGGCTTGGTTCTGCTGTTGCTAAAAAAATATGCCCACATATCAGCAATAAAGGCAGAATGAATGAGACATAATCCAGAGTGTACAAAAGAGCAAACTGCTACTAACAACTACTATTTTGTCATCAGGCAAATACATAAATAATGACTTGAGCCTGGTGTTATGCCACGTGCAAAAGCAAAAGTCTTCCTCTACCCACAACATTATGTTCTACAGAGAAAGATATACTTAGTTCCCTGGTATTTATACACATTCACGTGACCCTGTGGGTTTTTATTTTTAATTCATAGGCTCTGTTACATCACACTTTAACATGAGCAACAGCCTTGTAAAAGAACCACGTGATAAACCAGTTGGGTCCAGTGTCTAATCAGATCCAGCACCCTGATCACAGATGAAGCATCTGGGCATCCTTACTTTAACCCCTTCAATGCACCAGGGTATTATTTAGAAAATTATTGTTCTAGTACCCTAAATGATACCTTAGTCATGCTGCCCTACAGGCTAATTGAAGAGAGATCAGGATAAGAAGTCAATGACACAGCAATACTGGTTGGGATCATTCTATAGCTCAAGTATAGTAAGGAACTGTACTACTCTACACACAGCTCATTCCACCACACACTCAGAGTATGCTGATGATGCCAAATAATTAAGATATTTTCTGAGTCTCTGACTTCTCAGGAACTATCTCCAGTCACTTCTCAGAAGTCGGTGAAGCTAGCTCTTTCTGCTCTGTGGTTTCTGTTCAGTGCTGCTGATTTTAATTTATAAAACAGGCTGAGTGGACACAAGAGAACTGTGTATCATCACAGGTGGGCACAAAACAATTCCAAACACCCCTCAGCACCCATAAGACTCTGTTTCCAGGTCCTTTTGAGTTTTGCTCCTAGATACCTCTCAGATTCACTTTAAAGTCCCCATTACCTCTCAGCTGGACTAACACAGAAACTATCTCACCACTGTCTCCAGATTTTCCTCTTGCCCCTAGCCCTGCTTTACCCCGGCAATCCCTGCTCAATCTCTTCTTCACACTGCAGCCCAAAGGATCTTTTCAAAATCCAAACCTGATCATATGATCCTTCTACCTACTTGACCCCATCCCCCATTTTAAATTCTATAACAGCTTTCCATTTTGGTTGGGGTAAAGATCTAAATCCTTCCAGGGCCATCAAGGCTCCAGGAGGTATGGCTTCTACCAAGCTTCCTAGCTTCATCCTGCACGTGCTCTACACGGAGGCCCATGCTTGCATCACTCCTGTCTTACTGTTCCTGGAACACACCACACTCCCTTCCCACCCTAAAGCTTTTTGCACATGCTTTTTCCTTCTGAAATAGTCTACCAGAACTCAGCATAAAATTTACCTCTTTAGGAAGGCCTTCCCTAACCCCATGACCAGGTCAAATTCCCTTACTCTATGGCCTTCTATAATTTTTTCACAACTATCAATTGGTACTTAATATCTGATTATTGGATTAATTTTCATCTTTTTCATTGATTACCAGCCGCATGAGGACAGAGATCATACCTGTGTCAACTAAGGTAACCCATTAGTCCCAATTTTCGTGGAATAGTCCCAGTTCTTGCTGCTGCAGAATAATTACTAAGTGTACCACCTTTGCCTTCCAAAAAACCCTATTATACTAAAACGTATATGGTTGTCTCAGTTATGATCATCACTGAATTCCCGGTAACTACTGCTACAACAGCTATATAAAGTAATCAATGAATACTGATTGAACTACTAATGAGTATAAAATCTAATGTAATCTTGACATATATCAAGAAAAAAAAGATCTACTAAGTAGCTTTCCAACATACCAAACTGCTAAATGGAGATAACTATCAAAGATATAGCCAAGTCTTAATAGCCTTTGGCATTGAGAATATTTTTGCTTAGTTACTAAACACACAATACTTCAGATCAACTCTAGAGAAGCACCATTGTGTTCATATTATTCCAAAATGGGTCACTGGAAGATCAACTGCTTTGATGAGGTCAGTATCTCAAAGTCTGTATAAAGAACACTTTGACCCAAATAAAGGTATCAAAGTGGGTTTTCTACCACAGAACTACAGTAAAAAAATGTTCTGCCTTAATTATTGCACTGAGTAAACGAAGGTGTTGCCTGTATATGTGTCACTGTAGGCAATCAAGACTCCTCACATTCAACCACAGTGAGGAAGAAATTAAATTACATCTCCATGATTAATTGGCTTTAACCAATATAAAAGGCCTTTGTTGAACAACCATCTTTGACAAGGGAAATGTAGAATTAAGCATAGAGCATGTAAATATCTGCTTTGGGCACTAGCCAGCATTTGATCATTAAATCCATCAAAGCAGTAATAGTTTAGGTGAACTATCTCCTGACTATAGCTCTGAATTCCCCACTAATCAGACTGAAAGAAGTAAGAGATCCACAGACTGCCAAAGGCAATAAATAACATCCAAGCATTCCTCAGGTCTGAGGTATGTTATGTCATCCCTAACACAGCTCCAGAGAGCTACAGTGCACCACAGGAATTTTATATAAAAGAGAAGTCAGGCAATAAGACCACCAATCAACACACTGGGGGAAATCATATATGTTAAGAGAGAGAATCTGGCCCGGCTAGAAATAATTTTGGGAGGAGCTTCCTCAAGAAAAGGCAGGCCACTTCAATAGTTTTTCTCTACATCGAAAATTCTGAACAATCCATGTAGCCAAGATAAGAATCTTCAACAGAGAACAAGCCAGGGATGAATGTGTAAAACCCTCTTCAAAAGGAAGCAGGACATCAGAATTTCCCTGCATTACTCATTTTACTGGCTTGTATTTTTTTCCTGCCTTAATTACGCATAGAACCAATCTAACAATAATTGTGGTTTTAATTACAAGTCCATAGGCTCACAGAATTTTAAAAGAGTTCCATCTTCAAACTCTCAGAGGTTTGTTATTTATACAAAGCTTCAGAGAGAAAAGCCTGAATTTTCTGCATATGAGTTCAAGGACCTACATATAAAGGTTCATTAAGTCTTATTGTTACATGCACAAATTTATAGCAAACTAAATATATTTCCTCAAGATAGAATCTTTAGCTTTAAATTACAAACTGCCTCTTGACCCTCAATGTTAAAAACATTTTATTATCAAATGAATTCAACATTAGAAAAAGAAAAAGCCTCTCAGTTAAAAATATAAAATCTAAATCCCTCAGTTTAAGAAAAAATGTTTAGTTCTACAAACAGATAATCTACACCCAAAATTTGCTTCTGCAAGGTAGTTTTTCACATAACTAGGTTATACTACATGAACTCATTCATCTGTAAGGGACTTACTGTACACTGAATACACTTAACATTCTTCTTGCCAACATAGCATGTACTGTCAGGTGGAAGAGATGACAGTACACAAGCTCATAAGTAAATGATGAAAATACATGGTCGCAGATATTCTTAATCACTTTGAAAGAAACCATCAGGAAGCTGTGATTTAGTACAGCATCAGGGAGTCAGGGAAAGGCCTCATTCTTCTTCCCTTCACCCCAGAAAAGGAGAATAAATTTGTAAATCATCAGAGTTCATGGGGACTATAGAGAGCTTCTTGTTCTTAGTTGAAGTGCTTTTAAAATACTAAGTCAGATCTTCAAAAATTATAGGTAAAATCATGAATATTTGGTAAAATATTACTTTAAAATTCTAGTTTCTAAACAAGAACAACAAAAAAAAAAGATTCCAAATGGGGAAGAAATCCAGAGGATGTTACCTGTGTGGCAATAGAATGAATGATTTTTTTAGTTTGAACTGGTGAGCTAAGAAGGCAAAAGGAAATTATCAGGTCAGAAAAAGGTATAAGATAAAATTATGTCATTTTATAGACTCAGTTTCTTGGTAGCTTAAATGAAACAAGCTTGAGAAGTCGGAGAGTGATTCCGGTAACATCTGCCTCTACAATACACCCAGAAACTGGCAAGCTTTAATTGAAAACTAGATTTAAAATCACCAGGAGTACACGTGTACTGCAGCTGTGAGGCCTCCATGTATACCCCACTGTGCTTTCCCTGTTCTAATAAGTAGAACAAAGTTGCTTCACACGTTTTCAAATTCAAGGAATAAGATTTGCACAGTGAAGTCTTAGGACAACACCATGCCAAGACAGCCAACACCCCAGGGTCTTCCTTGGACTCAGGACTTCCTCCCCAAGGATAGTCTCTGTGCCTGGAGCCCCTGTGAGAGCTTTCAGGGGCTCTAGAAAAGCA
Organism: Bos javanicus; assembly: GCF_032452875.1. NCBI lineage: Eukaryota > Metazoa > Chordata > Mammalia > Artiodactyla > Bovidae > Bos > Bos javanicus. Next base: position 31,816,774 of record NC_083889.1, read on the forward strand.
GAAGAAAAAGAATTTGCAAGGAGACACATTATACGGCATTATACCAAATGAAAAACCTTGCTCTCATAGGCTGCAAGTGCAAACCACATTTTGAAACGATCAACTCTTAACTACACATGCGTATATAAACTTTTCAAAATTCCAGGTAAAAAATATACACAAAAATATCAAATGCTAATGTGTATTTTTTTATAAAGAGATTTAAACATTAAAAAAAAACACATACAACAACTTTTTCAATGTTAGACAATGGAAGAACCACAGAAGAAAAAAAAAAGGTAAGTGGTAAATAATGGGGAAAGGTCTGAGGGGACTCAAAACAAAAAGGGGGGTTCGGGGGTGGGGGCTCAATCCCAAAAGTGTGCAGAGAGTTCAGAGAGATTAACTGTTGACATGAGGGGCAGGGGGAACAAACCAAACTGGCAAAAATTGATCAAGAAGCAAAATAAAATACCATAATCATGACAAATGGTAATGTATTTTTAGAACTCCAGAAAGATCGTAGAGTTGGCCGTCTCATAGTGAAGAATTAAGCCGTTCAGTGTGTGCACTTTTAAACTGTTTAAACAGCTCAGACTACACAGGAGTGACCAATGAAACTGCTCCGTGGTGCTGACTCAGTCCTTCCTTCTGGATAGGACAGGGTACTTCTGCCTCACAGACTCTTTCTTCTATATAAATTAGAACAGAAACAAACCAAAAAAAAAAAAAAAATTACCCTAGCTCATCCATGATAAATATACACTTCTAAGAAGGGACTTCCCAGTATCCAGAAACTGTCTGCCTCTTCATCACTATGGGAAAATTTGTGGTTACTTTAAAAAAAAAAAAAAATGAGCTATTCGGTCATGAAATTCTTAATAATAATAATGCAAGCAGTAATTCTTGCTTTTTCATGGGATAAAAGTACAAATTGTCAAGAATCAAGATTTGCTTGTTTGTTTGTTTTATTGAGGCTTTCAAGGGCTAAGTCAAAGATCTCTCTTGGTAAATGTCACAATGTACTTGAAAATATATGGGTTATTTTCATATATCTTTTGATACTGATTTCTAACATAATGCCACAGTATGAAAGAACAGACTCTGTATGATTTCAATACCTTTAGATCATGAAACTTTTGCACCTTGCTTTATTTTCCTGGATATGTTTCAATGTCTCCTCGTTTATAGTCTATGGGAATTTGAACAGAATTTGTACCCTGCTGCTGTGAAAAAACTGTATAAATCTTAATTATGTTGAACTGGTTCATAGTGCTCTTCAGGTCTACTATATCCTTATACTTTTCTATTCATTCTATTGATTTTTGAGAGCTTGATATTGAAACTCCGAAATATTCTTAATTTATCTAAAAATAGTATGTAATATATAGTAGAACTATGTGTAACTTTGCTCTGTATTTTCCAAGTCTCCTGAAAATGTATTACTATACTTTTATTACTTAAAAAAAAAAAAAAGAAAAACAAGAATCAAGGCTTTTGATGTATCTCTTTGAGAGTGTGTGTGTACACATGTGTACATTCGTTTTTGTCATTAAAGGAATTTCTATCAGAATACAGGCAGTTTTTAAAAGACACATTTGTTTTATTCCAATCTTTTTCATAAGTCAGGCAGTTTTTTGTTTTTTCTTTTTTTTTGAGGGAAATCCGGTGTTTTATGATACTTCCCACAAAGCCCAGCAAGCTCTTTCATACTAAAATAATTATTAAGAGTAAACCACAGGCTCAGTCGATACCCAAGAAAGATTCTTCCTTCCCCAAGCAAAAACCTCAATTCAAAAGTGGTCTGAAACACAGACCAATACATCTTCTGTTTCTAAAAAGATTTTTATTGGTAATAGGATGATAAAACTGCAGTTTCTTTCTGAAGGCTATATAAACATTTATGGAAAGGTCACCCTGGTGGCTCGATGGTAAAGACTCTGCCTCCAATGCAGGAGACAAAGGTTCGATACCTGGGTCAGGAAGATCCCCTGGAGAAGGGAATGGCAACCCATTCCAGTATTCTTGCCTGGGGAATTCCATGGACAGAGGAGCCTGGAAGGCTACAGTCCATAAGGTCACAAAGAGTCGGACCCAACTGAGCAACTAACACACACACAACAGAAGACACACTTTCTTGAGCATAAGTACCAGGACCTAACACAGTTCCTAGCAAGAAGATACCATGGATACATGCATTTATTTGAGCAGTCCGGGAACAAACAAATAGATTAATGTAAGGGTTCAAGTGAGACAAATTCATAAACTGGATTTTCTTATACTGAACCTTTTTTTTTTCCCTCCCACTTCTTATACTACACTTCAGAAATGTTCTCTTCCATTTCCAAGCTGTCTGAGTCGGTGCTCAGTAAGTATGTGGAGAATTAATGACTGACACATGAATTAAAACATGACTAGCAAATCAATACATGAATGAATGAACAGTGAAAGAATAAACAGATGGTGGTTCCCTCCCACATCACCTCACTTTCTCTGGACTTGGTCTGTCACCTTCTCATGAAGCTGTATTTGAGTCTCAGGCCATCACCCCATCTTAAAGGAATTTGTCAAAACTCACTTTATGTCACTCCCTGCATTCTCATGAAGAAATCAAAGTTTCAGGGGAAAATAGAAACATATGGTTGAGATAAGTTGGCTCAAATCCTACTCCTCTTCCTAAAAGGTCCGTGACTCTTGGCCAGGGTTTCTTCATCTTGGCACTGTCAACGCTTTGGGCGGCATAACTCTTTGTCACAGAGGCTGTCCTGCGCAGTGTAGGATGTTCTGCAGCCTCTTCAGCCTCTACTCACCAGATGTCAACATTAAGCTGCACCCCAGTTGTGACAACCAAAGTCACGTCTCTAGATGCTGTCAAAAATCATCCCCAGGGACGAACCACTGTTGTAGGCAAATTTCTTGATTATTTAAGCCTTGTTTTTCTCACTTGAAAATGCGTGTTGGACTTCCCTGATGGCGCAGTGGATAAAAATCTGCCTACCAATGCAGTGGACATAGGTTCAATCCCTGGTCTGGGAAGTTCCACATGCCACGTAGCAACAAAGCCCATGTGCCACAACTACTGAGCCCACACTCGCATCTTTGAGCCTCAACTGCTGAGCCTGCGTGCTCCAACTACTAAAGCTTGCGTGCCTCAAGCCTGTGCTCCAACAACGAGAAGCCCGCACATGGCAACTAGAGAGTAGCCTCTGCTCACTACAACTAGAGAAACCCATGCGAAGCAACAAAGATGTTATAGAGCCAAAAATAAATAAATCAATATTTTTTAAATGTGTATAATACCACTTTTCTTAAGTAATGGTTGTAATAATTAAATGTAAAATAACTATAATTACAAAAAATCTGACAGGAAGAAGACTATAAATATTATTAGAGTGCCCATTATGTGTCAGGAACCAAATAGAGGGAGTCATTTAAATTAATCCCCTTCAATCCTCACAACACCCATATGGACTGTGGACACTCATTTTCACCATCATCACACAAATGAAAGTTGTCACATCCAAGAAACAAACTGAAGCTATCTGACTCCCCGAAGCCAAGCTCTCACCTACCATATTCTGCAATCAATCTCCAAACACAGCTTCTCATTCAGTAGGCCATTAACAAGTATTTGTACGCTTCCAATGTTTTCCTAATTTTCTTTCCACAGGATAATCAGAGCTCGATGTGTTTCCCTACTGCACAAAATCCGGAAATGATGTCTTAAAATCCTGTGTCAATAATATCTCCCATATCAATTATATCACAGTTGCCTCTTCCATCCTTAAAATTACTGAGTTCCTCCTGCCTGATATATGCCGCAAACACTTTGTGTCTGTAGTATCTACTGGCATCAATGCTCTGTACTCAGCTGTAAGTTCCTAAAGATCAGAGATTGGTTTCCACACATAAAAGAAGTCTCATTACATGTTTATGGGTGATGGTGTTGACCTTATACTAGAGAATAACAAAAATATATTTCTATTGATTTGACATTGTCAAGGTTTACAATGAAAAGCCATATAGAGAACATGAGACAGGGTTAAGACAGCTGAACTTCAACTGAATTGAGCAATTTTATTTTTTCAAATACTAAATTACATCTAATGAATGGAAGGAAAAAGAATCTATAATTGTTTAAGCTTCTCGATGCTGAGCCCTTGGCCATGATGCTTCCATTTGAAACAACGGAAAAAAAATCGGTTTGGCTAATACTAGCAGAGCTTTTTCTACAGGATTTAAAAGATCGTAGAAGATTAGTCTGTAAATGAAAAATCACCATAGTAAGAGCATATGAAGAATAAGAATTTAAAGTTTTAAAAAAAGTTATACAAAGAAAAGAAACCAAACCAGAAGGCAGACAGAGTTTTATTACCAAATTTCTTTTTTTGACTTTTCTGTATAATAATAGGTTTCTATAATTTATACACGAGAATATTTACTTGAGGCTTACTTTAGTAGAAAAATCCTAATTTGTAGGCCATAACTGCTATTTTCCAGTTCAGTTATCTTCTGTGAGCATGTTGTTTCCCAATTATAAAGTAGTATCTCAAATACTATTCAAGATTCCCTCAGTCCTAGCAAAGGTTCATTTCAAAATCTAATCCTAATAAAAATGACAAGAACAATAACCATTTTTTTTTAATGAAAGAGACAGTGTGCGGGTCAGAGGAATGATCAAGTCCCACCAGAAACTACCATTTAAAAAGTCAGACGTTCACTCAGCTGTGTCCAACTCTTTGCAATCCCGTCAACTGTAGTCCACCAAGTTCCTCTGTCCATGGAATTCTTCAGGCAAGAATACTAGAGTATGTAGCTATTCCCTTTTCCAGGGGATCTTCCCAACTCAGGCATCGAACCTAGGTCTCCTGCATAGCAGGCAGACTCTTCACCATATGAGCCACCAGGGAAGTGCAAAGACCCCTTCACACACCCTAAAACGACTGTAATCTAAAAAAAAAAAAAAAAAACTGAAAATAAGAAGCATTGGCAAGAATATGGAAAAACTGGGAACTGGAAACTTAGTACATTGCTAGTGGGAATGTAAAATGGTACAGCTGCTGTGGAAAACAGTCTAAAAGTTCATCAAAGGGTTTAACACAGACTTACAATATGACACAGCAATTCCACTCCTAAGTGACTACCTGAGAAAAATGAAAAATAAATTCCAACACAAAAATTTATACACAAATGCTCAGAGCTTCATTACTCATAACAGCTAAAAAGTGGAAGCCACTCAAATGTCCATCAACTGAAGAATAAAAAAACAAAATGTGGAACAGTCCTACGATGGAGTATTACTTGGCCACAGAAAGGAATGAAGTACTGACACATGTTTAAAACAAAGTTGAACCTTGACAACTTCATGCTAAGTCAAAGAAACCGGATACAAGAGGCCATACGTTGCCTAATGCCATTGATATGAAACATCCAGTAAGCAAATCCACAGAAAGTAGATTAATGGCTGCCAGGGGACAGGGGAGAGGAAAGTTAGAATTAAGTGCTGAAAGGTACAGCACTTCTTAAGGAGATAATGGAAATGTTCTGGAATTAGATAATGGTAACTAGTGCACAAGTTGTCAAACTAAAAACCACTGAAGTGTAGACTTCAAAATAGTGAATTTGATCTTCTGTGAATTCTGTTAATTTAACCTAACACTAGAAAAAAAAAGGTTGGAGACTAAAAAAGAAAAACACTCAAAGATAAGCAGTTGGTTCTTCATCCCTGCAACCACCCAATACCTGACAGTGGTCTCAGCAGAGCTTTCTGCCCTGAAAAATCACTCCGTCATTAGTGACATGAACAGCTGAAATGAGAAGTCAGTGCTGAGTCTTTAAACATTAGAAATGGGTAAGGGGAGCCAAGGGAGGGGGTTTTAATCCATTTCAGAGTAGAGAACCACATACACAAAAAAAGTGCACTTTTGACAGAAGAAATACCAAGATAGAGAAAGAAACTGACAAAGAGGAGGAAGAGTTTATGGTAAGAAGGGAAAACGACATTAAGTCTGCACTGCCACTGTCTGTGTGCTCATTTCTGGTGGATCGGTTTGTCTGCACAAATAAACTGACATGGCATCCTAAGTAGGAAAAAAAAGAAAATGCTACAAATCAGACTCAAAAAACAAGACCAAAGGCATAAACCAGAAAAATAAGAACTATAGCAGAGAAATACATGCACAATTTTCTATCAAGTCACTTCTCAGTTATTTCCTCTTTCCAATCCTCCACAGCTATTTCCTGCTAAGCGTCTTCCTTCCTCTCTGCATTTCTTCATTTGCACAGTTTTTCCTCCCTGCACAAACACATCGCTCTTCCTCGGTGGCGCGCCAAACCATGAACTAATCTGAATTCCCCAGGGGTGAACCTCACACCCCACGACTGCCTCTACTTCCTCAAATATTGCCCAGTTATTTTCAATTCCCATCTCAGTCATGCATCCAGTCATCCACTCCCTCCCACAACAAAGGCATATGGAGGGGAACTAAACCAAGAGCCAGTGGTGATCCCATCTGACAGTATCTCTACTTGCTCAGAACCTGTAGCTGGGGATGAGGGTGAGGGATGGAATTCACTAAGTGAGCACAAAAAAATGTAACATGACAAGTGACTTAAAGAATTAAGTATAAGTACCTATGAAGGTATTTAATAAGGGGATGAGTAGGGAAGTAAAGAAGTATAAGGGAATGGGAAAAGAGGAGAGGACTATTTTAAGAAGGAAAAAACAGCATATGCAAGGGCCTTGTGCTAGAAAGTAGTATAACATGTGAAAAGAAATAAACAAAGTCTGTGGAGGCCAAAGCACAGAAAGATCTACTGCAAAGCAATGTGGGGATTTGAGGTGGGAGGGGAAGGGCAAGGCCAGATTATGATGGAGGGTCTTCATCCCAGCATCAGGAGAAGGGTTAAAGGGCTATGACAGCAACCCAGGGAGAGATAACAGTAGCTAGGCTATAGATGGCAGCAGAAATTCTGTGATATATACATATTGTCAAATAATAATAAAAATGATAATAACAATGATAGTGACAACAGCAGCTATCATTTGGTAAATGGTTATGACATGGCAAGACCTGTGCTATATAGTATAAAAACATGGTCTCTTTTCTTCACAACTCTGAATGGTAAATATTAGTATTCTTATTTTACAATTGAGGAAACTGAGACTCAGAGGGAATTCACTGACCTCGATGAGATTCCATGCCTCTGATATGTGATACAAGAGGAACTGAATAAATCTGCCTGGCTTCCACAGGCAGATTAATAAACACAACACAGTTTATTTACCATAAAAATAATGTAAAAATATCCATTATTAAGGAGCCAGAAACAGGGCTAGCATGTTAAAAAGCAGTTGGGTTTTTAATCTTTCCAACAATTGTGTCATATGGGCAGCAGCATCACCACTTTACACATCGGGAAACTGAGGCAGAGGCAGGTCAGCTGTGGGAATAAACAAGACCCATTAACAGCTTCCAGCTCAGTAAGCCACAGAAGTGGGATCTGAATGCAATGAAGACAGCAAAGTTTGAGAGGGTCTTTCAATCAAGATAGAGACTGATTAAAAACTGAAACTGTGAGTCACCACTGTATCTATAATCTGTTTAAAGCCCTCTGGAAAATCTAGAGTGCACGTTGTTTCAGAAATTTACACTTGTATTTTTATTGTAATCTCTGACCCACAGCACTGGGAGTCCCAGATTTGTATCACTACATATGTCATCACACCCCTGACAGCTCCTAAAGATAACCTTGGTTATAGATGAAAAACTACTGAATATTTCCACCAAGATAAGCAGAAGAAATGATCTTGACAATTAAGGTCATATGTGGAATTATATTATTTTTCACTATTTGTATCCTGAAAGTAAAGAGTCCACCTGCAATGCAGGAGATCCCAGTTTGATTCCTGGGTCGGGAAGATCCGCTGGAGAAGGGCTAGGCTACCCACTTCAGTATTTTGGGGCTTCCCTTGTGGCTTAGCTGGTAAAGAATCCACCTCCAATACAGGAGACCTGGGCTCGATCCCTGGGTTGGGAAGATCCCCTGGAGAAGGGAAAGGCTATCCACTCCAGTATTCTGGCCTAGAGAATTCCATGGACGGTATAGTCCATGGAGTCACAAAGAGTCAGACACAAACAACTAAGCGACTTTCACTTACACTGAAAGTATCAGCATTTCAAAGTCAAACTGAAAATAAATGTTACTTATAGCCAAACAGAACAATGTTAGATCATGAGAATTTAAGAAAACAGAAAAGCGTGAGAAAGGATCCCTGAATTCCTAATTATTCAACTATCATGAACTGTATCCCTTCAAATACAGAAATCTGCAACAGGATTGTTTTTCCCTCCCACTGAGTCCAACAAAATTGAATACCCTTCCTGTTTGGCCAAAAGAATCCTTTTTTTTCCTATAAATTATTCACTCCCCCAAATTATTTAATGAATGATTCTTAGTATAATAGTAGACGCTATAACAAATGTTCATTTATAGGATTTGTAGATAGCACCACCCAGACAACAAGTACCTCTGTGAATATGAAGAATGTGAGAGCATAGGTTAAAAAAAAAAAAAAACTTAGGCACAAAGATTGGCATTTTATCTTTCCCTATGTCACCCTAACCTTCAGCTGCTGTGACAGATCTAATCCAGTTTTCATTCGCATGGCACTAAATTGCTTTGACGAAAGCCAAATAAAAGAGGTATGCATTATCCTTTGGGCCAAAATACAGTGCAAATTGCCGCACACTGCAATTAAAAGTAATTTCTAAACTTAGAGCACAAGACTTTCTCTTTGCTAATGCATCTAGTGTTTATCAGAGACAGAAAAACCTACAATAAAAATCTCCTAAAAAGTGGGTATTTTTTCTGCAACCTTTATTGTCTAAATGTGGTCTTGGTGCTTCTGCTTTAATAGTGTAACCCCCAAGCATCACTTGTTTATGGCATTTGCTAAAGTATTTTTAAATGTTTAGTTTGTTGTCAAGGCAACAGATGCAGACTAAGTAACAAGTCAGTCTGTCCCAGGACTTGTTTCACAACCATCCCAAAGAGATGTTGCCTATCAGCTTCACAAACCACAGTGATTCCAAAGGACATTAAAGGTTTTACTACCTGGAAAATCATTTCAAAAGATTCCTCAAGGCACTGAAAGAAAAAAATCCTGTTAGATCATATCTCCTTTTTCCATTGAAAAGAACAACTGCCATACTCTTCAAAGGAATACCAGCTAAATTCAACCTTTGAAAATAACAACAGATAATTAAAATTATTTCATAAACAAAGGTGATGAAATATATGTGATTTATGATGTAAGGAACCCCTGTTCTATATAATATGGTATGGTATGGTATGCATATGAGCAAAAATAAAGAGAAATCACATCACCAAAGAAGACATGCTGCTGCTGCTGCTAACCGTGTCCGACTCTGTGCGACCCCATAGACGGCAGCCCACCAGGCTCCCCCGTCCCTGGGATTCTCCAGGCAAGAACACTGGAGTGGGTTGCCATTTCCTTCTCCAATACATGAAAGTGAAAAGTGAAAGTGAAGTCGCTCAGTCGTGTCTGACTCCTAGCGACCCCATGGACTGCAGCCTACCAGGCTCCTCTGTCCATGGGATTTTCCAGGCAAGAATACTGGAGTGGGGTGCCATTGCCTTCTTGGCCAAAAGCACAGGAAAAGATGCTCAACACCACTAGTTATTAGAGAAACGCAAAGCAAAACTACAATGAGGTATCACCTCACACTGGTCAGAATGGCCATCACCAAAAAGTCTACAATGACCACTGAAGAGGGTGTAGAGAAAAGGGAACCCTCATACACTGTTGGTGGGAATGTAATTTGATAAGCCACTATGGAGAACAGAATGGAAATTCCTTAAAAAACTAAAAATACAGCTACTATTTGATCCAGCAATTTCACTCCTGGGCATATATTGGGGGGAAAAAACATAATTCAAAAAGATACATGCACCCTGATGTTCATTGCAGCATTATTTTCAATAGCCAAAACATGGAAGCAAGGTAAAATGTCTATCAGCACAGGAATGGATAAAGAAGACGTGGAACATATATACAATGGAATATTACTCAGTCATAAAAAGAATGAAATAATGCCATTTGCAGCAACATGGATAGACCTACAGACTGCCATACAGAGTGAAATAAGTCAGAAAGAGAAAAACAAATGCCATATAATATTACTTATATGTGGACTCTAGACAAATGTTACAAATGAACTTATTTGCAAAGCAGAAACGGAGTCAAGATGTAGGGAACAAACTTATGGTTACCAAGCGCTGGTGGAGGAGAAGAACTGGGAGACTAGGATTGACATATATACACTACTACGTATAAAATACATAACTAATAAAGACCGACTGTATAGCAGAGAACACTACTCAATGATCTGCAGTGATCTAAGTGGGAAGGAAATCTTTAAAAAAAAGAGTAGATACATGTATGCCTATAACTGATTCAGTTTGCTGAGCAGCAGAAATTAACACAACACTGTAAAGTAACTACTAACTCCAATAAAAACAAATAAGAAAAATAAAAAGCCCTATAACTTCCCTCTTCAAATATCACACAGGGTAAAGGTTTTTCAAAAAAAAAAAAAAATATATATATATATATATGCAGTTAAAATAAGCAATGCTATTTGTTTAGTGGGGGGTAAGGAGGAATCTGTAAACTGAATTAATCAACAGGGGATTTATATGAAGAATGATACGATCATACTATGAAATATACCACACTGAAAAGAACGATTTTTAGGTAAAGGTACTGATTTGGAGAGAGAGCCGCAAAGTAGCGTCAGGTGCATAAAGTCACAGCACACAGCATGAGTCCATTTCTGTGAAAATTCAAACAAACAGGACTTCCCTGTTGGCTCAGTGGATAAGAATCCCACTGCCAATGGAGGGGACATCGGTTCAGATCCCTGCTCTGGGAAGATCCCACTTGCCCGGAGCCGCGAAGTCCCTGCGCCACAACTACTGCACCCACGCTCTAGGGCGCTTATCCTGCCACGGCTGAAGCCCATGCACCTCAGCCTGTGCTCTGCAACAAGAGTAGCCTGCACACCCCAAGGCGGAGTAGCCCCTGCTCACCACAGCTAGAGACAGCTTGCACAAAGTCCCAAAGACCTAGTGCAGCCAAAAATAAATAGATTAAGTAAATTCTAAAAATTCAAACAAACTGTTCTATCTACGGATCTTGTTTGCCTGAGCAAGGAAATGATTGATGATACACAACAAATTATTATTTCTCTAGCAGGGCTGGATTCAAGATGGTGAGGAAGAAAATTAATATGTTTTTCTTTATGCTATTATTCCTTTGGAATTTAAAAATAAATATATACAGAAAATTGAACTGAGGAAGGGAGGGAGAGAGAGAAGGATCAAAGAAAGGGAGGAGGAAGAGAAAAGAGGAGAAGGAAAAAAGAGAGAGAACGCCACTACAGTGTTGCTGATGGCAAAACTTGAATCTGTTGTTCCTGTTTTTTACCAGTGAGTGCTGCTGTTGACCAATTTAACGGATAAAAGCAGAGAAATCAAATTTGGGCAAGGAACTCCAAAAGCCTGTCCCTTTGTTTACTTTCGGGTCCCTTCAGCCAGCAAAGCAGTTCAGTTTAACTGGCTTCTTCTGTTTGATTTCTCTGATCTGCTGCTCAGGGTGAAAAATTCTGCACCAGAGAGTGATGGGATCAACTACAGTCATATCTCATTTCAGTAACAGAGACACCCACTTCTCTAAATGACAGCCTCACTTCTGGCAAGCGGAGATAAGGATTCAGAGTCTCAGGGCACGGCAACTTCATTACCTTAATTCTCATTATCAGAAAGTTCTCCGAATACCTCCACTCTACTGGTACTGGAGACTAAGGCTCCTCCACTGCTGCTCACTATTATTCAACACACGAAAATGAATGTTTCAAGTTCTATGACACAAACAAAACAGACCCGGCATGAAACATACAGGCATTTCTAATAATGCTCCCTGCATATATACTCACACAGACAGACACACACGAATGTTATGCAGGGGGTAGCTTTGAAAATTTTGGCAACTGCTTGCCTCTCCAGTATTTTGCCCCTCCTTACAATGGACACCACTAGCCCTATCTTTAAAGAGATTTACGCTTTAATAATTATTAATAATTTATTATTAAATTATTTGTTAAATTTATTATTAAATTATTATTAAATAATAATTTAAATAATTAGATTTAAAAGATACAAGATTTTTTAAATTGGGTCAGTCTGAACTTTCCAATAACCAAAATGTTTACACTTTGCACAAGTAACTATTTTTAACTTCATATGAAGAGGCAGGCCCTTGGGTCTCTAGATTTCCTTCTATAGATAGACATTTCCTTACTGATGGCACATGAAAAGATAAAAAAAAAATATGATTTGTTTTTGCTTGCAAAAATTATTTATGACCATGCTATTGATAGTAATCCAGCACTAGTAAAATGAACCAAGGAACACGTACTTTTCTAAAAGTTATGACATTCAACGAATCACCACACTATTAAGAAGAAAAACAACTTGGAGAACTTTCCAGGGGTCAGGGAGCTTCTTTCCACCCCGAGCTGAATCACAGTGGCGAGGGCGGATTTCACAATACCCCCAGGGTCTGTAAACACTGGCGCCAATCATAGCATTTGCCCTGATTAGCAAACTGGCTTCAGACCCATCAAAAACTTTCACATTTGAAATTTAACACATCTATATTTAGAACATGACTGGTAGGACATTTGCTGCAAGCAAAACAGCTAAAGGAAAAAGAGAAGAAAAAAAAAAGCACTGAGTCTATACTGTTCTTAAAGAAAGACAAGAGATCAGAACTCTCAGACCTAAAACAGAAGAGGCTACTTAGGAATGGTAGACCCTAATTCGTGGAGGACATGATGAGCATCCACAGTACAATATCAGTAGTAATAGGGCATCAGGGATTAAGGAGTTTAATTTGAAGTTAGTATATGTACAGTTGACCCTTGAACAACATGGGTTTGAATTGCATGTGTTCACTTGAACTTTTTTCAATAGTAAATACTAGAGTACTACACTGTATGCGGTTGAATGAATCTGCAGGTGCAGAGGGGCAATTTTAAGTTAGAGATGGATGTTCCATAGCGTGGGCTCTCCTAACCTCTGGACTGTTCAAGGATCAACTGTACATAAGACCTTGGACTTGATACAAGGAAAAAAAGGCAACAAGAAAAAATGTAGTCTGTTTCATGCCCTGTCTAGAAAGAGGTTGGCTGCTCCTTTGTTCCAGTCATTTGTTGACTAGACAAGGCCCAATGTACAGATTTTCCAGTTTTCCAAGAGAAGCTTAGAAGCAGAGATTTTAATGTGAAATTTCCTAATTCTTTAAAATGATGACCACTGATTCATATTTTATCCAAAAAAAAAAGATTATGAGTCTATATGAATATACCTGTGATCCATATTCAGCCTGTAGGCTCAGGGTTTTAACTTTAAGATGTTCAAATAACTCAATTAAGTACTTAAGTCAATCCAGAAGACAAATACAATTTTTTTCAATTCTGATTTAAAAAACACACATCATAAAATTTACCATCTTTTAAGTGTTCAATCGGAGAAGGCAATGGTACCCCACTACAGTACTCTTGCCTGGAAAATTCCATGGATGGAGAAGCCTGGTGGGCTGTAGTCCATGGGGTCACTAAGAGTCGGACACGACTGAGCGACTTCCTTTTCACTTTTCACTTTCATGCATTGGAGAAGGAAATGGCAACCCACTCCAGTGTTCTTGCCTGGAGAATCCCAGGCGCAGGGGAGCCTGGTGGGCTTCCGTCTATGGGGTAGAACAGAGTCGGACACGACTGAAGCGACTTAGCAGCAGCAGCAGCAGCAAGTGTTCAATGGTGTTAATTATGTTCACATTTCTATGCAACCAATCTCCAAAGCTTTTTCATTTTGCAAAACTGAAACTTAATACCCACTAAAAAACTCCCCTTCTTCCTCCAACCCCTGGTTACCACCCTTCTACTTTCTGTTTCCAGGAATTTGACTATTTTAGATATCACATATAAGTGAAACCATATACTATTTCTCTTTTTGTAACTGGCTCATTTCACATACCAGTGGCCATCAAGGTTGTCGCATGTAACAGAATTCCTTCATTTTTAAGGTTAGATAATCTTCCTTTCTATGTATATACCAAACTTTGTTTATCCATTCATCCATTAATAGACATGTGAATCGTTTCTACCTCTTGGCTATTGCGAATAGTGCTATGCACATGGGTGTGAAAATCTCTCTTTAAGACCTTGCTTTCAATTATTTTGGATATATACCAGAAGTGGAACTGCTGAATCATATGGCAGTTCTATTTTTAATTTTTTGAGGAACCACCATACTGTTTTCCACAGCATTTGTACCATCTCACGACTCCCTCTAACAGTGTACAAGGTCTCTAATTTCTTCACATCCTTACCAACACTTGTTATTTTCTGAGCTTTTTTTTTTTAAGGGGTGGGGGGTGGCTGGTTGGTTGCTATTGTTTTTAATAATAGTCATCCTAATAGGTGAGATGTGATATCTCACTGTGACTTTTCTTTGCATTTCTCTTAATGACTAATGATGTTAAACAACTGTTCCCATACTTGTTGGTCATTTGTATGTCATCTTTAGAGAAATCTCTATTCAAGTCCTTCGTGTATTTTTCAATTGGGTTGATTATTTTTGTTGTTGAGTTGAGACATTCTTTATATATTCTGGATTAACTTCTACTAGCTATATGATTTGCTGATATTTTCTATAATTCCACAGGTCTCTTTTTAATCTATTGATTATGTCCTTTGATGCATAAAAGGTTTTCGGTTTGATGCAGTCCCGCGAGTCTATCACTCCTTTCCTTGTCTGCGCTTTGGTGTCCTACTCAAAAACTCATTGTGTAGTCCAATGTCATCAAGATTCTCCTCCATATTTTGCTTTAGGACTTTTATAGTGCTGTGTCTTATATTTAGATCTTAATTTTTGAGTTAATTTTTGCATATGGCAAAATACAACTTCATGTTTTTGTATATGGACATCTCCCAACACAACTGGTTAAAGACACTGTCCTTGACCCATTTTGTAATCTTGGCACCCCTGTTAAAGATCATCTGACCATAAATGTGAGGGTGTGTTTCTGAGCTCTTTAATTCTATTCCACTGGTCTGTCTGTGTGTCTTAATGCCATTACCATGCTGTTTAAATTACTGTAGCTTTGTAGCAGACTTTGAAATCAGGAAGTGTGAGTCCTCCAACTTTGTTCTTTTACAAAACTGTTTTGGCTCTCAGGGAAAATGCATATTTTTTATGAAAGACTCTGGTCATGTTTTTCCAAGATCCATGCTAGGAGATGCTCTTTTTCAATCCTCTACCACTACCAAACTATAGAAGCACTAACTTCAGAAAGATTTAAACACATAATGCAACTTTCCCAACACTCCAAATTAACATTGGATGTAACATCCTGGCTTTGAAAATAGTGGAGGGAATAGTGATCAAGAGAACAGGACTCAGAGTCAAAAGATCTGTATTTTAGCTCCACAATTTCCTCTCTTTGTGACCTTGTACATATTATTTAATCTCAGTTTCCCCAACTATAAAATGCAAGTAATGCTAGCATCTCCCAGGGCTATTGAGATGAACAAACAGAATACTGCAGATAAAGCACTTAGCACAGTGCTTTTTCCTGTCACACAGTCAGCACTCAGTACACTTCCGGCTACTACTATCAATCTTGGAATTTATGCCTCTCAATATTAATGATTTTATTTTTAATGGTGGCATAATTTTTATGAAATAAAATGTAATGTCAGGCATCTAAGAGACCAATGTGGAAACAAATATCCTTTATTTAGTAAAGCTTGAAGTTCAATGTCAAAAGCAAGGAGCAGTCACGCTGAGATCAATAGGAAGAAGAGAGTAATAAAGCTAGGGTCATTTATACTGCCTTAATGAAACTTCAGATTCACTCACCCAAAACGCATTTGGTATTAAAAACCACTGGCAGAGAGAGACTCAATTTAATGCTTTACAAATTAAAAACCAAAACACCACACCATTCAACAAGCTGAAAAGAAGAGAATCCCTCAATTTGGTCTGGTGTAGCCTGTATTACTAAGAAAGAGAGAGCTTGAAACTAAATCCCTTGTAAGTTAAATCTTGACCTAGGTCTTTTATTCATTAACTGGCCAGTTTCACATGTAACTGCTAACATGAGTGTATAAGAGAAAACTGTCAGGTAAATTCTGTCATGAGTCTCAAAGTTTAACCCTGCACCCATTCTCACTTACTGTGGAAACCATCTGATTTTCCATACCTCCTTTGCAAAGTTACATGCCACCTCAGAATGGAGGAGTGGAACAGGGCACAATCAGTCTAAAGCCATTCCTTCATCAGAGGCATTGGCTAATGCATGGGAACATGACCTAAGTTTGGGCAATAAGAAAGGTTTGATCTTCTTTCTTGCTATTCAGAAACAGCCTCCAGAAATATGCCTATCTCTCAATCTCTCTCATCTCTGGATGTGGAGGGAATAAACTGCCTCAGGAATATCTGGCAGACATCTGGACATGAAGTAGAACCAAAAATAAACTAAAGGGAATTAGTAGCCTCAGGAATATCTGCTAGACATCTGGACATGAGGTAGAACCAAAAAAAGACTAAAGGTGACATGTCACCATGAAGGCACAGTGGACGCACAGAAATCAAGCCCATGATACTAACACCAGACCTCTGGGTCAAAACCATCCTCAAGTTCAAACCAACCCTAAAAGGACCTGCACTCTTCACCTCAAGGAACCAGTAAATCTCCTTTCTTGCTTGAGTTGGATTTTGTCATTTTCAGCTAGACGGATTTTTACCTGGTACACTGATAAAAACGGATTTTTACTGGTACAACCATACAGTTAAAACAAAACTTTTAAAAAAGCATACACTACCAAGGATGCATGCCCAGACATATGCACTTGGGTCTCTGGCCTCAAATATTTGGACCTAGGAAGGACAAAGTCAGTCACACAAACATAAGGCTCCCACAGTCTTATGGGGAACTCAACTTCAACATTGCTCCCGTTGTGACCACGCATCTCTGTGCTAGGCTACAAGAGCCTGAAGATTTGACTCTGGGGAGCAATAAACATTTTGCAGATCTATCATCTTCCGTCCCCCTGAGTAAGCTAAACTAGTTAATCTGTCCTGCTAGGACACACATTTATTTTTCAAACTTAACCAAAATGAAGGAAGTCTGGATATATGATATGACATCATGAAGACCTTGGACTTCAATAGTGTCTTTTTTTAAAGCAGCTCAAAGAGTTTTACGGTCATTTACTGTCAAGATTCCCATAAAGTAGACAGAAGCAGGTATCCATGCCCCTGGGGGAAGCAAGATGGAGCCCTGATGAAGGTCACCAAACACTGGGCAGTTAGAGAATAAAGCCACATTCTCAGGGAGTCTGCTCTGTTTTGAAAATAAATCATGTCTCAAAACTGCATTGGGGAGGAAGCAAAGTCAGAATAAAATGATTCTCTTGGTCGTTATTTCCCTAAGTGCACACACGCAGGTATTTTCCCTTCACTCCTCCTGCTCCTGGACAAAGGCAGATGAATTCTGTAGTAAAGCAACTCTGAGAAACACTGGACACAGACTGACAAGTGTGTTGACTGCTGGACACTTGAGAACCTTTAATATGCTGATGCACATTATGATGTGTGAGAAGGTTAAACGGGTAAACAAAAACACACACAAGAACTAAGACTGAGGCCTGGCACATATATTCGTGCTCAGCAGATGTCACCACAACAGGCACTAGGAGGACGAGTCCAGTGCCTGAGGCCAGACTGCTTTGGTTAGGCTCCCACCTCTGCCACCCAATAGCAGGATGACCTTTCTCCACCAGTAAAATTGGGATCAGAATAATACCTTGTAGTACTGGTACAACAAAGAGCTTAAAGTGCACACAGGAAGCATTTAGTAAGTTTGAGGTGCTCTTGATGTTTTGGTTGTTGGTGCCTTTTAACTGGATGTTAGAAGGTAGTTTACTAAATGTACTTGACCAGGGAACTTTTTTTTTTACATAAAGTGTCCCTAGCATTATTACCTGGCTGACCTCTGAACTCTAAAATTATATTTAATGTCCCTCCTGCTCCTCTAAGGAGATACAAATCTCCCTGGATGTGTCTACCTGTCTACCTCTTTCTCTCTTACCCAACACTCCCCCTGACAAGATTCCTTTTATCCCTTGAGGATTCAGGATATGGACATGGTCTCAGGCTGAAGGTCACGCTCAGTTTCCCAAGGTTGAACTTTCCCTCTCACTTAAAACCTAAACTCATGAAAAATAAGGAAAGGGAGTCATCGGTCCCTGGATTACTCAGTAAAAAAAAACCTGCTAAGTAAAAACTGACTATGATGTGATTTAAGAGGGGGGTGGGGAAGCTGGCAACAACGTGTACTTCAGTCAGAAGAATGTAGTGTGGTTGTTAAATGGACACATGTGGCCATCCAAGGGATCAGAGTTCAAGTTCCACTTCTACTTCTTACTAGTCTGCTGTCTTTGAGATGATTATCTGTAAAATGGAGCTGAAAGATAGAGCTTAGTTCATGGGACTACTGCCAATTTAAATGCTATAACACATGTGATGGGCAAGATGGGAGCATCAATAAACGCTCAACCAGCTACTGCTACCAAATCGTTGCTGCTGCCACAGCTGTTGTTTCAGGACACCAGTGCCCCAGCAACACCGTGACTCACTGCCATTGAGTCCTCATGAGAAACGCTCAAAGCCCTCCCAGGACAACCCAAATTATAGTCAGGGCCACGGCCATCAGCCCAGCTCTGCCACCAAGGGTTCTCTGCCAGTACAAAGCTTTCATGAAGAGACACAGCAGGAAGATAAAAGATCTGTGCCATTAGGGGGAGGAAAAAAATCCAACCACAGCACTAGGACAAAAAATAACAGGTTGTCACTTGTATTAACCAGTCCAAACAAACAAAAAAACAAACAGTGAGGTGCTAGAGCCCACAGTCCAGGCCAGTCTTTCCCAGGCTGGAATACAAAATGCTGGAGATTAACCTGAGGGTCTCTAAGAGGAAACAGACCTTGAATCTGACACTTCAGAAGGAATCACCACACAGTTTCTCTACTTCGTAACACTTAAGTGATGATTTTCCTTTTAAAGAATATTATAGAAGAATCTGTTTCTAACATCACTGTCTGGATTAGACAGTGGATAATCCACTGTCTGGATACCTTTAGAAGCATCCATCTGAGTCACCTGGAAAATTTCTACTCTCTTGGAATCCAACAAGTTATTTACTACGGGTTAAAGTGGAGACAATCTTGCTAGTTCAGCTTTGCAACAAAGGGATTTCTCTAATACGGGAGAGGAAGGGAGGGAATTCACCTTTCAGGAATACTTTTGGTTAAAAACATCCTATTACTAACAATCCATTAAAACCTCTAGTTAATGACTCTTTCAGATACTTAAGAGGCCTAAGTTCTTGACACCATATACTGAGGGAGTCGTGATGGCCTATTCTGAGATCCCAGAAAATCCTCAAAAGGATTTCTCAGAGAATTCTGACTCCTTACACTCACCCCAAAAAGTAGCATCTAGAAACTCGGGTTTTCCAGGTGGCTCTAGTGGTAAAGAACTGCTTGCTGATGCAGGAGACTTAAGAGACACGGGTTCCATCCCTGGGTCAGGAAGATTCCCTTGAGAAGGAAATGGCAACCCATTCCAGTAATCTTGCCTGGAGAATCCCACGTACAGAGGAGCCTGGGGGGCTACAGTCCATGGGATTGCACAGAGTCGGACACGACTGAAGCGACTTACCATGCACGCACGCATGCACTAAATTCTGGGATTTATAAAAAGGACGAGTCATAAGTTGCTGAAACCATTGATGACAATACCCACTACCAAAGAAAGCCATGGTTCATCCTGAGAAAAGAACAAACAGCATGTTGTTCCTTCCTGGAGATTTACTGTGGAGAATAGAGGGCATTTAAAAAAAACAAACACTCTTCCCCAGTGGCTCCTTTTATACAGACCACAAAAGGAAAGATGGAATCGTGATATTGCTAAAATAAACAAAAGACTTTTATGAACAATGTTTTAAAAGTACACCATTAGACTAGCTCTTGAAATACTTTTAATATATTTGATGGAGGGGGCGGAAGACAAAAGACAGGAAAGAGGAAGACAAAATGAAACAGGACAGAGAAAATTAAATTTAATTTTTATTCTCCTGTTAATACATTTCACATCGTGGATCTCAAAGGATGGTGTGGTGAAGAATCAAGAAGAAGCCGAACAAAATGCAGTTTCCTGGAAACCCAGAATGAGTGAGGCTTGAGTACCAGGACCAGTGAGGCTGGAGTAGAAGAACCAGTGAGGCTGCAGTACCAGAACCAGTGAGGCTGGAGTACCAAGACCAGTGAGGCTGGAGTACCAGGACCCAGGAATTCATATTTTGACCGTGCCCCCAGAGATTTTGACACAGGTGATTCTGGGACTACACTGTGCAAAATGTTGCTTTTAGACACATGGGCTGAAACATATTGGATTATTCAAGACAGCCTTTATCAGAACCTTGCAAATAAGTAGAATAACTTATCCCACAGACCCTGACAAATAATTCAACTAGAATCAGGAAATATTCAACTCTTACAGTCTGAAAGCAACATTAGCTGACATGCCATTTTAACAAAGGCTCTATGTGGATATGTGTGTATGTATATGTGTGTGTGAATACATATATACATATGTGTTTCTATGTAAACAGATGACTAGGTATACTGTAATCAAATAAAGCACCTCATCTTTCTTTCCTACCTGCCTGACTTGAACTATTAGTCAAGGATAACAGGGATTAAAAAAAAAAAAAAAAGATGACTATCATACTGTCTGCAATTTAATACCATACAGATGGGCAAGAGAGATGAGAAGCATCGAAGCAAAATATAATTTTTGGCACCTGAACTTGCCAAAAACCATCAGGGGCTTCCCAGGTGACTCAGTGGTACAGAATCTGCCTGCCAATGCAGGAGACATGGGTTCAATCCCTGGGTCGGAAATATCCCCTGGAGAAAGAAATAGCAACCCACTCCCATATTTTTGCCCGGGAAATTCCATGGACAGAGGAGCCTGATGGGCTATAGTCCATGAGGTTGCAAAAGAGTTGGACATAGCTTAACAACTAAACAACAACAACATAAACCGTCAGAGGATACCAAACCAGCACTGTTCTCACACTTGGAGGGAGGAACCCATCTATTTACATGCATGGATTTAACTGGACTATCACTCTGACAGAGAAAGAGAATCTTAGTTGCTACCTGGAAAAGAAGGAAGAAAGCAAAAATGTGTTTTTCAAGAGAACTGGTCTCCACTCTCACCATACAGCATATTATACTGAAAGCAGCATAAATGCAATGAGATTACATTTCCTTATCAGTACTAGGGAATTCTCTAGTGATGTTTAAGGCGCTATTCTCACCAATGTCAAGGAAATGAGTTAACTTTTATGTTCTCTTAAGGATCTCTTAAAACACATAGCTAAAATATAATCTCTTTTACCGTTTACCATTTGTAATTTCAATTAATTCAAATTGAAAATTCCTAGACTTACTGAAGTAGACAGAAATAAAACCTATGGAAGGCCTGGTGGTTACTCTGAAAAAGGTTAAGAATCCTGAGACATATAAACATATGTGGAGAATATTTCATTAGGATGATCTAGAAAAAAGAAAAGGCCCATGATAAAACAGGCTTTAAATGGTGAACTGTTACACGCAAACATTCCTCTAAAAATACAGGGCGCACCCTCTGCAATGTTGCTTGGATTTGGAAATCAGAACTGGATTGAAATCTCATCTTGTCACTTAATTAGCTATGTGACTATGGGCATGTCACACAACCATAACCTGATCTCAGCGTCCTCACCTGTTAACTGGAAGAATAACAGTAACTATCTAATAGAGTTGTTGTGAAGATAATATTAGATAACACATGCAATTCTTAGCACATAATAAGCATTCAATAAATGTTAGCTTATCATTATTCTAAGGGTCAGGCATGTAGGCATGATGGTAATTTGACCTTCGCATCCACTGATTGACAGGGATGATTAAAAAAAAAAAATTTAAGAGCTTATGATGCTCCCGGTCAAGGGCCCAAACAAGTAATTCAAAGTGGCTCATGTATTATTAAAAGCCAGCTTCACAAACACCTCTCTTAATTACTGAGGTTCTTCCAGGGCAAGCCCTCCATGTAGGGCCACTTGGGCTGAGCAGTACACAATGCCTGGAGGTGCCATTCCTAATCACAATTGGAAAATACCCCTTATATGGGTTGAACTGTGTGCCCCTCAAAGTTTTATGTTGAAGTCCCAACACCTCAAATGTGACCTTATTTGGAAATAGTATCACTGCAGATACCATTAGTTATGATGAAGAGAGATGGGAGTAGAATGAGCCCCTAATCCAATATGACCGGTGTCCTTACACAGGAGGGGAAAGGTGAACAGAGAGGAGCCAGGTGGAGACTGCAATTATGTCACCACAAGCTAAGGAACCACCAGAAGACAGGAGCGGGGCTGGGAACAGATCCCTCCCTGGGCCATTCGGAGAGAGCACAGCCCTGCTGACACCTCAACTCCAGATTTCCAGCCTCCAGAACTGAAACAACACATTTCTCTGGTCCAAGCCACTCAGTCCATGGCACTGTGTTTCGGCAGCTCTCACAAAGGCATAAACCCTATGAAGTCGGGCAATGCGGCAGCCTTATCTAGAGTCCACCAGCTGCCTCCCAGAGATTTTGATCCTCAAATCCCCAGCATAACAAACAGGGCTAAAATCTGTTTCTAAAGAACTTAAATGCCCATCGCTTGCACAGGTAACCTACTCTGTATGCTTCAGAAACAGAGTTCAGTAAAAAGGGAGACAACCTGTGAAGCGCTCAGCCACAAAGACCATCCCCACGACGCTGGTGTCCCTGGAATTCAGGAGTCTGCATGGCAGAATGTTCAGCCTAACGTCAGCCAAGACCAGTTGCTGTGGCCAAAATGCATACTGCCTGCTTGGGAGCAGAGGGCTGTTCAGACACAAAGCTTCCACCTTTTCTGATTTGTCTAAGCAGTGCTTCTTAAACTTTTCTGGGTGTCAAAATCAAATGAGAATTTGATTAGAGTCAATGGTTCTCTTCTGGGAAAACATATTTAATGCAGCATTTGCACACATGTTCAAGGGGCTACACAGGGCCAGCCTGGTGCACATGCACACTGGGCATTGGGCCTGGGCTTAGTTTCACGGTCTGCTGTCACCATCTTAAAATTCTTACTTTTTAAACAAGGGGTCTCACATTTTCATTTTGTACTAGGTCCTGCAAATTGTATAGCTGCTGCCAGGAATACTCAGAAGTGTCATAATAATGGACAGCTGTCCCTATTGGGGGACAGTAAAGACTTGGGATTCTTATTCAATGGACTTTATTTGAGGGCCTCCTTCCTAAAAGGATACATGATCAGAAAATCAACATTAATTAATAAACTGGTTGCATATCTGAAAAGCACACACTCAACCAAAACCAGAATCAGTCTGTCTCATCACTTAGTAGTAGTATTATTTTTAAAGGGCTGGAAAGCAAATAACTACAAATGAGTTATGGTTCTAAAGTATGTCATACTGAAAATTAAATTTCTCCAGAATCACCAATATCATAAAATAAACTTAATATCAGGAAATTCTCAAAAACTTCAGAGGAATAGGGGCTGGTAAGCAGGAGAATTTGCCCTGATTTGCCAACTTATCTTGATCAACACAATCACCAGTTTCTGGGTATCAAGACTTCAGTTGTAGGTGGTCTCTAAAAACTGTAGTCAGTGAACAAACAGGCCTGAGTGTTCATGCTCCTGTGTAGTTTCCTCCCACAAAAAACCTGGGCTGGCCTGAGACTTGCATTAACTAAGAAAAAGAGTGATGCTTTGGCAATTCTGGACCTAACTTCAGTGAAACTGTTAGCTTCCTTTCAATTCTGGAACGTTTACTCTGAAGATCTTCTGAGTCACCATGTAAGAAATCCAGTTACCCTGCTAGAGAGACCACAGGGAAAGGCTACCAGAGGCCCTGAAACTATAGGAAGGAAGACAAAATTCCAATTGTATCAGGGCCCAAGACAGATCTCCAGATTTTTCCAGCCCTGACCATCATGTGCCTACAACTAAACAGTACCTCTATGAGGGACCCCAAGCAAGACCAGCAGAAAAATTGCCCAGGTAAGCCCAGTCAACCCCTAGAAGTGTGAGAGATAATAAAACAGCCATAGTTTTAAACTACTACATTTGTGTAGTCAAATCTATCGCCTTTCCAGTAGTCATGTTCGGATATGAGAGTTGGACCATAAAGAAGGTTAAACACCAAAGAATTGATGCTTTTGAACTGTGGTGTTGGAAAAGACTCCTGAAAGCCCCTTTGACTGCAAGGAAATCAAACTAGTCAATCTTAAAGGAAATCAACCCCGTATATTCACTGGAAGGACTGATGCTGACGCTGAAGCTCCAATAGTTTGGCCATCTGATGTGAGGGCCAACTCACTGGAAAAGACTCTGATGCTGAAAAAGATTGAGAGGAGGAGGAGAAGGAGGCGGCAGAGGATGAGATGGACATGCCTGGCATGCTACAGTCCATGGGGTCCCAAAGAGTCAGACACAACTGAGCAACTAACACACAGAGTGATTCTGTTACACAGCAGTGGATAACTGAAATAAACCCCAGACATTCCTGACATAAGCTCTAAACATCCCCCTGAGAAAAGAGAGGCTAGGAACTGGCAATAATGAAGTCAATCAAGCCCACAGGTGAATGCTAACTGTTTTGTTTTGTTTTGAAGTTGTACTAGGTAACATTTAAAAATTGGGAGATCTCACATAAAAATCTAGATTTCTAGCTTCTGAGAAACCAGAATTATCAATCACAATGGACCTACATTCCCACGTGGTCATAACCAGCAGAAGCAGAGTGGCGGTTACCCTCTCTGCAAAGCACTCACTGTCCTGTCCCAAGCAACCAGCTTCACCAGCCCACCTCCCCTCAGTCACAGTGCCTGGTCTCTTGTCAGCTCACCTTTCAACCCAATGTTTAGCAGAGACTGGTACACAATTAGTCCTCAATACCTACTCGCTGAGCAATTGCACAAGGCATCAAATGCTCTTATCACCCCCATATGACTGCCGAATCCTTATTATTACTACTTCAGGTATCCCTTCCCATCCAATCCTATCACCATGGTCTTCATGTCCTCTTTTAGATCATTAACCTCCAAAGGATCTCCTAGTCTCCATGTTGTACCTCCAATCCATTCCAGGCCATCCCTACTAATGATCATCCATTTAAAACACAGATTCAGGCATATTGTGGACTGTTCTCAAAAGTCTTCAGTGGATTTCTGGCTGTGATATTGCACTGGATGGTGCCACTGGGGAAAACTGGGCAAGTACTCAGGATCTCTGGGTGTTATTTCTTAAAACCACACATTTTAGGAATCTACCACAATCTCAAAACATTTAATTTTTAAAATCTATGGACGTCTTAAATGTGCAGATTTGTTGACCCACAAAATCCACTTCTATCAAAATTAAATTTGTATGAATTTTCCAAGTGTCTGTGGTTGCTCCCCATCACCTAGAAAGCAAAGTCCACACTCAGCCAGACTTCCAAGGCTCTTCTCAATTTTTCCATCATTGAAAACAGTCAGTCTCTGAAATCTTCAAACACACCCTGCACACCACGTCCATGTGCTCAGCCCGGGGCCATCCTCCACCATCCTGTAATCCCTCTGCATTCTCCTATTAAATACATGGGCTTCCAGTCCTCTCCTCCAAAAGGCCTTCTTAAAGTCTCCCAGCAGTCTCCCAGTTTCCTTATCCTACTCCCCACTAGATACTACTTCCATCTTCAGTGTACCCAGCCATCCTTGTTGCAGGTGGTTTTTCTATACTTATGTGGTAGGGACCATAAAACTATCTCCTGTTCTCATCCCAAATTTCAGAGCATCTATCAGTTCAGAGAGGTTAAATTCTATTCTCAACATCACATGCATAGTGGTAGGCTTGAGAGGCCTTTTCCCAAAATCTCTGCACCTTCTTCCCTACCTCAGGGACAGAAAAGTTCTTTATTCTCAGAACCACTCTGAGCTAAAGCAGTCACTAGGAGAATTCTGCATATATTAGATGGGGAGACTCTCTTGAGTTAAACTGGAAGAGAATAGAGGACAAATATTTGCATCTTACGATACCCTGAATAACCTTACCTTCAGAAAGAGTGAACAAACATTTCCTCTCTCTAGTTTTAAACACAGAATAATTATATCCTTCACAGATACAAAAGTCATAGTAAAGGGGATGACATTTTCCATCACGCACTCCCTGCTTTTACATGCAATGCATATCAATAAGTGAATACCACACAGAATTTTCCTCATTGGCTCTAATCCCAAAGGGGTCCACTGAGAGAGAGCTTAAAGAATTAGGAAGATATGGAATAAATCTGGGAACAAAAGTCTTCCACAGGTTAAGAATTTTAATCAGATAAGGAAAAGGTATGTTTATTATGTTTCAAAGACAATTCAGAGTTATATGTGTTTGAAGGTAACAAACAAAAATATAGTTAAAGCTGAAACACACTTCATAATGTACATGTTAATAGGAAACGGTGAAAAAAAAAAAAAAAAAGGAAACGGTGGGCTTCCCTGCGTGTGTCTATGTACATATTTGACTAGGTATACTGTAGTTAAATAAAGCATCTCATCTTTCCTACCTGACCACTAAACTGTTTAGTCAAAAATAACCAGGATTTTTAAAATGATGACTCTATTGCAGACTCTAACGATGTCTGCAATTTAATACTGTACAGATGGGCAAGAAAGACAAGAAGCATCCAAACAAAATATAATTTCTGGCACTTGAACTTGCCCATAAACCACCAGGGGCTTCCCAGGTGGCTGAGTGGTAAAGAATCCGCCTGCCAATGCAGGAGATCCCAGTTTGATCCCCAGGTTGGGAAGATCCCCTGGAGGAGGAAATGGCAACCCACTCCAGTGTTATTGCCTGAACAATCCCATAGAGAGAGGAGCCTGGCGGGGTACAGTCCATAGGGTCACAAGAGTAGGACATAACTGAGCACTCTGGCATTCATTCTGAATGCCCAGAGGAGGAGCAGCCATCTTGCAGTCACAAGATGAAAAGCAACAGAAGAAAAGCCAAGATAGATCACTACAAGGATGGTTCTGACATCACAGAACCACTAAAAGAATGGCAGGGGTCACAGAGCCCTGGGTTTCTTGTATGGGAGACAAATGGATCCCCATCTGTTTAGGTGACTGCTAGCTGGCTATTGCATTTCATGCATGAAAATGTAAACGTGTCTGAAATACAGACTCTACCCCTAGGATCATGCCTGTCTCAGTGCTCTCTCGTATCAGCTATTCTATCTCATACCCCATGTATAAAGAAGAATATCCACTCTCCCCAAACTCTTTCTCTTCCAAGAGCTTCATCTCTGTAAACAACACTAGTGTTCTACCCACCTGCCCATGTGAGAAATCTAAAAGCCATCTTTTCCTCCTCACTCTCTCCACTTTACGTCCACCTGATCCCCAGGGCTGTGCTTCTTCATCCCCAGTGTGTCTCAGCTCCAACCATCTCTACAACCACCATGCTAGTCCAGGACTGCATAATCTCCAACATACACAGCTCCTCATTGGTCTTCTTTGTCACCACCTTCTGCAATCCATTCTCTATGGACATGCCATAGAGCCTTTTCAGAAACACAAACAGGATCCTCTGGCTCCTATTTAAAACTTTTCCAAGCCTCCTCACTGGCCATTGAATAAAGACCACCCTCCTAATTACGGCTTAAAAGATCCTCCATTGACACTGAACTCAAATTAACTTTCTCTCCAGGTTGCATCCTTCAAACCAACCAACACTCTTAGCAGATATCCGCACACATCTAGAAGTTCTCCCACATATTTCTAATTGAATAGCTTTACTCATCCTTCCACAATCTAGGAATTCTATTAGCACCTCCATACTTTGACTTGAGAGTACCTACAACCTAGGTACAATCATTTGCATTTCTCCCCACATCTGACTGCTCAGTGCAAGTTCTCACCTTCCATTGAAACACCAGGCACTCCCAGGTCAAACATAAGACAACACCCTGTTTTTCTCAAATCCCATTTATAGTTCTGGATTACAAATGATGTTGTTGCTTCCGTACCTTTTTAGATTTTATTTCTTTTTTAAAAAAGGAAGTTGAACTTAAAGATCTATTGCAAAACAACACAAAGGTGTAAATATGGATACTGCAGACACAGTGACCCAGATGACTAAAGTGGAAAATGTTACCAGCACTGGAAACAGTACTTAATGATTTCCGGTGACATGTGTTATACTGTATGATTATCACCCCTAAACGAGATTTAACAACAGAAATTCAAACAATGTCAAAACTTTATGAACACAATGCCAGTTAGGATATGAAATAGACACAGACTTGATTTAAACATGGTTTAAGAGATAACTTTTTTGTTTTTTTATTACGAAAATTTTAGTTCCTAACATTTCCTGTGAGTCATTTTCCATGAATATAAAACTGTCCACCTAACATTGACCCTGACTAACTTTGACCCCTTTGCTGACCCAGAAAATTGTAAATACACGATTACGAGGCTTTTACTGAGTATTTTTAATTTGCTGAAATAGCTCCATTTATATAAATGTATCAACAAGAGATCTCAACATCATTTTCCACATATTAATCACGTTGATTTCCATAGAGGGTTTGTGGAATTCATTTTAGAATAAACATTTTATATAAGACAGAAACATATTAGCCATAAAAAATTTTTAATGGAAACAATCAAGTGACAG
Source organism: Bos javanicus (assembly GCF_032452875.1). Lineage (NCBI taxonomy): Eukaryota > Metazoa > Chordata > Mammalia > Artiodactyla > Bovidae > Bos > Bos javanicus. The sequence goes on from NC_083889.1 coordinate 31,845,723, forward strand.
TGATAACAATGATAACAAAAATCTTTGCTGTACCTCTTATTTACTGAGTATTTCCCATGGTCCTTTTCTCCTTTGCCTTTCACTTCTCTTCTTTTCACAGCTATTTGTAAGGCCTCCTCAGACAACCATTTTGTCTTTTTCTTTTTTCCAGAAAAACATCTAATTCTGCTTTATTAACTACGCCTAAGCCTTTGACTATGTTCAGTTCAGTCGCTCAGTCATGTCTGACTCTTTGCGACCCCATGAACCACAGCACGCCAGGCCTCCCTGTCCATCACCAACTCCCAGATTCCACCCAAACCCATGTCCATTGAGTCAGTGATGCCATCCAACCATCTCATCCTCTGTTGTCCCCTTCTCCTCCTGCCCTCAATCTTTCCCAGCATCAGGGTCTTTTCAAACGAGTCAGCTCTTCACATCAGGTGACCAAAGTATTGGAGTTTCAGCTTCAACATCAGTCCTTCCAATGAACACCCAGGACTAATCTCCTTTAGGATGGACTGGTTGGATCTCCTTGCAGTCCAAGGGACTCTCAAGAATGACTTGTAGATCACAACAAACTTTGGAAAATTCTTAAAGAGATGGGAATACCATACCACTTGACCTGCCTCCTGAGAAATCTGTATGCAGGGCAGGAAGCAACAGTTAGAACCAGACATGAAACAACAGATTGGTTCCTAATCGGGAAAGGAGTACGTCAAGGCTGTATATTGTCACCCTGCTTATTTAACTTATATGTAGAGTACATCATGAGAAATGCTGGGCTGGAGGAAGCACAAGCTGGAATCAAGATTGCCAGGAGAAATATCAATAACCTCAGATATGCAGATGACACCACCCTTATGGCAGAAAGAGAATGAGAACTAAAGAGACTTTTGATAAAAGTGAAAGAGGAGAGTGAAAAAGTTGACTTAAACTCAACATTCAGAAAACTAAGATTATTGCATCTGGTCCCGTCACTTCATGGCAAATAGATGGGGAAACAATGGAAACAGTGAGAGACTTTATATTTGAGGGGCTCCAAAATCACTAAAGATGGTGACTGCAGACATGAAATTAAAAGACACTTACTCCTTGGAAGAAAAGTTATCACCAACCTAGACAACATATTAAAAAGCTGAGACATTACATTGCCAACAAAGGTCTGTCTAGTCAAAGCTATGGTTTTTCCAGTAGTCATGTATTGTTGCGAGAGTTGGACCATAAAGAAAGCTGAGCACTAAAGAACTGATGCTTTTGAACTGTGGTATTGGAAGAGACTCTTGAGAGTCCCTTGGACTGCAAGGAGATCCAACCAATCAATCCTAAAGATCAGTCCTGAATATTCACTAAAAGGACTGATGTTGAAGCTTGAAATGCCGATACTTCGGCCACTTGATGAGAAGAACTGACTCATTTGAGAAGACCCTGATGCTGGGAAAGATTGAAAGCGGGAGGAGAAGGGGAGAACAGAGGATGAGATGGTTGGATGGCATCACCAACTCAATAGACATGAGTTTGAGTAAACTCCGGGAATTGGTGATGGACAGAGAGGCCTGGCATGCTGCAGTCCGTGGGGTCACAAAGAATCGGACGCAACTGACTGACTGAACTGAACTGAACTCCCATGGTCCAGGCCCTATGCTAAGCTCTATGTATATACATTATCTCACTGATCTCTAACAAAACTTGGCACCGCAATTAGAATCATCCCCATATTACAAAAAAAGAGGAAACAGAGGCTCAGAGAAGTTAGTAATTTATTCATAATCGCATATCTGGTACACGATGGAATCTTACTTAACGACCCCAGACCATCCGTCAGCAGAAGCCAGATTTCTTGATCACAAATGCAAACATCCACATAGTGTTTATCGTGTACCAGGAGCTGACAAACAGTTCATCTTCACAACAACCCGAGATAGCAGGTATTATTATATTCTCATTCTTTGTATGAGGAAACTCTGGCATGGAAAGGTCAAGTTATTAGGTCAAAATGGTCCACAGGATAAGCTGTAGAGATTCAGGATTCACATCCAGGCCAGGACCTCCAGGATATAAACCTTTAAACCATCACCATGTCCGCTGTATTATCCCCCAAGTAATGACATCTCCAGGGCATTTATCTCGTGCTAGGCATTGTGAAACTTTCCATATATGATCTCATGAAATCCTCAAATAATTCTGAAGTAAGTGGTATTTTTATCCCCACTTTTCAGATGGAGGTTCTGTGGCCCAGATAAGTTAAGTCAGACGTCCAGGGTCATTGAGCCAAGTGCCTCATTGGAGGATACAAAGGGCAACGGCTGGGTTTCGCTCCCCACCTCCCCGGTTCCTTTCCTGAGGCATGAGTGGCTGGGAAACAGTCTGCATCAGACTTTCCGCCTCTGTAAAACTATTCAGTTCATATAGTCTAGGGTGTGACTATTCATAGGTACCTTTGAGCTAATCTACTAGGAGCCTGTGCAACCACAGTGCATACTTCAGAACAATGCATGCTTTCTCTATAAATTAAACACACCAACCTAGCTTGGGAAAAGACCATCTTTTCGATATGAACACTAGGAATAATTTGGTTTTAAAAACAGAGAAAGTCTACTGTTGTTGCCTTTTTTTTTTTTTTTTGTACACAGTATGAAACTTTACTCCTCCTTCTACAGAGAGTACCTCTTGGTGTTCCAGTCCTATCCACTTAAAAGTTCCATCATTTAAACCCAAAAAAATCTCTCCAAAAATACATTATGAATCTTATTAAGAAAAAGCAATTGTTTAATTATTCATTTTTAATAAAAAAGAAAGGAGCAGTATTTAAAAAAAAATTAAACCTCATTTCTGGAAACAGAATTAAGTAATAAAAAATGCAACTACAACAAAATAAACTGATAAATCATGGCCTAACATGTCAGGCCCACACCAATTAAAGACAGCTGATTTGTGTGTGTCACTGGGTTTTCAGTTTTTGCAGAGACAACTTTAATAAAATTCCACAAGGCCACAGAGTCATCTGGAGACAAAAATCACATCCTCAGCATCCTCAATAATATACAAAGTCAATAACAGTTGTTACCCTTAGCCAGGATAGGCACAGACATTTAATATGAATAGACAAGAGAAAATGCAGAGTCTGCCTTTTAATCATTCTTTCATTTATGGACTCATTTAATCAACAAATATTTATACAATGTCTATTCATGGGCTAATCTCTGGGAGCACAATGATGAACAAAACAGCCACACTCGCTGACTTCATGGAGTGGGAAGACAAGACATTGAAGACATGGATGAATATAGTATCATTATGTAAGTAATTGAGTATGTAAGTAACTAGTATGAAGGAAAAAACCAGGAAGCCATAAAAGAATAACACAGCAAGCTAATTCAGATGAGGGGGCAAGGAGGTGGCTCAGGAAGCAACCTTTAAACTGAGACTGAACAGTGGAGCAGACAGTAGGCAAAAGAGTGCTCAGAAAGCATTCAAGATGGCAGAAAGAATGTGTGCAAAGACATAAGGTAGAAAAGATGAAAAGGAAGCAGTGCCGTGGGAGTCAAGACCTCCTGGCTCTAGTTCCAGCTCAGCCACTAACCTGGCAAAGTCGTTTCACCGTTCTGGGCCTCAGTCGCTCCAACAGCAGTCACTGGCACAGTCAGCGGCCTCCTAAGCACCACCATAGGGACAGCTTAGGTGCTAAAGAGATGGCCTCATTCTTCTCAGAGTCCTGGCACTGGTAACTATGCTAAGTCCAGGTGGCAGGAGCACCTCCAGCAACCCACTCCCAAAAACGCACAAGGAGACTCAATGGAAGGACCCCTCTGGCCAAGCAACAGCCCGGCTACCTCCTGGGAAGCTGTGTCCAGAATCCTCAACCTGAAAACTTACAATATCCCTAGACTGTCCTAGACAAGGCCAGTTAATAGAACACGAGGAATACATTGTGTCAGTGGGTAAAAATGCCTGGGGCTCCAAATGACTCTTGACAAAGAGTTCAAATGGGAGGCCTGAGATAAGCCAAGGCTGGGGCAATACTTCCCCACAAGGGAGACAGAGCAACTGACCAGCCATGCACCTCGCAGGGGCACCTGTCTATGCGGGATGCTAAAACATCAAAAGAAGTGGAAGAGATATTCTGGTGTAAAGGAGGAGGTTGAGATGCCCCAAGGACATTCTCCAGTCATAAAAGATGGTTCCTACACTGCCTCCTAAAGGGGGTTAATTGTAAGACCTTGAAACTCTAAACAGTGTGATGCAAGTTTAGGGCAGAGCCAAGTTGCTTGGGACTATAGAAGAGCGGCTGCTGGCCTCTGGCACCTCCCACCTTGCACAGCACAAAGTCTAACTGGATTGTGCAAACTGAAAGAATACTAGTGTGAACGCTCACCTGGTAAGTCTGCAGAGGACTCCCACGGGCCTCAGGCTGACCATGACTTCCTGCCCTCTTCCATGAACACCGCCTTGCGCGGTACTTTCTTAACCAGACCTGTCTCCTCCTCCTCAACTCGGTGAGGGCAGAAACTGTCTCCTGTTAATCACTCTACCTCAATCGATAGGTCACTGTAACAGTGAGGTATTAATAAATCAGCTCAAATGCTGTGTAACCAAAAACTAGTATTAAGGCTATATGATAAAGCATTATAACCCGTGTTAATTCAGGCTAAGAAGTCTGCAAGCCATCTTTATCATCAATAAATAAAACTACTTCATAGTTTGCAAGGTTTTCAGTGTGAGATGTTTATAGAAAAATTACAAACAATTGAATAAAGTGTAGCGTGAGACTTCATATGTCTGAGGTCCTGCTCTGCATTTACACAGAAATGTAATCAGCCACAAATAGGAAATACTCAAACACATTAAGATGATGGGGAGGGGGAGAAAATCGATGAATGCATCAAACCACCCTGGAAGGTTATTTGCAATTATCTACTCCACCAGGCTTGTTTGCATAAGGAGGGGGGAAAAAATTTGAAGCTCAGAGTGCTGAACAAAAATGCCCCTACCTGGTGACAAAACCATGACTTAAATGATCTCTGAGTTCTTAGATCATTGTTTTCCCTAGCACACTGGGCTGCCACTTGAATTAAATCATATCATGTTACTCCTCTAGCCAGAAATCGGCAAAGGCTCTCCATTTTTCATGAGTAAGTGGCAAAGTGTGTACAAACATCTACAGAGTCTTCCTCCATTTGGATCCCACTTCTTCTAGTGCCGTTTCTACCACCTACCCCTTTGCTCAGCCAGTCTCAGCCAAGATGACAGTCATGCTGTCCTTGAATCAGGCACCCTCTTGCCCAGGGCCTATGTCCTAATCCTTCCCTCTGTCTGCTGAGCTTTCCCCCCAGATACTGGCATGATTCACTCTCTCATCTCCTTCAGATCTTTCCTCCAATGCCATTTCTCAGTGAGGCCTTTCCTTGCCCACACAATGCTAAATTACAAATCACCCCAAACCCACCCATTCTATATCTTCTCTACAGCATGCATTGCCATTTAACATTCGTCCTTTACTTACTGATGTATTTGTTTCTACAGCTCTCCCTTCCCTGACATGTAAGTTCCTTGAATACAAGGATTTTCAACAATTTGGCTCACTGCTCTGTTCTTCAAACTTAGATGAGTGCCTGGCACACAGTAAAAACCTCATAAACATATGTTGAATAACTGGTTATATGGATTAATGGATGGAGTTCAAAAGAAGCTCAAATTCAGAGAATTCAAGAGCTGTGAAATGCCTCACGGGGTCTGGCAGCCCCTGGGCAACAGCCTGTGGCCTGGGTGTCATCTACCATCACTATGTGCCCACTCCAGAACTGGCATCTGCTGATACTGTGGGTGAAGGACGGTAAACGAATGAAGTGACATGAAGACTTGTCAAAGCAAGTCCCTGTAAGGCTGCACGACTCCTGGTTAGAAAGGCAACTAACAAGCCAGAATTTTTATCAGCAACAAGACGTTCTTACATGGACAGATGCTGAAATCACCTCTGAATTGCTTCCCTGTGCCCCTCAGCTTAAGTAGAAGAGGATGGTTTGCTCAGATTGGACATCCCAAAAAAGAGACCAGATTTCAAAAACTTTCTGGCGTGAACCAACATTTGCCATGAAGCCTGAATGGCTGGCACAGCTGAACCTCCATGTATCATTCTAAATATAAACCATCAAGCTTCAATTATAACTTAATGACAGATATATAAAGGAAGATACTAAGAACAGCCAAAAACAAGGCAATAGGAATCAAGGCGAGATATTAAAACTGCATAGTATTTGGCCCACTCATCAAGAAAGGAACAACAATGACAACATTCAGACAGACCCAAGAGAACATAAGCAGTTTATGGTCTTTCATGTTTAAGAATCCAATGAAGATTTGTATCCAGGCTGTATTTTACCCACTAGAACCTGAAATAGCAAAAACATCCACCAAGAACTATCTGTCTGAACTTGAAAGACACAGGCTAACGCTAATTCACAAACATGAAATCCCAGGGATCACTGAACACCTTGCTAATTTCTAGAGAGCCCAACAAATAGATAAACTGAAAACTAAAGTGTTCCATCCCCAGTCTCAGTGGGCCCTCCTGTGCGCTGGACAAGCTACCCAATCCAATGCTCTTCATGATATGCCTTTTTATGATCTGTTTACCAATGTGAATCCCCTGTTATGCTTTAATTAATTTCCTGGAGAATCAGGGGTGATCTCTATAATCACCAAATGCGGGACAGCCATTTTTTAATAGCATTAATTTCATACAGAATCATTTCAGAGAAAGAAAAAAAAAAAAAAAGCAAAATTGTGAGAAAAGAACTGTTGAAAAAGATTCTAGCATTTACTGAAATGGTAACTCTTACTTTCCAGTTCCCCATATTTCCACAGTTAAATCTAAGATGGGGACAGCTCTTCTCTTAAAACCACAAAGGCTGAAGCAGGTGTGTGTTTATTACATGCCATCTGTATACACCTCCCCACTTGCCAATGGTGCACTGTTGGAGAACCATTTGGGACCATTCAAAACCATTAAGTCTATTAACTGTGACTATGGCCAAGTCTAGTAAACAAATGTCATCCCAACAGGAAATGAGTTAAGCTGGCCTTCAAAGTCACATAAGCAAATATTCCCGCAAGTCAGAGGGCCTCACACAAAGCTTCTCATTGAATTCTTCTGCTGTTGGTTTTGCCCAATTGAAACCAGAGATATCGCTGGAAATGTTCATGTCAGGAAAAACCCACATTTAACTGCAGTGACTTGCAGTGCGTTTGAAGTGACTCACAAGAGTCGCTAAGCGCTGCCCGGGTCTCTCAGGCCACCTCACTCATAGCAACAGCAGGTGCACAAAAAAATATTTAGGAAACCCGCATGGAATGTGTCTAGCTCCTCCTACATGAAGTCAAGTTCCTGATCTGGAAATTCTAGACCATAAACAGCCTCACAAAAGAGAAGAAGTCACAGCCAGTGGCGATGCTAGGTATATTTTTGTCAGGTCTAAGTAACACATTCTTTTCAAAATGTGGCTGCCTTCATGCTAATACTACATCTAGAACACTTCATTTCCCCAATGAAATCACTCTCATCTTTGAAAAGTTCTCTCCAGTATGACCCTCCAAGAAGCCCTTCTTAATAGAGTAGGATCCATTCCTACTCCATTTGCTTTTCAGATTTAATCACGGCTTAGACTCACCCATCTGAGATCTGGCTTTACTAGCCCAGACCCTGGCTTTATTTATTCTGTCTTGTGTCATAATGGCTACTGCTCCACTTAACACTAAGGATCTGGGGGAACAGAACTTTTCAATTCCTCTCTACCCCTATGCAGTTGCTTTACATCCAAGAGATACTATAAATAAATGCTGGTTGAATGGAAGGTATCTTAGTCTTGGATTTAATTTTCTCAACATCTCCAACTAGTCTAATAGCTTAAGAACCAAACCTACTTAAAAATTAACTTCAGTTTTAAGTATAATGAAATCAATCTAAGTTATTAACCTAACCACTCCATGTGTTTATTTTCCTATTCTGGAAAAGCAGGCCAGCCATTGGGTACGATCATCCCTAGATAGGCAACTCTAAGACTAATGAGGTAATTTCCTTCAATGATGAGCTCTTCAGGATTCTCTGGAATCCACACCTCCCCATTAGTGTGTCATGATTAAGACCCAGTTCCCTCTGGGGAGAAATGACACAAGAGCACTTCAGAATTTTCAAGCAACTCCTCACTACATACTACTCAGGAGTCACCATAATCTCAATGTGATGGTCCCACTACTTTAAAAGAATTAGGAGGAGACAGTTTACTACAGACAGGAAATGTCCCATCAAATTTGCATAACTAGTTCTAAACTCATGTTCCAAGTGAGTAAACTCACTATGTTTGCTTAAGCATTCATATACTTTTCAGTGAGTTAAAATAAAAAAAAAGGATGACAGCGTAAAAGGGGTATTACCCCAAAACAAGGGTTGCAAGATCTCACAAATAAAAATATAGAATGCTCAGTTAAATGTAAATTTAGTGATCAAAGAATAATTTTTTAGTATAAGCATCCCATGAAATATTGGGAGAAAGTTTATACTAAAAATTATTCTTTGTGCAAAATTCAAATTTACCTGGACATCCAGTATTTTATCTGGCAATCCTACTCCAAACTCAGAAACTGTATTTTTTTTAATTTAAAAAAAAAAGAGAGAGAAAGAGAGAAGAAATCACAGAGCAATGAATGTGTTTGGTGATGGCTTAATTTTCAGAAAGAATACAGTTAGTCACCAAATAGCATTACGGAACGTTTCAGAACGCTCGAGGTAATGATGCAGGAAAAATAACAAGTTATACTGAGTACTATGTGCTGGGTACTATGCCAAATCCTTATCTCATTTAATTCTTACTCCATCCTCAACAGGTAGTAACTATTACTATTATTACTATTAATGAAAGCAAGATACAAGGTAAACGAGTTGCCCAGTGTCACAGACTAGTAGACATAGAGTCAAATACAGACAGGTTTAATGAAAGGTCTTACCTGCTTAATAGCTGCCACATTTTACAGGTGAAGAAACCAAGAATCTTAGCATTTTGCCCAAACTCACATAGCTGCTCGTCAGTGGGGCTGGGATTTGAAGCTCGCAGGGTCTGTATTCATTCTTAGTCCTAACAAAACACGACCTCTCCAAGTCATGCAAAATGGAGAAAATCCCTTTGCCACTTAAAACCAGTTGCAATTACCACTGTCATGTCAGAATGCTTCATCTTCAAAGAACAGTGAGTGCTTAAACCCAGAATGGCCTCCTCGGAATTCTTATCAGACCCATCCAGCTGAATTTTGACTCCTTATAATCTTAAACGTTATCCTGAGTTAGATGGAGAATGTGGAGAAAAGTTCTAATTGGAGAAGAATTTGTTGTTACTGTCATTTCTGTACCAAAACATCTCTTTTAAAGAAGCCACTTATCTGATGTCAACTAGTCTTGCTGCCTAGAGGCAAATTCTTCCTCCTGTACATGAATCCCAAACACAGGCTATAACCTGGAACACAGACATGAAGCAGCCACCAGAGCCAGCTTCAAGATCCAGTTATGTGTGGAAAGATCACAAGAGTGAAGACTTTTCAGCTTGGATCTGGAACTAAACAAAAAGGATTACTGCATGTAAAACATCGGAGTTCAGAAAATATCAGAACGTATCCAGAACTTTACCTGTAGTAGACTTACTATGGGAACTCTCATATGCCTTATTTGAAGTGTTTGTCTACCTCTGGAATGAAGACAGATGTCTTTAACCAGAGAGAGAGAGGGAGTGTGTGAGTGTGAGTGTGAGTCTGTGTGTGTGTGTAAGCATGTGCAATACTAGGTATATATAATACAATGTTTATCTAACTTTACCCTCCAAAGTTCCTATAGGGAACAGAAAACATGTTGATCAGAATATGAGTTGGCTGCAAGAAAAGGAGAGGGTGTCTATGGAAAGAACTGACACACAGAATTTTTCTCACTTAACTTATAAATACATAATAATCTATAACCATCTGAACACTAGACTGTGTCTTCCGTAAGAATATCGACTTTTTGAGGGCAGACACCATGTCTGCTTTATCCACTATTGTGTTTCCCAGGTGTATGGTACAAAACAGGCATCCAGTGATGTGATGGATAAATGAATGAATGAGCAGTCACTGTTGCCACCAGTAAACAGTGTACACACAAATCTTACTTTTGCCCTCATTGCCCTTAAAATCTGTGACCAAGGTATGTATCCTCTCACAATCATGACCTCCCTTCAGAGCTAAATGGTGCGTGTGCATCATCATTTCTCACAAAGGCTATTAAGCTGGAACCATCCTAACTGGCCTCCGTGACACCAGACCTTGGCCACCCTCCAGCCTACTCTTCAGCTGGCAGCCACAGTGCTCTCCGTCTGCTTAAATCCAGCCATACTCCCTAGGGCTCCAGCCACACTCAGAAGTTTACGACGTCCGAAAGGCAAAACGCTGGACTGTATTTCCAAGCGTCCTGTCTAGAAGGCTCTCCTCTCATTTGCTTGGCCGTCGTCTTTCGATAATGAACTCAAACTTCCTTTCTTCTATGAGATTTCACTCTTCCCCTCTCCCCTCAGAGGAACTGATCCCTCCATCTTTTGTCCCTAAAGCTATAATTACAGACCTAACATCACATTCACCTTGGTGAGATACAAGAAGGCAGAGCCCCTGTCTTATGGACTGGCCATTTTAACCCTAGCACGGTGCCTGGAAGGCAGTTGGTACTGAACAAACCCTTCCTCAAGGGATAAATGGGTTGTGGAAAACAAAACTGGAAAACTCTGTTAAGCTAATCATTTCTTGACCTCTTATTCCACTGGAGGAATATTGTCCAGACTCATTCATTAAGTTCTATATTTATCTGCTAAATCTACCAGAACAATTATTGAAAGGAGGGACAATGGTGTGTGTCACTGTTGTTTTCATTGTTTAAGTGAACACCTGCTGACCAAGAAACTTCATAGAATGCTGCCTACTTGTACTCGGGATTGAGGTATCAAAAACAAATCAAAGAACCCCAAATCAAGGAGCCATAGTAAGGGACCTCAGACAGAAGATACTTCTGAGAGAGCAAATAAGTTTTGCCTCTAGTGTCCACGGTGAGACATGGAAGCCTAGAGCAATGAATTCAGAAGGGCCCAAGGCTCCTTCTAGGTTCATGGAACAAAGAGAGGTGACTATAAGTAACATCTACTGAGGTGCAGTTGGGGGAAGGAATCAACAGAGCACCACACAGCCACCACTGTCCAGTCCTTCCCCTTGATTAAACATAAGAGGAGATTCTGTGTGTGTGTGTGTATGTGTGTGTGTGTGTGTGTGTGTGTGTGTGTGTAGTCACTCTGTTGTGTCTGATTCTTTGCAAACCCCATGGACTACAGCCCACCAGGTCCCTCTGTCCATGGGATTTCCCAGGCAAGAATACTGGAGTGGGTTGCCATTTCCTACTCCAGGAAATTTGACTCAGGGATCAAACCCACGTCTCTTGTGTCTCCTGCCCCAGCAGGCAGAATATTTGCCACGGCTCCTCATGAATGGCTAGCTGAGGGTCACGTGATTAATGAATGGCACAGCTGGGCCTGGAACCAGGCCTCCCAATACGGGCACTCAGTCAACATTTATTGAGTGACTGTTAGGTTCTGCATGGTGCCATCTGCTGAGATAAAATGATGAACAAAAATATTCACAGTCATCAACCTAGTGAAATTCAGTTTCCTCGACGCCTAATCTGTGACTCCTCCTACCACCTCATGTTTTCAACTTCCACCTCCCCACTAGAAAACTTCCATTATATGTAGTGACACTGCCCTGATAATACAAAAACTCTTTTTAAAAACAATACCTAACTCCAGGTACTTTCCTGGCAGTCCAGTGTTCCACACTTTCAACGCAGGAGGTGCAGGTTCGATCCCTGGTTGGGGAATTAAGATCCCACATGCTGTGCACCAAAAAAAAAAAAAACCTAATTCCAAATATTTCACCCATATTATAACTATTCTTTCTCTTTATTCTATTTATCCAAACTTTTAAAAACTCATATTTAAGCAAAAACCCCACAGTGATATTTGAAATATTTTTCAGATAGCTATATCATTCCCAAATCTTATCATCAAAGAACTTATCACAATGTTAGAAGGAAGTGTTAGTTAAGCTTACAGAGACCCTATAATTCATGTTTTCCAGAGGTTAAACAATTATCTTAATGCTCAGGAACTCAAACCAGTGCATAATAGTTCTTACAGTAAGGAAGTTCTATTTTTAAACCTAATCCAAATCTTACCACTAAAAGTTAAACTAAATCCACTGTATCATCAAAGACAACAAAAAAAAACAGTCACCATCTTACATCAGATAGTGGAGTAAATGTGCTTTGGGTCTGCAATTTCTCAGTTTAATCTTTTTCTCTTTAAAAATGAGAAAAAATAATTAGTGGGAAAGTTAAGCAGGAAAAATGACTGCTCTGAAATCTTAAATAATTCAGCCAAAAAAATTTTTTTTTCTTCAAAGAAAGTAATTGACCCAAAAAGAAGTATTATCTACCTATAATTTTCACTAAGGAGTTTCCATTTTGACTATGAAGGAAACACATGATTTTTCAAATTCATGGTTTGCAAAATCCCAAGACTCCAAGGAACACATATTTCCATAGAGTAAAAAGACACATTTGGGTATTATTATGAAAAGGACATCAGAAATCAAAACTAATACTATGAACAAACAAATCTTAGCTAAAACTCATTGAAATAATCCAAATGGTTTCCATTCCAGGGAAAATAGTAAGTCAGCAGTTTGCATACGGCTGCCTTTTCTAAATACACAAAATAAGCAAAAACACCACCAGAGGAAAGTGCAAATGCTGAACCCTTTCTATTTCTGTTTCCACGGACTGCAATTCGATCAATATTGCCACCTGCAGAGCTCCAGCACCATTTACACACACATCCAGGTGGCCTCCAAAGTCCCGCCCCGAAGATTCTTGGACAAGGTTCAGGGAGCCCTCAATCAAGCCACAGAGTGACAAGACATTCTGGACTCCTGGCTCCAAATGCTAGAACAGGTACTGCAAAGCCAGAAAAATTCATCTTTGAAGGTACTGAGCAACCAAGAACTCTCACCAAGAACATTCAGATTCTAAATAAGAAAACAATGGGGACAGAGGCAGGCATTCCTTAAAGGACAAAAGACTCTGGAGGGAAAAAAAAATCAATGAATCACAACCCTTCACCTAGTACCATTAACAGTCTGTAGCTGGCGAAGGACTGTTGAGTAAAAATATTCTATATAAGGAAACTTAAGGGAAGTATTCAAAACCTTTTACCCAGGATAGAAGACAACTCAATGTGCAAAATCCTAAGTGGGGAAAGTCTATCTGAGATTAAGAAAGAGTACATTAGGTAGGGAGCATCCTAAAATCAAACTATTTTTGAAAAATAACATTAACAGAAAAGTGCTGTTTTAACACCAAGACAGAGAACTTACTTCCAAATCCCCATCCTCCTACAGAATTTGAAAGGACAATAATTAGTCAAGAAAATAGCAAAATGAGGAAGTGGTATTCGCTTACAATTTCTGTTAATCCCCACCAGCTGTAATTTAAGAAATTCAGTGACATCAGCATTTATAATGGATCCAGCAAGAATGACAGAACTGCGGATGGGGAATCATATGAGAAGGGGGAAAAGAAACTTGGGGGCAACTGGAAAACACATCTGAAGATGTGGAAAATTAATTCACTTTGCAGTGAATCACTTCAACAGCTTCAAACACCATCACTGCCAAAAATAACAGAAAAAGTGGAAAAGGAAGAATAAGCATTCCAAATCTAATCAAACGATCCAGTAGAATATCTGGGAAAAAAAGTCACTGAAACAAGTAAAGTAAACATTTCTGGAAACAAACAGAAAGCAATTTAACTATTCATGAGTGAAAAGAACCAAAGATTCAACATTACGCAAAGAGTATCACTTTTCAAAAAACATTCATGAACGACATGAACTTGTAAAAACTTAAGTCACTTTGGTTATTATTTACATTACCTTCTTTGAAGACTGACAAAGAGTCAATTCCATGGTGGCCTTTTCCCCAGAGAGAAAAAACAGCTTCTGAGAAAATCATCCCAGTATTTTCACAGTGTCCCATCTGAGTTCACAGATGGACCCGGAACAGGTTTGAACTCCCCACACAAATGCCAACCAAGAGGTTTTACTGAAGCCAGAGTCAGAGGGAGAAGAAAACCACACCAAACTCAACTGACGGAACAACCTACAGAAGAGTTGAAAACACTCACCAGGGCTGCCTCAGCCCTTTGGCTGAACATTGAGCCTGCTGAACTGTCACAAAAAGGAGATGATTACGGAGATGTGACTGTAGCTGCTTGGCCACAGGCTTACATGCACCCTCTCTCAACACTAAGAAGATTAAATGAGAGATGAAGTGATAATTAATAGGATCATTGGCAGCAGGAGCCAACTTCTTAAACAAACCAGTAATTGCTGCCTACTTAAAATGACAGGGAATCCAGCCAGCAAGGAGGGAGGTGCTAACAATGGGAATCATAAAAGGTAAAAAAAGACTTTACATCAACAGGTTGCTTGGCTCTCATTCAAATCAACCTCCTTATCTACACATTCAATTAATAATGATAGCAAATAAATCGAGAATCACATATATGAGGACTAGAGATCAATAATCCTTCCAGAAATATTACCACAGATGTGAGATTTTCCTTCCACACACTCTCCAACACTCAAAATATCATATATTGATCTTGAAGACAATTATCGACTTGTAAATGATATCACACTGGAGATGAACATTTTTCCCATAAGTGCTATAGTTGACTCAGACACCCTTTGAGGATAGCCAGTCTGTTGAGAAACTTTTAACAGCAGCCACAGACATAATTTATGCTCTCTGTTCTGAAACTAAAACAAGGTCTTGGATGAATGACTGAACATTTCTGGCAAGGCAAAGGACAGGTAGCACACAGTATCTCCAATTTAAACCACTCGATCCCAAATAAGAGAGTGCCGATAACCAAACACTCAACTAAACAATTTTCCCTGTTTAGTTCAGAGAAGACCAGCACCCATTCAACACTCTCTAGCAAGAAACAGACAAATACAACTCTAACATCTTCTGATGCCTAGAGACATGAAGAGACAAGGATTCCATCTTCTGCCATGGAGAGATGTCTACAGAGATAAACCAGGGCAGCAGGCACATAGTTTCATAATGACTAATGTTGACCAAAACTCTTCATAAAATCAACTCAACATGGAAAGACCTACCTAGCTTATTTGCTCAGGAAAACCCTGGCTCTCTGATGGTGTTGCAATGGATGACCTGACACTCTCCAGAAAACAGATCATTGCAAGAATAAGGGCTTGCTGTTAAGATGCAGCCCAGATGGAAATCTCCAACACTTTTTATGGCAGTTAAAGATGCATGTGAGGTACTAAATCAGGAGCAGAAGCGCTGAAAACTCAAATGGTTTTCATTTTTCTTAGTATACATGAGAATTAAGTGCGTTTTCCTTTTATTGTTGGCCTTTCTCCTCTCCCACTAATAAAAAGTAAAAATACCATTACATTTATTCTGAGAATCTCTAACCCATTGCTGCTGGAACCCACTGTGTATATGGTTCATCATTAAAGCCATCAATTAGAATTTTTATAACTTCTTCCTCTCTATTAGATCATTATATCCTTTTATTGAAAATATTTAACTTAATACTTTGCAATGACTAATATTCTTAACACCCACATGTCAAGGCAGAAGTTATGTTCATTACACAATATTATGATGTTTCAAGACCTTTGGCATTCAAAGATAAACAGTCCAGAACGTAATAGACTGACTACAACTTCACAAAGACATACACGAAAAGCAATTAACAAGTCAAGTTAGAGGGGGAAAAGAGAGAGAGAGAGACAAATAGAAAATACCAAGATGTTAGGAACTACATATGTTCAGTGGGAGACCACAAGGATGGGCATGTAGATAAGACTTTTTGCTGTCACCAACTAAGGTCATTCAAAGAAGATCTTTACTGGGGAATGATGAAAATTTACAACTTACACACCACACCCCTGTGAATGATTACGTATACACCATCCCATCTTTTGCTACCTTTCTTGAAGCCTTCACAGCCTACCTCTTTTCAATCATCAGAAACAGCTTTGAAAACAAAGGACAAGGCAGCCAAGCATTCAGTGAGCACCTTTAATAGATACATCTATTTATCTTGGATTAAGATGTTCAACCACACCCAGAGTCTCTCTTTACTTCATCAGACACCTAGTCCTGTTTCTCTTCCAAAGTCAACATGAGTTGTTGCCCCAGATCTCTTCCTATTCAGCCCTCCATTCCATGCCTCAATATACACAGTAACCACTGCAGCAGGGTGAGCAGAGCTGACCTATTGGAAAAGACACTGATGTTGGGAAAGACTGACGGCAGGAGGAGACGGGGACAGCAGACAGTTGGATGGCATCACCAGTTCCATGGACATGAGTTTGAGCAAACTCTGGGAGATAGTGAAGGATAGGGAAACCTGGTGTGCTGCAGTCTGTAGGGTTGCAAAGAGTCAGGCAGGACTTAGCCACTGAACAACTACTACTGTAGCAGGGCAGATAAGAGGGGAAGCTTTGAAGTCAAACAATCCTCTAGTTTAAGTCTTGGTTCTGCCCTTATTTGAATGACTTCAGGCAAGTGACTTACAATGGCCAAGCCTAAATTTATCTATAAAATGGGATCCTACCTACCTCACGGGGCTTCCCTGGTGGCTTAGACGGTAAAGAATCTGCCTGCAATGCAGGAGACCTGGCTTTGATCCCTGGGTTGGGAAGATCCCCTGGAGAAGGGAATGGCAACTCACTCCAATATTCTTGCCTGGAGAACGCCATGGACAGAGGAGCCTGGTAGACTACAGTCCATAGGGTCACAAAGAGTGAGACACGACTGAGCAAGTAAACACACATACACTTACCTCACAGAATTAAATTATACAAAGCATTTGAAATGGAGCTAGTAGATGTCTCAATAAACTTGTAAGTAAACTAGATCTGAGCTATTCATTACTGCTAGTTTGGCTTCTTACTTTTCTAATACGTGCAAAATACAAAAAAAATAAAAAATTACATAGGTAACTTCCTTATTCCAGGACTAAGACAAAGAGACAAAGGGACACACACACAAACAAACTATTAATAAGGAAGCCATTCTTTTTATAATACACAAGGATACATTATAAAAGTGTAAAAGGTACAGGTGGAACGCAGAAAAAGACGGCAACGTTCAATACTTAACTCCACTGTTCTATAATTTTCATTATTTAACCCCAGTGGGCTTCAGTCTCCAAAATGCAGATGAGATTAAAGCACTAACACAAGACACAGCCTGTAGTAAGGACTTTGAAAATGCGAGATGCTTCTGCTATTATTGTTTTTGTTTGTGTTTCTTTGTTGTTATTAAACTGTATGATCTATCTGCTGTGCCACTGGAAACTACTGGACCTACTGAAAACAATTCTTTTCTTCCCCCCTTCTTAAAAGAATTCCAAGCATTCTCAACAAGCACTCAATTAACGTTTACAATAATGACTGTGCTTATAATTAAAATATGCTAATTTTCAATACACTGGGAAGTCAAAGCATCACCTTTATCTTCTAGGCCATGACTAAACTGAGCTTGGTTACTTCAAAAACTGCCTGCAGAATTTCTAAGCCATCTTATCGCCTTCTGCGGGATTCTGCAGCGGCGGTCGCCACCATTGTTCTGTACTCTTTTCCCTGGTCCATATTCTCACTCTTCATCTTCTAAAGAACAACAGAAATTATATCAAAATAAAGAGTTACATATCTGAACAGCCCCACCCAACTTTAAAGATCTGGAAGTGATAAACCATTTTTATTGTAAATAAACTCATAAAAAGAGAAGATTAGGTGCCTGGAAAAGTTTCATTATTGTGGCTTCAAGTTTAGTCCACAACAATTTCAGAGCAGACAGTGTTTAAAAATATGTTCCCCAGTGAGATGCTTTTAAGATCAGAGAAAGAACCACTAGAAAACAGTTTTTAATACAATCACTCCCCATCATTCACAGATTCCCTATTTGCAAATTTACCGACTCACTAAAACTTATTTGTAACCCCAAAATTAATATTTGCAGCATTTTTACAGTCATTTGTGGACAGAGAAGTGAGAAATCTGAGTCACCCACACATGCATTTCCAACTGAGGTCAAACAAGGCAACACTCGGCCTCCTTGTTTCAGTTTTCACAAGTGTCTTGGGGTGGGGGTGGGGGCTCATTCAGCACTACACTATCTGCATTCTTATGTTTTCTGTTGGTAACTTTACTGACAACCCGAAAGTCTGGCGGTGGTTTAGTCCCTCAGTTGTGTTCAACTCTTGTGACCCCATGGACTGTAGCCCACCAGGTTCCTCTGTCCTGGGATTTTTCCAGGCAGGAATACTGGAGGGGGTTGACATTTCCTACTCCATGGGATCTTCCCAACCCAGGGACTGAACCCCAGTCTCCCACATTGCAGGCCGATTCTTTACCGTCTGAACCACCAGGCAAGCCCCTGCTAGTGCTGAGGTATCCTCTAGTGGTGCTGAGGGTGAGAAGACTGTGAGGTATCTTATGGAGAAAGCACAGGTATTAGATAATCTTGTTTCAGACATGACTCTGTTAGCCCTTAGTTCAATGCTGTGGTTTAGTCACTAAGTCATGTCCGACTCTTGCAACCCCACGGACTATAGCGTGTCAGGCTCCTCTGTTAATGAATCAATCTTTTTTTTTTTCCTTTTGGCTATGATCTGGAGTGGATTGCCATTCCCTTCTCCAGAGGATCTTGCCGACCCAGGGATCGAACCTGGATCTCCTATATTGCAGGTAGATTCTTTACTATCTGAGCCACCAAGGAAGCCCATTTATATTGGTAGTTCTTTATTCAAGAAATTGTTATTGGACATTCACTATCCTGCAGGTGCCCAGGGAATTTACAAGTTACATGTTTCCTGGGGCCTCTTTCAGGTGACGACTGACAGAAATAAAATAAATATTTCCTATCAATATATTTATAGGTAGAAGATGCTTGATTTCTTAAAATACACATCCTTTTTTAAATGAAGGCTTCAAACAAGGTGACAGCTAAAGGCTGTCTTCAGTCAAATCAGTTTCAAATATGTTTCTCACTTACACTATACATGATCCCCTACATTATCTATGATCTCACTTACATGTGGAACCTTAAAAAAAAGGCGGGGAGGGGATGGCTTACAGATACAGAAAACAGAATGTTGATTGCCAGACACAGGGGTTGTGGGGGTGGGCAAAAAGAGTGAAGGTAGTCAAAGAGAAAAAAATTCCAGTTGTAAGATAAGTAAGTCATGGAATGGAATGCAAAGCATGGTGACTATAGTTAATAATACTGTATTATAATAAGCAACAAGGATATACTGCATAGCACAGGGAATCATACCTATTATCTTATAATAACTTTTAATGGAGTATAACCTGCAAAAATAAATCATAATGCTGTATACTTGAAACTAATTTAATATTGTAAATCAACATACTTCAACTTTTTAAATTAATTTTTAAATAAAAATCAGAAAAAAAAATACTGCATTGTGTATTTAAAAGTTGCTAAGAGAATAAATCTTTAAAAAGTTCTCATCACAAGAAAAAATTTTTAGAAAAAAAATTTTTGTAACTATGTATGGTGATGGATACTAACTAGATTTCTTGTGGTGGTCATTTTCCAATATACACAATTATCGAATCATTACATTATGTACCTGAAAGTAATATAATGTTATAAGTCAATTATACCTCAATCAAAAAATAATAATATTTATACTGACTACATTTTGACTTGGTAATATTTGGCTATATTGGATTAATATTGTGTGTGTGTGTTCTCAGTTGCTCAGTCACGTCCAACTCCTTGCAACCCCATGGACTGTAGCCCGCCAGGCTCCTCTGTCCATGGGATTTTTCCAGGCAAGAATCCTGGAGTGGGTTGCCATTTCCTTCTCCAGGGGCTCTTCCCGACCCACAGATCGAACCTGCATCTGTTGCATCTCCTGCAGTGGCAGGCAGATTCTTTACCACTGAGCCACCTGAGAAGCCCCAAATAACACATTACTCTCCTTTAATAAATATGTCACTTAAGCATATTTCTTTCACAGGGTAACTGAGTCCAAGTACACTCCTTTCTTCCCCCCGAGGAAGGGATCCTCTGGCCCAGGATGATCTGCTGTGGCTTCCGTGTTAGCCCTGGGCAGCCACGCATGTGCCAAAAGCAACAGCAGTTTAAGGTTGACTCTCTTTGTTCACCATCATCTCCAGACTCCACAGTGGACTCAATAAATATTTACTGAGTATCATTTTACCTCATGGGAAAGGAAAATTTGCCCAAGGATCTTCCAAATCATTCCCAAACTATGACTCTAAGAAAATAGAGGAAGAGTTAGATCTCTTCACGTCCATCTGTTGAGACACCCAAGGCATAAATGTACTCTGAAAACTCCCCAAACTGCCTTTGCCCATTTCCTCTTCCCTTTAGTTACGCGTGTCTTCATTTTCCACTCCAGCCTACACAGCCGATTCATCCTGTTCGCTCACTAAAATGAAGAGCTCAGAAACCCATCAGGCTGGGCAGTTTCTGGCCATCCTTCTCACGCTTCATCCTGTCCTATGCTCAGGAATTCCCCAAACACACTGGATCTCACCCTCAAGTATCCAACTCACCACCTCTTTCACTTCTGTGGGGGTGTGGGTATGGATGTGGCGGGGGTGGGGGTGGATTTCAATTACATGGAAAGAGAGAAACTGTCATTTTCCCTGTTTCTTTATAAAACTCAGGAAAGGAACTGTTGAGCAGAGAACCAAATTTCAAACAGTCCAGACAGTACCACAAAAAGGCTGCAAATACCCTGAAAAATGCTGCCTTGAGAATTCCATATGTGTTTGTATGAATCTATGTCTGGTTACTGGTAGGAAATGTCTCCCACTGATTGGGAATCAAACTAATTCCCATTCCTCTGCACACAACAGCTGATAGCTGGGGTAAGGGGTCCAGAAGACTGCTGGGTGACAACCAAATGCAAGTCTAGGTTTGAAAACTCATTGCAAGAATCCCAAACACATGAAAACCGACTGTATGTGCCTAACGGTGACAGAACAACGGTAGTGTCAGCAGCACCTGTACAGATGAACCACTTCTGTGTTTCCTATGTAAACTCCTAAATTCTAATGGCAATGACACCAGTAGCAGCACTTGGGTGGAGCAGGAGGCAGAGAGCAACAGTAATGCAGGTGCAGCAGCAGGTACAGCTAGCATCCACTGCACCCTTACTACAGTAAGTACTCTCACTACCTCACCAAACCTTCCCAGCCAGCCAATGCAGCCGGGACCCTCGTTACCCAGGTAACAAGTCTAAGCTGTAACTGATGAAGGCCTCCGCTTATGTGCAAGAGATAATGGGAATTTTTCTTCTGAGAAAGATGGAGGTTCTTCAAACTAGTCTCCCTTTCTGCTTCCCGGTGGTTGGTTTAGCCACAAGTTTGGGGGAGAAACTCTGTGAGGCTCAAGCAAAGCGTGTCATTTGACCGTGGTGATTGTTCCACAATGTATACACAGACCAAAGCATCATGTTATACACCGGAAATATATAAAATTCTTATTTGTCAATCACACTGCAATAAAGCTGAAAAAAAGAAAAGAAAAGCAAGCTATCATATTGGTGTGGATATTTAGGCTCTAAAATAGCTACGCCGTGCTACTAGGACAGAAAAAATTCTAGAAGAATGAAAGATACAAAGATATTGAACTTTGACAACATGAGGTATTACAGCTTTTACTGGATAAAGGTAACTGTGTAACGAGGCTGTCCTGTGAAATGCGAAAAGATAAAGGAGGAACTCACTACAGGCCAAGTCGAAACGTGACAGTTAGGAATGACAGACGCCAGTGTGGACACAGCCGTGGAGTTCGGCTGCTGCCCTACACGGTGTTGAGAAACCTAAGTTAGTGCACCTCATTATTTATTCCTTCACCTTGCTGGCCTATCATTACAATGAAGGGAAACATGTTGATAAAGGCAAAGAATGTTCTGGCAACAAAAGTAATGCCTTACCCGTAAATAGCACGTGCTGTCTTTAAATACCTCCCTGTGAGGCATCCCGGAGTTCATCACTGTTCAACCTGCATCTACTCCAAAAGTTCCTCATGCTAATCCCTGGTGGCTCAGACAGGAAAGAATCTGCCTGCAATGCAGGAGACCAGGGCTCGATCCCCGGGTCAGGAAGATCCCCTGGAGTAGGAAATGGCTACAACTCCAGTATCCTTGCCTAGAGAATCCATGGACAGAGGAGCCTGGTGGGCTAAAGTTCATGGGGTCGCAAAGAGTTGGACACAACTGAGAGACTAACATTTTTAATTTTTCACTTTTGAGAATCACTGGGTTAGTAGATTCAGAAGCCCAGGGTCAAGCCAACATAAGACTCCGATGAGCAAAAAGAGGCTCAGAAGAACCCTACAGAAGAATCTGGCTAGAGTTGGCCTGGGTTGGAATGATGGTTCTGGATCATCCAACCAAGAGATAATCTGGCCCCACTCCCCTTCTGTTCTGTGAACCCTCTTGTTTTCCTGCTCATGGTCTTTGAGTCATTTTCTCTCAGTGCAGTGTCTCAAACTAAAAATTCATTTCAAGTCAAAAATTCATTTCATTTCACCCTGCTGGTGCTATGGGCAAAGATGGAATCACAGTGAGAGCCTGGTTACTGAGCACAGGCTTTGGGCTGGGGAATTAAGTCAAGTATTCCTTTGTAATTCACTCAATTATCCTACAACTTAGATAATATTATTATCCACTCACCCCACTTAGTCCTCTGTTGAAATAGAGACTACAGGAATAACTTGCTCAAAGAGAAAAAAAAAGAACTAGTAGCTGGTCAAACTGAAATTTAAGTTAATCCTTCTTACTCAGAAGGTTGAACCCAGAACTCTAGACTTCTTCAACTGTTTACAGCTCTTAACCAGTTTACAATAATAAAAGATTCTTTGCCAAAAAAGCATCAGGGCTTTTTGTCTGGAGAAGGTCAGCATGCAGCAAAAGAAAAAACAAAAGAATCAAAATGCTTGGGTTTAAGTGGATTGAAAATAAGAAGAGGTTGAATTTCTTGGCAAGTAAGAAGTCCAGATCTACCCTATAGGCCCTGCTTGTCTGACATAACACTGGCCTTGCCATGCCCTCTTCTTTAGACAGAAGGATGGCCTGGTGAGATTCAGAATGAAGGGGACAATCTGTTATGTCGGGACACCCTAACATGCGACTAAACAGAGGCTGGCTGGTCGCAGTCACCCCGCCCCTCTGTTTTGGAAGATCCCACATTCTACAAACTGTCTGGAATTCATTAAGACAGGAAAACAGGCTGACAGTCGTATTTCAAATTTTATTCAGCACAAGTTCTGTGGAAAACAATTTGGTCATGCGGGCACACTCAAAACCACCATCACTCTGTTTCTCAACCAAATCATTCAGTCAAGTGACTGCAGTGTGCTTCAAGTTTCACACTTTGCAAATCTCTGATAAACTACAGCCCTCTGAGACCTGGGTGAGGGCTCCTTATGGGAGTACAGCCAGGTTAACTCCAAGTCACTCAGAGCTCACATCTGGACAACCCAGCACCCTACCAGGTTTCACTAATGTACATCTGATCACTAACATTCTAGAGGGAATTTTCCTTTTTTTAAAATCAGTATGTGATTATCAATGATCCTCTCTAGCCTGACGATAACAAGCAACACCCTATTTTTTTTTTTTTTTTTTACAAAATATATTCCAATCCAGGGTATTTTTCCTATGGAGACACAGAACTTATGGTAAAAGCATTAGGGAAGTGTGTGCGCATCAGCATGTCCTGGAGGACTTACTGAAAGACACAGACTGCTGGGACTCCCCAGCCACAGTTTCTGATTCAGAAGGTCGTGGGTAGGGGCTGCGAATATGCATTTCGAACAAGTTACTAAGGGACACTGAAACTGTTGGTCTGGAGGCCATATTTTGAAAATGATTGCACTAAGGTGATGGTGGTGGTGGTGGATGTACTGTTGTTGTTTGGAAATGGGGTGGTGATTTTTATCAGTGAACTGGAAATAGGAAGCAATGCAGAGAGGTGGGCTTCAGACAATGGATCAGCTCAGGTGGCCCCCACTGGAGTGACAGAAAATTCAAATTAACCACGTTTAATCAGAAAAAAAAAGATATAAAATAAAATAACAGAAAAGACCAAGGATAAACCTAAGCAAAGATAGGCACAACTCGATTCAGAAGCCAAAACCCTCCTACTAGGACCATGGTGATGATGGCTAGCTATCCACCAAAAGTGGGTTCTCCTTTCTAAGTTAGAGGTTTTGCTGTTCAGCTGGGGTCTCTCTTTCCCAGTTCCCACCCCGGCATCCAGACCTAGATATGAAACTGGACCTTGCCAGAGAATCTGAGCAGAAGTGATGCCTGTCACTTTGGGACTTAAGTTATACCTTCTCCTCTTCCTTTCCACCATCAGACACAAAAGATGCCAGGGTTCTAGGCAATGACAGAACCAGAAGATGGAAGGAGCCTGGGTTCTTGATTTGTCACATGGAGGAAAGCTGTCTGCCTACCAGGAACTACTACTTATATGATTATCATCTGCCACTTCGTTATAGCAACTAACATTAACCCAAAATAAGGACTTAGTTTTTCTCTGCCTCCAAGTTAGGGCTTCATTCTAAAACACAACAACCTTCCCAAGTTCAAGATCAATGGAAATAAAAGGAGACTCTCTGTGAGCACCCAAGCAAATCCTGGGATTCATTACATTAGTCTACATGTAACTCCCTGAAACCGATCCCTGTGATACAGAAGCATGGCGAGCCTGTATCAATTTCTCCACCCCAAAGTCATGAAACTCAAGCATGTAGGCTAAGCATGTGGGAAGGGGCTGTTACAAGAATTTGGAAAAGTGATTACAGGCAGGCAAAATAAAAGTGCCCACTAGGGGAAACACATGAGGACAAGGGAGCTGGCTGCCAGTGAAATCTGATTAGAAAGATGACAGGTGTATGAAACCAAGAGTGAGAAAGAGGGGTACCTCGGCCAGCAGAGTGACGTGTATATCACTGACTCCAGAAACAAATCCCAATTAATTGTTCTTGCCATTCAGCCCCTTGCCATTAAAGCGTGCATTTTAGCAACTGCAATACTATGATCAAGTGAACGGCATCAAATTCTCTCATTCACTTCTGAATCAACAGTGATATAAAGCACCCACACGCTATCAATATCGACAGAGTTGCATTTCACGACCCCGTCATTTAGCATTTATACCTCCAGCCTTCATCTAGATAAGATGTGATTAGTGTTTATCTACCTAAACACCAGTGGATAAATGACCATGCCAAGGTGATGCAAGATGTGGTTCCAAAAAGTCTGCCCACCGATTGTCCCATACACCACAAGCCAGAGGCCAGTTTCTCTCAAAGGTTACTCTCTAACCATGCTTCTTTGGAGCAAACGGGCAAACTTTTATTTGGAATGTCACCAGGAATCATGCCAGCTGTTTATATTTTTAGAGACTCTTTTACATAAGCTATTGTAAACTCTACCTGGAAAAATGAACAGACTTTTCAAGAATACATAGTTGGTGTCGTCCTTTTCCCTTCAAAGGAAATCATCCTAACTGGCCAATACTATTTTAATGTTTATTCACAGTCATTATGCTTATTCACAGTCATTCTCTGCCCCAAGTATTATAAATTTGTTGCAAAAGGTTCTATTGGCTGAGATGCCAATTTTCTCAAGTTATGCAGTTATTTGAGACTTATGAGTTATTTGAGTTTGAGTTATTTCTCAAGTTGTTTGCAGTTTACACAGAGCAATCTGACCCCAAAATAATACCTTTTCATTTACTGCTAAAAGATTTCAAATGCAAAAAAAAATTAAACAGAAGTATACTCAGTCCTTTTGACAGAGAAGGGATTGTTACAATACTGGAGTGCCTGTGAATACCACCTCCAACTGTTTGGGACAGGTTCAGGCAAGAGGAACAAGGTGGCCACATCTCACTGAGGTGCCCAGGTAGGCTTTATAGGGATTGCGCTAGGTTCCAAGTTAAACAGGAAAATCATCCTTATGTTTTCTGTGTGCTTTTCCCTTCATCAAGTTTCCAATCTCCGGTTAAAAAATTAATGTATGTTTTTTAGAACCAGTTAATATTCAGGAACGTATCACAGAAAAGGTATCAAAGTAAGTACAGCATTCCTGTCTATTTTATCCTGATCTGATATACAACCTCAACCACTGGGCTCAAGAACATTTCTCTGCCTCAAATCTTCTTCCAGTGGAAGCAAGTTAAGCTTCCCAGAAAGAAAACCTATCCTACAAAAGCTACACATGGTCCCATCAGTGGGGACGACCACCCTTCCCATCGGCTCTTGACCTTGCGGGAAAGTAGGGGAATGTGTGTGAATGTGTCAGCAAGTTCTCCCACTCGGGGGTGGGGGTGGCAAGGGCGCAGGCCACAGAAGCCTTCCTGAAATTGCTCAATAGCCCACAATTTTCTTATAGAAAGACACCATTCTACCAGTGCCTTCCCTAAAATTTCAACTTACCACGTTCGGATTTAAAACATTTGCTCCCACGCAACCCAAGACCCTTTTCCCGTGGACACCTGAATCAAAGAACACAGCTACTGTAATTTGAATGCTTTGAAGATTTCTTTCGTAAAGGAGTGAATTAAAACATGCCATTGCCTATGGATGTCAACTCTGATGGAAGCTGGAAGTGGTGCGTGGGAGGAGAGGCTTCTTCTTTTACTTTCTGCACGAACACTGACATTTTCACATCAGTGTAGACAGGAAGCATGTGACCCAGGGGCTGAAAACAGCCCTGGGAGTCAGGAGTTCTACGTGGGTCATTTCTTTGTGGTGTGCGTGTGTATTTGCTAAAATCAATCTCAGGCTTTCCTTTTTAATCCTAGGTGACATGGCCCTCTCCTTTGCACCAAAATGCAGCCAAAAACTGTTCCTAAACATAAAGGAAGTATGGCCAGACCAGAATGATCTCAATGCAACAAAAGTGAAATGAGCAAGGGGACAATTCAAGTAAGACGATCCTGGAAGAAAGGAAGGATAATAAAAATACCAAGACCCATCTCCATGTTTAGTCCAGGGGTAGATTTGTAAAGACAAGCATAAATCTCTGACTCCCTGGACATTAGAAAAACATTTAAGACTTAGTTATAAACACTTATTTATGGTGAAGATGAATGCCTGCATGTCTTTCTCCATTGTTCATATATTACCTCTTTTCATGCATTACCTTTCATCTTCACAGCAGCCTTGCAAGGTAGTTTTCACTCCATCTTACAGAGGAGGGAACTCAGACCCAGAGAGGTTGGTGAGCTTGTCCAAAGTCACACAGCTAGCGAATGGCAGCACCAAGATCTGCACTTTTAACTCAGACATTTGGTGACTGCAAATCACTTCCTCTATGAGGTCATTTCTAAAGACCCATCCAATAAAGCACTTCTTTCCCAGGCACTCTATATCAATAACATTCTATTTCGTTTTCCTAGCATGAAAACTTGTCTTATTCATCTATTTGCATCATTATCAGCTTATACCCCCCACCTCCAAGATGAGAGCACCATGCTAGCAGGGACCTAGTCTGTCTGATTCTACTTTTGATTCCCTACACCAGCAAAGAGCTGTCATACGATAAGCACTTAATAAATAAGTGTTGTAAAGAAGGGGAGAAATGAGGTAGGTACAGGAAAGAAAAAAAACAAACAATTCCATGTCCCTCTGACCCCAAAGTTATACTGCCTTTGCTGAAAGCAACCGAGTGACATTTGAGAAATGACCTGGGGAGGACAACAGGGGCTCACGACTTTGGGGTATCATTTACTTCCTGGTGAGTCTTTCTCTCACCATGTCTCCACTTCCTGAAGCACTGCATTCCTCTCAGCCTGCCCTGGTTCAACCTCTGTGCGAACACTCCAAAGGTGTATGTCTTTAACCTTCACAGCATGCATGAAAGGCCACAGGAAGGAGGATGCAGCAAAGAAAGAAGGTGGCCGTGTTTAAGACCAGACCTAGAGACACAAGGAGCCTGGTCCCCAGTCCTTCAGAACAGATATAGGGTGTGGGTGTTTCAACAGAGATCCCAGATCTGCCCGCTGGTCCTCTCGCCCTCAGCTGGCTCAGGAAAGATGCAGCCTTCAAGGCTTGCTCTGATTCCTTGCCCTCAAGTACACACTGTTCACCAGACTCACAAAAACCTCCTTATAAACTCTACATTTGTCTTTACAATATGAAAAGCTTGGGGCAACTACAGTGACTATCTCCGACCCGCCTTCCTGACTGTTTTCTCCAAATAATGCATATTTGGAGATGAGTCAAACATATTTTTATAATTTACTTTGATGAGACAGACCTAACAGCAAAGTACATTTTATACTTAAAACACACACACAAAACAAATGAAACTCTTGCTTACCGTCCTTGAAAAATGACCAAAAAAAAAAATTTAGCCAAATTTTTCTCCTATTATTTATCCTAATACTGCCAGTTCTGAAACAAAGCAGTTGGAAGGGGAAATTTAGTAACTTTGATTTGTCCCAAGATACATTTTTTTACACTGAGGTCCTATTCCTGACAGTAAGCACATGTGACCTGTTCTAAAAAAAGGATATTTTCCACTTCTTGCACAACTGGAGCAGATATAAACATCAGCCTGTGCAAACGGCACTGCAGAACTCAAAGGGAATTAAACACACACACACACACACACACACACTTAAATAATTCTATAAATAGCAGTACTCGGGAAAAGGAAATCTCCAATAACACACAAAACCAACACTTAGAATCCCACTTTAATCAAGTTTTCCATCTAATCATACCATACAAGCAATTTGCATAATAAGATCTGAACATCTGCCAGGTTAACGTACTTCAATCTTGTCTATTTTGCTTCAGATACATAATTCTGCACTTGCTTTAGTGCTGTGATGAGGAGGGGGGAAATTGCAATCATGGTAAAATAGAAGAGAAGGAATTAATATTACTAGCATGTGCTAGGCATGCTACAAAGCACATTTACGCATGTTATCTCAGTTTTAAAACTTCCACCAATCCTAAGAAGACACTTCTATAGATTCCACTTCACAGGTAAAGAAATTGAGAGTCCAGGAGGCTAAGAGTCTAGTTGTGAACACACACACATCAGTTAAGTAGCAAAGCCACGGGCACTGTGCTTAATTAAGCATGGCTACTTCTGAACCTGTCTATGTGGATCCAGTCTCTGCTACCCCAGGTGCCCACAGAGCAAGAGGAAGAGCTGGGACTCTGGTGACAAGTATAAAGGCAGGAATGTATCTGGGGGTGCAGTGGTTAAGACTCCATGCTTCCAATGCAGAGGGTGCAAGTTTAATCCCTGAACGGGGAGCTAAGATGGAAGCAATATTATAACAAATTCATTAAAGACTTTAAAAATGGTTCATAGCAAAAAAAAAAAAAAAAAAAAGATCATGCCTTCCAAGGCATGTAACATTTTATTTAATGTTATAAATAACTATGCTTTGAGTATTGCTTGACATTCAATGCCAAAATTGAATACCCTTATTTACTGACAAAACTCCACCCCAGTTTCCCTTCCTCTATTACATTCCCATGGCTCATGCCCCTGGTTATCACACTCCGTCCTGTATGTTTGGCTGGATCTGTGTGTTCCCTTCCCTCCCGCTGCAGAGGTGAGTTTTGGAGAAGACGCAGCACAGGCAGGCCCCATGCCTTTCACAGGGCAGCCCAGAGTAGTGCACTGGAGCCCAGGACCAGAGCCAGAACCAGGCCCACCTAATCGTGATGCCTTGGTTTCCTTCTCTGTAAAATGTCAACAGCAAAAATACAAGCACCCAAGGTAGAAGTGAGACTTAACTGAGTTAACAGAAGTAAAATACCCAGAATCATTCCTGGCATGTAGTAAGGACTGCATGTTACTTGTTTTTAAAATTATAATCCACAACATTATTGTTCTTATTTATTATTATCATCTCAAGCAGTTAGTGCAAGTTAACACATGTAAAACCACTTAGGACAGGGGCTGGCACACAGTGCGGCCTCAGTAAATGTTAACAGCGTTCATTGGTATGAATTCGCAGGTACTCAACAGATATGTGTAGAATATGAATCTGTATGTATGTGATGATGCCACCGATGTTCTGTTTTTGTTTTTTTCTTAAACCAGCATAAAGAAACTGTTAAGGACTGCATCAAAATTATAAAACACAAAAGATTTATCTGCAGCACCTCATTAGGAGGAAAAGCAAAAAGATTTTACTAAACTTGGGATAATTTTATTGCATAACAACGCTGGCCTTAGAGAAGAAAGCCAGAGTCAACCAAATGCAAACACATTCTGGAAGGTCAGGACTCACTGCTAAGTAATAGAGAAATAACAAGAACATCTGCTAACATTTACTGAGCACTAAATATGTGCCCAGCATCATGCTAATACTTTTCCATAGTCAATGTCACAATTAATGTCCTTAAGACCCTTAGGAGGCAGGCCCCTCAGTTGCCAGATGAAGAAACTGAGGTTAGAGGTCACCCAGCCTCCCCAAGGTCACTTAGATTGTTAGGGACAGAAATGACAGAACAATCCTCTTAAATCTCCATGTAAAGTAATTCTCTACAGATTAGACAGAAAGAAAAATCAAGAAAACTTTCCGAAATCAATAAAAGATGGACAGTTCAGTCTTGCCAAGAATGAACAATCATTCATTTCATTTTATAAATGAAAGGGTATTTTTAATAGGAAGATATGGGTGCATGCAAGGTTGCTTCAGTTGTATCCGACTCTTTGTGACCCTAGGAACTGTAGACCCCCGGGCTCCTCTGTCCATGGGCTTCTCCAGGGAAGAATACCAGAGTGGGTTGCCATGCCCTCTTCCAGGGGATCTTCCTGACCCTGGGATTGAATCTCTTATGTCTCCTGCCTTGGCAGGCAGGTTCTTTACTACTAGTGCCATCTGGGAAGCCCAGGAAAAATCTCAGAATAAATCCAAGAAATGGCAGTGGCTTTACATGGAAATTCATGCATGTGAGCATGAGTTGGACACAACCATCTTTTCTTTCTCATCTGAATACAAATCTGCAACAATTTCACACACCTCTCTCTGAATCAGCATCTGGGAACCATTGCTCTATCTCATCCTGCCAATATAAACCTAATACTCACTTTCATTCCCATTTCTAATTTGTGGGAAGTTAAAGAACCATTATCTAAACCATTATTAAAACTTTGAGAAGAGGAGAAACTGGAATTAGATTAAATCAATTCTGAAGTCTGTCCAGGAAAAGGGCATTAGCAGCTACAAAGCCACAGAATTTAGCACCAAGTAAATGAAACAAAAGAACTATGAACCTGAAAGATGCTAACATATTAAAAAAAATCTTTTTCGGGACCTAAAGCCCTACAGAGAGTCCCTTCCCGGAGAGGGACCCATTCAGTGGTTCCACATCTGACCCTGACCTGACTGTGCTCGTGTGTGCTATCTGGGTTCACGCTCTCATACTTGGCACCTTTCCTCTGCCACCCACCATTCGCGGCTCATTTCCAGGAGAATACACCAAGGTTTCAAAAACCCTTGGGGAGGAACCAAACTGCAAACATTTCTTCAGGAGACCCTTTACTCTTGTGTGTGTCTCTCTAGGACACAGCTTCTCCAGTCGTTGTGACCAAAGTGGGGTTCCATCACCTAAATCCATTGGCTTCACATTCCTAAAGTCTAGGAGGTCTGGGTTAGGAATGAAACTGTCTTTCCTCATCAAACACCTGCACATCTAAGCCTAATCCAAATGAAGAATATATAAACTCCTCTTTGGAGACAGCACGGTGGATACCTGTTTTAAAAGGAAGGCAGCCTTAAATGCAAAAACCAGAATCAAATAGCCCATCCAGAATTAAATACAAAGGGAGAAAACAACACATAGTCAAACAACAAAACACTATTGTGCCAGGCATTGTTCTAGGCCTTTTCATCTGCAACAGGGGTGAGTCTGTGTCCCATGGACATTTGGTGGTGTCTGGACATATTTTTGGATGTCACAACTTGAGGAGGGATGCTATGGCCTTGAGCAGGTAAGCCTGCGATGCTGTTAAACATCCTGCAACGCCCAGGACAGCCCCCACAGCAAAGACCTATCCAGTCCAAAGTGTCAACAGCACTGATGATGAAACTCTGTTCTAGGTTCTGGGGGCACCACAGTAAACCAGGAAGACCCAGAAATTCCTGTCCCCTTGGACCCTGCAATTTAGTACAGAGAAACATAGCATAATTGGAACCCATTAGAAAATGATAGACTAGGTCATAATGCAAGTACTGTGGGAAAAACTGAGCAGAGCAAGGGACACAGAGTTTAGAAGGAGAGCCACAGCACAGGGCATGCTCAAGGCAGGAATGACATTTAAGGGAAGACATGAAGTCGGCTGGGGAGGGAATGAACGCTACTGCTCTCCGGACAAAGACAGAAAGTGCACTTGCTGGCCCCAGCAAGTGCAGCTTACAAAGGGCCAGAGGTGGAGAGGTCTGGAGTGTTCCGGGAATGGTGAGGAGGCTGGCTATAGCAGAGGGAGCCAGGACAGCAGCAACAAGAGACACACACAGTCAGCGCTGACAGGGAGCCCACCCATAAAGTGGTCTGCGTTGGACCACTTTAAGGGTCTCGAGTTTTACTGATACCAGGGAAGGTTCTGAAGAGAGAACATGATGTGATACATTTACCATGAGGTTTCTCAACCTCAGCAGTAACAATCTGGGGACAGATAATTCTTCATTTGAGACTGTCCTGAGCACTGGAGAATGCTCAGCAGCATTTCCACTCTCTACTTACTAGAGGCCAGTAGTAACTCTCATCCATTGTACCAAAAATGTCTCCAGACATTGCTGAATGACCCCTGAGTGGGGCAAGCCACCATTCAGGTTGAAAACCAGTTTTAACATAGATATTGTGGCTCCTGTGTTGAAAAATCCACTGAGAGTCAGCAAGGATAAAGGCAGGAGAACAGGTAAGAGATAATTAGCCACGGAGGCCAGGTGGCAGTCTGAACCAAAGTGGGAGCAGAGGAGTTGATGACAAGTAGGCAGATTCTAGGGGCATCCCTGGTGGCTCAGACGGTAAAGAATCTGGCTGTAATCCAAGAGACCCACGTTAGATCCCTGGGTTGGGAAGAGCCCCTGGAGAAGGGAATGGCAATCCACGCCAGTATTCTTGTCTGGAGAATCCAAGGGACAGAGGAGCCTGGCAGGCTACAGTCTATGGGGTCACAAAGAGTTGGACACAACTGAGCAATTAACAGTTTCTTTTTTAGGAGGATTCTAGACATATCTTCAACTCCAAAAGACAATCCAGAAAATACAACTGATAGACAAGGCAGTTGCAGCCATCTTCCCCTTCTGATTTCAACTTTTTCCAACCAAGATTACAAGAAGGGAGGTCCCAGTCAAAGACTTAAGACAAAAAGCCACAAGGAGGGGGCCCTGAACATGCAGCCCTTGCAAAGTCACACAACAGATGTCGATGACAATACATCAGACAACTGTGGAAAACTGTACTATAGGGAAATTTTGCCAACCCCATATATTTATTCACAGATTTTATTTCACTGGTTTATTTCAAAGAGCATGTGTCTGCTCCACAGACAAGTTTTACAACTTTTTTCATTTAGCCTTCCTCTGTGCACCGGTTCCATCCTGCACCTGTTTCCAGCTTCAGCGTGTGAAACCAGCGCTTCCCACATCCCCGAAATTTTCTTTACACGTGCAAGCTAGCTCCTGAGGATGCTCAACCCTTGCAAGTCTTTTTTTTTTTTTTTTTTGCCGACTCTTGAAAAAGAACAGGCCCCAAATCCTCCAACGTGAGTTTCATGGCATTCATTTGGGTTTTTCCAGATGGTATTTTCCTCACTCTCTCAAATTTACTTAATGTTATGTATCAGCTACCATCAAAAATGTTCCAAACAGTCCGGTTAATTCATGTCTTTCAGGACTACACACACACACACACACACACACACACACACACACACACACACACACACTCTCCCTCCCTCATTCTGGCCATGTAAGCATTTGCTTATAGAAGCAAAAGCAGAGACTGCTCGGTAAAACACTGGTCCCTTCAGCCGAATACAGATAAAGCCCCAATGAGCATAACCAACAATACCCTTTACACACTATTACTCCACATCCCCAACCCCCAACACACACAATCTAGGCTCACACACAAAACAGCCATTATGAAGAGAAACCACCAACTAAAGGCTGGTTTTAGGCAACTAACTACATAGGAGGTTTCCTTCCAATCTCCCTGAAGCATCTGCCAAGAGGCTGCTTCAGCCACCCAGTCAGTCGGTGTGCTCTTAGCAGTTCTTCCCCAAAGTGGATTCAGTTTGACACAGCCCTGAAGGAAACGAACCTAACTGCACAAGTACCAATCCCCCATGCCCCAGCAGCTGTGATCACACGCCTTCACTCCGGATTCAGTCCTTCCTTCACCATGATTTCTGGGCCCTCTCCCCCCATAGCCAGGCCCCTTCACCCAAACACTATTGACAGTGAGGGGCCGGCAGGAAGGTTTGAGACGGATGAAGAAGCACTGCTGAAGCTTCCAGTTCCAGCCTCATGCTACCTCACAACTGAGGGGTGGAACTAAACCCTCTCTACTCTCAGCGCCTCAACTGACCACCTCTCTCTTAGTAAACACTGGAAATGTCCTGAGTGGCCACAGGACAGAGAGGAAGAAGACACCTAATCTGCTCCAAGGGACAAGTGGGAGTGGAGGCAGCGTAAGCAGTGGGCACTAGGGGTGATGCGACGCCAGACCAGCAGGTGTCTTCACTCTCCTCCCAAACAGTTTTAGAAGTGCCCGGAGAATGAAAGACGTGTCCCGGCCCAACAGCGGTCACTCGCCAAATCTCCGTCTCAAAGTTTTTTTTTTTTTTCCCCTCCAGGCCTGTATTTGAATGGGACCCCAAAGCCCGGGAGTTCCACCTGGACGAGGACACGCCCCACCCCACCTCGCACCCCGCCCCTCCCGCACAGGGGTGCCGCGGCCGGGAAGGTCAGGGGCGGGGCTCGGGAAACCTCACCTGGAGGCGGCCCGAGGTCGGCTTTCCCAAAGGGGCCCGACTCCTAAGCGGCCAACAACACATGAGCTAACTGCTTGCCTGTAACGTCGCGCTCGATCCACCGTAAGCTCTCCTCCCCCAAGTTCTCAGGCCGCTGGGATTTTCAGAAAAGGGGTTCACTCGAAACTCACCAGCGCGTCCCGGCCCGGCGCTCCTTCTCCCCCTCCTCCGCGTCGGGGCACTCCCCAGCCCCCACCCGCTCTCCGCAGCTGGTATCCCCAACTGAGGGGTCCCGTCGCCCTCGCGGGCTGTCCGGGGCTGCCCGCCGCGCCCCCAAAATGCGCTCGGGCGGAGACCCTCATTGGTGCACCCGTCCGGCCGGCACGACCCCCAACTGCGGGGGTCAGTTCGCCCTCTGCCCCGGGGCAAGGGCACGGGGTCCTTGTCCCAGAGTCCGAGCCAGCTGCTTTCCTCGCCTCAGAGTGGGAGGCAACCGGTCCCCCAGGTGCGGGCTGCGCCTCCCTCCAGCTGTCACCACTCACCTGCTCTTCAAAGGTTGACTTTTGAGTTCGTAATAGGTTTTGGGCTCTTCATGAAACTCCTCCCCGACTTCGAAATCCGGCACGATCCCCGATTCCGACTGCATGGCTCCAGCTTCCCGTCCTCGCACTGCTCCAAACTGAGAACCGAGCCCGGGGTCGGAGGGGAGGTGGCGGGGCCTGGGTCCCCCGAGCGGTGTGCCCCCAAGCCGTGCAGAGCTCAGCCCGCTGGCCCGCGCGCGGCCGCCCGCCCCGGCGCCGGGAGTTTACACTCGAACAGGGACGGGAGGGGCGGCTGCCCGGCGCCGTCTGGGATCTGTAGTCAACAGCCGGGCCGAGTATACCCGACTTGCCAGAGGAGCCGCTCGACACAAAACTACAATTCCCAGAAGGCTAAGCGAGGGCAGAGGCAACGTGGTAGACACCGCTAGTGCAACTCCTGTTTGGATTCATTGTCAATGTCAGCAGCTCCTCTCCCTTCTCTCTCTCCACTAGCTTCAAGGGTACAGACTTGACCATTTAATATTAATAAGAATGGACTCAGCTTTGTTCTCCTACCATCACTCCTCCTCCAAGCTCACACATTCGCGAGGGCACGCCAAGTCCTTATTAAAAAAAAAAAAAAATAGTAAAGGGTTTTGGCACTAGAAAGTTTCAGCCTTCAAGTCTCTCTTAAATAGACTTTATATCAGGCTACATGTATTACAGCGCTGCTGCGACAAATCAACTTGTCCTCGATTTGGAACTGCGTGGAGGAACTTTCCTTCACTCTGTAAGTAAAATAGTACTGTTCTTGTGCGTCCCTTTCCTGTAACTAACTCAGTCAGGGCTTTTACAATACTCTTCATCCAGCTGAATGACTCTCTCCTTTATCCAATTAGCCACTTCTAATCCAAAGCGGCACTTGAAAGGTGCAGTTAATTTTAAAAGGCACAAAGTTACAAAACAGCATCGTCACTGTCTGCTTTTAATTTCTCAGTTGGCTGGGACTTCAAATGAAGTTGTCCTAACTTTACAGGAGTGAAGCTGTGGGGCACATAAAATGTACAAGTGTCAACTCCCCCCACCCCCACCACAGCTTCCCGGCACTCAGTTAGGTAACAGATTAACAGACACTGTTATGGCTCATTTGAACTTCCAGTCTTTCCCTCTGATTAGTTCCAGTAGGGTATTTTTCTTTCTTTTAAAAGTGTTTGGAGGTATCAGGGAGGAAGTAGAGAGTTAGAGGGTGGCTTTTAAAGTTCTAAAACCCACAGCTGAAATCCAGAGTCCTTCTCTAAAGTGCTGTGTAATCGTGAGCTTGTCACTTGATTCCTAGAAGCCTTAATTTCTTCATCTATAAAAAAGGAGATTGCAAAATCTGTTTTTTGAAGATGTTTCGAGGTCAAATGCAACAGAATGATCTGTAATCTATAAAAATGCTGCTCAATGGTCATTGTTTTATTTGCCAGATCTTGAAGATATTTCTTAGACTAACACTTCATTTGTGAGTTTGTCCTTTCAAAAGTAATAAATGATCATCCTGCGAGAAAATTCTAAGGAGGCTAGACTAATGACCGGTACCTCCCAGGAGCTGGTTGTTTGCTATTTCGCCTTGGATGAAACATCACATTAGGTCCATACCAGGAAAATATTACAGAACCTGAACACTCCCGTGGAAAATAGGCTTTTTGTGCTCATGAAATAGGATCCCAGATTCCATGATAGATACTAGTAGAAATTAGACATTAAAAGTTAAAAAAAAAAAAAAGTTATTCTCTGCCAGAAAGAAGAGGAAATGTAAAACATGCAAGAAACACTGAGACTATACTTGTGGTCTCATCTTGTTTCTCAACTATAGGTGACTGGAATATGGACTTCCCTGTAGCTCAAATGGTAAAGAATCTGCCTGTAATGCAGGAGACCCAGGTTTGATCCCTGGGTTGAGAAGATCCTCTGGAGAAGGGAATAGCTTCAGAATTCTTTCCTGGAAAATCCCATGGACAGAGGAGCCTGGCGAGCTGCAGTCCGTGGGGTCTCAAAGCATTGAACATGACCGAGCAACTAACATTACTACTACTAGAAGGGGATGAATATCGTAACATAGGGGTGCTACAGGACTTTAAGAGGTATGGGCTAGAGACTCTTTATCTCTTGCACAATGACAAACTTTCTTATCTAAATATCATCCATACCTGTATTGAGAAACACTGGAATCTTCTTAATCTTTTGGTTCACTGGAAACCTTTTAATATGAGGAAAGCCACTGACCTGCTCCACAGAAAATGTGGATGAAAACAAGATTCTTGTGCCTAATTTTAGTCCACTGACCTTCAAAGGCTATCAAGGACTTCGGGTTCAGTTCAGCTCAGTTCAATCACTCAGTCACATCCAACTCTTTGCAACCCCATGGACTGCAGCACGCCAGTCTTCCCTGTCCATCACCAATTCCCAGAGCTTACTCAAGTTCATGTCCATTGAGTCAATGATGCCATCCAACCATCTCATCCTCTGTCATCCCCTTCTCCTCCCACCGTCAATCTTTCCCAGCATCAGGGTCTTTTCTAGTGAGTCAGTTCTTCGCATCAGGTGGCCAAAGTACTGGAGTTTCAGCTTCAGCATCAGTTCTTCCAATGAATATTCAGGACTGATTTCCTTTAGGATAGATTGGTTGGATCTCCTTGCAGTCCAAGGGACTCTCAAGAGTCTTCTCCAACACTACAGTTCAAAAGAATCAATTCTTCGGCGCTCAGCTTTCTTTATGGTCCAACTCTCACATCCATACATGACTACTAGAAAACCATAGTTTTGACTAGATGGACCTTTGTTGGCAAAGTAATGTCTCTACTTTTTAATTTGCTGTCTAGGTTGATCGTAGCTTTTCTTCCAAGGAGCAAGGATCTTTTTGAATTATAATGAAATAGTCCATTTTGTCATTATATCCCACAGTGACCTGCTAGACCTAAGGGATCAAACCCAAAAGGGAATAAACTGTCAGGAAAGCTAAGACACCTGAACTTAGCTCCAACTAAGTAAGCTTGCCCTGAGATACACACAGATAGCTTCTATTTTTTTCTCCTTCACTTTTTCTTCTGATCTCATCCTACTCAGTCCAGGAAGATGACTCTTTTCATCGCCTATGGTTGGGTTATTGATGACAGTGCCATCTGCCACCCTGTAGGAGTAGCTATGAGACTGTTCCTGACCCATCAGGGGGGCCATTTTCCTAGCCATGGTGATTCCTTGAGGGATGGACACAGTGTCCTACCGTGACTAGAAGTCCTCCTTGAGACTCTTCTTCTGGGGCATCTTGGGAAGACTGTCTGATTCTTGGAAGCACAGTGCTGGAGGGAATGAAATCTATAGGTAGCTTATTACTTATGGCCACAAAGTAATGGCCATTTTTGATCAGCAGTGAAGCTGATAAAAAATGAGAGAAAATGAGACAAGATCAACAAAAAGAAGCAGAAACAAGCAAAACTGAGAAACAGAAAATAACAGTAACATCGTTTCAGCTCCCCATTCCAACCACATCTGAAGTCAGATATCCTTGGACTCTCAAGATACATGAACCAAATTTTTTCTTTCTTTTTGCTGTAACTGTTAAAAATGTTCAAAGTAAAAATGCACTGGTTATGAACATGGTATTCTGTTAGGTACCCAGACTACAAGAATGTATCTGACTTCCTGCCCTCAAGAGGCTCAAAGTTCAGGAGCTGAGTCAGGGCTTGTAGCACAATGAGAAGCCACACCCAAGGTGGCAAATGTTAGGGAGCAGATAAGTGGTGTGTGATTTATACTTTATATTCATTTATCCCAACAACTATTTGTGGAGCCAGCCACATTATGTGCTGGTTATGGGGGAAACAGCAGTAATGAGCCACCTGTATCCCCTGTACTCAGGATAGGGTCCCTGACTTTTTAGGAATAGGAATGAAAATGATTTCATGGATAAATAAAGTGATAGGTAAATCCTACAAGTGTCTGAAAAAGAAGCAACCACTGAAAGCAAAAAAGAGAGATGATTCTTGGAGGAGAAGTAACTAAGCTACAAAAGAAAGAAGGGGGAGGAAGGAAAGAAGGAGAAAAGAAAAGGAGGCGAGAGAGAGAGAAGAAGGAAGGAAGAGAAAGAAAAAAAGGAAGGGAAAGAGTAAGAGAAAGAAACCTATGTATGAACTATGAAAACTACCACCAATTTCCAGGGGGAAAAAAAGACAGAAATATGTTAATAATACCACAAAGATTCAGACATTGAGAAATCTACAAGACATTGAGAAATCTTCAAAAAAACAAACAGCATGAAATTAAGGGGAAGGAGGACCTGCTATAGATTTTTAAATATTTAAAAGACATATTAGATACATGAATTAAATCTAATTTTTAAAATGATTTTGGAAAAAAGAAGAGACATATCACTCAAACACATTTTGCAGGCTTTATCTGAGTTCTGATTTGAACAAAGCAAAGAAGATGATTAATAAAAAATCCAATGCAAAATTTGTGAAGCTTAGGTCTGAATATAAATTGCAACATAAATGGATTAGGAAAAGGCTGGCTGAGGTATGAAGGGCGATTTAAATGAGTTTAGGAAAGGAAATCTAATGAGTCTCAAGAATAGCTGATTGGCGTGCAGCAGTTGAAGAGCCACCAGGGTTAAGAGCTGAGCGATGAGTTTGAAGAGAGGCTTCCCTGGTGGCTCAGGTGGTAAAGAATCCCCCTGCAATATGGGAGACCTGGCTTCAGTCCCTGGGTTTGTTCCCATGGAGAAGGGAACAACTACCCACTGCAGTATTCTAGTATCCTGGCCTGGAGAATTCCATGGACTGTGTAGTCCATCGGGTCACGGAGAGTCGGACCTGACTGAGCCACTCTCACTTTTACCTTGTTAAGAACTTCTAAAGAAAAATTATTCTGGCACTTATTAAAGAACAATAAGCCCAACGTGATTCAGGGGGACTACTGCCATAGGTGTAGGAACAACAGCAATGGGTGAGGTTTTGCAGTAGAGGAAACACATTGGGCTCAACTTCAAACACAAGAAAAAGTTAGAGATTTATATCCAAGAAACAGAATGTGTACTGGGGTATGGAAGGTGGTCAGTGGGTAGTAAATTACTAAAAAGGTAGTATAATTCTTTGCTTAAACTGACCTAGCAGGATTCTTGCTGAAGGCAGGCTAGGTAATCAGATATTTCCTGGGGGATGCTAGGGATGAAGAAGGTGATCAGATATCGCAGTGGGGGCTGCTGGTTAAACTGACTTGACTGGATTCTTGCTAAAACTGGTCAATGCTAGTGGAAGTCCAAAAGTCAAGGTCTAACTGGGAAGAGAATTCAGAGGCAACTAAGTAAAGTTTAGTCCAGGAGAGAGATTCAAAGCAAAGAAGTGCCTTTTATAGGGAATAAATGCAATATTTTGTAACAACTTTAAATGGAGTATAATCTCTAAAAATTTTTAATCATTATTCTGTACTCCTGAAACTAATACTCTATAAATCAACTGTATTTCAATGGTTTAAATTAGAAAAAAAAATCGTTTAATTATTTTTTAAAAAAGAGATGCCTTTTGTAGCTCATGAGCCCCAAAGCCCCTACAGTCCAAGGAGTCGCAAGAGTTGGACACAACTTAGTGATTAAACAACCACAACCATGTTATTATTACATATTTAATTTCAAAACATATTCAGAAGAATATCATACTGAATACACCATTTCATCACATACTTTTCCCTTTCATGTAATATGAGTAGCTTTCCTTGCCCACAACATCATTTTAATGTTTTTAAAATACACTTTCCATTCAGTAAATTTGCAAGACTTTATTTTTCTAATTTCTGTATTGCTGGACTTTTAGATTATTTTCAAGTTTTCACTATTTTAGGTAATTTCACTCCTATCCAAGTAACTAAATCTTTGCTCCCATCCACAATAATTGCCTAGAAATTAAACTGCTGGGCAAAAAAGCAGGTGTGCTTTTGAAATTTTTCCAAGAGGAATCTTTTTAAAATACAAATCTCATCTTGTCTTTTCCTTATTTTAAACTTTTAGGATTCCCCACTGAATAACAACCTGGCTCTTTGAACTGGATAACTGGTGTCTATGTCCTGGCTCCTCCTATCACTTCTGGACCTCCTCCGAGATCACTCCCTGACTTCCATATTAAGTAACTCCAGTGACCCCAAACTGCTGAAGTTCCTGGAATATGCCAGGCTATTTCTGTCTGGAGCAGCTTTCTCTCCCCTTTTGCCCAAGACGCTCCTTCAAGACTCAGCTTAAATGTTACCTTCTCCAGGAAGCCTTGCTCTATCCCACCAACCTTCACTAAGTTCCCAGATTGGTTTACGGGTCCCGTCCCTAAGTTTCCGAGATATGCTATCTGCTACCCAGTCCTGTAGTCATCTGCTTAACTTCTGTACACAGCTCCCACCACCCTAAAACTCCTCCTTCCTCTACTACCACCACCACCACCCACCACCACACACACCCCCAGTGTACTCCTCTCCCTGCCCAGACGATGAGCTCCCAGAACGCTGGGTCCATGCCCACAATGTTCAAAACTAACTGTTTAAAAACTGTCTAACAGTTTAAAAACTGTCTAACGCTTACTCCTTGGAAGAAAAGTTATGACCAACCTAGACAGTATATTGAAAAGCAAAGTATATTACTTTGCCAACAAAGGTCTGTCCAGTCAAGGCTATGGTTTTTCCAGTGGTCATGTATGGATGCGAGAGTTGGACTGTGAAGAAACCTGAGTGCCGAAGAATTGATGCTTTTGAACTATGGTGTTGGAGAAGACTCTTGAGAGTCCCTTCGACTGCAAGGAGATCCAAACCAGTCCATTCTGAAGGAGATCAGCCTTGAGTGTTCTTTGGAAGAATTGATGCTAAAGCTGAAACTCCAATACTTTGGCCACCTCATGCGAAGAGTTGACTCATTGGAAAAGACTCTGATGCTGGGAGGGATTGGGGGCAGGAGGAAAAGGGGACAACAGAGGATGAGATGGCTGGATGGCATCACTGACTCGATGGATGTGAGTCTGAGTGAACTCCGGGAGATGGTGATGGACAGAGAGGCCTGGTGTGCTGTGATTCATGGGGTCACAGAGTCGGACACGACTGAGCGACTGATCTGATCTGATCTGATTGAATAAATGAATGGATTAGCCATCGTGTGAAAGAAAATATGTTTTCTAACAAACATACATTGTTCCTTTTTGTAATGATAGCAAGGATATTGCAAATAAAAATAGAATTTTTAGTAGGTTTTCCACAGTGTCCATTTGTGCTTAGGCAAATATTGATGGAACAAAATAACTAATTTCTTCTCCAGCACTAATGCTCTTAGT
The DNA here is from genome assembly GCF_032452875.1 of Bos javanicus. Classification (NCBI taxonomy): domain Eukaryota; kingdom Metazoa; phylum Chordata; class Mammalia; order Artiodactyla; family Bovidae; genus Bos; species Bos javanicus. The sequence goes on from NC_083889.1 coordinate 31,888,760, forward strand.
CTGAATTGATTTATCGAAGCAGAATTTAGCCTGTATCCCAGTGGCACAGTTGATAAGGAAGTGTAGATTTCTTCATTAGAGCAACAAGCAAACACGTTTAGACTTGCTCATGGGAGATTTGGAAAAATCTGCTGGAAAATAACTGAACGAATCATATTTAGCACTCATTAAAGGAACTAAAATCAAAAATCGAAATAAGCCAAGATACATGCACATTTCCTGTTGTGAAGGTTTCTAGGGTAAACCTCAAGGGATCTGATGTTCCCAACCAAGTAAACACAAAACATTGTCACGGAGTTTTAAAAGACAAGGACTCATTTGTCAGGTTGCAGATGAAAATATATTCATCTTTATTTCCTCCAAGAACTCAGTAAGGAGTAAGGACTCAGTGTGCTGTTGCTGAACTGATGCGTCAAAAGTAGTGTGCTAAAATATCAAGCCCTGGGGATCAAAGGTCAAGTAGCTGGGGCGGGGGGCGGGGGGGGGGGGTGCGGGGAACAGAAAACTTCCAGCCTAGGAGCAAATGAAGAAGAAGAGGTCCCTAGGGACTTATTTCTTAGAGATGAGGAAAGGAATTAATATGAATTCCATAGGGATTAATACTTGTAAAACACATAGACCAGTGGTTAGCATATGACATACTCCATACAAGACTTTTCTAAAGTAAATAAAATAACTAAATCTTTATTTCTTTATTCATTTTAAAAATATCTTTGTAGTACTTACTCTGTGCCACTCATATACTGAGAAAGACTGGTTGGTTGACTGATTCACAAAAGGTTTCCAAAGTTTGTTCAACTTAGACAAAAACAGGTTTAAATGTATACTAAACAGTGACTGTAGCCACAAAAGTAGAAGATGTTTGCTCCTTGGAAGAAAAGCTATGGCAAACCTGGACAGCATATTACAAAGCAGAGACATCACTTTGCCAACAAAGGTCCATATAGTCAAAGCTATGGTTTTTCCAGTAGTCATGTATGGATATGAGAGTTGGACCATAAAGAAGGCTGAGGGCAGAAGAAAGGACTCTTTCAAGTTGAGTTGTGGTGCTGGGGAAGACTCTTGAGAGTCCCTTGGACTGCAAAGAGATCAAACCAGTCAATCCTAAACAGAATCAATCCTGAATATTCATTGGAAGGACTGATGCTGAAGCTCCAATAATTTGGCCACCTGATGCAAAGAGCTGACTGACTGCAAAAGATTCTGATGTTGGGAAAGAATTAGGGCAAGAGGAGAAGAGGGCGACAGAGGATGAGATGTTTGGATGGCATCACTGACTCAAAGGATATGAGTTTGAGTGAATTCCAGGAGATAGTGAAGGACAGGGAAGCCTGGCGTGCTGCAGTCCATGGGGTTACAAAGAGTCAGAAAGGACTTAGTGATGGAACAACAACAAATACTCTGACCTCCTTTTCTGCATCAGAAGGGCCACTGGCTGGCTATGATCTCTGGCTCCACCAGTAACCAGCCGTGTGACCTTAAGTAAGATACCTAAAGTACCCTAATTCTCAATTTTGTTTTATGTAAAAATGGGGTGATAGTACAAAATTGGTGTTCAGTTCAGTTCAGTCACTCAGTCGTGTCCGACTCTGTGACCCCATGAATCACAGCACACCAGGCCTCCCTGTCCATCCCCAACTCCCGGAGTTCACTCAAACTCATGTCCATCGAGTTGGTGATGCCATCCAGCCATCTCATCCTCTGTTGTCCCCTTCTCCTCCTGCCCCCAATCCCTCCCACCATCAGGGTCTTTTCCAATGAGTCAACTCTTCCCATGAGGTGGCCAAAGTATTGGAGTTTCAGCTTTAGCATCAATCCTTCCAATGAACACCCAGGACTGATCTCCTTTAGGATGGACTGGTTGGATCTCCTTGCAGTCCAAGGGACTCTCAAGAGTCTTCTTCAACACCACAGTTCAAAAGCATCAATTCTTCGGGGCTCAGCTTTCTTCACAGTCCAACTGTCACATCCATACATGACCACTGGAAAAACCATAGCCTTGACTGGACAGACCTTTGTTGGCAAAGTAATATCTCTGCTTTTCAATATGCTATCTAGGTTGGTCATAACTTTTCTTCCAAGGAGTAAGCGTCTTTTAATTTCATGGGTGCAGTCACCATCTGCAGTGATTTCGGAGCCCAAAAAAGTAAAGTCTGACACTGTAGTGAGAATTAAATAAGCATCAGTATAATACTCTTTGCTTTATATTGTCTGGAACTCATAAGAACTCTTGGCTAACTTTATATTATTAGGAATCCACTGATGTCTGTTTAAGGCACAAAATAGAACAGAACACTGTTTCTGTTTTAAGATCTCTTCTTGCAATTATGAAATAAATTACTGTACTTTTGTACATAAACCATAAATGTATCCTTTTACAAATAATGATCTTTGTCCATTTTTAACTTCTACCCTCAGAGAGGTAATCACTTTTATAGTAATCATTCCTTCTTTTCTTCTACAGTTTTAACACCTAAATATGCCACCCTAAGCCACATAGTTTATTCTTGCCTATTTGGGGGCTTTAGATATATGAAATTAGGCTAGTCAGCTTCCAAGATGGCCCTCCAGTGATTCTGGTCCCCTGGTGATCTCTTCCTACACTGAATCAGGGCTTGTTATGTGATTCATCTCTGGGGCTATCAAAAAAATTAAGTTCAACTTGTATCTAGGTCTTTCAGACTGTTGAAACTGTGAGGACCATGAGGAAAGTACAAGAGGCCCATGTACACAGGAACTGAAGTCTCCCACCAGGAGCCAGCACCAACTAGCCAGACCTGTGACTGAGCCACATTAGAAGTGGATCCCTAGCCCAAGCCAAGCCTGAAGAAGACTGTAGACTGAAAGGGCATTGGCCACAACTTCACGAGCAACCCTGAGCCAGGAATGCTCCAAGCCACTCCTACAGCTCTGACCCACAAAACCATGAGCAATAATAATATCTGTTGTATTAAAGCAAGAGGTTTTGCAGTAATTTGTTACAGATAAATAAATAATAGGTAAATAGATAGATAAATAATCAGAAATTATACAACGTGAATTCTTTTGTATCTTGATTCTTCCACTCAACATTTTTTAGAGATTCATTTATATGGTACTGTGTGTAACTTTATAACTATATAGCAGCTTATTGTATGGATACATTTTAGTTTGGTTTTTATAAACATTTTTTGTTGTGGTAGGGAAGGTTCTGTAGGGCTTGAGAAGTGATAATTTTTTATTTGGAGATAGTTCATGGGCCTCCCTGGTGGCTCAATGGTAAACAATTTACCTGAAATGCAGGAGATGCAGCAAGAGTTGCGAGTTCAATCCCTGAGCCAGGGAAGATCCCCTGGAGAAGGAAATGGCAACCCACACCACTATTCTTGCTTGGAGAATTCCACAGATAGAGGAGCCTGGCAGGCTATAGTCCATGGGGTTGCAAAAGAGTCAAATACTACTTGGTGACTAAACAAACAAACAAACAAAAAACTCTGCAGTTAGGGGAAGGGAGGATAAAATAGTATTTGCCACCTTTGAGGCCAAATTTACCATTACTAATCCAAATACCTTGAATAACTCAAAACAAGAAGTTTTTGGAATGATCCTTATCTCTTTTCACTATAAACATAGTCATTCTGAGTGACAACCTTTCTTGTCCTTCATATCATCTGACATAGACTCTAGACTCCTCTGCCTCTCAAACCGAGTCTAGAGGAAAGGACAGTGTGCACGCATGCACCCGCCTGTAATATACTTTCCTCTGACAATTAAAGTAAAGCAAACACACTTTCAACCTGCTGCAGACTCAGAAAGTCATGTTTTCTTAATAGTTGGGCTGTTGATCAAGCAGGAATACTGAGTACCTCCACCCCCAGCCACCTGGTATGGCTCAGCCCCTTGTACTCTGCCACTGTTTCGGGAGGACACACAGCCTACGCAATGGAGACTGCAAACCTGTTACCTGGGGGGAAGCTAGGAACAAAAATTCCATGGCCAGGAATCTACATTACAGAAACACTCTCACAAAGCTGCGAAGATGTGTACACATGAATTTTCACTGAGATGATTTTCATTATTTTGAAAAACCAGGTCTATGGCAAAGGGGCGGTAGATAAATTATGATGATTCTTACAGCTGAATTCTAGGCAAGTGTTAAAAATAATTCAGACTGAGCACTATGAGCAGACATAGAAAGAGGTCCAACATAAATTTTACATGAAAAAAAATCACATTGCAAACAATATATGTCAATTCTATTTTCATTTAAGAAACAAACTGTGTGTGTAATGGTACATAAATTAAACCACTAACAGCTATTATTGGGGCTGAAGAAGGAATTATAAAAAAATTCACTTTCAAAATCACACATTTTGGACTATCTTTAGTGCTTGACATAGGACCTTCTTTTACCCACGCCTCCCAATTATTTCTACCATTAATCAAAGAGCCATGAAAACCAGACAGCATGAAAAAGATGAGCCATAAGTGATTAAAGTATATATTTCCTTTATCACAGTCCCTTTTTAACAACTTCATGAGTAATATATTTTCACTTTTGAAGACAAGAAGGAGACTACAATAATCACTTTAAAAAATTATCTGTAGTGATCTACCAGAGGGAAATACACTTATCATTTGCCTGGACAGCGGTCCAAACTTTTGCCCAAATGTTACTATACACACACACACACATATGCTGGCCTCTTCTTTTGTAGCTAATTTCTTTTCAGTATATTTTGAACAGCATTTTACATTAAAAATAAACTCATAATAATGATTAAACCTAAACAGTATTCTATTACATCAAGAATATATCAAGTGGTTGTTCATAACAATTCTTGGATTTAGAGGTAAATTTTTACTGGGTTTACAAAATACCCAAAGCATTTATGAGAAATTATATACACAATGTACACACGTTTTTCTAGAAAGGGAGCCAGCAATTCTCAGATTCTCCAAGGATTAAACAATAATTAGAGAGGGAAAAAACATAGTTGAGTGACCCTATGTTATAGATGCACAAGAGACGTCATGACTATATAAACAATTCCTTCTTGATCATTTTGTTTGTATCCAGTTTGCACTGTTATAAACAGTGCTATAAGTAAATCTAGGAGTTTTCAATTCTGATATTCAGGAAAACATGAAAGGCATGGAGTACTGCAATATTATTGAGACTCCTTGTGTTGAAAAACAGTTGAATGTGCTCCAGTTCAAACATCAATACAGAAGACATTTTCTTAGAGTCATCAAAGTAGAGATTAGAAACCCCTAGACACTGAATCCCAACAAGCTCAATTATACAAAGCCTGTCACTGACTGCCAAACCTAAGACAGTGATCAGCAGAAGAAAAGCAGAAAACTCAAAACAGAAAAGAAGAGAGGAAAAGATAGGAACAGTTCAGCCATTAAGAAAAGAATGAAATAATGCCATTTGTAGCAACATGGGTGGACCCAGAGATGATCAAACTTACTAAGTGAAGTGAGTCAGAAAAAGAAAGGCAAATAGCATATGATATTGCTTATATGTGGAATCTTCAAAAGTAACACAAATGAACTCGTTTCCAAAACCGAAACAGACTCACAGACAGATAAAACAAACTTATGGTTACCAAAGTAGAAAGGGACGGGGGATAAACTAGGAGTCTGAGATTAACATACATACACTGCTGTATATAAAATAGATAATCAACAGGAACTATACTCGATATCTTATCATAGCCTATAAAGGAAAAGAATGTGAATCCCTTTATGTACACCTGAATCTAATACAACATTGGAAACCAACTATACTTTAAAAAAAAAGAAATGGAAAAAAAGATAGGCACAGGATGGGGGAAAAGAAAGAAATTAGTGCAGTTTTTTGAAATTACATCCGTTTTTTGACTGAGTCAGCCTTCCTTCCTTTTTACCTTCTTCTCCTAAGAGCACCTCCCTTTCCCTTTGGGGAACTGCCCCACCTCCATCACAGGTGGTATTGGTACATCTGTCAGTCAACAGTACCCAGCTCACTCTGGTCAAAGGAGTGAACTGCTGTAAGCTAGACCAAAAAACTTCTCTCATCCAGAAAGCTGAATCTCCTACAGAAATCCCAGGAAGGAGGACAACTGGAGCTGAGTCATCTAATAACAATACCCTATAAAATCAACCCATGGGTTCCTGCTACAGAGATTCCCCCAAGAACCCCAGGTTCCTGCCCTTCCCCAGATATGATTATTCAACTCTTCCTTCTGGTCTCCAAGTCTCAACAATATTCTTCCAGTTAACTCCTTCTTTTTGCTTTAGTTAGTGAGAGTCAGTGTCTATTGTTTGCAACAATGAAAACACAAGTCCTAATACAGTTAGAATTAGACCCATGGATATAGTGATAATACTTGGCCCATGGCCCACCCTTTGTTTTTTTTTTTTTTGGTTTTTTTTTTTGCTGTTTAAAACACAGACACAGGCCCAATAATGCCAAGATACCTGCTAAGGTCGCACAGCTACTGATGACAGAGGCAGGACCAGGCACAGATCTGTCCTCAATAGAATATAAAAGTCTTAAGAACAGAAACAGGATCTTGTTTCATGGTGAGAACCCCATCCCTAAAACAGAGGGGTGGACAACTTAGTTAGTCAATAAAATGAATGCTGTTACTGTTGTGTAGTCATTATTTTTGTTTCTCAACTTAAACACAAGGAGAAGTGTCCAAGATATACTATTAAATTAAAAAACACACTTTGCAAAATGCTATGTACTGTGTGATCTTATCTTTGTCATCTGAAAATGTACTGTAATATTTATAATTGCATTGTGTAAAAAAAAATTACCTGGAATTAGGTTCCCCCATTCTAACTGTTAAGAGTGGTCATCTCTGGGAGAAGAAAAGAAAAAAGCATTTTTTAAAAAATGTTTCAGTGTTATTTGAATCTTTGCAGCTTAAATATATCACTTTGTGATTAGAAAATAATTGCTTAAATTCAGGAAAGGGAATAAGGAAAAAGAAAAAAGGATGAAAAAGACATAAGGATAAGAAAGATGAGAAGGAAGAAAGTAAAAAAAGGAGGAAACAGAAGAGGATTAGAAGGCAGTGACATTCCCTCGGGCACTCTGCCATGGACTCCTTGGTGATCCTCAGGATTACTCACCTATATTCCATTTTCTTCCTTCCAGGCACGGGGTAAGATTGAACTTTCCACACCCTTGAAGTTAGACTGAGCCATGTGTCTTGCTTTGGCCAAAGAAATGTGAATGAAAGCAAGTCATGTCACAGTACCCAGCTCCCTCTGGTCAAAGGAAGTGAACTGCTGACCCAAGCTAGACCAAAAAGCTTCTCTCACCTAGAAAGCTGAATCTCCTACAGAAACCCCAGGAGGGAGGAGCATTGGAGCTGAGTCATCCAATAACAGTACCATACAAGATCAACCCATGGATTCCTGCTACGGAGATTCCCCCAAGGGCAGAAGCCTTTAATGGTGAGTGATTTATCACATGCTCTTCCCTTATCTACAGCAATCACTGATGGCAGCCACTCCTTATGGCCTGGGTCCCCAAGTGAGGCTGACAGGAACACAGCCTCCCCTCAACTCCAACCCATGATGGATATGGAGCATAAGAGATCTCTGTTATAGACAGAATGTTGTGTCCATCCCCGCCCCCCTCAAATTCCTACGTTGACGCCCTGCCTTTGGGAGGTAACTAGGTTCAGATGAGGCTGTGAGGGTGGGGGCCTCCTGCTGGGATTTGTGCCCTTCTGAGAAGACAGCCCTGTCTTCACCTCTGTTGACTATGTGAGGACAAGAAGGCGGCTTTCTGTAAGCCAGGAAAGGAATCTCATCAGAACCCAACCATGCTGACACCCTGATCTGAGACTTGCCAATCTCCAGAACCATAAGAAATAAATTTCTTTTGTTTAAACCACCCAGTCTATGGTATTTTGTTGTTGAAGTCCAAGATTACTATTATAGTTTCCTACAGAAAGTCAATGCTATGTCAGTGCTAACCAAAGAGTCCAGGGCTATTTCTCTAGCATTGCTTATGCCATTCTCTCTCTCACCTCATGCACTACAACCACACCCACCCCATTCTGCTGAGCTTGTACAATTCTATTAGAAGTTGTCTGACTGTTTCATGATGCTACAGCTATATTTTTCACTCTCTTTTGAAGGCAACCAGCCCCTTTTTTTTCGCCTTTAAGCGGCCTTCTCAGACTATTCCATCTACCCACATGTAAACCTAATCTAGATCTCCTTCCTAAAATGTCTGCTATCACCCAGGGCTTGTCACTTTGCACATTTTTTGTTTGGTTGGTTGGTTTTGGAGAACTTTTTTTAGGTAACTTTTTTTTTTTAATTTTTTCATAGTACCTAGAGTTTCAGTATTGCAGCCACTCAGCTTCCTCTTATGTTAACATAGCCGTGGTACATTTGTCAAAATTAAGAAATTAACATTCATATAATACAATTAATTAAATCACAGACTTCATTCAAATATTCCCAGTTTTCCTACTAATGTTATTTTTCTGTTCCAGGATCTAATTCAGGATATTACAATGCATTTACTCATCAAATCTCCTTAATCTCCTAAAATGTGTACAGCTTCTCAGTCCTTTTCTTCTTCTTCTTTTTTTTTTTAAGACCTTATAACTTGAAAAGTATTAGTCAGGTATCTTGTACAATGTCCTTGTACAATGTATCTTGTACATTGTCTGCTGTCTTCTCAGAACTAGTCTGGGATTATGGATTTGGGGGAAGAATATGACAAGGTGAGATAAGCTTCTCATCACACCACATCAGGAGTATACGACATCAATATGATTGATGGTTAGTAATGTCAACCGTGATTGCTTGGCTAAGCTGATGTCTACTATATTTCTTCACTGTATTGTTACTCTTTTTCCCTTTCCATATTTTTTTCTTCAAAAGAGGCACCAAGTCTAGCTCACACTCTAGAGAAGAATTAAGGTCCAACATCATTTTGGGTGGGGCTTCCCTGGTGTCTCAGTGGTAAAGAAGCTGCCTGCAATGCAGGAAACCTGGCTTCAATCCCTGGGTCAGGAAGATCTCCTGGAGGGGGAAATGGCAACCCATCCCAGTATTTTTGCCTGAGAAACTCCATGGACAGAGGAGCCTGAAGGCTACAGTCCATGGGGTGGAATAGAGTCAGACATGACTTAGCGACTGACAACAGCAACAGCAAAAATCATCTTGTATGCTCTCTCTCTCTCTCTCTCAGCTCTGGGGGGATGAGTTACTCCATCAAGTAAGCATCCCAATGGAGAAGGTCCTATGGCAAGGAACAGAACCCTCTGCCAATACAGGTGAATTTGGAAGTGCATTCTTCAGTCCCTGCTAACAACTTGACTGCACATTCATGAGAGATCCTGAGTCACAAATACAGTCTCAGATTCCTGAACCCTGAAACTATGTGAGCTAATAAATGTTGGCCATTTGCGGGTGATTTATTGTATAATAAGAGATAATCGGTTCACCAGAAAACACTTTCACCTCTTTTGGCTTTTCTAGCCTTATCTTCTTTGTCCTTTCCTCTCTTTTCATGTCATTCCTCAACTTCTTGCCCTTGGCCGAAATGGCTACTGAATATCTTCCTCAAGACACCAGACCACCCTGAAGAACAGTCTCTCTAGGGACAGAGAAACCCACTGGCCCTAAATGGGTCATGTGACTGACCACTCTGGTCCAGTTCATGTGGATAAAATCAAGTTGTAGAAACATGGCTGCCTGGTGTCCAAGGTGTTGCATGTATGGAGAGGGACACTTCTCAGAGGAAGAGGGTTAACGTGGAGCTGGTAGACACACCTCCAGTATCCAACTCTACATGCCTCACACTCTCAAAGGAGTGACAGATAAAACATAAGTTTTCTTCTGGACCCCAAATTCAGGAACTGATGATGAGAGACAAAAATGTGCAGAGCTGGTAAACCTCCTCAGGTTCTCCCAAAATATGCTATACCTACATAAGGAAAGTTATGTCCAACCTAGATAGCATATTGAAAAGCAGAGACATTACTTTGCCAACAAAGGTCCATCTAGTCAAGGCTATGGTTTTTCCTGTGGTCATGTATGGATGTGAGAGTTGGACTGTGAAGAAGGCTGAGTGCCGAAGAATTGATGCTTTTGAACTGTGGTGTTGGAGAAGACTCTTGAGAGTCCCTTGGACTGCAAGGAGATCCAACCAGTCTATTCTGAAGGAGATCAGCCCTGGGATTTCTTTAGAGGGAATGATGCTGAAGCTGAAACTCCAGTACTTTGGCCACCTCATGCGAAGAGTTGACTCATTGGAAGAGACTCTGATGCTGGGAGGGATTGGGGGCAGGAGGAGAAGGGGATGACAGAGGATGAGATGGCTGGATGGCATCACTGACTCGATGGACGTGAGTCTGAGTGAACTCTGGGAATTGGTGATGGACAGGGAGGCCTGGCGTGCTGCGATTCATGGGGTCGCAAAGAGTCGGACACGACTGAGCGACTGAACTGAACTGAACGTCCATATGGCTAGACTGATTCCACCTAGAAATGGCAGGAAGGATCTTTCCAAAAAAGGGATGACTTCAGAGACAAATGTGTGAAATTTAGCATGTTATGTTATAAACAATGGAGTTCACAGCTATGTAACCTCAGTCTCCATGGACATCCAGGGATATTTTCCATAAGTCTTTTATTTGTCAGTAAGGTGAAAGCTCTTAAAAGGATTGGTTTAAAAATAAATACACTGTGGGTGAACTGCTTGAGGCAAAGCGTGAACAAAGAAACAAGTGTCCAGATGAGTTAATACTAGGCTTGGAAGGAGTTCCTTTAGGGTTTCCAGATGTTGAAGACATCTAGCTCACTTTACTACTTGGTATCCAGCAACAGCAGGATATTAATGACTAGTACTGTTGAAATCTAGCTCTCAGCCAGGAGGCAATGGAAATGGCAAAAGCTGTGTCATAAAGTCACAGTCTACACGAAAATACAATTTCTGACACTGCACAGAAATACTAAAATTAGCTTTTACAATGTGAGAACTGCCTCGGATTTTCAATTGCTTTGATATTTTAATATAGATGTGATTAACACACACACACACACACATCAGAGCAACTGGAAAATACATAACATATCCAAATTTCAGAATCCATCACAAACACAGGTTATGTGAAAACATTTATTTCAATACTGTTTAAAATATCCTTGAGATAAAGGATGCAAAATGAAGGACATCCCTGGTGGCTCAGTAGTATAGAATCTGCCTGCCAACGCAGAAGACACGGGTTTGATCCCTGGTCTGAGAGGATCCACATCCCATGGAGCAACTAAGCTGTGCACCACAATTACTGAGCCAATGCTCTAGAGCTGGGGAGCCACAACTACTCAGCCCATGTGCCACAACTGCTGACACTCAAGTGCCTAGAGCCAGCACTCGGCAACAAGAGAAGTCACCGCAGTGAGAAGTCCACAGGCACCACCCTCTAGTCTCAACTAGAGAAAAAATGCCCGTGCAGCAAAGAACACCCAGCACAGACAAAAATAAATAAAATTTAAGTAGGACGTTAGAATTAAATTTTTCAAAAAAGGATGCAAAATGAATCCCTCCCAAGTGCAAAGTTATCGTGTTCAGCTCACAGCTAGACTCTTGCTAATCATTCCCTCCAGATTCAAAAGAGGGCTGATCACATCAATAATAAAGACTGCTAAATGAAAAACCTCCCCAAATCTTCTGAGTCATCAGGTTGTAGCTGGAAAACATCAGACATGAGCTGCAGAATTCTATGGGTTTAAAAATAATCCTTTTTACTTTTAAGCCTGTCCTCTTGAATTTGGCTAAAGAATTTCAGTACTCCTCTTCTCATGGCTCTTATCTTTAGAGAGAGCATTGCACCACATTAGAAGCAATAATTCATGTATTCCCTGGTGGCTTAAGACAGTAAAGAACCCACCTGCAATGCAGGAGACCCAGGTTAGATCCCTGGGTTGGGAAGATGCCCTGGAGAAGGGAATGGCAACCCACTCCAGTATTCTTGCCTGGAGAATCCCATGGACAGAGGAGCCTGGTGGGCTATAGTCTATGGGGCCACAGAGTCGAACAGGACTAAGCAACCAACACACACCACAAGGACAGTGCTTAACCAGAGAAGGGAACACTCAGGAGACCCCAGAGATGACACTGAGTAGCGTGTATGGCTGGGCTCTTGTTGGTCCTGTGCCTTTTGCTCTCAGCTCCATTCCTTAGGCAGCAACATTCCTCAGGCTCTGTTGCCCTCTGGCTTTCAAGCAGTTTGGCCAACGGGAGGCACTGGTGCAAGGCCGAAGGACTAGAGGAGAGCAGAAGCTGCTATTCTTTCCCTGGACTCTCTGAGTCACAGGGTACCTCTGATATGGTTGTGTCTGCTCTATAGCTTCCTTTCTATAGGAAAGCTTCTCTCTCCCTGACCTCAGTTCCTGCCTGGCAGCCTATTATGATTCCAGCTTCCAGCATATGGCCCCAGATATTGGGCTCTGCTAACTTATACCAAATAACTTACGTGGAAACTTTCTCTCTCCAGTCCTAAGGCTAGGACTAGCTTCCTAACTATTTCTAAACTCGTGTCCCCTCTATCATTTTTCAGTTATTTCATCATCTGTGTAACCAATCCCCTATACTAACTCCTCTGTTTGATACACCTAGTTGCTGTTGTTCAGTCACTCAGTTGTGTCTGACTCATTGCGACCCCGTGAATTGCAGCACACCAGGCTTCCCTGTCCTTCACCATCTCCCAGAGCTTGCTCAAACTCATGTCCGTTGAGTCAGTGATGCCATCCAACCATCTCCTCCTCTGTCACCCCTTCCCTTCCTGCCTTCAATTTTTCCCAGTGTCTTTTAATTTCATGGCTGCAGTCACCATCTGCAGTGATTTTGGAGCCCAAGATAATAAACTCTGTAATTGTTCCCATTGCTTCCCCATCTATTTTCATGAAGTGATGGGACCAGAGGCCATGATCTTAGTTGTTTTAGTGTTGAGTTTTAAGCCCACTTTTCCATTCTCCTCTTTCACTTTCATCAAGAGGCTCTTTAATTCCTCTTCACCTTCTGCCATAAGGGTGGTGTCATCTGCATATGTGAGGTTATGGATATTTCTCCTGGCAGTCTTGATTCCAGCTTCTGCTTCATCCACCCCAACATTCTGCATGATGTACTCTGCATATAAGTTAAATAAGCAGGGTACCAGTATACAGTCTTGACCTACTCCTTTCCTGACTGGGAACCAGTCCGTTGTTCCATTTCTGGTTCTAACTGTTGCTTCTTGACCTGCATATAGGCTTCTCAGGAGGCAGGTAAGGTGGTCTGGTATTCCCATCTCTTTAAGAATTTTCCACAGTTTGTTGTGATCCCACACAGTCAAAGGCTTCAGAATAGTCAATGAAGCAGATGTTTTTCTGGAACTCTCTTGCTTTTTTGATGATCCAGTGGATGCTGGCAATTTGATCTCTGGTTCCTCTGCCTTTTCTAAATCCAGGTTGAACATCTGGAAGTTCTCAGTTCACGTACTGTTGAAACCTAGCTTGGAGAAGTTTGAGCATTACTTTGCTAGTGTGTGAAATGAGTGCAATTGTGTGGGAGTTTGAATATTCTTTAGCATTGCCCTTCTTTCGGATTGGAATGAAAACTAACCTTTTCCAGTCCTGTGGTCACTGCTGAGTTTTCCAAATTTGCTGGCATATTGAGTGCAGCGCTTTTACAGAATCATATTTTAGTATTGGAAATAGCTTAGCTGAAATTCCATCACTTCCACTAGCTTTGTCTGTAGTGATGCTTCCGAAGGCCCACTTGACTTTGCACTCCAGGATTTCTGGCTCTAGGTGAGTGATCACACCATCGTGGTTATATGGGTCATTAACATTTTTTTTGTAGAGCTTCTTCTGTGTATTCTGGCAACCTCTTCTTAATATCTTCTGTTTCTATTAGGTCCATACCATTTCTGTCCTTTATGGTGCCCATCTTTGCATGAAATGTTCCCTTGGTATCCTTAATTTTTTTGAAGAGATCTCTAGTCTTTGTTTTCCTCTATTTCTTTGCACTGATCACTTAGGAAGGCTTTCTTATCTCTCCTTGCTATTCTTCTCTGCATTCAGATGGGTATCTCTTTCCTTTTCTCCTTTGCCTTTAGCTTCTCTTCTTTTCTCAGCTATTTGTAAGGCCTCCTCAGACAACTGTTTTGCCTTTTTGCCTTTTTTTTTTCTTGGGGATGGTTTTGATCACCGCCTCCTATACAATGTTACTAACCTCTGTCCATAGTTCTTCAGGCACTCTGTCTATCAGACCTAATACCTTGAATCTATTTGTCACGTCCACTGTATAATTCTAAGGGATTTGAAAAACACTGAATAGTCTAGTGTTTCCCTTTCCCTACTTTCTTCAATTCAAGTCTGAATTGGCAATAAGGAGTTCATGATCTGAGCCACAATCAGCTACCAGTCTTGTTTTTGCTGAGTGTATAGAGCTTCTCCATCTTTGGCTGCAAAGAATATAATCAATCTGATTTCGGTATTGACCATCTGGTGATGTCCATGTGTAGAGTCTTCTCTTGTGTTCTTGGAAGAGGGTGTTTGCCATGACCAGTGTTTTCTCTTGGAAAAAATCTGTTAACTTTTGCCCTGCTTCATTCTGTACTTCAGGGCCAAACTTGCCTGTTCCTCCAGGTATCTCTTAACTTCCTACTTTTGCATTCCAATCCCCTATTATGAAAAGGACATCTTCTTTTGATGTTAAGTTTTAGAAGGTCTTGCAGGTCTTCATAGGATGGTTCAACTTCAGCTTCTTCATCATTAGTGGTTGGGGTATAGATTTGGATTACTGTGATATTCAATGGTTTGCCTTGGAAATGAACAGAGATCATTCTGTCATTTTTGAGACTGCATCCAAGTATTGCATTTCAGACAATTTTTTTGGTTATGAGGGCTACTAACCCCTCTTTTTCTTCTAAGGGATTCTTGCCACAGTAGCAGATATAATCATCATCTGAATTAAATTTCACCCATTCTGTTTCATTTTAGTTCACTGATTCCTAAAATGTTGATGTTCACTCTCGCAATCTCCTGTTTGACCACTTCCAATTTACCTTGATTCATGGACCTAATATTCCAGGTTCCTATTCAATAGTGCTCTTTACAGCGTCGGACTTTACTTCCACCACCAGACACATCCACAACTGGGAGCTGTTTTAGCTTTGGCTCAGTCTCTTCATTCCTTCTGGAGCTATTTCTTGACTCTTCTCCAATAGCATATTTGGCACCTACTGACCTGGGGAGTTCATCATTCAGCATCATATCTTTTTGCCTTTTCATACTATTCATGGGGTTCTCAAGGCAAGAACGCTGAAGTGTTTTGCCATTCCCTTTTCCAGCGGACCACATTTTGTTAGAACTCTCCACCATGATCCTTATGTCTTCGGTGGCCCTACATGGCATGGGTCATAGTTTCATTGAGTTAGACAAGTCTGTGATCCATGTGATCAGTTTGGTTAGTTTTCTGTGATTGTGGTTTTCATTGTCTGCCCTCTGATGGATGAGGATAAGAGGCTTATGGAAGACTCCTGATGGGAGGCACTGGCTGTGGGGAAAAGTGGATCTTGCTCTGGTGGGCGGGGCCATGCTAAGAAAATCTTTAATCCAATTTTCTGCTAATGAGTGGGGCTGTGTTTCCTCCCTGTAGTTTGGCCTGAGGTAAGGGTATTGGGGGTAATGGATATACCCAGAGTAACTTCAATTTTCTTGTCTAGACCCTAAATTATGCAGGGACACAAAACCAACATGCTTGCATTCAAAAGTCAAAAGTAACAAAACTATATGACTAAAGGAGTAATTTGGATAGTCCAAAAAGTGTTCACAGAAGGCAGAAACCAGAGAAGTCTAGAGATGAAGTTTTCCTGTGGTGCATCATAGTTCCCAGTGTGACTCTTCTTCTACATCTTGACCTTATAGCTTCAGCGCCTACAAAGAATGGTCTTTCCCTCTTAGTATGAGTCAGCCAAATTTCTGAGGACTTACTAAGTTATGACATTGTTGGCACAGGATGCTGCTTTCCCTTACTTACGGTCTGCTCAGCTCTGGCCCCAAAAGAACTGAGCACAACAATAATGCTAACTGACATGCACTGAACAGTAATTCTGGGTAAGGAACCTTTAATCGGTTATTTCATTTATTTTACCTCACAACCTCATAAAGTAGGTATTATTATTTCCGTTCTTAAGAGGGGGATTTTCAGACTTAGAAATTAAACATGCTATCTCTGAACATGGTTGTCTACTGCTGCCTCTTCGGGGAGGATTGCACCTTCACTGGTCCTGCTCCTCCTAGAAGTCCCAGGGAGGGAAGGTTCCAGAAGATATTGAGAATAGTGGAGGATCTAGAGGAGGTATAGTCCATGGGGTTGCAAAGAGTTGGACACAACTGTACGACTTTCACTTTCAGAAGAGGGAGCCTTCCTGTGGAAAATTTTGCAAATGAAGCCCAGGAGGTACATTTAAACATTAATTGGATTCTCTGCTAAGGGGATGATGTTAATATAAAACATAATCTTTGTTGTTACTTAGTCCCTAAGTCATGTCCGACACTTTGCGAGCCCATGGACTGTGTAGCCCGCCAAGCTCCACTGTCCATGGGATTGTTCAGGCAAGAATACTGGAGTGGGTTGCCATTCTCTTCTCCAGGGAATCTTCCCAACCCAGGGATCGAACCTGCATCTCTTGCATTTGCAGGCAGATTCTTTACCACTGAGCCACCAAGGAAGCCCATGACCTTTGTAGGTAGTAACAACTGACTAAATTTGGATTCCTTTTATAAGAAAGGCTTTGGCTTACTTCTAGAGGGATCTGAAGACCTTCTCTTATTTAAAATAAACAGTATTAATATTGTGTTCAGAGTCTCCACATGAGCACAATTATTTGAAGCCCATTGATAATTCCCATCATTAAAAAAAAAAAAAAAGCAAAGTTACCAAATTTAGAAACGGAATAATCACACTCTCCTGAAGAAAACTCATTACCATCTACCTCATCCTCCATAAAAAATGTATAGAAAAACAATTTGGGTTATTTTTATTGCATTCCTAACCACAGCCCAGTGCATTGCAGTGATCTTTCTTGCATGTCATGTTGAAAAGAGTACGTACACAGTTTTCACGGAGTGATAGTTAAGATCATCTTCCTATACAGATACCTGCTAAGGGTTTTTAAAAATTTAATTGCACCTGTTCAAAATTAGGACCTCTGAGCTTTTGAATGGGTCAGCAAAAAGCAAAACTGAGCCCAGGATTCAAACCCCCTACACACAGATGCACATGCACATGTGCACACACACACACACATCCATTCATACAGTTGTATGCCTCCATTTAACTTCCCTGATGCAAGGCTGAAAGTGTAAATCTATACCTCTACCCAGGGATGAGGATCTGGTCTGGAGAATGAAGGATTAAAATGAATAATTTAAAAATACTGCACAATGAGAACAGCAACCCTCTTACAAACCTTGGCTGTGCAGAACTACAGGTGGTCCAATGAAGTCATGCAGCCACCACTGACATGAACCCTTTATAAAGTCCTGCCAGCTCCATGGAAAAGAGCATTCCTGCAGAAGGATGGAGCTCAGGGTTGGAAAACAGAGTGCTGTGCTATGCTCAGTCACTTCAGTCATGTTTGACTCTATGTGGCACCATGGACTGTAGCCTACCAGGCTCCTCTGTCCATGGAGTTTCCCAGGCAAGAATACTGGAGTGGGTAGCCATTCCCTTCTCCAGGGGATCTTCCTGACCCAGGGATTGAACCTGTGTCTCTTGCATTGCAGGTGGATTCTTTACCGCTGAGCCACAGGGAAAGCCCTAGAAAATAGGGAAACCCACTTTAATATTTGATATACACGAAAAAAGGTAAGAAAAAGTATCCTTTCTACCCCCTGT
Organism: Bos javanicus; assembly: GCF_032452875.1. Taxonomy (NCBI): domain Eukaryota; kingdom Metazoa; phylum Chordata; class Mammalia; order Artiodactyla; family Bovidae; genus Bos; species Bos javanicus. Next base: position 31,906,656 of record NC_083889.1, read on the forward strand.
AAATAAAAAGTCTAATTAAAATGTCAGGGGTCAATTTGAGCATCTTTGGCTTGCAATCTAAATGCAATAATGTGCCATTTCATACTATGAAGAGGAATTCTGAGAAAGGTAGAAGATGATCTGAATCTGATTTAGTTTCAAAATTCAAATTGATTTCATTAATTTCCAAATTTGATGGTGCTGTAAACAGAATGCTATGGGAAATTTTAAAGGCTTATCTCTAACTCTGCAGCCTTGGTCCCATTATCTGATCTCAATTTATAAAATGGGCATATTAACCCTTGCCTTACAGGCAGGGAATTATTTAAGAGTTAAACTGAAAAGTTTTATTTTTCCATCATGATACTTTCTAAGGTAAAATGTTATTTACTCTATTTCCTCATGAAAATTACATTCTTCAGATTTTCTGAATACTTTAAAATTTCAGTATGTGAAGTGAAAGTCGCTCAGCCATGTCAACTCTGTGACCCTAAAGAATAGTCCATGGAATTCTCCAGGCCAGAATACTGGAGTGGGTAGCTGTTCCCTTCTCTAGGAGATCTTCCCAACCCAGAGATTGAACCCAGGTCTCCCGCATTTTAGGTAGATGCTTTACCAGCTAAGCCAGCAGGGAAGCCCAATTTTCAGTATATTTTTTTCTTAATTTTTAAAGATGAACCTAAGAACAACTGCTTGGGGGAAGTGGGAATTGTAGCATGATTTTCTTTCTGCTTTTTATAGCTGGAGTAAAATTAATATAGCTAAGGCTAGTGGGGAAAATTTCAGGAGTTACACATTTTACAAAAATAATAGTTAAGAAGCATATATTAAACTTGCTTATGTTTAATAGTTAGAATGATACAATATCTTCAGGGACTGGATTTGTGTCAAATATTTCTTCTTATTTTTAATATTTAAACAACAAAAAAGAAACCCAAAGTGCTACAAGTTAGACAAACCCTGAATAATCTTCCCAAATGTAGCATGTTATAAACTTCATTGTTTTTTATTATTGATACAATAGTTAGGAATATCCTCCAAAGGAAACATGATGAAACAATTCCCAGGGGAAGCAAAGACTTTGAGTTTCCCTTTTGGTGTAAGTTCTTTGCTCGGTACATACGAAGGGAATGCAGTCAGGCAGGTCCCTCAGATGTTCATTAGCGCTAATGGGAGGGCCATGGCCAAGGCATGCAGGGTAAGTGTGCAGCTTTGGAAGGGCTGGGTTATTTGGACGGGACAAGAAGCATCTGAGTGATCAGCACCTTTAGCATTTGTCATCTGGGGATCTCTTCTTTTTCAAAGAATGTATTCCTGTTATTTTTTAAATTGGTCTTCATATTTTTTTGAAAGCAGAATACTTATCCAGAGATGAATAAAAGGGTAGATTATTTTACTATAATTACCAGACTAGTGGAAAAAACTGAGTCCTTTCCGTATTCCTTTTAGATTCAGAAGGTAGGTTTGGGGAAAAAAAAAAAAAAGGTGTCATTAAAGAACCAATAGCAGAGTCACTTGGACTTTGTTTTAGAAAGTCGATGACAAAGACAATTCTTCTGCCAATGACTTTGACTGATCTCTAGAGTCTAGATTTGGTGGAGACCGCTGCTGGCAACATGAGGTTGGACCAGATGACACATAATATGGGACATAAAAGTACAGATGAAAAAAAGGAAAAAAAAAAAGTACAGATGAAGCCAAGTGTTCATGTTCTGATATGGCCTCATGATTCATGATGTGACCTTGAATAACTCCTCCAACACAGCTGCCCTGTCTGTCCAATGGGTAACAAATTCATACTTCATATACTACTGAAGATCTATTAATTTATAAGGTGAACTTAGAATTCTTCCAGTGATGTTTGTTAATCAGATATTCAGATTTGGAAGCTGGCAAAGACATTCTATCCCACCACATTCTGAATTACAGGACAAAGAACCTTAAGCATTTTGCAAGTATCTCAAACTATGATGTGGAGAAGGAAATGGCAACCCACTCCAGTATTCTTGCCTACAGAATCCTGTGGACAGAGAAGCCTGGTCAGCTGCTGTCCACAGGGTCACACAGAGTCAGACATGACTTAAGCGCCTTAGCATGCGTGCACGCATTGGAGAAAGAAATGGCAACCCACTCCAGTATTCTTGCCTGGAGAATCCCAGGGACGGGGGAGCCTGGTGAACTGCTGTCTATGGGGTCGAACAAAGTCAGACACAACTGAAGCGACTTAGCAGCAGCAGCAGCAAATTACGATGGCTGTTTATAGTCTTATATGTTTTTACAGTTGCATCAATGACCATAGCCTTTAATGAGAATCAACTACAACAGATATACCTTAATGACCAGTGCTGACCCTTGATGGAACAAATCATGCTTTTTGATAACCTAAGTGATTAGGCCTGTGTAGTTCTATAGATATGATGACATATATGAGTTCAAAATAGGAAGCTTCTTGTGTCATGAATTTGAGGGAAACAATAACTAGTCTGAAAATATATTATCTAACATTGGAAGCAAGTCAGTTTCTTTGATGGCATAGTAGATTACATAACAAATTTTTAGGGGCTATGTTGTGCAAAACTTTTTCTTTGAAGTAAAGGGAATTGATCATGTTTTGTTTGTTGGGCATGTGTGTGTGTTTGTGTGTCTATGTTTGCTGTGTACACTGGTTGAATTTGCTTATGTTACAACTCCACTGTAAATACCTGGAGGACAAGAACTGTGTTTCTAATGCCCAGTACATAGGAATAAGTACTTAGAGGGTGCTTATTAATGGTTTTTGTTGTTAGTGCAGTAACTAATTGCAGCTTTTAACATAATTACTGTGTAGAGCAGCTTTGAGCCATTGAACAGAAATATGCTGGGTCAGTGCTCTGGAGTCCTTGACAAACACATGGAAGGATTCCTACCAGCCTTCTTAGCTCGTGATTCTGAGTCCTTCCTCTCAGCTCTCTGCCCTACTTCAGGCTGACAAAGTTCCTATCCCACTCTCCCCGTCCAATGGCCATCGTGAGTCACTGGAGGCAGACACTGGTAAGCCATTCCCTCCAGTCTGGCCTGGCCCACACTCCAGCTCATCACTCTTCCCTTGTGACTCCATGGCCACACCTGTAATTTCATGTATCTAGTTCCACGAGCCAGTCTGAACCCTGCTCAGCTCTCTTCATCTGCCAGCGTGGGGTGTGCAGCCCTTGGGAGTGTGACCCACAGACCTCCAAGTGGAGGGCGGATTGTTGCCACAGCCTCAGCCGCTGTATCTGCCACGCATCACTCTGTTTGGGCTGACGCTATGCTTCCTGTGGCCCGGGACCGAGCGTGGAGGGATACTGAGGCAGGTCTGTTCATGGAGGGCGCAAAGCTTCTTTGATGGGCAACTTTGGCTCGAGGGCTCCTGATGGTCTTGCCAAAGTTTCCTTGGAACTGCATTTAGGACCTCCTTCTCTTTTTCACTGGGACCAGATTTCCAACAAGGTCACCTATCCTCTCCATTTTCTCTCACAGACATTTCTCCTAGTGAACTTTGTCCATTTAATCCTGCATTAGTACTTGTTTCTGAAAGGACCCAAGCTGACATACTGAAGGTGGGCTTTTACATTAAGATGGCAAATTGTATGTGGGGATTGTCGATCTTATGAGAAGTTCTGGAATGAGAACAGCCCTTCAGAGTTGCCCCCCTGCCCCAGTGGTGTGGCTCTTAGAGTCTTGAGTTGAGAAGGATTCTGAAAACATGGGCTTTACGCTAATGCGCTGCCACTCCCCCTTTCTGTACCCATGACAGACACCGCTAATTGATCATATGTACCTACGAACCACAGCAGTGCTGAGTGAGCAATCAGCCGTCAGCACAAGTGCTTATGGATGTCAGGCTCTTGTCATTATGCTTCAGACCTGACTGCAGAACCTAAATGTGAAAGTGGTGTGTGATGACTGTTTGATTTTTGGAGGTTCACTCCTTCACCAGGGTTCCTTTGTCAAGGTTTTCTAGCAACTCTCGGAATGCCTGCATGTTCCACAAGTCTGGGCTGGTTAATGCATGCCATCTCCATTAGTCACCCAGTTCTGCATGTCCCCACTCACCACTTGCCTCTACCATGATGGAGAAGACTGTTTTCTACTACTTCTAACTTCTTTATTACATGACTTCGAAAATTGTGTATTAAGTGAACGCATATACATAACTTGAAAAGTCTAACAAAGGTAGTCCTTAAAGTTTTAAAAATTTTAAGTTACTCCTTGCAATGTCCTTCATTTCTGACACCCAGAAGCAATGACTCCTTAACTCTACTAGCTGCCTCCCCTAGTAATTACTTATTTCTAGAATTTTGCACGTACTAAGGTATCCACTGACTTTTATACACTTATACACACATACATACACTTGTACACACATACACTTATACCCACTCCACTCCAAAACCAAGCAATAATATATAGACATTATAGGAAGCATAATCTGCAGAGATGAAGATTTTCATTGAATAAGGTAGTCTTATATGTTCTCCCACAGAACAGTTAAAATCCTCAAGACCCTCCAGGAAGGGTCTTCCATCACATTTGTATATCAATGTTTTCCCCCTAACCAAGGGACATTTAGCCACAAAATAATGGCAAGTGTCCATCTCCTGCAAACAGAAAATGGCTCCATTGGGAACATTTGCCATCATAGGATTTGTTTTTCCATGTAATAGAGCCTAATCAGAGAAGGCAATGGCACCCCACTCCAGTACTCTTGCCTGGAAAATCCCATGGATGGAGGAGCCTGGTAGGCTGCAGTCCATGGGGTCGCAAAGAGTCAGACATGACTGAGCAACTTCACTTTCACTTTTCACCTTCATGCACTGGAGAAGGAAATGGCAACCCATTCCAGTGTTCTTGCCTGGAGAATCCCAGGGATGGGGGAGCCTGGTGGGCTGCCGTCTATGGGGTCGCAAAGAGTCGGACACAACTGAAGCGACTTAGCAGCAGCAGCAGCAGCAGCAGAGCCTAATATTTATAGCCAATGTCTGTGAAATCAGTCATTAACGGGTTCAAATTCCAGCCATGTAACTTTCGAACAGTCAGTCCTTGAGACAATTATTTCATTTCCTATGCTTCAGCTTTCTCATCTGAAAATGGAAAGAGTTGGAGAACCCACCTTAGAGAGGTGTTGCTAAAGTTAGCTGAGGAAATTCACGTGAAAGATCTTCACACAGTGCTTAATTCAATAAATATTAACCACCATTATTATTCATTAAAAGTGTGGCTGTCTTTTCTGCTTCACAGTTACAATACATTGAGTAATTCATTACTTATTAAGATAGGACATAAGTGATGTAAACTGAAAAATCTAGGCTGCTATATGGAGACTACCAATTAAAAACCATGGATGTCAGAGGTCAGAGTAGATGTTTAGCCCCAGCTAGTAAGATGATCCCCTTATGTGGCTTGAATCCCATTTCAATGAGTTAAGAAAGAGGCCCTCAATTCTGTAGGGGGTTTTTTTGGTGTTGTTTTTTTTTTTTTTTTTTTCTTCTTCTTCTCCTGACATGAGGGAGAGGCTTCAGGAATCCTTGGCCAATTTAAAGCTTGACCAATTTAAACCTGACAATTGCCTGCCAGTCTGCACTGTTCAAAAGATGAGTGATAATGAGGAGTTTCCTAATTACCAGGGTTTCAGGCTTGTCAGATTATAAATCTCTTCATGAGATGTAGCTAATTGGTATTGTCAAGGAGAGAAATTCAGAAAGACTTAGATAATAAGCAGATATTGAATTCAGTTCAGATGACTATTTTCTATTGTTTCTGGTCATAGATAGCCCTGTTATATAATACATCTCCCATCTCTCTGCTCACATGTTGGAGGGTTTTGTCCCTCCTCCTTCTTCCTCAGTGGTACACTGGTAAGAAGTGAAGTTTGTGGGATATTATTCCTTCTTGTCTCTGGAGGGTTGAAAAAATCTAAACCTAAAATCACATAGATAGCATTTCACTAGATTAATTTTGAAGCTCAAGAACCATGTTTTGTGAAAGGAACCTGAATTTTTAAAAATGGAAGACAAAGTTCCAGCTCTAATCTTGCTACTTTATAACACATGGGAACAGGAGTTCTGCCCCTTCAGTCTCAGATTCCTCTCTGTAAAGCAAAGAAAGGAACATTCATTTCACAAAAGTTTCTAAAAGGTAAATTAGATAAACACATAAACGCAGTGGCTGTCCATAGGAGGTAGCTGGTAACTTTTTAAATTAAGAAAGTAGAACTCTTATTAGGTAGGGTTGTTTTTTTTTTTTAAATACAATTTCCAGGCACATCTTTTTGCTCTGAAAAATAGTGTTTTTATGGCTTAAAAACTCGTTTTTCTTTTTAGTGGTGAATAATGTTCTATTGTCTGAATGTACACAGGCTATTATTTTTCCATTTACCTACTGAAGGACATCTTGGTTGTGTCCCAGTTTGGGCAATCATGATTACAGCTGCTATAAATAGCTGTGTGCAGGTTTCCGTCTCTTCAGGTAAATACCAAGAAGCATGATTGTTGGATCATATGGTAAGGGTATGTGCAGCTTTACAAGAAACTACCAAACTGCCTTCCAAAGTGGCAACTGCATAGAATTTTCACGTTATCATGAAATCAAAGTCAACTTTTAATTTCTTTTCTACAATTTAAAATATAAAAACCATTCCTTAGTTGTATAACATACAAAAACTAGTGGTAAACTGGATTCGCCTATCCTAGAGTAATTTGTTGACTGCTCCTTTGTCATCTAATTTAAATTACTTTTTTTTTCCTTCGACAAACATTCATCTTAGCATCAGAGTTCTCATCTTTAAAATGGAATGGTCAGTGGACCCAATACAACAGAACTGCTTGAGAATTATGTGGAAAGATCTATGTGGTAGTCTTCCATCTCCATACACTAATACGCGCACATTTTCTTGGTGTTTTATGAGTCAGGATTCTTTCAAGTGAGCGAGTGAGTGAAAGTCGCTCAGTCTGTCCAACTCTTTGCGGCCCCATGGACTGTAAGCCCACCAGGCTCTCCTCGGTCCATGGGATTCTCCAGGCAAAAATACTAGAGTGGGTTGCCATTCCCTTCTCCAGGGGATCTTCCCAAACCAGGGATCAAACCCAGCTTTCCTGTTTTATCTTCTTTTAGTTTTGCTTCCTTTTGGTCTTTACCCTACTGGGGTCTTTGGGAACTGTGCGTATGTGTAACAGCATCTACCATACTGCTTCATTTTAGCTTAGGCTGGATTTGAAGAGCCAAAACAGGAAAAGACTTAAGGAGACCTGAGACTCTCACAGAGAAATAAATTAGAGCTGCTGTTTCTTTTAGCTTTGCTTTCCTGTTCTTTTTTTTTTTTTTTTAATGTAGTCTCTCCTTCATCATTTCATACTGTAAGAAAGTGAAATCACTAAAGGCAAATAACCTTATGAACCTGCTGAGTGTGAAGAGAAAAGGCCATGGTACAGATGAATGGATTAGAAGGGAGACACCTAACTCTAGGGGTGTATGACTCAGGATTCTTTCAAGTGCAGGTAATAAAAATCCAATTCACACTGACTTCAACAATAAAGACTATTTGTTAGCTTATATGGGCCTTCCACGATGGCTCAGATGGTGAAGAGTCTGCCTGCAATGCAGGAGACCTGGGTTTGATCCCTGGGTCAGGAAGATCCCCTGAAGAAGGAAATGGCAACCCACTCCAATATTCTTGCCTGGACAATTCCATGGACAGAGGAGCCTGAAGGGCTACAGTTCATGGGGTCGCAAAGAGGTTGGACATGACTGAGCGACTAACACTGCTCTCTAAACTGTTAGCTTATACAAACAAAAAGCTCAAACACAGCTGCATCCAGAGGTTTAGGAAATGTCACCAAGGAAAGATCCCTCTCCATCATCCTTCCATGCAGTTTTCTTCCTTGTTGACCATACTGTCAGACATCTTTTCTTCCAAGGATGGCATCTGGCAGCTCCAGGCTTACATCATCCCAAGTTTACATTCAATGTAAAAGGAGCATGTCTCTTCTTCAGGTGCTCAAGCAAAATGTCAGAATTAGCTATGACTGAGCCAGACTGGCCTGACATAGGATAAATATTAATCTTTGACTGTATTACCATGATTGCATGGATGTGACATTCTGCGGTTGGGATCTCTGTCACACATCTACTCCTGGAGCAAAGGGTAAAGGCGAGGTGAAAACAGATCCATTCAACAACACGAACTAAGAGTGGGAGGAAGATGCTCCTCCAAAACAAAGTCACCATGCTATTATCTGATTTAAAAAAAGAAGAAGAAGAATGGACATGGGCAGCAAAACTCACAAATATAAACTTCAGAGTTCTTAATCACAGATTCCGATATCATTGAGAGTCTGGCCTAATTTCTTGCCAACGCCACAGCAATGAAATGAGAGATATTTGCATAACTGATGATTCTGTTTTTTTAGTTGTTGATTTTATTGGGTGTTTTGCAATGTTTCAAAGAACTGTGTCTTTTCGGTCTTTATGTTGTTTGTCTCTCCCAAGAGAAATGACTTCAGAGAATTAGATTGCTAAGGTTTAATCTCTCCCATGAGGCCTAACATGAATAGCACTCTCCTCTCTTGCACCATTTCTTTATTCTCAACAAATTCCTTCCTTCCAATGTGTCTACTAGACACTGAAAGCTCAACCACAGAAAGTTTAAGCTTTCTGATCAACCAGCAGGCATTCAGTGGGTACAATAAAGAGAAGAACAGACCTCAGAATGCTGTTTCATCCACTGCTTTCAGTAAGGATACAGTTAGATCACTCAAGACAGCCTAATGTTTTTCTTCAGGGAATTCACTAGTGATAGTCCAAAAACAAAGTCTGAGATTTAATAAACACAAAAGTATACCCCATTAACTATAACCATTTGTTGTAGCAGGGTTGACTAGGGTATTTCTTTTAAATCTCTGCCCTTTTTTGGCCATTAAAATGTGCCCTCTAACAACCATGCTCCGATTAAAAATAAATATTTTCTTTCAAAAAAATGGACCCAACCTTGGTTCTTTTCCTATCTGTCACTGGAGCTGGGGTCTCTGGACTGATCACTCCCCACCAGGAGCTGTATTGTCCATTTGCTCCAGTGACCAATATATTCACCATTTTTCTCATGTGCCATAATATGTAAAATTTGGGAAACACAGTTGTAACTGCCTTCTATCCAGCTTTCTTACCATCACCAGGCTAATCCTTTTTTTTCACAAAGCTAATGGTTTCCCGCTTAGAAAACTACCTCATATTTTATTCTTCTCTCAACATCTTAAGTTTCCCATGTACACAGTCCAAAAATTCCTACCACCTGATTTAAACTTGCTTTTCAGTTTTCTGCCCAGACCTCTGCAAAAAATACACTTCTGCCAAGTGGACTGACTTAGCATCTTCTAGGAATGCCTTATTATTTCTGCTTCCCTGTCTCAGGATAAGTCTACCCTCCTAGAAAACTTCCAAACCCCAACTAGCCTTCAAATCATTTCAAGTTCCTCATCCTAAATGAAGGCCACCAGATTATTCTGGTCCATAGTAACGTGTCTGTTTTGCCTCTGATCTCCAACAAGATACTCTCTGTAATACTATGCTATTCAATAGAATAGCTATTAGCCTCGTGTGACTATTTAAAGAAAACTAAAATTCCATTTGTAAATCACACTAGCTGCATTTCTAGTGCTCAGTAACCACAATGACTAGTAGCCACCATATTGGACAGCAGAAATATAAAGCGTTTCCATCACTGCAGAAAGCTTTGTTGAAAAGCTAAGTTTATGCTGGCTTCCCTGGTGGCTCGGATGGTAAAGAATCTTCCTGCAATGTGGCAGACCTGGGTTCAATGCCAAAAAAACTGAAGTTGAACGGCTCTATGAAGACCTACAAGACCTTCTAGAACTAACACCCCAAAAAAGATGTCCTTTTCATGACAGGGATTGGAATGCAAAAGTAGGAAGTCAAGAGATACCTGGAGTAATAGGCAAGTTTGGCCTTGGAGTACAAAATGAAGCAAGGAAAAGGCTAACACAGTTTTGCTAAGAGAACACACTGGTCATAGCAAACACCCTCTTCCAACAACACAAGAGAAGACTCTAAACATGGACATCATCAGACAGTCAACACCAAAAATCAGATTGATTATATTCTTTGCAGGCAAAGATGGAGAAGCTCTATACAATCAGCAAAAACAGTGGAAGCTGACTGTGCCTCAGATCATAAACTCCTTATTGCCAAATTCAGACTTAAATTGAAGAAAGTAGGGCAAAACCAATAGCCCATTCAGATAGGACCTAAATCAAATCCCTGACGATTATACAGTGGAAGTGACAAATGGATTCAAGGGATTCGATCTGATAGACAGAGTGCCTGAAGAACTATGGATGGAGGTTAGTAACATTGTACAGGAGGCCATGATTAAAACGATCCTCCCCCAAAAAAATAAAAAATAAAATAAAATAAAACGATCCCCAAGAAAAAGAAATGCAAAAAGGCAAAATGGTTGTCTGAGGAGGCCTTATAAATAGCTGAGAAAAGAAAAGAAGTGAAAGGCAAAAAGGAGAAAAGGAAAGATATATCCATCTGAATGCAGAGTTCCAAAGAATAGCAAGGAGAGATAAGAAAACCTTCCTAAGTGATCAATGCAAAGAAATAAAGGAAAACAACAGAATGGGAAAGACTAGAGATCTCTTCAAGAAAATTGGAGATACCAAGGGAACATTTCATGCAAAGATGGGCACAATAAAGGACAGAAATGGTATGGACCTAACAGAAGCAGAAGATATTAAGAAGAGGTAGCAAGAATACACAGAAGAACTGTACAAAAAAGATCTTCATGACCCAGATAACCATAATG